>NC_133063.1:65881013-66481013 GCF_048771995.1 Taeniopygia guttata | reverse complement strand
CCTGTGGGCATATGCAAGCCTGGAGAGCATAGCTGAACAGGGAGCAGATTAAAGAGTAATTTGTTTCATAGATTATTTCTTTTTACAATATTGCTTTATTACAAAATGAAGGCTGCAGGTTGCATGGTCTAAAAATGTTGCAGCTGTATGTAACAAATAATGTTTCAGAGTTGCTTAGGTGTGAGAAGCTGTAGTAAATTGTAACAACCTTGCACAAGGAGTATTCAGAGACACCAGTGTTCACTTGAGTCATGTACCTGTAGAGGATTTTGGATTAGACTGTGAATGTTCAATCTTTGTTGCACCTTTGTCCATTTTATGAGTCTAGGTTTTTCCTTTTATCATAACATAACCATAAAATGCCTTTATCCTATCTTCCCACATTTCCCCCCAAGTAAACCTGAAAAGATTCCTCCCAAATCCTGTCCATTATGGTGAATCTTCCACAATCTGGTGTCAGAAAGTCAGATTATCTCAATGTCCTGGGGTGACTTTATGATGCTCATATCACCATTATTTTCTTTAGCCCAGAAATAAGTTTTGCACCTTAAAGACAGGTTCAAGATTGAAGGGGGAGAGAAGAAGCATGGAGTTTGTTATCAGAATCTGCACTTGCTGCCCCACATCCTTTCCTGGACTGTGTTGTCTGCAGACAAACAGACACTGGGAAAGAGCTCTCATCTATGCTTTTTAGTTAGTGTTTAGCTAGCTGAGACAGATAAGTTCCCTAGACTGTGGTTTCGCTTTCTCTTGGAACTGTTTAAAACTGATCTGGGCTGAACTCCCAGAAGAGCAGCAGCAGCTTGCACCTGTAGCCCACCAGGCAGGGCCTGAGTCGCAGCATTTCCAGTGCCAGATGGACTGATGAGAGACTGAGTGAGCTGAGCTGCAGCCCACCAAGGGGACTTTCTGAGTTTGTCATCTCTTCAGGTTGGCCAGAGGTTTTATTGTCTAATATTGTTCACTTTCTGTGCTGCTTTGCCTGTGAAATAAACAGGTTTTTCCACTTTTCACCAAGGAAATCTCTTCCCAAACCAGTTGGAGGAGGGGCCACTTGGATTTGCTTTCTAGAGGGACCCCAATTCAGAGGTTTCCTCCAAAATTTGCCCTAAACCAGGACACTCATTCTATGCAACTAAAAACACAGGAACACATTACTTCATACAGTGTTGGGACAAACTTTGAACAGGCATAGTTATCACTATGGATGATAAACTAAAATGATAGAATAATGTTAACTATCTATTGCTTAGCAACATCTGAACTACAGCTGTAAGCAATGGTCAGCAAAAAACGAGATCCACATCTCGGGACAACATATGGGATTTATGTGGATGCCCACAGCATGCAGATTTGGGCAGTCCCCTCCATGAAAAAAATGGGGCAATGATCCTGTAAGCAAATGACCAGGTGAAGTACTGATCTTCCTTTTTCTTCACAAAATGAGGAACGTCTTGAAGTTTATCAAGTCATCTGTTGGGGAAACAAGTACACAGCCAGACAGATCCCTCTATGTGTATAAAGCAGTGGTACTGGTGAGAGCAGGGAGAGAATGAAGAGAAAAAGGAACTCCACAGTCTATGCTTACAAACCACAGGAGCTGTTCTTTTGGATGTGCTCAAATGAGCTCTTATTTATGCTTAAGTGACATAACACCTGAAATGTTTCTTCGACTCTCTGCACATGAGTTAGAAGTAGATAGGTTTGTCTGAACACAGCTTATAGCATATTTAGAACAAGAATGCTTGTTTTGCTAGCATGGAAAAAACACTTAAGAAATTAACTTAGTCCAAGCAAATCTTTGGCCTGGTTTATGTTGGTCTGAGAACTAAGTCAGATCACAGTCAAGCAGTATTCTGGTTCAGCCAGTTTTGTAGATGGGCCAATCTTTATTTTGACATTGTTGAAAACAAAGCTGGCCTAGCCTATTCCAGGACATAGTTTAACATGCCCGCTGAACTAGCTGAAACATGTTTCTCCTAGTATTAGTATGCCAGGATGGATAGGATCTTTGCAGTGTTGCTAAATATTATGATTTTATCACAAATCAAAAGATAATTGGCCCTTTTCTCAAAGCCTCAGCTTCTAGAGTCATGTGAAATTGATAATCTCTTAGGTTTTGTTGTTTGTTTGTTTGTTTGTTTGTTTGTTTTTAATAAGAAGTCTGAAAGAATGAGTATGTCAATATAAACCCCTAAATATTTTCATTTTAATCTCTATAATTAAGTGCCACGTTTGACTTTGAAAACACTGGGGCAGGAAAATCTTCATAAATCCAGCTCGCTTGCTATGCAAAGAATGCTACAGTTTTAACTAAATTATTTCACCTTGCTCTTTATTTAAATTGGTTTGACTTCTGTGTTGAGACAAGTACTTGGAGCCTTGTAATATAGCAAACTTTATCATATGGCTTTATTGACACTTAAATGTTTTGCAGGCCTAACTATGTAGCTAAAAGATCTCACAGATTACCCTAGTAGCACCAGCAAGAGTTCTAACACAGGCAGAGCTGTACTGGTAATCCATTTATCAGAGCAGATTATTTCATTTAGAAGATGGAAATATGTATTTTGTTTTATTTTGTTAGTATCAGATGCATCTAAACTAGCAGGGTTTGCCAGTACAGCTATCTTGGCAAGCCTTTTAAATGCAAGCAGGCAGTATGTGCCTGCAGCACAGTCTGAAATCTCATTTTTAATGCTATTAAACAGCTGTGTCTTGGGCTTTTGCCTTGTTAGATTCTTTTTAACCACATTATTTTGTTCAACTGCTAAATAAACAGCATGGGGTTAAATGTATTAGTGTAATTTATCTTATTTCCTTCCTAATTTACACTTTGAATGAATTAATTAGAATGATTTAATTAACAATGTACAATAGCAGTACCAGTGCCAGAGCTGTCCCAGGGGGATGGAGCCTGGAACACCCCTCAGTGACCCACACCTGCTTTTCTTATCATTTGCCTTTGATGTGCTTCTCCAGGCTGGCCTGCAAACAGAGATTTGTGTGGATACAGCACAATGCATTATAGTGCTTGTTTAGTCCTAGAGACATACTAAAAGTGTTTGGGGAGGTCAACATTCAGTATTTCTTAGCAGCAATTACATCAGTTTGTCCACCAGTTCCAGGGGTGAGAAATCCCTTTTTGTCCGGTTCTGCCTTTCTCATCTGTGTGTGCATTTGTTTTCAAAAGGATTACATTCAGTCAGGCTGGCCCTTAGATGTCATTCCTTCATGCCATGACAGCTCAGACCAAAAAGAAGAGGAAATACCTGCTGCTATTTAAACCAGCACCCTGATGGGGCAAATATTGTTGTATGTGACACATAACTGCTCCTCTCCAAAGTATCAGTGTGATAAATTGTTATGAGATGTGAGTCTCTTGTCACTTTTAAAGTATATGAACACTAGCCCATTTGAAGTCAGTGAGTTATGCCATGATATTGTCAGAAAGACACAGGAAAAGTCAGGCTTTGGTTTCCATTCCATGAATGTGTTTTGTACAAAAGATTTTCAGAAGGACCAATTTGGGTATAAGCAACATAATAAATATGAATAATGTCTAGAGTGAGAAAGCTTTCCTAATGAAATTTCTTGATTCTTAGGAGAAACCCTTATAAAGCCTGTGTATTGCATCTAGTCCAGAATCCCTACTTTCAGCAATATGTACTTACAAAGGTAACTAGCATGGAGAGAAAAATGTCTCGAGACTCTAAGGAGAGGCCACTCACTTCTCTTTCGCATGTAACTCCTCTGCCTACCTTAGCCTTTTCTATTTTGTCTCTGCCATAAAAAACACTTTTACCTATTCCACATTATCTGTTCTTCTTAACAAGAAAAGTGATTCCTGTTCATAGAAGGCAGTGGCGATGATGACCCATTTCTGGGCAGGTTTGGTTAGTAAGGGGTTTCAATTATTACTGATATGCAAGCCCTTCCCAAAGATATGTGGATCAGCACAGGACTGGGACTAACACTGCAAAGGGTGAGTGGTTGCTGCCACTTCTGCCATCATGCATGGTGCCATTTGGCAAAAGTCACATGTTCATTGTCAGGAGATTTGAATTTCCTGTGCATATCTCTGCTGGCTATTCTCATCTCTTAAGCGACTCCATACTGGGTCATTTTTTTTCCTCTCTATAGGAGCTATCTCCAGTAGTGCAGACTCCAGGACATGCATCAGCTTCTCTTTCCTTCTCTCTTGCTAAGTAGCAGTGGCCCCCAGTGGTGACAGCTAAGCTGACTCCTTATTTCAGGTTTTACCACGGTGCAGTGAAAAGCCTCCATGCTGTAACAACCTTGGTATGAAGAACTAAGGAGTTTCCCACATCTTTCACTTCTGCAGGAACCACGGGCCAGTTTCTTCTGACCACTCCTTCACACCCCCCCAGAACTGACCAACACTGATGAGGCTTTGAGAATAGGGGTAGGTATTGTATTATTTTCTAAGATGTTTAGTCTTTAAGAAGGAACTTAATATTACTTAAATGTCAGCATGTCATACAGCATGTCATCTAGAGAGACCGCTAAATCATAGAGGCATTTTTCTTGTATTCACCTTTTATCTTAGTATTAAAAGCAGGAAGACAAAATGTATTCATTCAAACAATTGCTTTGGCATTTTAAGGACATTAATGCACCTCTAAATAGCTATTTTTACATTGCCTACTAGTATTACACATTGAAATACAAGATATTTAAGGGCTTTTAATACCTAAGGATTATTTAAGGACTTCATTGAATGTATTTAAGGATGAGGATTCCTGAGAAGGATTTTAGATGGAAGTACATATACTCTTTTGGAGGTGCTACTTCAAGTCACTGAAATCTGCAAACACAGACATGTATGTCTCAAAACACAAAAAGCCCCAAAACATTTTACCTAGGGGACTTGTTTTACTGTTCCACTTATTAGATGATACTTTGCCTTTAAGTCAGAATGGAACAAACTTTTCACTTCTTCAGGCCTGCTGAAGAAGAAAAGCCATATACAGATAGATGCCAGAGAAAAAGAAGACAGTGTGTAGGGACTGAAATGCCCTCACTCTGTCTCATATTGAGAGACCTTATCAAATTTATTCAGGTGAATAAGAGTAAACATGAGAGAAAAACTTTTTTTGCTCCTTCTGTTTTTCAGCACCCAGGAGACTCACATTTGTCATTAGGGATATATGTATAGGTAGATCGGGATCTTTGCTATAAATGAAGATTGTTGCTCACCTGTCAATAGTTTATGCCTCAATGCTATTATCATCCACTGCACCACACGAAAATGAGAGCAAACAAACCTCCTGTAGTCATGCTTTCCATTATCATATACCTAGAACTTAGTTTACAGGCCATAAGGTTATGGGAAGTGGTCCACAGAACCAAGGAAAACTGTAAAGTGTATATTGTTTCCAATTTTAAAAGTTTGATGATAAGAACACATACAAAATTAGGAAGATTCACATGATTTGTTGGAGACCACTGCTTTAGGGAGAAGGAGAGTACAGAATTCTTTGATTTTAGTGGGTTTAGGACAGATCCAGACATGTATTTTAGAGCAAGCTTGTTTGTGTAACTATGACTTTATTAATTTTCCTGCTCAGAAATTCACCACAAACATTTGGAACAGCATTATTAGTAGTTTTGAGGCCACATTAATTCTGGATGTTCATAAATAGCGTTTTTTACAGATACTTCACAAGTATCTGTAGAAGGCTCTTGGCAGAACATGAGAAGGTTAAAGCAGTCTCACTCACCTAGTTTTAATCTGGGAAGTTTGATGGTTGTGAGGACTAAGTAATCTGATTCCAAACTCCTTAACAAAATGAAATGTGTCCTATGGAGTTGGTATTTCTGTGGTTTAGATCAAACTTTTGAACATGTTGCCTACAGCAGGGGTTGTTTCTCAGGCACTAAATGCACAAATAGCCTCAGCGTCCTCATCAGGCTGTGCCTATTTAATGAGAAGGACTTAAAAGGACACATTCGCTTGTTTTAAAAGACTTGTTTATGTACTTTGACAGTTCATTGTTCTTCTGTACAAAGGAAACCAGTGAATTTGATTCTGCCAGAGCCCATATATTATAAAAAGGTTTAAAATCCTTCATAGTTGTGATTTGAATTATTTTTTCTTTTTAATGACCAAGCTTTTGTAGAAGATTAATTCACTGTATTTTTAATTCATTGTTGGTGCAATGGGATGAATTTAGATCTGCAGCAAAACTTTTTCCTAAAAACAAAAGTGAACTTCTGAGTGAAGAAATGTCACATTATAACAGGCAAAGCCTTGCAAGTTACATGTTCAATAGGATGAGGAAACTAGATTTCTTAGGTGAACTGTATTCCAAAAAGGCCCATTGCCCCTCTTCTCTAAATGTTAATTTGGATGATTATGGCCAAGTTAAGTCAGAGGGCATAACTCAGTGTGGGCAAAGCTTCAAAAGTCTCTTAACACAGTGTGGCATTTATTCTGGTTATTGACTTGTGTCTTCAAAGCTCTGCCTTATTTTAGGTTAATGGAAATCTGATGGCTGCTGAAAGTAATAAAAATGAAGCTGTTGATGCTTTATTTGAGCTAAACATTTTCTGCCATTTTTCCCAATCTCCAGGACATGCCTGAACATGTTTTTACCTTCCTACCTGAAGAGCCACTTGGCACATCAACATATGTGTATTTTGGCTTAAAGAAAAGACAGTAGTTTGGAAATACAAAAGACAGCTTCTGTCTTCTGTAACAAGTCTTGTGTGTTAAGATGTAAAAGAGGTAATACATTAAATTAAAAAGAACTTGAAGTGCATAGTTGGAAGATAGCTGACTGATCACTTGTGCTTTCTTAAAGGAAACTATTTAGGGTTTCAGTTAACAAGCAATTTCCTTTTCAGAATCTGCTTTCATCTATATGTGAACTTAGAATTTTGCTCAAATAGAATAACAAAGCCTAGTGACTCACCACATCAAAATAACTGATTGGAAGAATCTTGGATTTTCCTCAAAGGTCTAATGTAGATTAAGCTGTGGAATCAATCTTAGTCTCTGACTCTGAAATTAATTGCTTATTGTGATAAACTGCACATATGACAAGTATTCTGGATAGAAAAATATGTGGAAGCTTTGTCATATCACAATAAAGAGATGGGCTGAAAGCCTTGAAATAGTGGTACACACCCAGCAGTGGCCAAATAAGTGTAGATTGATTTAGTAGTTCAAAAGTAATAGTTAACTAAAATATTTAGGCAGATATCTCTAGTGCTCAGTAGCTATCTCAGTAGCTTGTGTCACATGCCAGTACATTTATGGTACATGTGCATACACACATAGAGCCTACTGTATGCACAAGCCCAGCCAGAATTTTTGTTTTTATATGTGCAGTCACATTTTCTTATTTAGAAACAAAGAAACAAAAAAAGGAATGTATGGATTACCAATTATATGAAAATTCACCAGATTTGGAAATCTAACATCAAAATTATCTCAAATAAATTTTACATGATCATTGCTCAAATGAAGACTGGAAACAACTGAAAAACTCAATAAGCATTAATAGAACTACCAGATTTTAATGCAAATGAAAGCTACATTCATATGCAAACAGAATCCTAAAATTTAGCTAGAGTAACACCTGAGCTCCTATGATAGTTCAGAAAAAGCCTCTCTTTCTCTTCTGCTCAAATACTTTTGAAGAAGCTTTCTATTTGGTGGGAGTCTTTGAGATTCCATTCTGTTAGGTGGGGAAAAATCTTAGACATACAAAATATCTGACAAAAATCTTAAATGGTTTCATTAGATGCCATTGTTCACCCCAGATCATAGGCAGATCAAAAGAAAAAAATAGATTAAAACAAAAAAACAAAAACAACACATCCAACAACTTAGAATTCTCCTTTATGATTGACACATCAGATTTCATTTATTTTCTATGAAATTAATAATTATAATTATTTTATGTTGCTTCTCTGAGCAATGTAGTGAATCTGTGTTTCTGCAAAAGAGTTGTGTTGCCTGAGAGCAAAACAGTTTTAAATTTTCTAGACTTCCTTCATCTCATTTCCCACCAAAAAGCATTAACATGTGAACTTCTCAAACATGCAGTAAGTAATGTGATGTGGTTTAGCTTTTTCATGTTAATGCGCCTGAATAAACAGACTTTGGAAATTAAAATACATTTAAAACACAGGACTCCCAGCCCATCCAAATAAGAAGCATAAAATTTTGTCCATGATCTTTTGAATAAATTTAAACAAGGAGCAATCTTTAGATATCTTGTCAATTTTTTTCCTTTTAGTATAGTCTAAACATTTTTATATTTCAACCTATCTCAATATATTCCTGTCTAAGAAATTAACTAAAAAAAAAATCCAGTCCATTGTTTAAGTAGCCAAAAGAAAAAGATACTTTAATCATTTATTATTTCAATAAGGCTTATAAGAAGAGGAAATACCTTTAAACCTTCATTCTTCTTCCACTTTTAGTTACAGCACCTACTACTGTGGAATTAACATCACCTTCAACTGTGTACTTGTTAGGTATAATGATTTAGACCCCACTTTTTAAACTTTGATAGTTGTAAAATCTGGGCTGAGTTTGCAGCCATCTCTCCCCACTCACCCTGTGGTGAGGTGGCCTGCCTAAGTCAGCACCTCCACAGGCAGGGAAGGACAGGAACATCATCCCTGCCTGACTGGGAGACAATCATGTGGCACCAGGCAAGGCAAGAGACTGCTCAAAGCTCATGAGAAAAGATATTAAACTCACATTTAGTCAATCCATTATAATGAACAAACTTAGACATCTGAAAAAGGAATAAGTACATCCTGGCTTTGTTGAAGATAGTAGATGGATAATTGAAGATGTGGTCATGTCTCCCTAATTATCATAGAGTTAGGCAACAACGTTTAGTGAAACAGACATGCATTTGTATTACCTAGGCTCACTAATGTAAAACTATCTCCACCCTTCCCTCTTTAAATACATTCCTTTTCCCTTTTTTATTACTTATGGTAGAATTACTTATTCTTTATAGATAAACACATTCCTAAGGAACTCATTACAATGGCATTTTTCCTTTCTTTTCTGCCTATATTCCTCTTTGCACAGTTCCTGTTTTGCTTTGTCTTTGCACAGTGCAATCACATGCCTTAACTGTTAAAAACATACATTTCTCTTAGCAGCCCTCCCAGCTTAGCAGTATTTGTCCATAAGGGTAAAAGGAGCTACAAAGAAATAAGCCTGCCAATTGCACGGCCAAAATATACTCAGACACACCCTGGGAATGGACGGATTCTGGAAGGATTGCACAGATTCCACCTTGATAGGTTTTGGTACCACACGCCCTATCTGATCCATTTATTTCAGTAAATCCCATAAATCAGATAGGTCTGACCTGATCTGAACCAACAGATTTACCCAAAGTTTTTCAACAGTATTTATTTAAGACTCAAACCCAGCTCCTGTGAAGTCAGAGGGAATTTGCCAGTGAATGTCAACGCCTCTGCTATTTAATTATTTGGCTTCCTAAGCAGGAACTACCAATCATACCATATTACCATATTATCATTTTATTAGGCATCCAGTCATGCTTTCATTTGCCTTTGCCAGCTACAGAATTGGGTGCCTTCAGCAAACCACCACATTCTCTAAGTGTTTCTTTTCTTGGAAGACACAACTCTAAACTTCAAACCATTCTGTCTTATGAATGGAAAAACCTCAAAAACATTATTCTATCATGTATATATAGTATCAAACTCCTATCTGCAAGCCTATTTCCTGACATTTTCCCTCTCCTTCAGAACTTAAGTGTTTTTCTATTTCTTTCTGAATCATAAAGCCTGTAAAATAGATATTGAAAGACTCAAAGCTATATAGTTCTGCAGAACTAGAAAAAAGAGTCAAGAAAACATAATATATAGATCTAAATCCCGTTTTTCATCAGAAAATAAACTTGAGCTTTATAAAAATGTGTAACTATGACTTCAGATTCTTTGTCTAGAGGTGTTTATTTTTGACTGAAGTAACTTTTTGTGTGATTATTCTTAAAAACAGTAAGTCTACCTATAACAAAACATGCCTAATAATATTAGGCAATCTTCTTAAAATATTGGCATGTTAGCATAGCAGTTCTTGGCAGAAAGAAGCAGAAAATATGGCTTAAACTGTCTTCCTCTCTTTGTTTCCTTTTCTCCAGTTCCAGCTACAGCCAAGGCAAAAAGCCACCTCCAAGCTTCTTTTAACATTCAATAGCCCTTGGGGAGGGAAAGCAAAACTATGGCAGTAGACATGAACTACTTAAGGAAAACAAAATGGGAGTAACACAGGACTCCTCCACCCTGGGGGTCGCTTTAAAGCCATTGTGCACTGTCAGCCTCAGTCGGCAGCTCTAAACACCGTGTGCCATTTGACTGTACATTTGCCCTATTTATATTGTTGACTTGAACAAAGCTGGTTTCTAAGCACTCTTCAGCTGATCAAACAAAGAGCTGAAATAAATAATAAAAGACATTTTATATTAGTACAGTCCACTTTTGATACCACTTATTCATAGCAGGCTTATGAGGAACATTTACACAAAACACCCAGGTCATACAAATACTAAGGACCAAAAGAAGCAGGAGATAAATAACATGATATGACCACTTCTGACAAATTAGACTGCAAACACAATACACAAGCCTTAGAGCTCATTGAACAAAAGAGATTACTTACAGATTGCCAAAAAAAAAAAGCAACATCTGTTACTGGGGTCTATACAAAGAAAATATTACTGTTTAACTGCAATCAAAACCATTCTGTAGCTCTTAAAATCCATAGTTCGATTTAAATCTATTGTCTGGGTTTTTTTTTTTTTGAAACTTGATACTTTGTTAGGTTTTCTTCATCACTTTAAAAAATGCCTTTCTCCAAAATATTTCCCAATAAATCTTGAAATCCTTTTCAACAGATCTAAGTACACTGAGCAATACTGCTTACAAAAGCCTTTTAGTTAAATTGTGGTAGCTCTTTGGATTGTGAATCAGTGTTTAGATATATTTTCTTTGAGACTTTCAGCCTCTACACTGTACTTTTAAAATGCTATCACGATAAATTAAATATTCACAGTAAAGATAAAGGGTTTGATCGTATATTAAAAATTAATTATTCATTTAATGAATATATAGAAAGTTTAAATATTTCAAATCCAAAGTCTTTCTTATAAACAAAGCACTTAAAATATAAACTCCATAAATTCCATCAAATGTACTTTGCACTTACCCATTAATTGCCTAATTAAAGTTAATTTTGACAGCTGAGATTCCAATGATGACTAAAGTATATCAGATTATTTTCTCCATTATGGCAGAATCATAAATTATTGGCTGGAAAGGTCTTCAAGGTCTCTAGTCTAACCTCTTGCTCAAAGGAGGGCTATTTCTGCAGTTAAATCAGGTTGACTACAGCCCCTTTGAAAATCTCCAGATAAATCTTGAAAAATCTTCAAGAATGTTGAATATTCACTTCCCTTCACCCACTGGTGGTGTTGCTTATATCACCCAGAATGCCAATCACCATCACTGCTGTGAGGTCATGCTGCTGATCAGGTTCAACCTGCTGTTCAACAAGTCCTTTTCTGCAAAGCTGGTCTTGTGAAAGCCAGTGCCCAGCTTGTACCAGTGCATGGGGTATTTCTGCCTCAACTGCAGGCCTTTACACATGTTGAACTTGTTTCTGCTTGTTCCATGGTTGCAAAGTTCCACGGGTTTGTGTACCTCCAGCTCATTTAAGTATATTCTAACTTGACCCTTCTCTGAGCTATAACAATAGTATACAACAGGACACTATAGATTAGCCTAGTTCTGTTGAATAAAGCATGTATAGCCCTTCTGTTCATCACAGACTCAAAAGTGGAAAATGAGATACAAATCCAGTGAGAATTCTAAAAAGCAGGAGCTTAATGTTGAACCTGAATTCAAAGATGCCCAACTGGAGGGACAGATGCAGAATATACACCAAAAAGTAGTCAAAAAGAATTCTGTGTCTCCTGAAGCCTAAAATTATAGGGATTTAGAAGAACTATAAAAAAAGAAGAGCTGAAGAAGTTGAGAAAGGAAATGGTTCTAGAATGAATAAGAATTTCAGCAGAGCCAGGGCTGAGTGAAGGAAGAATCCTGGCAGTGCTGTAGGGATTGGGAAAGGTCAGTGACACACAAGCAAACTGTAAGGAGGATAGAAGGTTTAGAAATCGTATCAGACTCAAGGATGGTTTTGAGATCTCTTGTCTTCACTACAGCAGAAGATAATTAAGACAATTATTGCAATAGTTGCAGTCCTCTCACAAAGCTTAAAAAAACAAAACTTATTTCACGGCTGCCAAACCCGCATCCCTACAGACTTTTGCTCCCTTTCAATAAAAGTTAATGGAAGTAGGGATGCACAAGTGGGGTTCTGGTACTGACACCTGTCAATGCTGACCTTAATGCACTTGCTTTTAAACAACCTGTAACATATTTGGAAATACACATGTATGGGATATATTTGAGGCGATTTTTCAGAGTAAAAAGAAAAAAAAACACAACAAAATAGGGAAACTGTAAGAGATTGACATTGACAGTTCTTGTACAGATAAAAAACATGTTAAAAAGGCATGGAACAAAGGATTATAGGACATGCAGAATACCATGTAAACAAAGCTCCATGTACTCAACAGAAATTGCAATGGTAAATGAAACAAAGTTCAAAGTACCATTTTGAAAAAGGAGTGATATTTCAGAGTGAAAATAGTAAAATCTTAGACAAGGAAAAGGTGTAGAGGAGAGAACAGCTCAGTGACCTGCTTTTCAGAGTTGTTTGGAAATTAACAGCAGCAAAAGCAAGGTGGGCATGATTCAGTGGAATCCCTTTTCCACTTGATAGGAGTTCAGTTCACCTTACTTGAAAATGTCATGCAAGACTGTAAAAATTGAGACTTTCCAGGTGGCTTTTATGCAAAGCTGTTGTCCTAATGAGAAAATGTGAAAGGCTGAAGAACAATAATTTCATAGACCAGCAACTAACAGAACACAGTCCTAGAGAAGAAATAAACAACTCTTAGATCAAAGACTTCATAGATCACCTTCACTGGAGGAATAAGTAGTTATGTATTAGTTGCTTTTTTTTTTTTCTTTTTTTTTCTGAAGCCAGCTCACAATAAGTATACAGTTTAATGTCAACTTAAATTACATCTGCAGTTTTCTGACAGATTCATTTGCTTTTTGAGGTTTATGTCTAACACACTGACAGTTTCTAATCAATAGGAGACAATTCCCTTTGAGAGTTATTAAAATATACCTTGCATTTAAATGCAATAAAAAGCATGACTGAACATGCCTCTGTTCCTCATAACACATGAATACCACATCTGGCCCATAAAAAACATACATTATACAAAGGTTGTACAAATGCCAGATACATATTATTACATGGAACTGTTTTATCCATCTAGGCTAATTTCCAGATGTTTTATTACTTGTAGACAAGAGTATTGTCAAAACTGTTGTTGGAAGTCCATTTATTTCAAGAGGGCAAGGGATAGGGATAGCAAGTTAAGCTACAGGAAATGTTTCTGATACAGTTAATGGCAAATCATGTGACTGAATCATCAGTGCTATCATGTTTAAGGAAATGCACTTAAAAATTCAATTTCAGACCAAGATTTCATTTGACTGCATTTTAAATATGCACTTACTTATTCTTCCAGCAGTAAATGGCACATAATTGTAGGTAATATTTACAAAAAACAGAGCAAGCAACTAATGAAAATTAAATGGAAACTGTTAGGACAAAAATTGCTGGTAACTGTAACCATATCCAACAACATATCAAGCAGTTAGCTAAAAATTCTAAAGACATTGAAAACTAATATCCTTTAATTCCTCCAATTTGGAATTAGGCTTGTTTGAGTCCCTCACAAAAGCCAGATTTCTAGTGCAATAGTTAAAGTATGGGATAGAGAAGGGGATGAAAAGGCATATAGGTGAGCACATAAAGGAAAAGTGCAGACACTATGTCATAAAAATGGTGCTTCACCAAGATGTCTGAAGAGACAGGACACAGAAGACTTTAAGCACAGCAAAGTAGAATTGCAGAATTGTAAGAATGCAACTAAAAAAGAGGCACTAAACATAGGGGTTGGGCAGTAACCACTAGTTTCCTTGTAATGAAAATACTTTTTATTAAATGCAGGGTTTCGTTTAATGAAATACAAGATATACAGAGATGTGAAGGTTAGCAAGTGAAAACACACATTTTTAGAATAATTGATGTATCAGTGTGACACTTCTGATTTTATCCTTGAAAACAAACAAAAAAACAACAATCTTAGCATGACTACAGCAAATATACTTCACAATCCTATTCAAAATAGTATCATAACATCATCTTCTAACTTCTGTTTCTAAAAAAGTAACATTAATCCCAGGGTCTTTCCTGTCCTGTAATATTTCCTATACTGGCACTGAAAACCTGAAAGTTCCTCTGCTCAATTAGTTGTGAGTCCTGTTTCAAATCACATACAACTTCTCACATCATGCCTTCTTTTTTGTAAGTCTTAAGCAGGAGCACAGCCATTAAAAAAAACACCCAGACATTTCAGGTGAAGGGAGGTAGACCTAATAGGGTCTCAGAGAAACCTGGAGGCTACAGTCTAGGGCTGACTTCATAATAAAGGATTAATTTGTTTACCTCTCTTCAAATTTTCTAAACACCTATATTTAAAAGAGGGTTATACTATATCCACTAAAAACATAAAAAAACCAAGTTTTTTGAAATACATATTGGCTGGGAGGGTACAATTAATTTCAGTCCTATGAATACCCTGACCCTGTAACTTGTATTTTCCTGAAACCCAACAAAGACTACAAAAATGTCCCAAGGTTTTAGACAGTACTCAAAAGATGGGAAAACATTCATCATTCCACCCATGAAAAATATGATGCTTGATCCACCATCTCTGATAATTCCTCAGAAGTTGAGCTAAGATGCTGTTCAATAATTTACCCTACTTCTCAAGTTAAGACCTGTCCTGCTGCAACCATCAGTATTCTTCTCTAAAGACAGCTCCAATGACTTTCTGGTTGGTTAGCGTTTCAGCAGGTCCCCTAAACCAGTCAGAAAATTCAGGGCTTAGTGTACTGCCAGCTACAAGACAAGGACATTTAGAATTAGAGATCGAGTATCACAGCACATCAGATTATCCTTGGTAAACACAAAGCTGGCTATTCACTTGCCTTGCTGTGAATAGCCAGCTGAATGGGTTTTCAGTGTGGTTTCAGACCAAAGCCAGAAGACTCCTTACATCCTATGTCTAAAGGTTTGTGTATAATGATTCAGATAGCTGTGACAAGACTAATTAGGTAATTAATATTTCTCATTGTATGTATAAGTCTAATTGCCATTGCATTTCTCATAGAAACTCTTTGTTCTTTTATTGTAAACAGAAACAATCTGGACCAAGAGCATACCTGATACTTCTTGTACAATGGATTGCTCAAGGAAGACAGAGTACACAGAAATATTCTGTGTATGAACACCAGCAAGAAGAGAGAAACAATGCACTTGTGCAATGCTGGAAGGTAAATAACCTGTACATTCCCTATAATGTTTCTGAGTTGGAAACATAAATTCTGTTTTGGATCCCACAAAGAAGACCTGGTCAAATCAATCTTGAGACTCTGTATGACTCCTGCTATTGAAAATAAAAACTACTCAGACTATGTGCACTGCTAAATATCCTGAGACCTCTAGGGATCAAATCTGTAACTTAGAGTATGTCTATAACGTATCCAACAGAATGAAATTAAAATTGACTGATTACAGCAGTATAAATAAATAACAAAAAAAATTCAAAACAAGCAGCTTGTTACACATATCACAAGACTTGCACATTTATGCTCAATTTTTTTTTTGCCAAAGCTAAGAACACAAAGATAATAAATACTACTAGTACTGTTTATGTTAGGAGGTCTCCAAACAGTTTGCAAAGGAGACAACACTTTCTAAATGTAACATGGTTGTCAAAACCACACTAACCAAGTCAGAGACAGAACAATCACAAGCTAAATTAGAACAGATGCAAATTATATGGCAGGTAGAACTGGCCTCATCCTCACCCTTTAGAGTAATGCATTCACCTGTGTTCTACTATCAGTTTTTATTGAAAGCATCTGCAAGTTCTCACTGCAACACTATTGGCCAGGAGAAAACCAGGCATTGTTAAAAACAAACTGGTGTCCTCAAAGTGTTCCTCTCTGGTGATTTTTTAATATAGTGTTACCTATATTACTGTCAAAAACATAGGGTATTCCTTTCACATTTCTCATGAAGTCCAAGGAAAAAGGGATATACATATATCTTTGATTTTCTGGTCTAGAAAATGCATCTGCCTTGTATGTACTCTGGGTCCTGTTTACATGCATGCTGTAATCCTAACAGATGTTCTTGTTTCATTTTATAAGGACCAGTGGAAGAGTTTGTGTGCACTGGCTTCTTTACTGTTCCATAAAGCATGACTCTTCTGTAATCAAAGTTTATGTTAAAAATTAAATGAGCCTAAGGAGGATAATTTCTATCTCCTTCCTCCATATTCCCCCATCCATGACATCTGCATCAAGAATAGTGTATTTGACACTGCAAAAAAAAAAAAAAAAAAAAGGGTTGGATTATTTTCTTCTTAACAGATTGCATGCAGCTTGCTGCTCTTGGGGATCATAATACTGTATGAAAATAATAATAAAAAAATCAGTAACAAATTGCCAGCAGTGAATAATACACCAGATCTAGTTTAGCAATACACTAGTTCACACTACTGGTCAGCAACACTATCTGACCTTTTGGATGTAAAAATCCCAAACCACAGGATGATAGAATAGTTTGGGCTGGAAGATCATCTAGTTCCACGCTCCCTGTCACAGGCAGGGACGCCTACAACTAGACTAGGTTGTCCAGAGCTTCATCCAACCTGGCCTTGAACACTTCCAGGGAACAGCATCCACAACTTGTCCAGACAACCTGTTCTAGTGTCTCAGCATCCTTATAGCAAAGGATTTATTTCTAATCTAAACTTAGCCTCTGTAATCTTACAGCTATTCCCTCTTGTCCAATCACTACATGCCCTTGTAAAAAGTCCCTCTCTATATCTCTTGTTGGCCCCCTTTATGTACTGGATGGTGTTCTAAGGTTTCCCAAGAGCCCTCTCTTTTACAGGCTAAACAACTCCAGCTCTCTCAGTTTGTCTTCATAGGAGAGGTGTTCCTGCCTTGTCCATCATCTCCATGGCCCTCATCTGGACTAACTCAAACAAGGCCATGCCTTTTTTGTGCTAGAGGCTCCAGTGCTTCAGGTGGGGTCTCAGCAGAGCAGAGGGGCAGATCCCCTCCCTGGCCCTGCTGCTCACACCGCTCTCTCAACACCAAGCTCAAACACCCTCTGGATAAAACACCACAGCCTCTCCAGTGAGCTTGTTTCAGTGCTGCACTGAAGAAGTTACCAACCAGCCTGTTCTGATGTACAGGGCACTGAAATTAATGAGATTTCTGTTTGTCCAATCCTTAAGTTTCTTGAAGTCATTCTGAAGTGTACCTGCAGTCACGTCACCCTTTCAGACTAAATTGTACTGTCCATAAGCTGGATATTTCATCACAGCAGACCAATGGGTTTCCACTTGAAAACACTCTGTTTGTTTAGTGGGGACTTAGTTTTCAGAGTAAAGTTAGGAGAAAAAGATGAAAACTTTTCCAAGGCCACAACAGTTTAATTCATACTAAGTTTAACATTTTCAGTGACAGCAAGGAAGGAGGCAGAAACAAAACAAGATCTGCTCAGATCCTGAGAAATAATAATTTTATTTCTTGCCTCTCTAAACATAGCTGATTTAGCTCTTTTTTTGCCACTGGAAAGTTCTTCAAGTGTCCCTAAAGATGGGACAGACTTGTAACCCTGTACAGTGGGGTTCCTAGTTTCCTGTAATCTATAATCAATATCTTTGAATGTTAAATACACAGAATAGTAATAGTCATTAAGTAGGCATCTGATTCGCATGGATTTATTCAGTGACAAAATGCAGTAATGTTTATTTTGCCATATAAGCACAGCATGGAGAAACTCAGCAAAAAACTATGCACATGGAATCCTGGGGCGGTTTGTTATCAGCTAACAAGATGTACAGACGAGACTAATTGTTCTCGCCATCACGCCTGCCGTTACACTTCCAGGGTGAATTCCCAGGAATGAGACATCGGCACAGTGAGAGCATAGCTCCACCTGCTGGTGAACACGTGGCTTCAGAAGGGAGGAAAGATTTTCTCATCTTTCCCTATAATAGTTAGACATCCATCAATCAATCAATAAAACCTCTCTGTATAGACTTTGTTCTCTTTGATTAAAGAAAGCTCCAACAAGGGTTCTACACCTCAGATATTGTGTGGACACTCCTAGTGTTCTGTTTTAAAAGAAAAAAAATAAACAACAAAAAAACCTGAGTGTATATTGGAGGGAGGCATAGAGTAGGTTTCAGGTAGTCTGTACTTTCCAAGTACCTCAGCCAATGGGGAAAGGAAGAGCGTGATGTAGCTGGGAACTCAAGATAAAAAGGGGGCTGTGTCCCCCAACAATTTGAGAAATCCCAGGGGAATGCCTCATGGCCTCTCCCTTTATATAAAATTCTATAAAATTAATAAAGTTACTGGACTCCTTTGTTTCCTTTTTGTTTCATAAATCTCTGGTGTTGTAAATATTTCCACACACTTCTAATCCAGAACAGCTCTACTATGTCCTACTTGATAAACTGTGTTTGCAGTGATGACCAAAGCACTTTGAGATATTAGCAGCTAATGAACAGGCACAAATCATTACTCAAAACAGGCTGTACAAAAGGCTTTAGTCAGCCTTCTTCTCCCTCTGATATCTCGTTGCAATTGCTAGAGGCCAAAGAACCAGTGCTGATGAAACCAAAGACACCAGAGCAATCTATTTGCGAGCAGCGTATCTCTATCAGAATAAGAGGCTCCACAAGTCTGAAATCCCCAACCCCAGAGGCAGCACTGCTCAAGACCTCACTTCCACAGAATTCCCAGACAGCTGTGAAACAAAAAAGACAAATCAACAAAATACCATGTGGAGTTTTATAGCCACCCAGTAGCCTAAAACGTTTCTGCATTTGGCATAATTAGCACTTTCTCCCAGCATGTTTTTCACACTTTCTAGGTGCTTAGGCATTGAAGCTACAAGCTTCAATGCCTAAGCATTAAGCTTCATTGAAGCTACAGATCAAACCCAATACCAGAATCATTCAGATTTCTTTCTATCCTAACAACATAACAAATACTAAAAGTAATCAGAGAGTAGCACACAATGAGGCTGGCAGCCTAAACCACAATTCCCTTTACAAAAAAAAAAAAAAAAAGTGTGTATTATATGTATTAAAAATGTGTGTGTATTATATATACTGTGTCCACAGTTTGCTGATTCATCTACTTACACTAATCATGCATCTGGCATTTGCATCCATTGACAAACTGTCCTTGCTATTGTTTGAAATATTTATAGCCTGTGAGTTTCCTTGAAGTTACATCATTGAAACATCCTGTTTTCATTAGTTCTTATCCCTAATTATGTATGTCAACATCAATACCAACATTCTCAGCTTGTAGGTCACAGACAGCTCATGTATTATCTTCCATTTGGAAATTCTCTTCAGTCAACAAACATACTTAAAGTCAGACAGTTCTAAACCCATCATTTAAGCACTCATTGGTCACACACAGGATCTCCATGCTGTCAGGGTTTCCAGCCTTCTAGATGTAATTAGAACATATATTTGGAAAAATGTGGACATATAATAACTATACAGAAAACTGTGTGCAAGCTACGTTAGGAACTTACAGTGCAACAAGTGACTCCCTGCTAGAAGTTTATTACATTTTCAAATGCAGCCCCCAATAGTTTATTTCATTTCCAAACTGCAGAATCTTCACAATCTTTCCCTATACAAAATTACTGTCAGCAGCTATATGTAATATGAAATTATAATCCTACTTTTTCAGTCACAACACCCCCTTGTAGGCAAGACCTTCATCTGAGGTACCCTATGTTATGTACCTAGCAAGTAATCAGCTGCATGGAAAGATTCAGTCTCATCTGCAAAAGATATTGTACTAGTCATATGTTCCATTATTCATATAGTGGAACAACAGAACTTATTACAACCATGGTAAAAAACAATTACTTGTGATCTGTCATTTTCAGGTAATTTAAGAATTTATCTTAGCTTGGCCATGCAGCTAATAAAATATCACCTAGTTTCCAAATAATGGGGAAGTCATACTTTTCACTATCAGTGGTGAATGTATTTTA
Organism: Taeniopygia guttata; assembly: GCF_048771995.1. Taxonomy (NCBI): domain Eukaryota; kingdom Metazoa; phylum Chordata; class Aves; order Passeriformes; family Estrildidae; genus Taeniopygia; species Taeniopygia guttata. Next base: position 66,460,669 of record NC_133063.1, on the reverse strand, counting down.
AAATTGAATGGATGAACTTTTAACATAGTCCAAAAATTTCTTTGTGAGAACACTGATGTGCAATTCTTAGTCAGGTCTCAATTCACACCCTAGTCTACTGGGTAGTAACATTCCCGTATGTTGCACAGACTACAGTGGCCATAAAATATTACTCAGTGGTAGTAAGTCGCTATTTCCTCTATGCTGCCCTATTATTTGTCAAATAAGAAGTCAGCAGCAAAGACTACATTTCTTTAGTGCAGTCAGCAACAGAATCTATATATGACTCTTCTTGGCACACCAGGAAACACTGCTGAGAGATCTCCTACCTCTTTGTAGGAGCAGAATTCTGCTATAGCCACAGAATAACTGCAAGAACCGAGCTACACAAATGGAAGACTTTCCTCCTGTAAAAGTTATTGGTGTGCAGCCTAATTCCATCATTTCATTTAGCAAGGTGAACTTCTAAGATTCCTAATGTCCAAAACTGCCAGCCTTTTTTTTTTTTTTTTAATTCCTATTTAACACAGGCATGTGTTTGACCGAATCTCTACAATACTGTTGTAGGAGTCAAGCTCAGCTATATTTACCATTATTTTTTTACCGTAGCAATTTTCTTCCCCTTTTCAGAAAGGATTAGTCTGCAACTAAATGGCACATAACTTTTACCTTGGGGAATGGAAAACACATTTCTGGTAGAACGAGGGGATTAAAGTTCATTATCGGAATAACTCACGTTTGCACTTTCCAATTTTTCCACAAAAATGCAAAATAGTACTTTAGTAGCCATTCAATGGATATGCATAACCTATAAAACCATGTAAGTCTTTACAAGCCTAGATAAGAGTGTACATTTCCATTCTAACATAGTTTACAATGCAGGCAAAACATCAACAATAAAGAAAGATCAAAATCCATTCCTCTCAGAAGCACAACTTCAAACTTACAGAACAGGCTAAAAATAAAGTAGGGTGGATTTTCACATTCAAGATTTTGAGTTGATACTGGAGCACTTTTTTCTTTTTTTTTTTTAAGAGCATGAAGCACACTGATGTCTTCATTGATTGTGCACAATGCTGGAAACAATTACAGTCCTAGCTCTGCAGTTTCCTAGTTCTGCTGTGTTTGGTGTAAATCCCACTGAAATCACCTGGCACCTGAAGAGAACAACTGCAGCCTGCAGTCCAATACTCTTCAACTCTATGCATCCTGTTTAGAAACAGTCCTGAGATGCAACATAAAGGTGGGTTACATCATAGCACTTCAAACCTAAATGTCTGAAAATGCCAATGCAGACTTAGATTGTGGTAACCACTACAGCAAGGTTTCCTCAGAAAATGAGTGTAGCATGTTTATGTCTGAGTACTCCACTCAGTAACTGTTAAATCCCAGAGGCCAAGATACCAAGTTTTTAGAATTTTGTCCAGTATACCAGTGGGTAAAAGAAAGAAACTATATTCATGGACTTACACAAGGAAAGACTACCTGATCTTTTTATTTGTCATCAGAAAACCTACCCAGAGAAGATAAAAAAGCAAAATTCATTTAATTATTATTTTGTGCACAGAATAAGTACTTTAAAGTGTGATTATAATAAATTATTATGTGAATATTTATTAGATGACTAATGAATAGGTGCACTTTATTGGTATAAAACAGACTTGCTCTACAGAAGATATAGCCACTGAAAACAACTGAAAGAAAAAAATTCTCAGTGTGTCTGAGAATTATCTTAGCAGTGGCCAGGCTGGTAAACCCTTTCCAGTAAACAAAAGATTTAGTCTAATATTTACAGTGTCCCCCTGCAACTGCAGCTAAATATCCTTACCTTCTCGTTCCTTTTGCTGATCAAGATATGTCAAAGAAAACTATAAAATAACCCATAATTTCGAAGTATGTCTAAAAAGATGAACAGAGGTAGGCAGCAGGAACAGTTGAATCAACACAGTTGAGGACACAATCACACCAGGCAAAGGAAAGATATATAAGGCATATTTAACAGGCAACTGGAAACCTCTGCCACAGCTTGAAGAGTAGAGTGTTACAACTGGTGTCTTTGAGAGTACCAGAAAAGACAGCACTGTCATTTCCATGTGCCTCCTGGCATGCAGGGGCAGGAGGGTAGGCTTGTAGGTGTCATGTCCTGTTGCGCCTCTTCGAAATCACCTAATAAAGAATTCCTTTTTCTTATAGCTTTACAAGATTAAATAACATTCTTCTATGGATAGACTGCATCAAACACTTTCCATTAAGCCTTTGCACTCCACTTGCATGGTTGGGGACAGCAAATGGCAAAACTAGCATGGTTGTGATCCATCTCCTGAGGATGGCTGACCAGCTCCTCAGTTACTCTGCAGTAGCAGACTGCAGGTGTCAGCTCCCCCATCATTGCTGTGAGTTTAACTGGTGCATCAGCCAAAGCAACAATGATGACACTTCAGTGTTTGCATTAAGCATTCAATTAGAAGTGGCACGAAGCCTGAATTCCTCCCCACTGTGACTTCAAGTCTTGAAGTGCTTGATTTGCCTTCTTCACAAACAGAACAACTTCGCCAAGTTTGCTTTGAGATTGGCCAAAACACTGGGTTTGTTTGGTTAAAGGCTAAAACACTTCACTGCAACTCAGACTCCTGCTTATTCACCATATAGCTTGTAACACATTCTGTAGAAAGCCTGTGAAAAAGCAGTTTCTGCTGTGACTGAAATTGTTTTGTAGCAGTATAAGAAATGCAGAACCTGTGTGTCATAAAAGTGTGACCTGCATCACATCCTTTCCGTACAGAAATTAAGCTGGCCCTGCCACACTCTTTTATTCTGTAGAGCAGTGCCATGCGCAGGACCTCATGGCGCTGGCTGAGGCTGATGGAAAGTCATGGAATATGCTGAGCTGGAAGGGACCCATCAGGGTCATTGAAGTCCAACTCACAGCTCTGAACAGGAAAGTCCCAGGAATCACACCATGTGCCTGACAGCATTGTTCAAATGCCTCTTGAAATCTGTCAGGCTGGTTCTATGACCACCTCCCTGGGGAGTCTGTTCCACTGCTCAGCCACCCTCTGTGTGAAGAACCTTTTCCAGATAATAACGTGAACTTCCCGTAACTCTGCTGCATACTGTTACCTCACATCCTGTCACTAGTAACCCGAGTGAAAAGATAAGGACCTGCTCCTCTTCCCCCTCACGAGGATGTTGAAAACCACAATGAAGTCTCCCCTCAGTCTCCTCCAGGCTGAACCGACCAAGTGACCTCAGCCGGTCTTAATACATCTTCTCATCCAGACCCTTCACCATCCTCGTGGCTCTCCTCTGGACGCTAATAATTAATGTTTTTTTTTTACGTGAGAGGACCCCTCAGAGGAGCACGAAGGACGCAATCACTCCCCGCGGAGCGTCAAAGCTCCCCTCAGGAGGGGCCGCCGGGCGGGCGGTGCCGTGGGCGGGCACCGAGGCTCCCAGCCCGCCCCACCAAGCCCGCCGGAGGCGGAGCCGGGCTGCCCCGCGGGCGAACGGGCGGGCTGAGGCGGCTGCCCCACTATGGGCAGAGCCATGGGGCTGGCTGGGCTGCTCCTGGGGCTCGTCGCGGTCCCCGCCGTGCTGGTGAGCACCAGCCTCCGCCACGGCGCGCCCCGGGCCGAGGCCGAGCCGGAGCCGTCCGGCTGGGAGCTGGCGGCGGACGCCCTCCCTGAGGACTCGCTGTGGCCGCTGCCGCAGCGGGTCCGCACGTCCCCTCGCCAGCTGCAGCTGGCGCCCAGCCGCTTCCAGCTGGTGCACGGCGCCGGCTCCTCGGCGGGGCCGGGCTGCGGGCTGCTGCAGGACGCCTTCCGCAGGTGAGCGGCGGCGGGCCCGGGGTGCTGCAGCGGCGGCCCGGAGACGGGAGCAGCCGCCTCAGGGCCCCGCCGGCGCCTCTGCTTCCCCGGCAGGTACTATGAGTACATGTTCGGACACTCTCGGCGGCGGACGTGGGGCCGCGGGCCGCTGGCTGCCCGAGCGGAGCCCGAGCTGCTGCAGCTGCAGGTAGTGATCGAGGCGGGAGACCCTGGCTGTGACGGGCACCCGCGGCTCACCTCCAGCGAGGCCTGTGAGTACCGCCCGGCCGCCCCTCCTCCCCGGCTCTGAGCGCCGCTACGCGCTCCTCTTCCCATCACGTGTAGAAGTCAGCAGGGGTTTGCGTGGCTTTTTTAGGGAACTGGAAAGCAAGGGCTCTCGGAGGCTCACAAAAACATTTCACAGCAGTGGCGACCAGGAGATAATTCTTGCTCTGGATACTCTGGGAAATCTCAGCCACAGTGAATCATGAAGCTCGTCACGTGTTGCTTGTGATTTTTGCAGTTCAGCTATCACACAGATCGCTCACCTGCTACTGTGTTTTCTAGCAGATAGCATTAGGAATCGGAGATACCACAGTGTGCAGTAGCCAGTTATCTTTGGTGAGATCTGTGCATAGTCAGGAGGTGATCCCTTTCAGTACAGGGTATTGAGCGAAGGCTGTCAGTGCTTACCATTTCCTAAGAAATTACTGCATTTAAATTGAAGCTACTTACACTGAGATATGTACATGGTATTTCCTGCTTTTCCAAGAAAACCAGAAAGTGTTCTTTGAACTATAAATCCTATAGTCCTATAAATCTACTTCCTTTCTGTCTGTAAATACAAGAAAGGATTTAAAAACATGATGTTTATATTGGGCTTATTTTTCTATGTGTCTTTAGTTCTGTGACTAAAGTCCAGAGTGGAGAAATACTCTAAATATTAAAGTACTAATTGCCAGAAAATTTCCTTAACAGAAATAAGACTGAGCAATAATACTGCTTTTTGCCTGGGCAGGCTAACACAAAAATCAACATATTAAGTTAATCTAGACATGTTTTGAGATAATCTTCTGTTATTTGGTATCGAGGATACAGATTCTTAGAAGAAAGATCCTTTTAATCTCAAGTCATACATCTGCAGCAGGATTAATTCCACCTGACTTGTGACAGAATGTACTGACATTTAATTTACTCAATCCTTTCTGGGGTGTATAGCCAAAGAGTTTGGTTTTTATATGCAAGCTTATAATACATTTCAGTGCAAATTAAATATAGCAGCAAAATTGCTAATGCTCTTGACGTTGTTCTGCCAGTCAGGTTATAGTGCTGCTTTATTATTATTTGAACTTTGAGCTTGTTTGTGAACTTAAGATTTTAATCAAAGCTGGTTCTTGTCTTATGTCATGGAATCTGTCAGATCATGTGATTTTTAGGTTGCATTTCTTTAGAGCAGGCAGTTTTTTCCTTCTGCATTAAGAAATAAATTTTCTGTTACAAATAACATGTTTTCTTCATGTAGTAAGTTGAGCATTCCAGGCTTCAGCAAGTTTTAATTTTTCTGTTTTTTAATGGGCTATCTTATTAAGGGCTGTTACTGGTGACTTGCTGGTTTGGGTGGTCTGGCTTGTTAATAAAGATAGTATGGACCAGTCAGTGACTCTCCTGTGGCAAGAGTATTGGATATGTAATAAAAATACAGGTTGTCTGCCCTCCTGCTTGCTGAGTTCTTAACTATTTTTATAAAATATTTCAAGTAGCTTATTATAAAATTTTCCAGGTTCATTTAAGGTATGATACCTGTTCAGAAAAAACCAAAACCCAACCAAACCTGCTGTGTTGGAAATAAATCCTTGACAATTTGTCACATTTTCCCTTCAGTTTACCTGCGGAGATTGCAGTAGTCTTTTAAATTTTCTTTCTTACTCCAAACACCCAGTATGTGTAATCAGTTCTTAGATTAACATGAGTGCTTGAGGTACTTTCTTCACGTCACTAAATAGCTTTTCTCTGGTAGTTTAGATAAATGTTTGAACTGTGTAAATTGTAGCCAACCATTCTTTCATGCTGACACAGATCACATAAGTCTTTGTACAGTAATTCAACCTTTTGATTTTCTTCTCTGCTGTTTCAGATGTGCATTATTGCTTTGATGTTTGAATAATATAAATCTATAAATATAGTATATTTTTAGGCATATATATGTATGTGATTTAAAAAATACTTAAAATATATTTGTTTCTTCTCTAAAAATTACTGAATCACCTTAAATTCAAAACCAAAATTATTTTAGCTTTTCTTTTTCACTAGTACTTTGTACTGTACTTCAGTACTCAATTTAGGGGAGGATTGTTATGGATTCCTTCAGGTACCATTCTTCATTTTACCTATTTCCTCTTACTGCCTCCATACTGGTGCTCAGGTCAAGAGCGTGACCTGGCATCCTGTAGGTGCATAAGGAGCAGCATCACCAGCTGGGCAAGGGAGGGGATTGTTCTGCTCTGCTCTGCACTGGGGTGGCCTCACCTCAAGTGCTGGGGGCAGTTCTGGGTGCCACAGTTAAAGTGAGATATAAAACTATTATAGAGTGTCCGAAGTAGGGCCGTGAGGATGGTGAGGGACTTGAGAGGAACCCATATGAGGAGCAGCTGGGGTCACTTATTCTGTTCAGCCCGGAGGTGACTGAGGGGAGCCCTCACTGTGGTCTTCAGCATCCTCACAAAGGGAAGCTGAGGGGCAGGTCCTGATCTCTTCACTCTCATGACCAGTGACAGGACTTGAGGTAACAGCACCAAGCTGAGTCAGGGGAGGTTTAGGTTGGATATCAGGGAAAAGGTTCTTCACCTAGGCTGTGGCTGAGCACTGGAACAGGCTTCCCAGGGAAATGATCACAGCAGCAGCCTGACAGAGTTCAAGAGGCATTTGAACAATGCTTTCAGGCACACGGTGTGATTCTTGGGGGTGTCCTGTGCATGGCAAGAAGTTGGACTTGATGATCCTGATGCATCCCTTCCAACTCAGCATATTCTGTGATTCTGTATTTTGATTAGTAATTTTTTTTTGTAGTAAGACCTTAATAGTAAGCACCTGACCATATTATATGACAACTTATATCTCTAAAATATATGTACCCATAAACTATATAAAAAGAAGGTAAAAGAAGAAGTAAATTTTTCCTAATCATGAAAAGTTTGGCTTAGCCACCCAACATTTATCACATATGTCTTAAATGCAAAAAATATACTGTGTTATGTTTTAAGTCAATTGGGGTAAGCCTTGCTGGAATTTTGGCTCATGTACAATATTTTAGCATTACACTTATGAAATATCTTACTTTTATCTTCTTTTTGATGAGCTGCTGACTCTGAACAGTAGTTTGCTTTTTGGAGGAAAACACACATGAAAAATAATTGCATGCTATCACCATTAAAAGCAGGATTGGTTGGAATTTAATACACAAAGGGAGATGTGGCACTTGAATCTTTTTAATCTTTTTAGCATTGTCCTTGCAATTCATCCTTTTTTTGATGAGTAAGCATTTTTTTCTTTTCTTTAGATCATTTAACTGTAACTGAGCCTGTGGCTATACTAAAAGCTTCTGAGGTATGGGGTGCTTTAAGAGGTAAGCTGGTGCTTTTCACATTAATCTATTTGTTTAGGGCTTCACGGCAAGCCAAGAACAAGCTGACCACTGAGACTTGCCCTCTCTCAATACTTTGTTGGAAGTAAACTTAGGCAAGAAGGATAGTCAGATGTGTAGCGTTAGACCCTTGGTCCAGATGCTCAGCATCTCAGATCCAGTGGCACACAGTGAGTACATGCTTGCTCTGCCTGAAAAAAGCCGGTCCAAGCAAAAAGCTTTCTAACCTATAGTGTGAACAGATTATTTTCTGACTACACCTATGAAGTGTACGTACTGAACACATCACAAGGAGTAATAATCATGACATTTCAGCCTGCTGTTCTTTCTGGAATGTTAAGTCTATACAGATTTTTCTGTTGATGCTGAATTAGAAACTTCACCAGTTCCAGAAATTACAGGAATAGATGTACAACAAGACCAGAGATTCCCACCTTACTCTCAGTAGCTTTCTTACTGTTTGGGGATTAATCTGCTACAGCTGAATGTTAGTACAAGTATTCAGTATCTGTGCATAATAGAGAATTTGAATGGCTCTCTCCAGAATTTTTTAAATGGTGGTGCTTGAGCAATTAAGGGAACTGTGCTAAAGAGAAAGAAACTCAGCTACAAAGCATTCTTTCTAGCTACATGAATGCCTGTAAATAGTGTTGGTGCTGTTTGTAACTAAAATTTTAAGGTCAAGCACCAGGGTGTAGTTGTGATCCCTTTCTTGGATATTTTTCCAGGTTTGGAGACCTTCAGCCAGTTGGTTCATGAAGATGACTATGGAAGTGTAAGTATGGCTATTAACTAAATCCACTGTCCTGGTAACTGGGTGTTTTTCTAGCAGAGCAGATCTACCAGTTTTATTCAGCAATATTTCAGTTTGTTACCTAATTTCCAAGAATCATTTTCTGAAAAAGTATTTCCTGTTTGAAATTATGAATATGAAATGAAAATAAAATTCTAATTTTTAAATTTTGTTCTCATAGTTTCTTGTCAATGAATCTGAAATCAATGACTTCCCAAGATTTGCTCATAGAGGAGTCTTATTAGATACTTCAAGGCATTATTTACCTTTGAAATCTATTCTTACAAACCTGGTAAGTAGGCAGTTTTATATCAATAATAATGAAGTCTTTTTGTTGTATTTTGGCCCCTGAAGTAGGTAGCAACTGGAGATGGTATGAAAGAAGAATCCATCTCCTCTTTAAAAGGACAGAGTGAACTTTGCTAAGCAAAGGTCTGAACACAGACTGGAGAGGAATCAAGTGGGCAGACACAATGATTATTGAATCTCTAAAGGGAACTGGTGTTTGTGGTACCTCAGATTCTCTGTATTTTCTGATACCTAAACCAGCTTATGCATTACTTCTTGGAAGCGTGTTTTGAGACATCTGACTGTCATCAAGCAATACAAGGGATACCTTGCATATTCTAGTTTCAGTGCCAGTGATTTCAGGAGAACTCCAGTCTTTTGGAGCAGACTTTGGAAGTCCAGCAGCAGGCTTAGGTAGTCCTTCCTTAGGCTGCTAAGTGCAAACCAGTAATTAAGTATTACAGAGCAAGGGAGAAAATTCAAAATGTTCATGGGAAGCTACTGAATAATAAGCCCAGACTAGCCAATAAAATCAAACAAAATTTCCTCCAAAAAGCTTAAGCAAGCACGTTAAGAATGAATGTGCTCCAGCCCTGATGGAAAGGTGATGTATTTGGATAAGCTTAGCAGCCAAAGCTGGGGATTTTACTGTTTAGCACTCCCTTTTTTTTTTTTTTTTTTTTTTTTTTTTTTGTAGTTGTTGTTGAAGGTCTTGTAGGAGGGATTATTTTGTTGGTTGAAGTGGAGGAACAGGCAGTTTCCCATCTTGTCTCTGTCTTGCTTCGCCAAGATGAAATAATACTCAAAATTTCCCCTTTATGTTGCAGAACTTTGAAAACTAGGCATAGGACAGGCAGAAAGAGTGCAGATAAAAACAGTTTTTAATTTCTGAGGTCATCCTTGAACTATGCTCAAAACTTGTCCTTTAGGTATTTACCACTTGATTTCACATTCAAGGTCAATGCCTGTTCAGCACGTAATGCTTGTGTAGTGTTACATTTGTTACAGAGAGTGCTTCAAAGTCTCAAATATTTGTGTCAATATTTTTTGTCTTGTCTGCAAGAGATGTCCAAAGAGACTTGCGTTTCTAACTGTGTGTTTCTGTAGCTGCTGCTATTTTGCTTTTTTTCCTTAAATTACATGTCTGTCTCTGACACATTATCAGAGCTACATTTCATGATGTTTGCTGGTTTAATAACAAGTATGCTTTTCTTCTTACTTCTGTGCCTGCTTGAATCCAGACTAATAAAGAGCATCAGTAATCTCTCTTCTCCAGTGTTTGGTGATTAGATACTTAGGGCAGCAGTTCAAGTACATTTCTTGTTTGTGTTCAACTACTTCCATGTATTTGCAGGAAGAGAATTGTTCTTGAGGAAGGAGTAGGCGAATTGGGTGTAGAAGGATAGTATTGGTTAGAAATACATGAAAACATGGCAACTAAAACTTCTGCCGTGTAATGAAATAGATGAAATAAGTCTGGGGAATGGACAAGATATAAACCTTCCTTTGTATTTGGTGGGAGTTCCTGAAGAGATTTTATCACCTCTTTAAATACACCTAGGCAAAAAAATAATGGGAGGAATGGGTGGGGAAAACAATTGTCTTGTGGCAGGAGATGGGGAGCAGCTGTGTTGCAGTCAGTTGTGAATGATGTAAACACTTACTTGGTCTGCTCACAGCACACCTTCTAGTGATTAACAAGCCAGCATAACTCAAGGTATGTGTGTAACTGTCCAACTGGAGTCAAAATTCTAAAATAAGCGTGTTAACGTTGATCTTGATCATCTTCAAGATGACCTTTCAAAAAAAGGGAAGTACTGACACTGTTATGAATGAAAACATAAAAGAAACACTCTTTCACAGGGAAACGCTTAGTTTATTTTGCATGCATTTGAAATTGATTCTGCAGAAGTCACTATTGAGAAGGGATGTATTATGTAGTAGGAAACTCTCATGCTGCTCTGTTTTCAAGTCCAGGGTATTTAGTTATAAAAGTATAAGCTTTTCTGTAAGCTGAAATAGTTGATGGTGCATAGAGAATTACCCACAGAACCATCCACCATGTGTTGGAAGGGACCCAGAAGGATCATCAAGTCCAATTTTTAAACAAATGTTCCATATTAGGGTCAAACTTCTGCCCTTGGTGTTAGTAGCACTGTGCTGTAAGCACCTGAACTTAGGGTACATGTTCTGAAGTGGAAGAAATCATAAGTGTTCATAGCAGTTCATACTACACAGGCTAGTAGAATGGGGGTCAAATGAAGAATTTGTTGACAGCAGTGGTGAAAATAGATTGCAGAGGGGTGGAGCAGTAGAGGTATGTGCTTCTAGGATTTAGTGAAACATAGAATGTCTTTTTGGTTTGTTGGTGGGGGGATTGGTGGTTTGGGTTGATTTTTTTGAGTGGTTTGCTTTGCTTGAGGTTTTCTTCTTTTTTAGTTGTTGCTCTAGGCATCTGGGATATGCTGGGACAAGGCCACTTTTTTTGCATACATTTTCTATGAGATTGAAATGTTTAACTAGACTCTGTTGCATTATTTGTTACAGGATGCCATGGCTTTTAATAAGTTCAATGTTCTCCACTGGCATATAGTAGATGATCAGTCCTTCCCTTACCAGAGCGTTTATTTCCCTGAATTAAGTGATAAGGTGAGTGGACATCATTGGAGCAGGGTAGATGGGGCAGAATTCTGGCACATATTTAATGAAAATAACATGCAGAGTTAACCAGTGCTTGAGTACATCTGCTTTGGCTGATTGTGAAACAGTACGATGAGACCAGTAACGAGCAAGTCCATATTCAGGATCCTGCCTGAGTTTCTATGTGGACCATTTTTAAGTCTTCTTTTGGATACTCAGTAAATGACCACCTTTACTCTTTCACGCAAATTTTCTGGATTATCCTCAGTGTTTGCAGGCCTTCGAACACTAATGGTATGCAAATAAGTAGTGAACACTGCTTGGATTTCTGTTGATGGGTTTCTTTAACTGGTTGACTTCTGCCACTCAAACAAATCTAAGAGAGTTTTCTGCCAGCTTGTAGCACCACTGCAATAGTAATATTATCCTTGCAAAACACACCATGTCTGTAAGAGATCCAAAAGTGCAAGGTTGTTTCCTGAAGTAAATACAGTGGAATGTGTCTATTTCTAGATGCAATAGTAGACTTTGTTACATTAGTGAGAGCCACGATGAGGTTCTTGCTCAGTCACGGTACAGTAGGAGCCAAATCAAATGTAGTTAAGAATAGTTAAGTAGACTAATCTTAAGTACAAGATTTGTGATTCTGTTTTAAAATGCTTGCTAGAATCTGACCCTCATGAAAATTATGTTGGCAGTGCTAGAGCAGATGCTATGAAGAATTTTATAATTCAAAAACTGTAGGTGTTGCATAGTGCAGTCAGATTATTTTTTGTGGTAAAAGAAAACTACTAGAGTTCTGTCGTATATCCCACTGACAGCTTGTTGTTTGTCTCAACAAGCTTCTCTTTGAAAGGCTTCTTGTCTACTATTTCATTTTTAGAGTAACTCTGCTGTGGCAACCATTTTCAGATAAGCAGAAGCTTAAGGTGCTTTTTATCATGAATAGCATCTTTGGCAAGCATCTGTTTCACCAAACTGTAGTAATCTGGGTCATTGTCATATTTGTTGGCTGTGTGGGAGTGGAATTACACTCAAATTTCATGTCACAAAAGAAACACATCCTGATGCTAAATTAGTCACACTCAAAACCAAGAAGCAGAGATGCTGGAAGTTCTTTCTGACTTGGCAGAATTTTTCCATTAGTCTTGTATGTTATGTAGTGAGTGCCCTATGTTTCAGAGCTAATGGGCAAAAATAACTTGCCTCTGTACAGAATTGAAAACCATATCTTTCAAAATTCTACAGGAAGAGAAACTAGCTTTTCTGTGTTTTTCAGTAACTGCAAGCTAAGGAAAGAAGGAAGGTTTCCTTAAGGTGATCTGTCTCAGTGTTGCAAGTTTATTGTTTTGGTGGGCTTTCTTTTTCCTCTCCAAAAGTCAAAAGTTATGTCTGTGCAATTGATAAACCACAGCCAATTTGTAAAACTGCTCTCCAGTCTAAGTTAAAACACTTCCGTCCAGATTTTGTGATCTGCTGGTATAGTGTGTTGTCTCTAAATGTGGATATTTTACAGGGGGCATACTCCTCTAATCTCATCTACACTCCTACTGATGTCCGTCTGGTGATTGAGTATGCCCGGTTAAGAGGCATCAGAGTTATCCCGGAGTTTGATACGCCAGGACACACGCAGTCTTGGGGAAAAGGTATGCACAAAAAAGTATAAATTGTTAAGAAATTGTGGTAAGTAGTAGCAAACAAATTAATTTTTTAAGAAGTGACCAATAAAGTGCTTTGTAAGGCCCTTGATAAGAGGTAAGGAAGAGGCATTAAGTGATGTCATGACCTTTACAGGTTACAGGAAATAAAATTAATGTTCATTTGACATGTTCTATACTAGATGTGTGTGCAAGGTTACAGATACATTCTGCTTTAGACATCATTCTACCTTGAGCTATGTACTTCACACTGACTTAGGTGTTAAAAACCCAGAGCAATCGAAATAGAAAAGAAGCCTCTGAAGCATACTCATTAGGTTTGGCTTTCTTCTCACTGGCTTCCTTTTGATATTCATTAAAGCTTTTTCTTTTGTTCAAGTAGTTATCCAAATGCTGTTTTCCAGGTATTGTGACATGTTACCTATATTAGTGTATGTTAAATAGATCTGAAAGTCAGTCCTGATTGCCAGTTAGAGGGTTCTTCAACCTTTTCAAGTTGTCTTATTTCATCCTGCCTCTATTTGATTATATTTAAAATAGGTCATGAATACTTACTTTTTTAATATGGCTAACTGCTTCTTCCTGCTAGCAAAGTTAGCATAGCAACATGAAACTGAGCATCATCTATTAATTGTTTTTATTAGGTCAAAAAGATCTTCTCACTCCTTGTTACAATAGAGGACAGCCAACTGGGTCCTTTGGACCTGTAAATCCTGTTTGGAATACAACTTACAACTTCATGACTAAGTTCTTTAAGGAGATCAGCAGTGTATTTCCAGATGAATTCATTCATTTGGGAGGAGATGAAGTGGACTTCAGTTGTTGGTATGGTGACAATTCAAGGAAGAACAAATACCTAGTGTCTCCTAAACCTGTCCGTCTGTATCAGTTATGGAACTCAGTTGCATAAGACAGTTTTCACTGCATAACTAAAACTCCAGTCTTATCTCTGTAACAATTTACAGGCAGATCATTTGTGATCCTCAAAAACCAACTGCTGTGCAGAATTTTGCTTTGACTTGTACTTTCATAAATATTCAGGTATTCTAAAGGATTTCTTTATAAAAATTACCCTGGCAGGACAGAGGACTAGTATGTTAGAAAAGTACTAGATAAGAAAATTAACATTTAAATGGTTGTGTTAAAGTAGATGTTTACATTGAGTTCTGCCCATCAGAAAATCTGGTAACAGCAAGGATTACCAAACAGATTCACGTGTGTTTGTATTAGAAGTACAGCACAACAAAAATAATCTTTTTTTTAAACTTGTTTTCTTGTTATTATTTAAGGAAATCTAACCCTGAGGTGAAAGAGTTCATGAAGAAGCAAGGTTTTGGCATTGACTATGCTAAACTGGAATCTTACTATGTTCAGAAGTATGTTGATTTTTTAAATTCTTGCTCAGTTTTTCACAGCCATTATTTCAGGGTGGCATTGACATGCAGATATGGAAGCTAACATAGTATCTACATTATGTTGAAAAATTGCCACATATTTGGAACTATCTACTTTATTTTAAAATACCAGGTCTGAAGTTCATGGCTTTAAAATGTTGGACACAACATGGATATATATATATAAGCTAGTTTTACACATACTGTGAATGTATTGGGTATCTTAAACTAGGTATCTTCAGTAGTGTCAGCACAAGGGTGGGGAGGGTTTTTGCAGACATTTCTTTCTCTCCTTAAATAACACGGACTTAGTCACCCTGTATGAATTGCTGGTTTGTGTTAATGCACGTGCCCATTGTTCTGCATGGTAGAACATGCTCTGCAAGCATGGTTCCGAAACCAGAACAACCTGCTTTTTCTTGGTCCCCTATGCAGTGGTGGGAAAGGTCTGATATGCCTTGGGGTAGAAAATGTTGCTACTTTGAATGTTTGTACTTATCTCGTTGAAGTTCACAAACCTGATCTTATTTCTAAATTCTAGCATTTTGGACATTGTTTCCTCCTACAACAAAGGCCAAATGGTCTGGCAAGAAGTGTTTGATCACAAGGCACAAGTAAGATGGGAAAATTAGTAAAGTACTCTTGCATAACACCACAATATTGTGTGAGGCTTCCAGAGCAGACTATTAAGTAAATGTGGCTTTGTCTCTTAAAGAGTTAAAGTCTGCTGACATGAGCAAGTCTCTCCAGCTGTGGGTAATTTCAATCCCTTGAAATTACCATTTGTTGAATATGTAATAGGTGAAACAGGAACACCAGCATTGAAGTGCTTTTTAAAAGTGAGCACAGTTAATATTATAGCTTTAAAACATCAGAGTAAAGGGTGGAGAAGTTTCTATGCAGGTTTTTGCTGGGTTTTTTTTTGTCTCATGTAACTGTGTGTCTAGTCTAGTAACACCAAATGCTCAGCATTTAAGAGCTAGTCAGATACGTGATGCAATGTAGGAATCCTCTTAAAGCATTAACTGTCCATAGTATAACCTAGGCTTCACTCTGAGTGTTTAAAACCAGAAAAAAAGCTAATCAGCTTTAGACTGGAGTGGGGGGAGGGATGACAAAAGGTAGTTTCCAAGATGTTCCTCTTCAAAACAAAATAGAGAGTTTGGAAATTTATGATTTTTTTTCCTTGATAACAGCAATTAGGATTGCCATTAGTAGTTTTGGGTTAAGTTGGTTATTTTGTTTATTTTATCTTTTGTCTTTTCCTCTTTAGCTGAAACCGGACACTGTAGTTCAGGTATGGATGGCAAATAACTACACTCCTGAACTGAGCAGGGTCACAGGAGCTGGGTTCACTGCTGTCCTGTCAGCACCGTGGTACTTAGACTACATTAGTTATGGGCAAGACTGGAAGAAATACTACAGTGTTGAACCACTTAACTTCCCTGGTTTGTTGCCTTTTTTATATGCATGTTCTGTGCATGAAACTCCTTGGTTTATAGTACAGTGTAAATGGAAAGACTAGTGCTGTTTAGAGTGGCCATTCCATCACTGTGATTATAGTATCATCCAAGGAATTATGGTCAGCTAGAACTTCTGAAAAACTCTTTAAAAAAAGAACTTTGCACTTCTCACCGGGAAAGGTATTACACTTCCTCAAGTATCTGATACTGGCGTTTGCGTAAGATAGAATGCTGGACTAAGTGGGCAGATGCTTTAGGAGTAGAATTGTGCAAAATTGCTGTTCATAGCAGATACTTAATTTATGTTACCAAGCTTCTTGATTGTTAAACTAGTCTAGAAAAATACATGTTCTCTCCCTGTATCTAAAGTTGATACAAACATCTCATGCTTTCCATAGGGCTTTTCATTGTGTGCGAGGGAGCATTCTCAGAGCTCATTAAGGAGAATACCTGACTAAGTAATTTTTTCAAGGAATGTTCTGTATGTGATAGAATGAACAGTTTCCATCAGGTTTTAAATCTCTGAGGAGATTAAAAAAAAAAAAAGCTGAGGAATCTCTTCAGAGCATAAAAGGTAAAATCCTTTCTGACAGAGCAGAGAAATAGTTTCTCTGGGCAAATGGCTTGGTGGTTCTCTCATTCTGTAACAAGACTACCAAAATGTAAGTTAATGCTCTGGATAGCTCAGGTATTTTATATGAAAATAACTGAACATCAGTGCTGTCTAATTGTTGATATATGCCCATCTTCTGGACAGAGAAGAATGCTGATTTTCTGGTTTGAATTCAGGATCTGAAGAACAGAAGAAACTTTTAATAGGTGGAGAAGCTTGCCTGTGGGGGGAATTTGTGGATGCAACTAACCTGACACCAAGATTATGGTATGGATTGCTTTATCATTAGAGTTTAAAAAGCCAGCTATAAGAAGCATTAATTAATCCCACAGGACTGTATGCTAGTGCTAACAGTGCTTTGTGAACTGCTTTGAACCTAAGCAGCAATGAAAAGTAATGCTTCTGGGTATTGAAGTATTATACTAGACCTGGTATTAAAAAAAAGATCCATTCTTGGTTATAGACCACATATACCTTTACAGGCCTCGAGCAAGTGCTGTTGGGGAAAGACTCTGGAGCAGCAGCAATGTGACCAACTTGCAGGATGCCTACAAAAGGCTAACTAGTCATCGATGCCGCATGCTCCGGTAAGATTTAGTCCTACAATGTATCTTGGTTCTCAGGTTTTATAACCAATGGAATAAAGGTACAGGCATAAACTGCTGGCCTGGAGATGAAGAGAAGAGAGCTAGCAGTTCAACCTGACTGTAAATGCAATCCCATTTGGTTTTGTATCCACAGAAGAGGAAGACAGGTACATTAAGACAGGAGCTCTGGACAGTTTTGCAACCAAAATTTTCAGAACTCATTTTTTTCAATGAAATAACTAGGACTCTTCTGTGTTTCTCTTTCCTGTAAAGGAAAAATGAGCACCATGATTGACTTATTTCAGACAAAAATTATATTAAAGGGTATGTGAGAAGAGTACACTAACAGAACGAAGAGCAGACTTCTACAAGAAAAAAGGCAGTATTATTTATTTATTGTGAATAACAAATACCTGCAGAAGGTAATCAGCTGGAGCTGTTTGCATGAGAGTTGAGCTTGGACAAGCTATTCTTTCAGGTATTGCCTTACTTTAGGGGCTGAAAGCGGTGGATAAGCATTCCATGACAAATTTTAATTCATTTATGTACTGACTTTGTTTACAGTAGTCAGAACACATTCTTCTCCCAGTTCTTTCCTAAAAAGTACCTGGACAAGTTACTGGGTTTTTATTGCTAATGTTGTTTTTGTACATCACAGTTGCAGATAAGAGTGATTTCTAGGTTTTAAGTCCAAGTTTGACTCCACTTTTGAAGTATACAGTCAGAGAACTGAATAGTTGAATTGCAGCAAGCATGAAACATACCATTTTATTTCTCTGCAGAAGTTTATGACAACTCATTAAAAATCTCCACTCTGTGTGGTAGTAGTTCGAGGTAGATACAAATCATTTCTTTAAAGAAAATGATAGAACAGCAGTTATAGTAAGCACTTGAAACTCAAGCTTTCTGCTCATGTTCATGAAGATGTCTTAGCATAATTATCTGTTGGAATCACAGAATGACTAGGTTGGAAGAGTCCTTAAAGATTAAGTCCAACCCAGCCCTAACAACTCAACTAAACCATGGCACCGAGTGCCATACCCATTCTTTCCTTAAATACATCCAGGGATGGTGATTACACCACCTCTCTGGGCAGGCCATTCCAGTACTTTATAATTCTTTCTGTAAAATACTTCTTCCTAATATCCAACCTATATTTCCATTGACGCAGCTTGAAACTGTGTCCTCTGGTTCTGTCAGTTATTGCCGAGAGAAGGAGACCAACCCCCACCTGCCTACAACCACCTTTAAGGGAGTTGTAGAGTGATAAGGTCACATCTGAGTCTCCTTTCCTCCAGGCTGAACACCCCCAGGTCCCTCAGTCATTCCTCACAGGGCTTGTGTTCCAAGCCCCCCACCAGCCTTGTTGCCCTTCTCTGAACGTGCTTAAGCATCTCAATGTCCTTCCCAAACTGAGGGGCCCATAACTGCTGGACACAGTACTTTAGTTTAGAGTATATAGTATCTGTTTACCTTGCTGTCACTCTTTAATCAAGAATGACTGAAGGACTTGAAAGTTTTGACTTGGCTGGGTTATTTCAAACTGGCTTAAAATAATCACGTTAGGAAAATAGCTGTATGTAAGTTGTGCTATCTCCCTCAGTCATGAGAAAAATAGATACGTTAAGAGAGAGTTGACAAATACATGTTAAAAACAATATTAAAGGGAATTCAAAATGTATGTTGCATTACTTAGCAGGTTGGTGCACCTCATAGTGGGGCTCAGGAGAACACTGCTACAACTGAGCAGTTACAAGTACAGTGGCTGTACCACTAGGATTAGGGTTTTACAGTGAACTAAGCTATGCTGTTCCTGGACCTGGTTGACTCCACTGCTGCATCTGCATCTTCTTCCTTAGCACTGGTACTTTATTGCTGTAAAGGGAGCTGGTCCACAAGGCAGCAGCTGCTCTTGTAATGCTGGCATGAGAGATGCAGAATGCAGGGTCAGACTAAGGACTACTCCCTGTACTTGTTGCGCATATTTAGCAACAGAAAGTAGTCTTAAGTAGTTCTTGCTGATTTAGGGTGAACGATTCCTTTTAAAAAGTAACTACCTTAATAAAAAGATATGTTGTCCTGAAAACGACTCTTTTTATACAAGCCTTGACACTAGAGAAACCATTCCCTTTCCATTGATGAAAAAAAATTCCATGGAGCTGCAGTTGCTGTGTTTCCTGTATATGGGGCTTCTTCAGAGAGCTGACTTAGTATCAGGCTGCTGTAGTCTTAGCTTGTGCGTAAGGACTATGTTCCTACTAATGTTTTTATTCATGACATATGCACAGCCTGTGGCAGTTGTAGGAGGGACTTTTCCAAGAGAACAAAGAGCTCTGGCATTCTCTGCAGCTGGTTACCAGGGAGCAAGGGGAATGGGTCCGTAGCATATTGTAACAGCTAGCTCCTGGAAGAACAGTAACTCTGCCTATTGACGATTGAGGCCACTGCTCTTGAAAGAGTACTGTGAATGCAGTAGGTACTATGCAGATCCAAACTCAGCTGCTTCTAGGATACAGCAACCCAGACTGCAGAAAAGTGGTGATGAGAGGAAGGAAACAATAAAATGGGCATATATTCCAAAGACCTAGACACCAAGCCTTGTCTTTACTAAGAGTATGTCTTGCTTAGGGTCAGCAGTCGTTAAACTGAGCTATTATTCGTTTTTTTCCACTGCACCACTAAACATTAGTAGCATTAGTAGCTATATCTTAAACATTTGAGAAATAGAATATTGTTTGCAACTATTTTAATTCTGAAACATGTTTTTTATACTATCTCATGGCACCATCATAACCCATAGGGGTTGGTTTGTTTCTAATGCCACATGAGAACAGAATAATTTATGATAGCGTAAGCTGAAAGAAACTGACTCCTCCCCCCAAAATAACTGAAATTATGAAATTAGAGCTGCATAGGAAGGAAACATTGAGGTTGGGAGAGGGAAGAATGTGTGAATATTAGTTGATTCATACTTGTCTCTCTTAGGACATTTTTTCAATAAAAGCAATAGATTTTGTGACATCAAAGGAACTAGCCCCTGAATTTAAACCTTTCAACATGTCTGCTAATAGCTTGGTGCCTCTGATTATAACAGAGGTTCAAACCAAAAGTACAATCAAAAGTAGAATAGGGCCCTTTTTCACTCCCTAAATAGGCCATATGTTGTTTCTTGGGAGTAGTTTTGTTTATATAGTTATTAAAATATATTGCCAGTATCTCTCTTCCTGCCTACACAAGCAGCCAGTTATTTGATTATAGTCATACCCATTCCGCTTTATTTTAACAGCCGTGGCATAGCAGCTGAACCAGTGTTTGTTGGATACTGTGCCCATGAAGCAAGGGGGCCATAACTACTGAGAAGACTTCTTGTCAACAGCCTGAAGTGCCTCGGGGATATGAATATGTATGTGTGGTTTCGTATCTGAATCAAGACTTAAAATTTTCACTTTTAAAATAAAATTATTTGACAGCCTTGTTGGAGTAAAAATTATCATTTTCAACCTTTCAAAAGTAGGGATTCTTCACTGTGAAATCATGAAACTTGATACCATAGAGTTACTAATTCTGTACACTCTAAGGCTGAAGAAAATAAAGCTAAGACATTATTTAAATTCAGAGCAAACTATCTTTTTTATTTCAAAGTATCACTTACCCTTTTTCTAGGTAACCAGATCATTGCAACCTATAGCAAATTAGAACCATCACAGCTTAATTCACTAATTTCAAAAGGTAAACAAACAAACAAATCCATACTCAACATACTGCAGGGTGGTAGGTAGGAATTAGTCCTGGGAAAACTGCCTTTCTTGCATTTTTTTTGCACCGATCTTACCTGATTTGCGGAAGTATCCGTTAAACTTACTTGGTAAACTCAGGTAGAAATTACACCCAGTCCTGAACTCTAGTTCATAAAGGGTTTCTACCAGTAGAAGTAATACTTGTAAGTTGTACAATGTAAAATGCTTCTTAACCATATTTTTTGTACAGCTGAAAACAAATCAAGACACAAAGTGCCAAAACTGTAAAGTTATTTCAGTGATAAACAAAACTTCCACAAACTTTATTTACTAGATTAGGAAAACAGTCCCAGTGGCACATTAAGGTGGACTTAGTGCTCATTTCTGTGAAGACGATTTGCATCACTTCTCATTACACATGTCTGCAAGATAAGAATTTGCAAAGCAACAACTTGTGGTTGGTTGTATCCCTGCTTTGCAATCACGAGGTTATGCCAGCAGAGCAGAGCCTCTTGAACCTTCCTCCCTGGACAGTTAAAAGCAGTCTGTGTATACAGCTGCTAACTCATTATTTGCCATCACCAGCTGGTCCCAGACAAACACACTGGCGCACACACTTAAATATTTAACGGGGATAGAAAACCTTGTTTTCTCACACCAACCCCATCCTCCTCTGAAGAAGTGCACTTTGCTCTTGACTGCTCAGGGCTTGATAACTGGCAAGCTCCAATGTGAAGGTTGCTGAGCCCGATGTTAGAGAACGCAAAACTGTCGAGTAGCCCTGGACAAAACGGAGAACACACATCACTCAAGTTAGGATAAGGGAAAGATAAGTTAGCATAAGAAGCTGCTTAGACCACAGAGAGAGAAAAAAAGAGTGTCAGAAGTATACTGCAGTGTACTAGTAAGTTAACTTTCCAATATTACTGAATTAGAATTGCAACACATGCAAGAGTCAATAATCTTTTTTAAAAACTGTTCTCCATAAAACCTATTTTAGTAGTATTTACTAGTTCTCTAGCTTACAGCTGAATACATGCTGGTTTAGCAATCTGAATTTAGCATAAAAAAGCTACTCAATATGTGGACACTTCCTTCTGACCTTCAGTAATTACAATTTTAAAAATCCATTCTAAATTTACTTATCCATAACTAAGGAAAAGTAAACTGAAGCCAAATATCTTAAAGCCTATGAAAAATATCAGTTTTATCATTGGTAAGGTAATCACATACCATCATTTCTGCTAGTGGAACAGCAGCAACCACAACTCTGTTATCTTGACGAGACTGGATTTCCTGAATATTACCTCTCCGCTGTGCAAGATCAGCAAGTGCTGCACTGAGATGATCTTCACTTACTGTGATTTCTAAATTCATCAGGGGCTCCAGTATTTGTATACCAGCTTTTTTCAAAGCCTACATAGAATAGAAGGAAGTCAGCTGATGATGTACTTTTTTGAAAAGTACTTACTTGTGTCACTGAAGGTGACTCAAACTCTACTTGCAAAAGGTGTAAATTCCCCAGCAAGGGCATTACGAGGGCATGCAAAGAGGAACAATGACCAGATTCTGATATACATATATTTTCCCAGCAGTAGATCATGCTACTGTGTTTCCAGCAGCTTACAGTTTCACAGTACCTTTTGCACACAGCGAGAAACACAGGCTGATATCATTGTATGCGAGGTGTCTGGGTGCACTGTCAGTGATTGCACTGTCACATCTATATCTTGAACTGGGAATCCAAGCAGAGGTCCTGGGTAGGGCCATGAAGAAGAGATAAAAGGGAAAAAAAAAAAACAAGCTCATTTGTTTTCAGGATATTAAGACACATGCAAAAATTTCTCAGAATTAACTTGTTTCTCACTTTGCTCTTTCCTTTCCTGTCCTCTCCCCAAGGGTGTGGCTACTGGTCATGTTCCTCATTTAGAGGTTTTGTCATTACCTAACTTTATCAAAAGAGACAAAGGAACAAAGGAATGCAGACTCGTACTTTCTTACTGTCTTCATCATAAGCACAGATAATTCTCACCAGAGACTCCCAAATTTACTCACCCAGACAACCATTACCAAGAAGTTATTTTTAAATACATTGTATTATCTAAAACTAGTCTCTTGAACAAGACATCATTTGAAAAAGTAGGGAAAACTTCTGTTTAACCACAAGCCAGAATATTTTCTATATTTTCCTTTTGAATACAATATAATCACAGCAGTGCCTGATACTAACATATAACCAAAACTCCTGGGGTAACTCAATTCCATAAAGGATAAACTAGTGTCCTAGGCAGATTACCTCCAACCCAGGACTCTCAACCAGACCCAACGGCATTAAACTAGAGATGATGCCTAAACCATATCTGAGAAAAGAAACATCACTTTTTTTTTAACAGAGAACATGGCCAGGTATTTTTATTTTAAAGCACTTAATGGCATCAGTTTTAGGATGGAGACAGTATAGTGCTGAAGTTTCTTCAAGAAGCATAAAGAAAGCACATAGTTAACACATTCCACAGCCAAAGACGAGAGATGTTTTCAAATTCCTCTGAACAAATTTGAAAAATCACTTCATGCTGGTTGTTAAATTCTCCTTTGTTAATCCACAACCTATTGATTTTACTATAAGGCAGTTTTTTGCCCACAAGTTACTTAAGACTTCCTATTTTTAATTAAAAGTCAAGGACACTTTTAATTTATTCAAGGGCACTTTAATCCTTTAGAAAACAGACTTCCCAATTACTTAAAGCTTTTTACTGAAAACTGATGGATTTAACATATTTGAAAATCAAAAATACGCATTAGTAACAGTAACAGAAGTGTAATACATGCTGGCCTATAAAACCATTTCTGTTAGATCACTATGGTTTACATGATGTCATGAAGTAAATGCCTTATCTCTTATACCACATTAAAAAATAAACCAAAAGAGCTCCAAGCTCACTGTTGAGTGACTGAGAAGACAACAACCTTAAAAGCAAACCAAAGGCACGCTGACTTCCATTTCAGGCATAGAGAAAAAGATGTTTGGCAATTTTTGTAGTTTTTGTAATTTTCCTTCGTACCTTACATATACATTAGTTGTACGTATATATACTATATACTATCTTTTATTCATGCTACCAAGCAGTTTTTCCTTCCAAAAAATTGCTTCTTACAAAACTGTTAGACCAGTATAGCTGACATAACATTACCTTGAATGCATGAATTTGTGATTCCGTTTTCTATAGCTCCTTGGAGTTCTTTGGGTAGTACTTCACTGACATTCTCAGCATAGCTGATGATGGGTTTTGTTGTTGCTCCTTCTCCTGATGTGGGTCTTACCTCTATCTCTGCAGTTACACAGTGTCGTTTATCACCTACTGTTTTGTCCAATATATCTGCAGGGGAGGGAAAAAAAACCACATAAAATTCATCTGAAAGCCTCTCATGTATTGTTTAAAGTAAATCAAGCTGCAGAAACAGAAACAAGATGTTCCTTGCATTCACTCATTTTACCTGTAGCTTGGGCAGCATTTAAGATGGTTTCTCGGTATGCTATCTGAAGAGGTCCCAAATAAGTCTCAATTCCATATTCACGTTTGATTCGGTCATGAATAATTTCTATGTGTAATTCTCCCATGCCACAGAGGATAGTCTGGTGAGATCATTAAGAGAGAAGTGGAAAAACATGGAAAACTCAGGTTTTATTACAAATTCTTTAAGCAATGATTTGCATTCTCCAAATTGTCTCTTAAAGATGCTTCTAATTCTAACAGCTGTAATACTTAAAAATCTAAGGACCACAGACATTGCTCTAAGCCATCTAACATAAATATAATTTAAGTGAGAGTGTTGTTACCAGTACTTTGCTCATCATAAAAAAGATAATTTTACCTCACCTTAAAGACTATGTAATTCAAACCTTTTTAAATACAGAATTGTAAAAAACATGCAGAGTATGGGATTACTTCCTCTGTTCTGTAAAGCACAAGTGCCCAAGACTCCATTTTAGTTTCCTACATGTATCATAAGAACATTCAGAAAGTCCTTTTTATTAAAGAAAATTTCAATATGCAAATGAGCTAACAAAAGTGTGGTCTTGATGTTATAAAATAATGTTATAAGATGAGCAATAGAAGATTCATCTTACTTGTCCTGTGTCAGGATCTGGCTTTACTTTTAAACTTGGATCTTCACGCTGAAGGCAGCTCAATGCATTATCCAAGTCTGTACAGAAATATCAAATATTTTATCTGAAGCAAATTCAGTAATTTGAAGGTAAGAATAAGTGCCTAAATATCACTTTCCTCAAAACAAGCAAAAGAATCCTAGAGGAGCATAGATTTTGGCAAAAAAAAAGTCAGGTCAAATTGCAAGTAACCAGCAACTTCTGATTTTATCCCACAAATTAACTGTGATACAGAGTGCTTGAATTTAATTATTATGCATAGTATTTTCAGAGTGATATTTTGTATTTCTATGAAGACAGACTGGAACCTACAAATTATTAATGAAGCCAGTAAATAAATGATAAGAAAAATGTCAACTGTTACATAATTTACTTAAGTACTTAAAGATGAGTTTGATATGAAATGGTCCAAATGAAAATGTACATCGTTTTTTATACCGGGTTTTGGTTTTTTTCTGATTCCCCATTATCTTAACTGTGGAAAGCAGCAGAATGATGAACCAAGAACCAAGACTGCATTCATCATACTTGACAGTCTTTGGGGGAAAAAAACAACAAATGCAAACTAAAACATCCAAATACCACAAAATCAGTAACACCTTATAACCCAGTGGCTCAGCCTGCAGACATGCAGACATGTTGCTACAAAGCTGTTTTCTACCTTACTGCATTCTGTCACAGTACACTGGTACTTATACTCCTCCTCTTCACCACCAAGCAAGCTCAGCTTTGTAAGAACAAAGATACAGAATTCAAAGGGTATTTCCAAAAAGAGTACTATTACCAAGCCATCTGGTACATGTGCTGTTGGAAAAGACAGTAAGATTTACAGGACTGTAAGGATGCAAGGATGAACCCTAACTAGACACAGAGCATTCTTGGTACATAAAGACTTCATAGAGTAAAACTGAGAGTGCCAGCTGGAAAAAAAAAACACATTTCAAGGTTATTTTTAGTTGGGACACTATGTGCAACCTACCACTGTAACTGCAGCAAAACTCAGAATAAGTACCTCCATCCTTCTATTTCTAACTGAAGAACTACTACTTTTCTAGACACAAAATCTAGCAAAATAGTAGTACCACTACTGCTTGACACAGTAATAGCAAAGGATATGGACAATCATGATCTGAAGTATACCCTCAGTATAAACACCAGAAAGAACTATACTAAATCACTGGCTGTTAAGTTTGTAATACTCGCTCATCCAATTAGGTGGCTGCATTGTACCTTGTTGCCTGGCCATTGAAGGTGGTTCAATGGTACAGAAGAAGACAGGCTCAGGGATCTCAACACCTGCCAGCAGAAGACTGTCTACACCACTCACAGACCTCTTCTTTTCCCCAGCATCCCTTCCAGCTCGGCGTGCTGCAGCAACAGCTGAAGCCTTTGATGACACTATGGTATCTCCAGTGGCACTCTAAGGATCAACACAAGAAATTAGGTGAAATAAAAACCAACCTCAAACTCAAAATGTATGCCAAAGCTGGTAACGTTTTAGAAAATCTGTGTAAATTACATTAATGCAGCCTATTCAGACAGTAAGAAATTATTAAACTAATAGAATCAAGCACAAAACACATTTATTTGAACTTGAAACTGTTGTTTTTGAGTAACTGATTCAGACCATCATTCCCCTTCCCCACAGGAGATCTCTTTGTGACATTACACTGTATTTTAAGAGTTACAGTATTAATACGAGCCCAACCCTAACCAAATGCACCTTTAACTTTCAGTCCTTTCCAATCAGCACTGCAGTTTCCAGGTCAGTTACTGATATTTGTAGACTGTGGCATTTAATTTTAGGAGGAAGTACACCTATACGTCCTTCAAATAAAGCAAGTTTACATATGTCGCCATAATCAAGAACACATCAGAGATACAGTATCATAGAAGTAGAAAGCACACTAGTAAAACAAGCACCTTTACAATATCCGTACTTTTCATTACCTGTTTTAACCCAACGGTCAGAGCAATGTTGCCGGGCATTAGGGATGGTATTTCAATTTGCTGATCAGCAAAAGGCAGGAGCAGACGGCTCATTCTCTCCCTGAAAATTAAATTCTCTGTTATTCAGGACTTTTAACAGGCATTCCAATATTACACTGAACCACACCTCTATCTTACTCACGTGCAACTTTTGTTAATATTATATACAGCTGACTGAGGTTTCAATGAACCTGAGTAAACACGAACAAAAACTAGTGGTCCACGACATTTATCATGAAGAACTTTGAATGCCAGGGCAACCAGGTCATCCTTGTACCACTGTCTGCAAAATAAAAAGCACAACAAAAAGCATACTTGTAGGATTAATCCACTCATACTCACATTTACCTAAATTTTCACTAATTTAAGAGGTGATATGCTTCTTACTGCAATGAGGCAGATTTTCAAAAAACATAATTTGTAATAAAAAATAATCATCTAAGCAGTTCCACCTCCAATAGGACATGTAAGATGTTATGTGATTCAGACAATACTAAAGAGGATTCTTAGATCACATTTTTGTAAAATGACAATGTCCTCAGATTAAAAAAAGACTTAAGAACTCCAAAGTGCAAGTTTGACAGTTCGAGATAAATGCATCCAATTCCAGTAGAACTGACCAAAGCAGGTTCAGTACTAAAGTGTATTTTTCTGTCCACACATGTCTACTATTATTTAATACCTAAAGAAGGTAAATATATTTTAAAAACATGAATGCTTTAATATTCTCCTTTTGTGTGTTCCTACTTATTTTTCTTTCTTTTTTTCTGAATCTCCTTTTCTACCTGTACTTACAGAAACTCATATGAACGCTCATTAGGGGCAGGCAAGTACAGAGTAATAGCATCCAGTAATGGCTGCACCCCTTTGTTCTTCAGTGCACTGCCACAGAGGACAGGGACAGCCTTCCGAGCCAGTGTGATTCTGCGGATAGCAGACTGCAACTGCAAAAAAAAAATTATTTTATGTTAATATATGATCTACAATTTAGTTACACTCCAGCTATTAGACAATGCTAACCAATCTCCAAAAAGCTGAAAAGTATGTTTGTAAATACAACATCACTCGTCCAAAATCCTTTCACTGCTTTCAGCAAGCTCCAAACCATAAACCCAAACATTTAGATGCTAAAACAGAAGACACTGGTTTTAAGATTGCTAAACATTTCACACAAATCTGCTGCTGTTCTTGTTATAACAGTCCTTTGAATTCAGTATGTTGTAACTCACTGCTTTCAACATGCAGTGTCTAAAGAGTCAACCATTTCAAAGTAGCTGAGATGCTATTTTTGTTAGTGAGAATCAGCAGCTCAGTCACAAACTGCACTGACTCTACCTGAAAGTTCCATTCACCTCTCCCTAAACTCTTTTGTAGCAGTCTAACTTTCAAAAAAAGAAAACCCCACCTTCCTGAATATATGTACCCAACTTTTAAAATTATGCCTAGATACCTAAGAATCATAGCATATCTTCATACAATTCCTACTAACTCTGAAGAATATATTGTTCTAAATCCACAGTACTGTTAATTTACTGCATAAGATGGTGTGATCTCATTTTAGTGAAAAATCTGCAAAATCAAAATTTGCATGTGTGAAAGGAAGAATAACCCAAACCCTTGCAATAAGAGCTAGTAAGCACTTGTAAATGCAAAAAATACCTTGTCGGCTGGTATTAAGTCAAAATTTTCGCTATTTTCTCCAAGAACCAGTTCAGCAAATTCATCATCCAGATCTGCAACCTTCAACAGAATAGTTCCTTATCATTCGGCATACAGTAATTTCACAAAAAAGTTACATATCCTGCTTACTTAGAATATATAGCTAAACAAAGCAGAAACAAAGACTTTAAAGACATAAGCAATTATAAACTCAGATCATATAAAATCTTGGAAATGAAGGATTCAAGAAAGGATGGGGGAAAAAACACACTTATAAAACTGCTGTCAAGCAAAACATCAATGGGAGAGAGAATGCTTGTACTTCTCTATGAAATGGAAAAAAACCTTCAGCCATACAGTGACAGCCATGAAGGGTTTAACTCATGTATTTCAGTCCTGCGAACACAGGGAAGCTTGAAGTAAGCAGTAAGCAAACTTTACAAGCCAACAGATACTGAGCTGGAAAAAACAGACAAGCATCATGGCATTTTGGCCTTCTTCATGTCAAGGGTTTGTAGGTCCAAGGTCTCCGTTTTCAAATTGTACCAGTTAGCTTGACATATAACTAACTCCTTAAATGTCTAACATATGTCCCTGCACTGTCACAGACTCAGAACACCCAAGCACAGGAAAGCACTTTGCCCCCTCTATTGGTTACACCACCAACTGGCCAAATTCTGAAATAAACCCTTAATAAACAATTAGAAGTCTTATCAAATTAATAGTTAAAACATGAGAGATAAAGGAAATAGTTCATTTAATTAAGTGAACGTAAAGTGTGCGAAAGGGCCAGTACTCAAAATGCTACATTTTACAGGGTTTCTGATAAGGAATATTAACAGCATAGAAAGCATTTTGAAACATATTTTACAAACACAAGGATATCTCAATTATCACACAGTACTAGTCCACCCCTTCCTCCTTCAGGAAGGGCTCAGAAAACAAAGGGGAAAAAAACCAACACTGTTCTTACAAACCTTTCTATCTGACAACATTTCTTAAGATAAAAGGTTGGGTATTACCACTGCCATTTAAAACCTACTAAGTTTTGAAAACGGATTGTGTATATGTTTACTGAATTCAGTGCAATATAAAACAGATCTCTCCAATTTCAAAGGAAACTGAATGCTACCATCATCTGTTTACACACTTGCACAATGTTATTCAAAGTTGTATGTAAGGCAGCCCTTCCAACAAAAAGGACTGATTTATGATTGGATTGAGCTGCTTCAAACACAGCACTTGTTGCCATTTTGACCAGGCTGCAACATCCCATCCAGCTTCTAGCTGTCACTTCAGAAGAGTATGGATACGCTGCAGGTTTCAAGTCACACCTATCATCTTTCATGTGAATGTACCAAAGATATTTTGGCTTCTAAGACAGTACAAACACCGTCTGCTTTTAGCTTCCCCAGCACAAAAGAGACTGATAAATCATAGGAATTAGAAAACCACTAATGGGGCTGGAGTGCAGCTGAAGGCCCAGAGAGATGGGTTTGTCTGGCTTGGAGAAGCTCAACCAGGATGCAAATACTGTCTCTTACTATTTGAAATAGTGGTAGTGGCCTTACTTCAGGGAAAACAGAACCAGATTCTCCTCAGAGGTACAGAAGGAAAGCACCAGCATGGCTGTCCCACCTTGCACCACAGTAAAATCCCACTGGACATAAAGAAATTATGGTCAAGCACTGGGACAAGCTGCCTACAGAGAATCATCATCCTTTGACTTGAAAACTCAACTGAACAAGCCTGAACAAGTCAACCTAATGCTGAAGTCAGCCCTGCTTTAAGCAAATCACTTAACCAGACATCTCCAAAGGTCCCTTTCAGCCTATTTTTCCTACTGCTCTGAGTAATGGCTTTAAATATATTATGTATTTACTTTAAAACTTTACTTGTTCTATTAAGGTATTTCTTGCATCCTGGACTTCTTGGAATAGGTTTGGATCATCAGTCTCCAGCAGCAGCTTTCGCTCAAATTTTTTTCCATCATCCGGATCAGAAGTAGGTTTCCAAATTATTTGCTCCTTAGTCACAACATCAACCAGTCCTCTGAAGGTCCTCGCTTCCCCAATAGGCAGCTGCAAATCAGAGACTTTAGACACATGCAAAAAAAATATGAAAGAGTTCCACTCAAAAGGAAACAAGCATTTAATTTCTAAGCTTACCTGTAACAGTAAAGGTTCTGTCTTCAGCTTCTGTTTGATGCTCTCAACGGCATATGTAAAACTACAGAAAAAGAACAGATACTCAGTTAAACAAAACGATGTGATATTAGTATGATAGGCTCACCACTCCCTATTTACTGCAAAAATTATTCCTGGAATTATACAGAAATATGTATTTGCATAACCAAAGAAGTATATAGCATTAACGTAAGTATTAACATAATTAGGTTGCTCTATGCTTAACAGAAAATGCCAGACATTCGCTTATAAGCTTTTTAGCAATGATTAAGATAACTGCCTAAATACCTTGCATTGGTTTTGTCCATCTTGTTTAAAAAGCAAATCCGTGGTATCTGGTGTTTGTCTGCTTGTCTCCAGACTGTCAGAGTTTGTGCCTAAAGAAAAAGACAAAATGGAAACATTAGTGTCAAGAGCTAACTATATGCTTCCCAACACCACTGACGGTCTGAGTTCAGAGTCGAGAAGGGAACTGTGCTGTGTATTGTGACAATCCCATAGCTGCCATCGCAGATCAACTCCATAAGCAGCTTTGTCTTATCTTGTCTCTCAGCTGTTGTCATTTCCTTTTGTGCACTAAGGGCATGCAGCCATAGCGGCAAGGGAATGTGAAGAGAAACTAAGCACTATGGGAGGCATATATGGGGAAAACTCTGTAATGTAGTGAATGTAGTGACTTTATGCTTTATTGCCAAATTACTTAGGCACACACAGGCAAGCATTTCTGTGGCTACACATACAACAAAAAAACTACCGTGGTTTTGTCATGGTTTGACACTGGCACAATGCCAGCACTCCCATGAAAATGCAACCTCTCAATTGAATGCTGAGAAATGCGATTGGGAACAGAGCAAAGCAGGCCCAAGCTTAATAACAAGGGAAAAAAACCCCACTTTATTAAGCTACTACTACTATAAAGGAAAAAAAAAAGAAAGGAAAACACACACATAAATCCAAAACTAAAATGCGAATTGTTGTTTTCTCCCCTCTTGGCAGAGCGTCCTTGAAAGGAAAAATCCTAAAAGCAGTCTGTCCATCCATGCATTGGTGGTGAGAGTACTGTGCATGGAAAGGAGAGGGTCACCATGGCAAACTTATTCTCCAGGCGGTGCCATGTGTGACATGGAAACACAGGATGTGGCAGCTGTGTTTCTTGGGGGTCTATGGTGCAAGGGAGACTCCTCTCTCCCCTGATGGACTCAGTATTGATTATACTGAAGGGTGAATACTTGATTAAGGGTCCAAATGCGTCTCACCGTGGTTTGTTGGAGTTGGGTGGTGGGAGGTGGAATGTTTTGAAAGGTTTTCATTTTGGATTTATGAGTGTGTTTTCCTTTCTTTTTTTTCCTTTATAGTAGTATAGTAGTAGTAGCTTAATAAAGTTTTTTTTCCATTGTTATTAAGCTTGGCCTGCTTTGCTCTGTTCTCGATCACATTTCACAGCATTCAAGGCTGCATTTTCATGGGGGCGCTGGCATTGTGCCAGTGTCAAACCATGACAGGTTTTAACAGTAATTTGTGCACTGCTGAGCCATTTATCATATGTATTTTTATTTGAAAATTAGAAGAGGCATTTGGAAAAAAAGTCCGTTTAGATTCATTAATAGTCTCTGACCACTACATAGAATAATGCAAGATTTTGCTACAGAGTTTCAGAAAAAAACAAGCATATCTAATGGTTTTGGTTTTGAGGGTGGAGGCTATTACTCAGTTCAGGCTCATATTTAATGGCACCTAAATGCTTTCCAGTAGCAAGTTAAGTAATATGACTTACAGTGACTAAGAGTTCTCTCATCCCTCATCTAGGAAAAACGTATGTCCCATGCAAGAGGGATTTCACATGTAACTTTTCTATAGGATTGAACTACTGAAACATCTCATGCTATAAAAAGTCCAGTTCTAGCTTGCCTCCACCTTTTCTGCACTCTGTTAAGAAGGCCACTGGGGAGGGAGAAAACCTCCTTGAAAATTACCTATTTTCTACATGAAATGTGAAAATGAGAAACTGGCCTGTATTAATTTAATTCAATTTGCGAAGACAGCAACAAAACAACAAAACCATCCCAAACTTATAATGATAATCACACTTACTTGCTGCTTATTACCATGGAAATTCCTCTGCTCTACAGGATTTGAAATTAAATGCTCAGCTTCCTGAAGCTGAAATTTTATAAAAGCATTGAAAGAGAGAATACAGAGAAAAATCTCTATACATTATTTCAGTCTGATTAAAGTCATTAAATGCTGCGGGAAAATAACTGAGTGACTGGAGATAAAATCAGAGAAAACTGTGAAGGCACATTCACCCTCTAACAGAATTTTTTACTGTGGAAACTACAGGGTGAGATGCAGCTGCTATTCCCCAGATAGGATGTGGTCAGCATGCCCCACTTCCCACACACAATACATGCTGAGCAGAGTGAAGACACTGTGTCCAGGTTCTGTTTAAATCCTTGGAAGAGGGGGAAATCCGTGGTACCTTATAGCTGGTAAGCCACATAACAGCTGTCAACCAAAGGAGAAAAAAAATACGATTTCTTGCTGTTGAACCAGGAACCATGGCAAGATCACAGACATACACCTCTGTCTTAAAGGTGACCCTGGGTAACACTGACATTACCCAGCTAGAAGGCACGACCACCCCCACTGAATATGATGCATGATTACAGTCACTGAAGCTCCACCTAAACACAAAAATAGTATTAAGGTAAATTAAAAATGGGGAGAAGTTAGAGACCCCTGGGAACTTCTGGGATCAGACAACAGGCTGAACTTGTCTTCATTCCCACAGCGACATCTGTTGGGTAAGAACTGTACTCTATCCATGCTGAATGACTACCTCAAGCTAGTAGTTAGTAGAGCTCGTTAGCATATTGCTTTGAAGACACTTTTGCAGCCAAATGCTATCACCAGAAGTCTTCAAACCTTAACCTGTCAGATTTTTCAATTACATTAATGAGGAGTGCTATTCCATAAACTCTTAAGTCTGAGTCTGTAAAGGGTGCTAACAGTTGCTAGCAGCAGCTAGCTATGGAAGCACAGGGTCTCTCTCACCCTGCTGGCATATCTCCCTGGGTCTTTCCTGAGGCACCAACAGATCAATTAAGGACCCCTTAGGAGGTATCTTTCTGTTTGCATAAGACTCTGAACAAGGTAGCTGAACCACACTCTAATCCAGTGGACTGTTCAGTGAAGAGTCCCTGGGTCACCATAATGGAACAGTGATAGATTGAATTGGGCACAAGAATTAAATCTTTCCTGGGGAACTAAAAGATTAATCAAACACAAAGAGTTTGAGAAAATCTCTCCCCTTTACCATGAAAGACTGCACACACACACACACACACACACACACACACACACACACACAAAAAATCTACACAAAAAAAAAAATCTAACAGTTGATTTTACCTCAACACCAGCTGAAGCATCAAATACTGCTACTGCTCCATCCAGGACTCTTAAACAACGCTCAACTTCCACTGTAAAATCCACATGGCCTAAAAAAAAAAATCTTCCTTTTATACCACCATAATTCAAGCAGGCACCATCAGTAGGTCACTATACATTTAAACTTTTTTTTTTTCTTTCAAATAAAGTCAAAACAACTTTTTCTTTACTTGCAGGGAAATACACCTATCAATCTTTGAAATAAACACGATTATTATAATTCAAGTCTAGAACTGAGAACAATTTAATGTGGAAGCATCTGAGCTCACTTTATATAAGCTAGATTTGGAATCAGTAAGCAATAATTATCCAAAGCTGAACAGAGTTTAGTACAGGCGTTTTTATTGATGCAATTAAGCCAGTTAAATTTTGCACTATATTTAAGACAAACACACTTTGTGACACTCCACCTCACCTTCTCTCCCTTAATAATATGAGTGCAACTAAAGAACAGTACCTGGGGTGTCAATCAGATTGATTCTGTAGTTCTTCCAGTCAAATGTAACAGCAGCAGACTGAATGGTAATACCACGTTCTCGCTCTTGTGCCATAAAATCTGTCACCGTGTCTCCATCATCAACATCTGCAACAGAAAGCAGGATTGTGTAGGTTAACAATTCAAAATCTGAAATTGTCTTTGAATACAGATATCAAGAGTGAGTTGGAAATAGTCCTTTTACATATATATATGTGTAAGCTATGAAAATTAACCTTCTTGAAAACATTACAAGGCCAGGTTATTTACCCAGGCTCCCCTTCCTAGGAATAAATGCCCTGCAAGTGATTCCAAGTAATCCAAAACACGTAATTCCAACAACCTTTGTGCTGTTCTTAATCCCTCATGAGCATCTTAAAAATTAAACAAAGCCCAAAATCATGAACAAACTATAACTCTAAAAAACCTAGCTGCACTCACTGTATGAAATGTGACTGACATTTTGAAATTTGGTAATCAAAAGGTAATTAAATCAAAAGTAAAGTACAAACAAACCACCAAGTAATAGGTTGGGCTTTGCTTACATTTTAATAACAAGAAAAGCAGTTGACATTTTTAAATTAGCAGGATCCCAAGTTCAACTGCTTCACAAGCTGAACAACTTCTATCAGTCATATACAGTTGAAAACAGGGTATAAAGTCTAAAATGTCAAAACGAAACACAAACAGAGGCTGCTGTGACCATTTCAATCTTGAAGAATTCTATTAAACGTGCTGTAGCAAAGAAGCCTTTCTGTGTCATACCTTTCAAAAGAAGTGGATACTTTTTCTTACTCTGCTCTCCTCACAGGTCAAAAGAGAACTCAACAAACTGCTTTACCAGAATGGCCCATTAGCAACCAGTAAAATAACGAGATCCTCTAATTAAATGTTAAACAAAACAAAGCATGCTGAAAGTAAAATATCAACCTATGATATCTGAAAGTAAAACTGCCTTAGTGCAAAAAGGAACATGCATTAAAATTCAATTAAACTGCAGCACAACTTTGGAACAACTGCCTCCTACATGAGGTATTCCACCAGCAACTGTACTGCATGTAATTGTACACTATTACATTTCTTAAACCTACTGAAATACAAAAAGCATTTCTAACCTCCAAGTGTTCTTATGTATCCAGAATAATACAGCATTCTCTCTGTTGTAGTAGTTTTTCCTGCATCAATGTGGGCCATAATGCCAATGTTTCGGATTCTGCATAAAGTGAAAACATCGCAGTCAGTGCAGTAATTTTTTAAGCCTGTGATAATTCTTATTTGTACAGTGAATATTCCCTGAGAACAGCACACCAGATTAATAGTATTGCTTCTCTGCTGCATATCTGATATGGTGTACATTCTAATACTGAAGAATATCAGTATTGAGATGGTGAATTTTCTTTAAATCAGTAGTACTGAACAGTGTTGCAACAGGTTTCCAAGCTCCACTTCATGGAAAGTCCCTTCTTGGGATCATGCTCACCCATCTGCCCTCCTGACAAACAGAAACAGTCCCTCCCCTCTCTTGTCCATCCCAATCCCTGATACCTAGTGCTCTCAACAATTTATTGCATATATACCCTTTACACCCGAAATACAGCACACCCAAGTTCTCATGAAGCTGACCTTGATCCAGTTCAGCCTACTCTTCCTTCCTGAAGTACCTCACCAGTAGCTTCCAGAACTCTTCCCTTGCTTTGCACAGCACAGGCTTGTGATCAGCCCCCATGTTCACCATTAATGCTGGCTTGACCTCATCCTCAGCTACACCCTAGTCTCAGCACCCCTCCAAGGGAACTTCAGCCCTACGGCACTTCTTTAGTAGCTTAGCCCCTAATTTCAGCCTTGCCCTTATCAAATGTGCCATGAAAGCAAAGCACACACAGCCCTGCCCACTGTAGCAGTCTAGTTACCAAGACATCCTTCCCCCTTCACCTCCTGGCAATACCATGGATTTGGGGCTTCCTAACAGCCTGGTTTTGGTTATGATGGTGCAAGCAAGGGACAACACAGGACCTCTGTGCCACCAGCAAGCACTCTCTATCGAAATGTCACAAGTAAGCAAGTACTAACTTTATATTAAACATGCACATCAGACAGGCATGGCAACAACCTACAATTCTTTATCACATCAACTCTTCTGACTGAAGTTACATTCCAACAATTAACTAACTTGATGTACCTGGATATATGAGGATTAATGACAGAATGCAGAGACTTAACATCACCTGGAAACAAACAAAAAAATGAAACAACTTTTCAGACAGAACCCAATGCAGAAATATACTTAAGAAAACTCCTAAAAATCTTATTTAAAAAAGAAGATTCAGAGCCACAAGTCATGACAATCTGTAATCTCTATCACCTCAAATGTTTAAAGATATGTACATAATTTTAAATAAATCTCTTTCCACCTCAAAAAAAGAGAAATGGTTGAGAAAACCACTGTAACTTAGAAACAACAGAAAAAAGGCAACACAGGAAAGTTCATCATCTTACTCTGCAGAAGCATACCTCAGTTCAAGACAACTGTAATGCTGACATTCATCTGAACTGGTGATTAGATAATAGATTTGAAAAGTTATTTCTCCTTTAAGCATTAAAGCTATACAGCATAATTCTCAGGTTTAGAAGGCAAGCTGACCTGTGATGAAAAAATATGGGACTAGGAAGTTTTAAAAGAATGTGTCTTGCAAGAAAATATCTTTCTCACACAGTTTAGCTGTAAAATAAGTTGTCAAGGTAATTTTTTATGAAACTAACCCAAATTCAGTTATTCAAGCTATTGAAGGTGTGTTTCAGGAAAAAAATAGTATAGTTCATCTTTGATAGGTCACATAGAATTCAAAAACATTTAAGCTAAAATTCCTTCACCACCTACAGATCATCTGTCTCATCAGAGACACATGAAAGTAGCATCTTACAGGAACCCTTAATGAGGAGTTCCAGCACACTTCACAACTGACCTGACTTCTTATAATATGTACCTTTCCTTATTATTGTTTCCTAAAGGCTTTATACTGTGAATCTACTGAAAAAACAGCAGCAACACCAAACTCTTCAGCCCTTGAGTCATCTAAGTGCTCTATTTATGTTTCATGCATTAAATTCTATAAAGAATGACCAAAAGAATACACAATAAAACAGAAAGTGTGCAGAAATAGAAATAATTTTTTATTTTTATTCAGTTTTAAATTAATCCTTACTATAAAGAAAATGACATAAACTTATACCTGGTGGAGAACTGTAGTTTCTCAGACTGCAGTTTCGCTGTGTCACACCTGTAACTCTTATTTTTGTATTTCTGAAATACATATACTTGAAAGAAAAAAGAATAATAGAGAATGTTTATTGTTACAACTAGCTACTTTGTATCCACATTTTTGGCAGCTGTAGAAAAATAAGGCAAAAAAAATCTACAGGAACACATATTGTTGCCAGGTATTTTTACAAGATCAAAACACCAAATATTAAAAGCAGATGCTCGAAGTTGATGTCCACATTAAGGTTTAAACCAAAGTTGATCCAATCAATATTTGGGACATTAAGTAAAAATTTATGGCATCATCAAAATATTTTTCAATAGCCAAAAATTTTTTAATACGTCTAGTTACTTGTGTAAATAATTTAACAATGATAAGAGTTAAGCAGTCAAAAAATTTACACAAAATCTACAAATTCAATTCCCAATTCTAAAGCCCCGTTCCAACATGAAAGTATGCACTGTCCAGAGGCCAACCGTTAAAGACAAAAAAACCCAAACAAAAACCTACACCCCAGTTAAAGAAAGTTTATTCAGAGTAACACAAGTGTTTCCCATGCTCATAGAGGAAGTATCAAAACTGGGGGAAAGCTTACCTTATTGCACAAACTTGATGACTTCAATGCATTCACTGAAAACTTCCCCATAATTCTCAACATTCTGCCTCCCATCTCTAAAGCTGTTCCCTGGCAAGGTAAGTAAACATTGTATAAAATGATAGGAAATAGGCTAACCATGTTTCTTTGACATAACTCAATCACAAAACGTCATTCTTTTTCATGGGAAATCAGGTTAATATTTTTCAGGTTATTGCTCTGTAAGTTGAATCAGTGTCAGATCAGTGATAATAATATTATTAAGCCTTAACATTATGTAATGCAGCACAAATGCATACCCACAAACACTATTTTTCATGGAAATAATATATTTCTCCGGGAAACATTAAAGCAGAATAAAGAAAATTACAGCTTACGCTCACTCTCAGATAAGCTCCAAAGCATTGATTCCTGGTGAGCAAAGCGCAAATAGCTTTTTTAATCCTGAAGAAGTAAGGAAGGCAGGGCAAAGTACCTACTTAGGTCAGAAACAATAGAAAATATTAAGTATTGTGATCTTTTAAGCACAGCAAAAAGAAAAAAAACCAAAAAAAAACAGTGCAACAAATAGCCCAAGCATCAAAAGCAGCAGCGTCAAAAGCATTCCTAGATGCTGCTGGTTATTTGAGTAGACATCACTGCCCAGCTCCCGTGACTTTCTGCTTCGTAGTAGCTTCACAACGAAGAGCAAAAGGCTCAGTGCGCTCCGCTCCCTCACCCTGCGAGCCGCGCTCGCCTCCCGGCGGTGCCGGCGCAGTCGCTGACCGGGGGAGCGGGAAGGGCGCGATTCCCCAAGCCGAGCCCAGCCGGGTGCCGCCAGACGCCGACCCGCAGTGGCTGTGCACAAGGACACGGCCCTGCGGCCGCGTTCCGTACCCCGGGGCGATTCGTGCCGGCCCCGGGCCCTCCTGCCCCGGACCTTCCCCCGGCCCGGGCCGCGCTGGGCCCGCCCTGTCGGCACTGCCGCCGGAACGCAGCG
The DNA here is from genome assembly GCF_048771995.1 of Taeniopygia guttata. NCBI lineage: Eukaryota > Metazoa > Chordata > Aves > Passeriformes > Estrildidae > Taeniopygia > Taeniopygia guttata. Next base: position 66,421,310 of record NC_133063.1, on the reverse strand, counting down.
CGCCTCTCCTTCCCCCGCCGCCTCACCGCCCGCCCGCGTTCCTCTCTCCCCCACAGCCTCACAGACCCGGCAGCAAAAAGCACCTCTTGGATCTCTTCCGCTCCATTCCTCTCCCTCTTCCTGACCTCGCCGAGCCCGGCGCGAAGCCCTCGTGGGGCGCGGACCGCCGCCTCTCCGCCGGGAGGAACCAAAGAGGAGCAAGGAAGAGTTTCCGTCGGGGGCCGCTTCCCAAGGGTGCGCCCTTTCCGCCGCGGGGCTGCCGACATGGTGAGAGCCGGGGCCGAGGGGGCCGGGGCCGAGGGGGCCGAGGGGGCCGGGGCCGAGGGGGCCGAGGGGGCCGGGGCCGGGGGTGCCGGGGCCGAGGGGGCCGGGGCCGAGGGGGCCGGGGCGGCGGGATGCAAGCGGCGTTGCAGGGCAGGGACGGGGAGGCTACGGGAGGGCCCCGCAGTGAGGGTGCCGCTGTAGGGCCGCCGCCTCCCCGCGTGTGGCGGAGGAGCCGTGCCCGCTCTGAGCCCGCTGACCGTGCCGCCTCTGTGCCCACAGCCGCAGAACGAGCACATCGAGCTCCACCGCAAGCGCTATGGCTACCGGCTGGACTACCATGAGAAGCGGAGGAAGAAGGAGGGCCGAGAGGCGCACGAGCGGTCCCGCAAGGCCAAGAAGATGATCGGGCTGAAGGCGAAGCTCTACCATAAGCAGCGGCATGCCGAGAAGATACAGATGAAAAAGACGTGAGTGCCTCCTCTCTGATACCGTCCCGTCATCTTGACGCTTGAAGGATGAGATGAGACGTTATATTGTTACAAAAATCTCATTATTGCTTGAGTCACATGTTACTTAAATAGCAAACAGGCTATAGAAGGAAGGGGACTTTGCCGCAGCAAACACATTTCAGAGTCCTTCTCTTTTAAATGAATGTTAACAATTTCACTGCCAGAAGTACTTCCTAAGACAAGTGTTGATCAGCAGTAACTGTGACTAATGTAATCATGACAAAAATTGTGAATGCAATTCCTTGGAGCTTTTGTGTCAGCTGCTGTGTTAGTGTAGCAAGAGGCAGTATTTTTTAATGGTTAATAGAAAATATACAGTAGCATACAAAGTATTTAAGCAGAAGGTGAGGCCTGTCTTCAAGGATAAACAGCAGTGTAGAGCATCAACAATAAAAGCATTATTTTGCAAATTGTATCTGTTATCCAGAACTTGAAATCAAAGTTGTTAATGATGCCTGAAGACTAGGCAGGAAAACAGTGCTCCATAGTATAAGGCCTATAGAGCAGGGATTTGTTTATTAGACACTGGAAGTGAGTGGGCTAGCTGTACCACAGACTCACTTGTCCACACTTTGCACAGCACTGGCTTTTTTACTTTTCTTACTTGATGTGCAGCCTTCATGCTGCATCATATTTTCCAATTACATGATTATGTAAGCTTTTGTAGCACATGCATGGTTTCTGCACGAGGTGGTCACCAGCCTCCTGGTGTTGGGTTTCAACTTTTCACCCCTGGTTCCTGCACAAACAGCCAGTGGTTAGCTTTTGCAGTTAGCATGTTCTGCTAAATTTGCATAAAATGTGCTTCATTTGCATACTCTATTAAAAAGTAACTGCTTCTTTCTTCATAGCTCCAGCTCTTTGCATAGCTCAAGAATTACCTTGTTGCCTAGGCATCATTAAAAATTTCATTGATTGCTAATGAACTTCATACCTATTCAGCATGTAGTTTTTGCTGGTTTCAAAGTGTGGGTAGCTGTCTTCCTCTGCTACTTTTAAAGATAATGGGTTTATTAACCCATTATTAGTTTGTGGGTTTTTCCCTCAGTAAACAACCTCAAAATTAATAAAACTTGGCCCCTCTTACAAACGCACATTCCTCACATATGTAAGCATTGTTATCAAATCTCAGAAGAGGAAAAGAATGTTATTTTTTGTCAGCAGAGAGGAAGGCTACCATCTCTTAAAGTGCTTGGCTGTTTGCTTTAGGTCACACAGAAATTCCTTAAAGAGGTGCATATCTTTCCTGTGTTCCTGTTCTGGTAGGAAGTGACAAGATTAAGTGAAGTTTATAATTTACCTTCAAAATTATTTAGTATTATTCCTTAAATATAAACATCCAGTACTTCACAAATACCTCTTAAAGAAAAACTTGAGCAGGCACAGGTTAAGTTAAAATGGTGTATCTAAAAACAAGTGTTTTTTCTTGTGCTGTTAATATTGGTTTTCTTTCTTTGAAGCATTAAAATGCATGAGAAGAGAAATACAAAGCAGAAGAGTGATGAAAAGACACCCAAAGGAGCTGTACCAGCGTATCTGCTGGACAGAGAGGGCCAGTCCCGGGCCAAGGTCCTCTCTAACATGATCAAACAAAAAAGAAAAGAAAAAGCTGTAAGTAAATACATCGAAGTTTGGATACCTAAAATTATGTGTAACAATGACCATTTTATATTGTTGATGCTGAGGTTACTTGGTAGTCTTCAAGCAAAAACTAAGTAAAACATGAAACCTTGAGTAACTGAACAGTTTAGGACACTGTGAGCATATGCAGTATCTTCATTTTAGGAACTTTTAAGTGCTAATTAAAATAAGTGGCTATGAGTTGCATAACAACTATGGTCTACCCCTTTGCTTTCCAGAAATTTGATTTTATGCTTTGATTTTTCTCCTTTCATTTAAATATGTGACAAGTAAGAATATTGACCCTTTTTTTTGTTTGTTTTGTTTTACCCTACTTCCAGGGGAAGTGGGAGGTTCCTGTGCCAAAGGTTCGTGCACAAGGAGAAACAGAAGTTTTAAAGGTGATTCGTACAGGAAAGAGAAAGAAGAAGGCATGGAAGAGGATGGTTACAAAAGTTTGTTTTGTTGGAGATGGCTTCACTAGGAAGCCTCCTAAGTACGAGCGATTCATTCGACCAATGGTAATGTTTTAGAACCTTAAAGAACATTTAAGTAATAATTCTTTTTATTTACTGCTTTGATTTTCTGTGTTAAAGAAAGTTTCTTGTATGATAACGCACTTGATCATTACTCATGTAGAACATTCCAGTTAGTTTTCTTGCAAAAATACAAACCTCTAATAGCATGGGGGGTGGGGAGATGCCTCTACAGTCCCAGTCTATGTTGAAATACTTGCTTTTATTCCTGTAACTCAGAAGATGCCAGTAAGTTAAAGCTATGAGCTCTTGAATTAGCATGGGGAGGTCTTTATCAAAAGTACTTTGCATATATTTTAAAGATGCAGGTGTCTTTTTCAAGCTGCTGTGATTCTCTGAACTGCAGAAGCTCACTCTGTTCTAGGACTTTGGAATTCCCTCCTTTTGGATTAAATAAGCTTGAAGCACAGTTGTGACTGTGAAGGGAAAAGTTGTGCCTCCAGCCCAACCTTTACTTACACAGCTGCAGAAGCAGTGCCTGGGCTCTGTCAGCCTGGCAGCACACAGGCAGAAAAGCTGGATTCATTGAGATAATGTTTTTATATAAATAGCCGTTCCTGTTCCATTACAGTGTTTTTATATAAATAGCCATTCCTGTTCCCTTACGGGAATCAACAATCACTGTGCAGGCTGACCATTGAATTGTACTTCACTGCTAGTTTGATGGTTGTACACAGCAGCCTTTGAAAGATTTTTTGATACAGAAAGATTTACGGTACATAATGTACCCTCTGTGAAGTGCAGGTCGCTAGGTAAGAAGTGCTACAGGAGATGGGTATTTCATATTTTGCCATACTTCTTCATGGAACCGAAATTGTCCAAGGTAACAAGTATTGTTGGGCTACTACTAAAACGTGACTTCCTGAAAACATACATGGAATGCTTTATCTTTTCATTAATCAGATTTTAAAATAAGTCTGGCAATCTACAATAGGCAGATGGCATTCTGTATTCTAAGTTGTTTCATTCTTCCTAGCCTCTCTAAACATATGAAGATGAGGACATAATTCCCCAAGTGTTTAACTAGATCAGTTGTGAGAGTTTAAAGCAAATATTAACTCATTCTAACGCTCTTTATGCTACAGGGCTTGCGCTTCAAGAAGGCACATGTGACACACCCTGAATTTAAAGCTACTTTTTGCCTACCTATCCTTGGTGTAAAAAAGAATCCATCATCTCCTTTGTATACACAGCTGGGAGTAATTACTAAGGGTACCGTCATTGAGGTGAATGTGAGCGAGCTTGGCCTTGTGACACAAGGGGGCAAAGTTATCTGGGGTAAGTAAGTTTAACTAGGTATACTACAGATCTGCTTTTTAAAGTTTTTAATCTTTATTGCATTGTGTATTGTCAAGACCTCATCCTCTGTCACAATTGATCCATTGTTAGAAGTTAGCTTTGGGCTGTAGCAGAAGCAACTAATAGCAACTCTGAAAATACAAGCTTTTAGTGTTAATCTTAGGCTTTTAATTCACACTTGAAAATCAAATTAGATGAAGTTCAGAGCAAGGACTCAGCTTGCTTGCTTGTATGTCGTATTGAGCAGTGCCAGTGGTCTGTAACCGTATGAACAATTGAATTGTTCAGTGAACCATGAACAATTGAATTATATTTGCAGTAAAACTTTTCTGTAGGAGCCTCATCAACAGATTCTGCACGTGGGATGGGGCAGCCATGGGTGTATGTATGGAATGGGGAACAGTAGGCTGGAAAGCAATGCCACAGAAAGGAACCTGGAGGCCCTGGTTGATGGCAAGTTGAACATGAGTCAGCAGTGCCCTGGCAGCCAGAAGGGCCACCCATATCCTGGGGGAGCATCAGGAGCAGCATCAGCCAGGCAAGGGAAGGGATTCTCCTGCTCTGCCCTGCCCTGGGGCGGCCTCGCCTCGAGCGCTGGAGGCAGTTCTGGGTGCCACAGTATAAGAGAGATACAAAACTATTGGAGAGTGTCTAAAGGAGGGCCATAAAGGTGATGCAGGATCTGGAGGGGAAGCTGTTTGAGATGAAGCTGAGGTAATTTGGTTTGTTGAGCCCAGAGGTGACTGAGGGGAGCCCTCACTGTGGTCTTCAGCATCCTCACAAAGGGAAGCTGAGGGGCAGATCCTGATCTCTTCACTCTCATGACCAGTGACAGGACTTGAGGTAACAGCACCAAGCTGAGTCAGGGGAGGTTTAGGTTGGATATCAGGGAAAAGGTTCTTCACCTAGGCTGTGGCTGAGCACTGGAACAGGCTCCCCAGGGAAATGATCACAGCAGCAGCCTGACAGAGTTCAAGAGGCATTTGAACAATGCTTTCAGGCACACGGTGTGATTCTTGGGGGTGTCCTGTGCATGGCAAGAAGTTGGACTTGATGATCCTGAAGGATCCCTTCCAACTTAGCATATTCTGTGATCTTCATAAGATCAGACTGACTTCATTTAACAGAGGAGTTCACTTGGACAGTAGGAAATGTAAGATTTTTTTTTTTTTTTAATATTCTCAAAACTCTAAATGATCCATTTATAAAAAAAGAGCTTGCATTTAATGTTTTGAGAACTTAAGTTTATGGCTCAGTAGAAGGTAGATTTAGATTTCCAAATGCATTTGAGTCGAATTTGCAAACATAGAAATATCTAATCTAGATGCACTACTTTCAGCTTTTGTATACATTTAATTCCCTTTTCTTTCTAGGGAAATATGCCCAAGTAACTAACAATCCAGAAAATGATGGCTGTATTAATGCAATTCTGCTTGTTTAAATTGGATACTAAGTGTTGGATGTGAGCACTTAGAAAACAAGTGGACTTTACCCAAATTTACAAAATCTTTGGAACCTTCAGCCATTCCAGAAGAGTGACCCCACAAGCCGATGAGGAACCTCAGCCAGAAACAACTGCTCACATTTTTATATTTATGTTTGCTCAGCTGAACATTGCCCAAATAAAGAGATTTAATTTTTATCTTCTCATGTGTTATGGATTTGATCTAAATCTTCTTGGTTTTTTTACAATAGCAGTTTCCTTGCTTAGGTATGTTGTACCTAATTCAGGTCACCTTTCCATAGGGGAAATTTCCCATATTGGAAATACGGCCACTATGTCACAAAATGTCCTGCTGTAACAACTAAAGGTACAGAAGAGCATGCTAATTTGTATTTGACTTCTGGGACAGGAGAAGACCTGGAGGCAGAGCAAGCATTTGTCAGATCACAGCGTTGCCTGGAAAAGGAGCAGGGGACGCACCACCACAGAGCAGGGTGAAAGATAACCACAAGGGCAGCTACTCTCCACCTGCCCCCCTACCTCATGCCTTTCTCCCCTTTGTTTCCACGACTGCATTAATGGAATGAATGAATCTAGGAGTGTCGCACCTTTGTTTCAAGCAAGAGAACAGTTTCAGAAGTTAAAGTGTATGAATTTAAAAGAGCATAAAGAGGTGAACTTTGAAAATGGTCTGACAATCTTGATACTACAACTATTTGTAGCAATTTGGTGACTTTAAGAAATACTGAATCACAAGCTTTAGCTGATCAATATATAGTTAGCTTGTATTCTTGAAATAAAAAAAAATTCAAATGCTGCTTCTAAACTGGAAGCTTTCAGTAATGTTGCAATTGAATTGGTCATTTTCCAGTCATGGATTTAGTGGTAAACAGAAATATTTTATCACTATAAATATCAATACTCACCACTTTATATTCTTACTCTTAAATAGTACTTCACTTCTAGCCAAAGAGTTTTTAGCCCAAGTTGCAGGTCAAACCCTAATAAATTTCCTCCAGTTTATACAGGAGTAGTCACCTACAGCAGGTTTGAGTATATCTAGGTGGGGAGATTCCACCATCTCTCTGAGCAACCTGATCTAGCATTTGACCTCTTCTAGTTTAAACTTGTTTTTGTTTAAATAGAATTTCCTATATTCCAGTTTTTCCCCAACTGGGGGCCACTGAGTCTTAATCCATCTTTATATCCTGCAGTGATACATGGCCTCTGCATCCTCCACAGATCTCAATAGGTTTTTGCCTTGATTAGTGATTCCTGCACAGTTAAACTCCCCTTGAGCTAACCAGAAACACTCCATAAACAGGAACTTCTGATGTCTAACCAAGGTGGGGGGCACAGGAGACGATTGCCCATCCCCAATAGTGTTTGAACATTACTTAGCTGAACCATAGCCAGTGGAATGGTATTATTATTACTGAACTTTTGAAAAAATCTGATAATTACAGCCAGGATGATGATTAACTTATGTCTTCAGTCAATCAACTTTCAGTCCTATAAGCAATGTTCTTTCACTTTTAACCCTCCTGGGCCACAGCAGGCTCCTCTGAGGGGAACACTTGCCACAGCTCACCAACTCGAGTTTGCAATACTCAGAGGACCCATGCCAAAAGCTGATGATAGGACCTGAACAGATAGCTCCCCACACTGCTTAAGGCTCAGCCCTCACTCCTTCAGAAATGCAAAGGCAGTCATAGGAGCATTTCTTAGCTATTGAACTTAAGGGGAACTTTAGTAGGTACCTTCATCTTTGTACACATACACATATCTGTGAGTTGATTTAAACACACTGTAGCAAGTACAGTATAAGTGTTGCCATCTCAGATCTATAATTAAATTATTGAGTAAATCCTATTGAATCTCTTCATAAATGTTAAACTAATCAATGATTGAGTGTTGCCAAGTCTTTTACAGATAAACCACTTACAAAGTCCAGAACTAAGACTGGACTCAATCATACCAGGAGTTTGGGAACCTGTGGCATCCCATCTGTAGGGAGAAGGAAGCATCCAAAATTTGTATGTGCTTGTGGTTGAACAGAATGAAAAAAGCCAGAGGATCCTCAAAATTCCATACTTAGCATGGAAATTGGTATGTTAGTCCCTGATCTTCTAGACACACCAGTGGAGTTTGGATAAAGTATAGGGTGAAAAGGAAGAGAGATGAAGGAGAGTGAAAAGGAAAAAGGGAAGGGAAGACCCAGCTGATGGGGTGTCTGGGTCCTGGGGCACATATGTACCTGAGCTTTATGGAGTCATGGGGATACCTCAACCCCACTCCTGTGTCTGCTCTGCACTATGTTGTTCTTTATTTCCTGGAAATTTATTTATTTCCTGTTCTTTTATTTTCCTGGAAAAGTGCTGCCCTACCTTTGCATGTCCCCATCTCAGTCCATGTCCTGCTCTTGTTCAATGTGTAATGACCAACAAACCTAATCTTCTATGCTTCTACAAAAGTAAGGGGGTCCTCTTTGAACATTATAACTCAGCAGGAAGTATCCCTAACCTTTCTGCATTCTCTGTCTCTGTGAATAAATTCAGACTGATTCTAATTCAATTTTCCTTCATATGCTTCATCTCTGAAGTAATAGGGTGAATCTTGCCATTAAACTTTTTAAAGTAACAATTTGCAAATTTATAGTAAACCTGCTTTTTTTTTTTTTGCTAATACCTTTGACAGCAATTCATTAAGCAAACTAAACCACTTGTGACACACAGTTCCCTTCCACCAGGTGTGTATACACAAGGTTAAGACCCTTCTGAGCTTTCTCTTCTCCAGAAAGAACAACTGCAGCTCCAGCTCTTCTGTCACAGATGCTTCTCCAGTCATGTTTCAGATCTGGAACTCTGGTTCCAGGAAGTCAAGCTAGCTGCTTTTGTACAATCCTTATAACTTCTCTTACAGGTTTGTACAAACACAGTAACTGTAACCATAACCTGTTACAACTATTTTATTAGTTTAACACATTGCCCCAGACTTAGTAACTTACAAGTCTTACCATGTGCTAGTGACGAGTCATTTGAAAGTAAGAGAGGGTAACAAACCAGTAAGTTACTTGCTTGGAGAGAGGGCATTTTGTCAGAATATGTAAACCTCCATTTATTTTTGTAAAGCAAAGTTCTTGTTGCTTTAGTCTTTGCTGGACATTAACAACATGAAGAGAATACTTTGATTTCCTACAGCTGTCTTGAGAAGCTTTACTATATTTAGTGCTATAAATACGTAACTTGTTGGCTGAATATCACAACTGCACTTAAGATATTTTAATGTACCACTCTCTAGGAGAGTGTGTTACAGCATTTCTAGTTGGCTTGTCTATAGCAAACTACTATATATATTAACTACTAGTTAATAACTCCTAAGTTTACATCATGTTGCAGAACTGATATAAAACAGCAGAATGCATGCCATAATGCTCAGAAGAGCCTATTCTGCTGCTTTTTAAAATAAAATTTGATACATAAGCTGAAGAGAATTATTTTAATTGATACAAGGGTTTTTAATTAATAATATTTGATTTCTTAAAAACTCCTTTGTAGATGGTAGGTTGTAAAATGACTGTTCCAGTGCATTGAAACACTTTTAAATGTGCTTCCTTTGTAGCAGAAAAGGACTCAAATATTAAAAACCAAGCAAAAAAATAATCACAAAATAAAAGTTTATTACTACTTCAAAACATTTCAAAAGCAGCCAAGACAGTACTGAAAAAAAAAAGAAAAATTAACACAGTAACAAGACTAAGGTACAATACTATGCAATAGCAATACATCTTTCATAAGATTTATAAACAGGGTATCACTAGTTTAGAAAACATCTAACACCACATTTGTGGAAATAAATTTAAAGTGTATCCCCATAGTAATATTTTAGAACAGTCACTTAGAAGCAAGGAAGCTGAAACTTAGGCCAATTTGTTGCTAATAGTGTCAATGACATTGTAAATGATAAACTTGATTGCTGACATTTACAAAAGAAATGGTACAAAAAAAGCAGCAAGTTCAGACATAGTTTGAAATAAGTTCAAGTGGTTTTGAAATAAGATGTATACACTTTCCTGCAAAGGACTGTGAAACAGGAGAACAGCAAACAAGAATTCTGCATTAAATTAAAATAGACCAAGAGAGAATATGGGAGAAGCAGTACAAGACAGACATTTGAACAAATATTGGATTCAAGTACAAAACCATTTACCATTTAAGTGCAAGGCTGAAGTCACAAATCAATGTTCTTTAAACTCTATTCCTAGACTAAATAAAGCTCAAAAATAATACTGCCTGCTTTCACTGTACACACATAGTTCCATAGCAAGTTTTAATAACATTTGGTACAAACTTGTATAAAGTTGATCTTTTAATCTTTTGTTGCTGGTGCAATAGGATCTTTAAAATTGTTTAAGAGTTTGATGTTAATAAGACAGTTAAAAGTCCCCAAGGTAAAGCACTCCAGTCAATATAGTTGTCAAACATATTTCCTTACATAAGTGTAACAGAATTAATAAGGTATTGAATTACTGATCCTGTGGGACAGTCAGCAATAAATACTATTACTTAAAGTCAGAATTTTGATTTTGCTACACTGCATTTACTGGAAAAAGATTGATGCCAAAGAAGTTGTTGTAGAAACAAAATGTGTCCTTTGGTTCACTGTTAGAACATGACTTGTTTTCATGACTAGTTTTTCATGACTGTACTGGTTATTGGAATTGCTAATTGTACCACAACTGCCCACATTCTGTTTGTAAAAGTCTGCTCATCAGGTATTATCCCAGGCACCCCAGATTTATAAAGATATCTACTCAAGGGTATACTTGTAACATGTGAATTCAAATTCAGTATTTAAAACTGACTCACTGAAATGAGATCAGAGATTTTATTGTTCTCAGTAGAAACCAAAACTATCCTTATGTAATAATCTTATAATATTTATGTATTTATGCTGCAAACATCTCAAAAGAAAGACACTAATTGAAATCATTCCAACTCAGCCATGAAAAGTAAAAGCCAGGTGAGTGAAATTACCTTCTCATGATCAGTTTTCCAACCTCACTGGGAATATAAGTGAACATACATATCAAAAATCCACCTAGAAGTAATTGAAATTACTGGAGTTCATAAATTAAAGAATCCTAAACTTTTTCAAAGTGGATGCATTTGTATCAATTGAAGGACTCAGAAGAGGAATCTTCAGTAAAGCCTGCCCTAAAAGGGAAGATGAGTTGCAGTATACTGTATACAACCATTCTATTTTAGGCCACCAATATCCTCAAAAACACCCATTCTTAGCAATGCAATAGATGTGTTTTCTAGTCACTTCTTTTTTTTTTAAACCATTAATCTCAGCAATAAAAGAGAAACCATACAGAAAATAACAAAAGTTTTCTCTTATATGCTTTATATAAAAAGCTTTATGAGTTTGAGAAATGTTTAAGGTTCACTTGAATATGTTTACACGCAATCAGGAAAGATCTTGAATATTTATCAGTCATGGTGTTCATAAGGAGTATCTGTATATACATTGATAAGATACTATAGCTACATGCAATAGTTCAAGAAACTCAAATTGAACTCAGTGATCTCACACACCCTGAATCTAAAGGTAACACACACACTTCTTTAAAATTGCCCTTTTTTTTCTATAAGTTTCCCTTAAGAGATTAAAAAGGAGCATGGTACTTTATCACCTGAAAAATAATAATATGAATGTGTCTTATATAGTTAAAATAATACATAGAGTTAAACTTTATAAGCATAAAAATCCAAAACCAGATTCTTACATTAAATTCATAAAGGGATAAAAGTTAAGACAGCATTTCAACTATTCAAGTGAACCTTGTATTCTGTTTTTGAGACACTGCAAAAGACTAGTTCACGTATCTTGGAAAAGGCATATGCAGGATCAAGGGTGGTATAATCTTCTGTTCTCAGAATGAGTATTCTTTTATTTCTGAGTCTTTAGCCCACTACAAAAGGACTCACATTTATTGGAAAGAAACACACAGCCAACTACGGCTAACTTAGGTATGTTTGACAAGTTAAATACGCAGTTTGCCAAGAGAACCTCAGAGGGGAAATGAGCATGAAAGTCTGGGTTTATTCCAGACTGTATCCTGTTGGCATATGGTGAATTTTGGTTGCTGCTTTTAAGAAAAGTCATCAGCTGGAAAGCTGTCATCCCAGAAATCACACTCAAGTTAGAAAACAAAAGTGGGAATCAAAAGTATTTGCAAGGTATCACCCACTAACTCCTAAAGGCATAGAAGTTTGGCAAACAAGCATTTGCTGAAATACCTAATACACTAATGAATATCACAACCACCTGGAATGTCAGTGCTCACAAGAGTCACACACCTGGGAAGACATACCATTTTAGTAGTTCCCCCACAGCACCAGCCAAGTATTTGGAAAACACAAAGAACCGCTTCTATTCAGACCAAAACAAGATCAAGAGTTGTCATATCCTTTTCCTGTAATGCAACAAGGAAGCAGCTATCCACTCAACACATGCAAGTAGTTAGGAAGGCAGTTCAAATGATGCATACAGAGACTCCATTCCATACACTTTGGAAAAACTTGGGCTTACCAAAATGCTTGCTTCAGGAGATACAAATAGTTTACTGTGTAGGCAACTCTTAATCTTTGCTCAAGAAATCCATTAGCAGGAAGTGCTGTGGCAGACACTGCACTGCATTCTACTGATTCAGCTGTTTCAAGTGATTCTCATGAAAGACAAGTGCTGCTCATGTTGCATTGATCTACTGAGCTACACCTTCTTGTACATTTTGCAACCTAGAATGAAAAATCTTACATTCTTTTATCTCTTAGTCTGTGGGGAAGAGAACAAGAAACAATGAAGTTTTTTCTTGTTCTGCTTTTCTCCACAGTAGAGAACACAAAGTTATTAAAAAAAAATTATCTCGAGTTTTGTCCAGTGACAAGGAAGTCTATAGCAATTTAAGGGACCTTGACAGGGTCAGGATTTCACACTGCATTTTTCTTCCATGACTACCACCTCAAAGATAGAAACTATTCCCTTTAATAGCACAACTGTATTTATTCATGATGTATCCTTTATGAAGGGAGGAGACTGGCTATTTACTTTCATACTATGAAGAAGTTCAAATTCTAGTGGTTAAATTTAAAAACAAATCAAAACTTGAGGAAAGGTGATGAACCCAAGAGGAAATCCAGTCCAGAATTTTAAGCACGTGTGTCCTGTGCCAGATATGGCAGTAACACCTTAATGTTTTACACAAAATAGCCTTGTTATAAATAGATAAATTACCACTATTTGATTTTTAAGCTGGCTTCCCTTTTTTCTTGGGTGGACCTTTGTAGCCTTTAGCCTTTCTTCGCAAGTTTCTCCGATCTACAATGGGTACCTCAATTTCTGCTTCCTCAGAGCTGCTGTCAGCAGCCCGCTCTGCCACTGTCTGCGTGTAATGATCTGTCTGCTCTGTAGACTCCTCTGAGGGCTCTTCCAGCTGGTTCTTCTGTGCTTCCTGCCCAGAAGGCTGCTGAAAAGAAACACCTTCAAGTTCTACCATTACCAAGGAGCTCTGACTCAAGGCGGCAGGGGCCTCCTGCGAGTTGTGCCCTGCTTCCTCATTTTGATCTTCTAATGAGGAAGGGAGGTTTTCAGAAACAGATTCTTCTGCTGCTTCAGTTACTACAGAGTTGGGCAGGCCATTGTCAGATAGCTCTTCCTTTGATGCAGAAGAAGCTGCATTTTCAGTGCTGGCCTTTTCAGATTCTTGTTGTTCTTCAGTGCCCTCCTTCTCTACTGATGTAACTTCTTCAGTCAGCATTTCTGAATCATTTTCATTTAAAATCTATGGGTGGATGAAAACAATCAAAAGGGCAATTCGTTGAAGGTAAAATACACTGAACAACTACTGCCCCTAGCTATTAACCTCAGAGGATAGTTTGGCATTCAGCAGGTTTTTAATTCTACACACGTAACTTGACTAAACAGTCCTTCTTCTAGCACAAGACTATTTTGTAACCTGCATTTCATATCCAGAGTTACTCCCTGATTTTCAAATTGTTCAAAAGAGTTGAATAATTTGAGGTACAGAAAAAGCACTCTGATAATAATCACAAGAAAAAAATAATTTAGACATATACAATTGCTAGCATATAATCTGCTTTTGCTCTATAAATAAGAAAACAGTAAAACCTGTATTCTGAAAGCAAAGGCGTTTTAGCAGTAGTTAATTAGTTTAATGTTAGTGTATTCTCCTTATGGATTTACATCATCTGGCCTAATAATCACTTCTCCCAATAATTTCATACAAAGTTAGGGGCTACTTTCTGTTAGTTAACAAAAGAAAAAATCCCTGCAATATAAATACACTTTGAAGTAAAAATGACTTCACATTTTGTTTCAGTTCCCTCACCTTCTCTGATTCAGTGTCCTCTGGGGGTTTTGCTGGAGCATCAAGGGTCAATGGAATGAATGGCATTACTGGTTCTTTTCCTTGATTCTCAGACAGCAATTTTGATTCACCACTTGGAACTTCATTTACTGTCTCCCCTTCAGCCATGAGTGAGGCCTTACCAGTTTCTTCTGCTACCTCACCATTAAGGGGTTCTGAGGGCATTTCCTAAAAAAAAACACAAAACACTATTTGTAAGTCAAAATTACACCCAGCCATTGTTCCCCAGCATTAATGGATGTACATGGGATCTAAATTTGCAGCTTAATGTGAGAAGCAGATAGCTCAGATATCTAGAATTGTGTGCTAAGAAGGCAGAACCTAATGCAGATTCGCTAACTTAGCCAGAGTATTAGTTTGTTGTTGTCACCTGCACTAAAGCTTACAGTCAGTAACCAAGACAAGAGGTTTTCAATGCATCTTTTATGCCTCCTGCAGCCATTCCTTGAACCCAACATGCGTAACACCCACTTTCTCATCCATCACTAAGAACATAAAACCCTTTATGTTCTTAAATTTCTGAATATTCTTTGTGCCTAGCAATGCTAGGAACAAAGAATATTCAGAAATTTAAATTCATGTTGCTAACAAGGTGAAGCTAAAAGCTGTATTTAGAATTGATGTTTAAATCCAACAGGTAAGTTTTAAGTAGAGAAGTAAAATGAGCCAATAGAAGTCACTGGAGCATACCAGGTACTGATGTCTTCAAACATTTTTTTTTAAATCAGAGATACTGGGTCAGATCCTGACCTTATCCCAGTTGTCTGGAATTTCTTATTAGGAGAAATCAATGAAGAAAATCAGGATGGTACACAAGCTAGAAAGTCATCTTACTGAAGATCCTATAAACTCTATTGTTCAAAATATGTACAAAATATTCCCTGAAACTAATTCTGTACTAGCCTTAACTTCTCAGATACACTTCTTAATGAAGTACTGGTGCAAAAAATCAAAGAGCTGAGAATCACATGGAGCAAGGTAGCAAGGACTATATTTAACAGAAACTGTAGCTGTATTCCAAGCTTATTTGCTATTGCAATCCCCTCCAGCTCACCTCCATCTCACTTTGTTTCTCAGAGGGTGATACATGCATTTCCGCTTCTAATACAGATTGGTCCACATTTTCATCAATTACTTCCTCATCCTTATCAACAGTATCCTCCTTAGGCACTTCTACTAAGTCTTCAGAGCTTTCAGATTTGTGGGCAAGAAGTTCCGGCCTGTAGCAGGTATTAAGATATATCTTTTAGATTAATACATAATTTTGGTGATCTCAGCAGGGAAATTCTTTCATGACCAATTATGTAGTGTATGCTGGTCATAGGAAATACAAATCAAAAAACCTAAATGCATCTAAAAATGGCTAACTCCTCATTAGGAAAAAAATAGTAACAACTAGGAAAACTACTTTGGCAATTATAAAATTATATCTGTCTCACTTCCATCTTATGGGAAAGAAATAAGTAATTTCTTTAAGTTTGTTATTTTAAATTTAGAAATTTAAAATGGTGATGCATTACATATTTGAAAGCTTCAAAGGGTTAAGAAAAGCAGCAACTTCTTTTTCCTCCATCCCCACTGTAGAAACAGTTTCAAATAATAGAATTATGAAAACAACTGTATTCGTATAATCACTGAAAATATAGATATTACAAAGACCACAACTGGAAAGGCAATAAAACTCAAGGCAATAAACACATCATGGGTGAGTAAGTTGCCATCAGCTAGAGGTTACATTAGCAAATATCTAAAGATGAAGCCCTGATGCACTGCCCCACTACTGCAAGGTAGTAACAGTACCTCAAATTTTCAGTTCTCATTTTTGAGATGATAAAGTTTAGATAACTGTTACATACATACAAGCAAAGAAAAGAGTGCATACAATAGAGTCACAGGAGTCTACTTTGTGATCTCACAAGTAAAGGCAGTACTGGAGGGTTTTATCCTACATGCCAGTCTTGAGATAAAAGTAGGACTCCATAGGAAAGTGCACAACAGAAGACCTGTTTCATTTGTTGGTGTGCATGGAAAGAAAATACCAAGCTCATATGGTGTTCTGAGGCCTTCATTTTAGCATTCCTCTTAGCTCTGCTCAAAAACACCATGTAACAGATCTTGTGTAATAGCACTATCTCATTGCCTTAATTTTGCAAGGCCCAAAATTTGACATTCAGTAGCAGGTTAGTCCTCTCACATACTAACTAGCCAATTATTAGAAGTAACAGTGTTTCTTAAAGCTGTGGCTGCATCAAGTGCGCCACTTGACCTGTTTGAACCAGCTTAGGGCAGTGCACTGACAGTGCAGCACAGCAATACAATATTTGTAATTCCACAGAGCAATTTAAACACAAAAATTAGGCACCACCTAGTGGAAAGCCCCAACTGCACAAAGAAAATCCTCACAACTAATTCTATTTAAAGAAGGCCTATGTCACAAGCTTGAGTGCTTTCCTAAAAATTAATCCAGTTATCTTCAGTTTGTCAAAAGAGGCTTATTTACTTAAAATAGATATTCTGAATGGAAAGCCAGTACAAATTATTACTCCAAGCCCTGTCCTATAAGCACTGATATGGCACACAAGTCATACTACTCTTCACATCCACAGCTGATGGTTGTTACACAGGTTAACACCATGCAAACTGGAAATGGTTTTGGGTTCTTTTCAGGACATTAGATCAGATATTATGGTTTAAAATACTAACTGAGCAAAGGGCTTTCTCTTGAAGACATGGCTCCCTATAACACTTATTAGCTGACAAGCAGTAACCAGCTCCCCAGCTGAACAGTCAGACTATATTTTACTGCAATATATCAACTGTAACAAGAAATGGGGAAGGGATACCTCCTCAAAGACCACACAGAGTATTATAGATGCAAGTCCAGATATATTATCTCAAGAAACTGTGCTGTGAATACAAATATTTTTACCCTTGTACAGATTCAGTTAAAATTCTCATCCTTTATTTTTTTCCTATTATTTCTAGTTTCTACTGAGCTTTCACAGCTACTACATTTTGGTGCAATCACTCTTCAAATGATGTCTCACTTTTCTTTCTTCCCAGCTTGCATTAGACTTTAATTTAGTAATTTTAAAACCAAGCAAACAGAGTAGGGAGAAAGGAGAAGAAATACCAGTTGCACACCCTGAGACACTAATGTAGTTCATGGCTGCCCAAACAAGAAAATAAGAAGTCAGTAAAAATGGGCTCCTGGTACCTGCTTTTGGACATTTGAAGAGCATTTTCCTCATCTCGTTGGAGAGTTTCAAGTCCAGGTTCCTGTCTATTTTTATTTAGCCTCTGACGTTTCAAATGACTGCTTCGTGTCCAGATGGAAACATGAGTTGCATTAGGGTCTTAGGAGAACAACACAAAAAAATTCAATTGAACAAATTCAGTCTAAGATCTACATATGACCTCCCCACCCAAAATAGTTCATGAAAGAAATTGAGTGCCACTAAAACAGCATTTCGTTGTGGTACTTTTTTTCTGAATAGTACCTTTACCAAGACTCATAACAATTTTATCTGAATTCCTCTAAAAGGTATATGATTGAATCTCAGCACCTTAGAGGAAAGCATGGTTTTATATCATTTTACAGATGAATGAAATAAAATGGAAAGCTGCAAAATAGCCTGCAAAACTATCCATTTAGAGTAATTGTAACACTGATAATCAAGGTTATTTTTACCTTCAGATGTGCTTGCATGGACATCTGTTGATTCTTTACCTTTTTGAGAGTCAGACTGTGGAAAAAAAGCAAAGTTAATGTTATTCTAATATTTTCTGAATTTACTAAACTACCTTCATCATCCCACCTATGGTTGCACCTTTCTAAAGCACTATTTCATAGCAATGATCCTACAAAAAAATGGCTAAAATAATTCTTAATATATAGCTAGGTCTTCTGTCTGTTAAAAAAATTAACATTTTTTTAAAGTTACCTTTATGTCATGGATGACTAGCTTTTCTGTGTTTTATTTCTGGCCTCAATGTAGAAGACAAGATTTGAAAGTGACCTGTCACTATAGACAATACTACCAAGATGTTTTCCTAACAGTTCTGCTTATAACAAGTGTCCATACAATTCAATTATAGGAGCCTCTTTCTGTTTGTTTCCCCTTTCTGTATAAACCCAAGGGACTACACTGCAATGGCTGGCAAAATTTAATTGCAAAGTCTTATTTTAATACTTGTATCCTATTCTATAGTTTTATTTTTATCATAACATCCAACAAAATATGGCAACCCATGTAAAAAACAAGAAAAGCCAGAACTCAGTTATTCGTCAATAATGCAGTTTACATGCACAGTCAGCAAAGAGGCTGCTTAGCTCCCTCTCCCTAGAGCTTCTTTTGTCTCCTGGTTCTCCACACCATCCCAATACCTTAATTAATACCTTAATTATTTTCTGCAAGTTAGCCAAGGATTCAGCACTTAATACAATAAAGTGAGTACAAGCTGTACACATTAAAATAAAAATATGCACATTGTTTTTTCTTTGTTGCTAGTAATAATCTGGAACACCAATTACCAGCATCCTGGTCCACTCTTCCAGTCTCACTTCCAATACTGTGGAAGAAGGCTAGCAAAAGGTGGCCATGTCTACATTTGGCTATTTCAAGTAGTTTCAAGTGAGTACTAAATAAGTAAGAATTCGTAAACTAACAATAAATTATTCTAGAATCAAAATGCACAAAATGCACTAAGTGAAAGGTGAAAATTAAAGTGTGGAGATGTTTTTTCATGGTTTGGGGGAAGGTGAGGATTTTTATCTCCTTAGGTGATCCAACAATTTTCAAACCATTGCAGAACTGCTTATAGATAGTGCAGATGCCAATTTAGAGCTGCCAGCTGTTTTGCCAAGCTATGAGGAGTTGGAGCACTTTGGTATCTACTGTCTTTTCCTCTGGAAATAGGCAAGAAGCAGGGCTTGACTTCTTAATTCACAGCAACAAAAATCAAAAGAATGACTATCAGTCTTCTATTTTCTCCAGGTATATCCATATCGATCTATAACCAAAATGTGTAAGTTTTTAGATAATTTTACTGATATGATCATTATTGGAATCTATCTAAAACTCTGAGATGAGGGTAGAGACACTGTTATAAATTAAAGGCAACTAAGAGTTATTGCTTCCAGTCACTGAGAGATTAAAAACATCACTATTTGTCTGTCAATTTTGCTTTGGGAAATACTAATTTTCTCAACTGGGAAAACTTGACTTAAATTCCAAATCTAAAGTTTAAATATTAATATCTGAGAGTATTGATTTAGCCAGTATTTCCCATTTTTAATTAAAGCACTGACCTCTATGAAAGCATGGTTGTGCCAATAACACAGACGGACCTTAAAGCATGCAAATCCATGCTGATGGTATTTGGAGCTATGAATGATTGTCAAGCACATTCTGTGTGGCTTCAGAACACAAATGAAATAAAGGAAGAGCTTCATAATATTTAATGACCCAAACATGTTCATGACCACATGTCCATGAGCAGCTGTAATCTGGTTGCTGTATCAAATTTTGCATGTGTCAAATACATGCAAAGAAAGCTGAAGTCTTTTTGTATGTCTAACTCTCCATGCAAACTTAACATCAGCCATCGTATTGAACTGTGACATAGATATGGACTTCTAAAAACTCTCTAAACAGCTTAATCTCAGAGGCAGTTGAAATACTCTCCTTTATGTAATCTGCTGGTAAACGGCTCAAATTGCAGACCCTGACATCTGTGGCACAGACTCTTTATATGCATGGGGAAAATCTACCTGCCCAGAAAAAAAACAACAAAAAAGCCAAAACCAAAAACCAAACCAAAAACAAACCAAAAAACAAACAAACCAAAACAAAGAAACTACCAACCCATCTTAGACATTAGCATTACATTACTGGGAAGCATTACATCCACACAAAGTAACAAAGCTATTTATCTTTTATATACATTATGACAAATTAATGTGTAATGATATGGGCAAAAATTATTTCTCATAACTGTTTTTCCAGTAACAATACACTCAAAAAAAGAGGCAACAGACTGTGTACCCACACTTAGTTGTGTTTCTACCTCAGTCCTTGGTCCATCTGCTTCAGATACTGCAGATTGACAAAAATTGTCCTCCGCTTGCAAACTCTTATTTTCCTTCTTTGAGGTTTCTGCTGTGAAGATTTAAAAGAGTAAACAGAGAAGGATAATTTAGTACCTTAATAAAACAACCATTTGTCCTGCTTTCAGGGATTTCAGAGTTACTTTTCTTTCTAACAGCTCATACAGTGCTCTGTCTGGAATTTAGTATGAGATAACACACTGACGTTTTAATTGTGCTGAATGGGGACTTACTCTAATTCAAGGACTTTTCACTTCCTTATGCTGAATGAGCAGGTGCACAAGAAGCTGGGGACAAGATACAGCCAAGAGAACTGACCAAAGAAATATTCCATACCACATTGTTAAGACCAGTGCATAAATTGGGAGGGGCTAATCACTGCAACTGCATTGTGTATCAATTCTCTCTCTTAGGTTTCATTTTTCTGGTTTTGTTGTCTCCCTTCCCATTATGATTATTGTTATATTATGCTTCTGTTTAATTCGATTTCAATTATTAAACTGTTCCTGTCTCAATCCAGAGGTTTTACACTTTTTTCAGATTATCTTCCCCACTCCACTAAGGTGGGGGACAAGCAGATGTGTGGCACTTAGTTGCTTGTCAAGTGTGAAGGAAAGGCCTTCAAGGAAGACATTCCATGTCACCCAGGCAAGTGGACCACCATGGACAGAGAGATGTCTAGTACCTGAAGGAGCTAGCTGTGCTAGAGATGATTTGTTGTGAGCCAAAGAATGTGCAGTCACATACAGATCCCAATGCACTTAATCCACATGGTAGATACTTGTATATGTAGCACACCATCATCGTGTGTGCATTGGCATTAATGACCTAGAGAGATGAAGAAGTACCCACGGTGGATGATGTGGTTTGCTAACTCTGGGAATACAAAGAAAATCTCTCTTCCCATGTATGGAAGTTGCCTCTCAGTTGTGAAAAAATCTGTTCAAAAAGTATGAAAAACATCTCCAGGAGTTACAGAAAAAAAAGGAGACAGGTTCTACTCCCCACCTGTACAGACAAGTATCACAGCTATTAAGAGAGCATTCTTTTGCTCAAAAAAGAGGACAAAGGGTACACACCACGGTTTTTAAAATTCTGTTGCCGCAGAAAGGATATGAGAAAATGAGATGGAAAATCCATCCCCACCCTCGAGGCATGAACTGCAAGGAAAAACAATCACAAATGTGGATTCTTCCAGGAAAATTGCTGCTCCAGTCTCCAGTAGGCAATTCCCCAGACAGAATGGAATGGCTAATCTTACCCCTGATTCTGTGGTAAAGAATTCTAATCCTTTTTCACAAGAAGTGGGTGGAAAATTCTATATCCAGCACTAAAGGGCCCTGCGTCCTGTCAATGGCAGAAGACAGTTAAGTTCACTGGAATGTGAGGATCCAGTAGCCCAGAATGTCAAACCCACAAGAGTATAAGGCTCTAATAAACCTTAGTGCACAGTGCCATAATGCCATCATGCTATAGAGGGCAATAACCCATTTGTAGTTCTGGAGTGGCAGGGAGGTCCCAACAGCTGACTATAATAGAGGCTGAGACTAGCCGGATTGGGAATGGGTGGCCAAAGCACGTCACTGACTGGCCCAGAGACTCTGCATCTTTAACACAGACCATTTCAGAAAAGGAC
Organism: Taeniopygia guttata; assembly: GCF_048771995.1. NCBI lineage: Eukaryota > Metazoa > Chordata > Aves > Passeriformes > Estrildidae > Taeniopygia > Taeniopygia guttata. The sequence continues at coordinate 66,399,441 of NC_133063.1, read as the reverse complement.
ATTTCAGGGACCCAAAAGGGTAGCATTCGGCTTTCTCTACAGCTGCCTTGGAGATAGGGGAAATTAAGCATCTGTCTGCCTGGCATTTTTTCTCAGAGGACCCTTCTGCTGTGCAGCTGTTGAAGAATAACAGGTGCCAGTCACTACCACAATGGTGCACCAGCAGAAATACTGCACCAACTAGATTGTCCAGGAATCTTGAAAGTGTCGAGAACTGGCCTGGAAATATTTTGGAATATCACTAGATGAGGTGACCCATACTGAAGAGGACTCACTGTGTAATAAATTACCAGAAAATGAGAAGAAATATGCCTTATATACTGATTGTTCTGTCACATTGATTGTTCTGTCACATCCTGTCAGAAAGCATCAGAGATCAAGTCTCCTACAACAAGTTGCTGAAGGTGAATCAAGTGAGTTTGCAGAAGTGAAGGCCATCCAGCTGGCTTTAGACATTGCTGAACGAAGAAAATGACCAATATTTTAGTTCTATACTGACTTCTGTAGTGGCAAATGCCCTGTGGGGTGGTAGCAGTGATGAAAGCAGAGTAACTGGCAGCAAAAAGGTAAGGCCATCTGAGCTGTCACATTGTGACAAGATCCTGCTGTCTAGGTGGAGGACTTGGTTGTCAAAGTACCTTACACGGAGACTGATCAACCAAGAAATGGGCCATAGAGGAACATCAGAACAACCAGAAAGTGCATCAGGCTGCTAAGATTGAAGCAGCTCAGGTGGATCAGAATTGCCAATATAAGGGAAAATGATTTCTACCTTGGTCCACCCATGACATCTCAGACAATCAAGGATGACTAATTTTATGTGGACATATGATCCAGGGGTGGACTCAACCATGGACACAATTGCACAGATTATCCATGAATGTGAAATACGCACTGCAATTAAACAGGTCAAGTTAAAGCCTCTCTTCTATGGAGAATGACAACTGACAAAGAAATATGGGAAGATTGGGCAGATAGACTATATCACACTCCCCCAAAGCTCCAGGGAAAAATGTAATGTGCTTATAATGGTGGAAGCAGCACCTAGACAGGAGAGAACATAGCCTGAACCCCATGCCACCATCAGTAACAGTGGGCCTTAAGAAGAAAACCTTAAGAAGATGACAGAGTATCCTAGAAATTCCAAAATGAGGGAGTGGGATTAATTTCTTAAACAGCATCATAGACAACTGGGGCAAAGGCCATGGCATTGAGTGGGAGTATCACATTCTCTGACATGCGTCAGCCTCCAGAAAAATAAAATGATACAACAGGCTGTTACCCATTTATCCTGGAGCAGTGGGTGGCAGGACCTTCAAACATTGGGACACACATTTAACAGAAGTCACCTGTTAAGTAAACACTAGGGAATCTGAAGGTCAGACTGACACAGCAGAATCGAAACTTCCACACATGGAAAGGGATACATTTCCTGTAATATGCGTAAACATGCAGAGGGAAATAGTCTTGGTTATTCCTGCTTCATGAAAAGGCAAAATAATTTGTGGAATAGAGTTTGCTCAAGCACTTTCTACTTAGCAGGTAATACAGGAAGATGGGAAAGTCCATTGCATTCCTTACAGGGTGCAAGTTGCCAATAAATTAAATTGCATGATCTTAATTGCCATATAACACTTTATAATGTCTCTTATATGGTTATATGCCTATCACTGAACTGGGTACCTCACAGCATTTGTTTTCACCATTCTGAATTTGAGGATCAGAACCCAAGTCCCATTCAATTGCCATATCAAAGGTATTACAGTAAAAATCACCCAGGACCAATAAAGAATAATTAACTTTGTGAAACAAGTGCAGTGGTGACAGAAGCAGAACTGGCTCCAGCATGCCAAAATCCAACTTGATACAACATTTTTTCTGCCCTGAAAGACTGTTACAACAGATGGAGCTCAAAGTCATGGACTAAAGGAACTCAACAGACGTTTTAGAGAGATGGCCCATAGACTAAAGCACTGATACATGTGTGTGATGCGTGCGTATGTATCAGAAGACAGGATGCAAAGAACAGAACCTGGATATGACATAAAAGATACAGAAAATAAAGAGTGAATATCATTCCACTTTCAGGAGGGATAGAATTAATTTTTTTTCATAGTAGCTGTCACAGTGCTGCATTTTGAATTATGCAGGAGAATAATGTTGATAACACACTATTTTCATTGCTGCTGAGTAGTGTTTACTCTTTGTGAAGGACTTTTCAGTTTCCCATGCTTTGCAGTGAGCAGGTGCACAGGAAGATGGGAGGGACCATAGCTAGAGCAGCTGACCTGAACTGGCCACAGGGATATTCCACCACAGAACATCATGTTCAGTATATGAACTGGGGACAGCTGGCTAGAAAGGGCTGCTTGGCGATTGCCTCAGCATCTTATCAGCAGGTAGTGAGCAACTACACTGTGCACCACTTCTCTCTCTTGGGTTTTATTTATCTGCTTTGACTCCCTTTTCATTATCATATTTTATCTTACTTTTAATTATTTAACTGTTCTAATCTCAACCAGAGATTTTACGTTTTTTTTCAGACTCTCCCTCCAATCTCACTGGGGGAGAAGAGGGTGAACAAGCAGCTGAATGGCATTTAGCTGCCAACTGGGGTTAAAATATGACACCATTCCAAATATGATCTCAAAAGTCTTAGGACAAATAGAAATTTTTCTGCTAGTTTCTACACAGTGTTCACAGAAGTCACTCTTGTACAGTATTTGTTCAACATTTACAAACTGTCAGAAAACAACAAAACAAAGCATCCTTACCTGCCATTTTGAGATTTTCCATTTGCACTATAGACATAATAGACTTTCTCTGGAACCAATCTCCTCCTCCCTCCACTTGCCACAAAAGGTTTTTATCCCCAGGATACTTCTCAAGGTACTGCTTACAAGCTGAGCAAACACAAGAAAAAACACTATATTATAGATACTATATACTCAGCTATACCTCAGTTTTTAAAGTTTATCTGCAATCAAATTATTTTGCAATTACCATCATACATAAATAACAACAGAAATAACTGTTTAACAAAATTGTATAGTCTGAAATAAACTTTGCTTTACCCTACATATCTTTCTTAATTAACCCTTTCTCAATATAGGTTTAAATACTTTCCATTATTATCTCGAATTGTACACAAAATGAATGGGATTTTCTATTCCTAGTATCCACTTGAGATTTTTGCAACTTCACTAGTTACTGTTCCTGCCAACTATAAAACCCAACTCAGGACAGAAGGGTTCTTAAGCAGAGGATGTAATTGAGTTCTTTTTGTCACCGCACACTCTAGTAGGCACCTGTGACAAGCACTCTCTGGGAGTGTTAACATGTTACCATTGAATGGTTAATCACTATTCACTTCCAGAATATTTTCTGTGCTGCTGTCCTTCCATCTCTTTTCTCTCTATACCTGTATCAAACATACAGGTGAAGAGGAATGCATACTTTGACATTATTCTTTGGTCTTTGCTAGAAAAAGCTACCATTTTTTATCTGGTTCACTACAGATACACAATTTCAGAGCACAAGATCCCCACTGTGTCATTTCTTGACTACAAAAATGAATTAGTAATTAAATTCTGCTCAAGTAATTTTCTTCATTGAAGACTAACAAATCAGGTCTTATCAGACCCAGTGACAGACTGTGGTGCTTGGAAAAACAGCAAATTTCTACTGGTTTAGAAGGCCAGATAAAAAGTTCATAGAAAGGGCCCTGGCAAATGGCCTAAGAAGGAACATGCCTTGAGAAATAGGGCAAAAGAAATATGCTTCTTGTCTGAACACAGTCCCAAGAACATAGTTTCCAGAATACATGTAATTTCCTGCATGACATAGTCCTCTTAGGCTGCTAATGGAAGAACCATATATGTTTTCCTTGTATTTTAGAGCTATGCCTTCTGATATGCAAGTTAAAGCAGAGCCTAGTATGTCCTGTCCATCAGTTCAGAGAAAGCATGAATTCAACAGCCTCGTGGGGTTTAGGTGTGAGCAGAGAAAAGGTGCTACAAGGCAAATAGCCGTTAGATCCCACACAGACAAACCTTAGTCCATGGTACAGGTGGGGAAACGGGACAGTGGTAAACTTCACAGCAGCAGAAAGACAAGAGAGTTCAAATAATCTACTTTTACATAGAGAATTAAAAATTGAATCAGGAACTCCTTCATCTTACACAAATCAGGATTTTTAGCCTCCACCAAAGTGCAGAAAATTTAATGTAGAACATGAGGATGAGGCCACAAATATGGAGGTTGAATGACAATACTCATTTGGACATGAAGAGAAACCACAAAGACAATTAGAAGAAAAAAATTAAAGAGCTTGCCTGTATACATGACAGATGACAGTGGATATCGTAGGCCAAGAGGCTCTTCAGTAAAGGAATCCACAAAGTCTTCCAACATTATTAACCCAGAGTCTTTCCCACGATGTTTCTTTCTAACAAACATTGTGTCTAGCACTGGCAACTTATACTTCTGAGGAAGAAGAGAGCTACAAACACTTCCTGAAATAATCAGAGGGAAAAATATCCATCAGTATGGATGGCATAACTGCATGCTGACTGACATGCTGCTGCATGGATTTCAGCATATGTAAATACAGACTTTTATAAGTTATAAATATTCCAAACTATATAATAGTAAGTAAAAGTAACTAAAGTTATAAAAATAATTTATAACTTTATTAAAAATAAATAATTTATATTAGTCATTTATTAACTTTTTTGAGCAAGCTTCATAAGGTTTCCAAGATACATTAATAGAATAATGTAACGGAAAGTCTGCAGCACCAATAAAGAATAGACAAGACAGAGAGGAAAGACTCACTTCGAAATCTCACTATACAGTTTTATATGAAAACTAGTAAAAATGGAGCTGAAAGATGGAGGAGGGAACAGGAGAAAACAGAAATATTTAATTACACCTTTGTGCTGATTACATGACTTCTCAGGACAAATTAGAAAAGCAATTCAGTTCTTGCTTAAAGACTGAAACAATTATTCCAATCTTTAAAATTAAGACAAAAAAATGCTAGGACATTTCAAACTAAAATTCTCCCATAAACAATATATTATCCTAAATTAAACAAACATGGAACGGATGGTGACAACACACAAATATTTCAGCATCAGAGGATTCCAAGGATAGCTATGAACTCAGCAGTGAGAAAAGGATGGCATTATAATGGCATTAAGACAGTCCATTAATAACCAATTCATTTTCAGGCCGTTCAGTGAAATCTGTGAACCATGGCAAAGAGCTGCCCTCTTGTCTAACAAGGCCAATGAGAAACAAAGTTGTCTACACAATCCAGCTAGTCTTTGCAACCTTGTATTGTTTCCAACCCATGAACATACTTATCTTTGGGCCACGAAATTAATCAGAGGGCCAGAGCACTGCTCACATGAAGAAAGCTGGGGTTGTTCAGCCTGGAGAAGAGAAGGCTCTGGGGTGACCTAATTGTGGCCTTTCAGCATTTGAAAGGAGCCTACAAGAAAGCTGGAGAGGGACTTTTTAAAAGGTCATAGGATAAGGGGCACTGGCCTTAAGTTGTGGGAGGATAGATTTAGATTGGATATTAGGAAGAAATGTTTTACTGTGAGGGTGGTGAGGCTCTGGGACAGGTTGCTCAAAAGAAGGTGTGAATGCTCCATCCCTGAAAGAGGATGTTCAAACTATGAAGCTGTGAGTATCCCATCCCATGTCTATGCCAGGCTGGATGGGGTCCTGGTCTAGTGGAAGGTGTCTCTGCCCATGGCAGGGGGGTTGAAACTAGATGGTCTTTAATGGTCCATTCCCACCAAAATCATTCTGTGATTCTATTATTATTTTCATTTTTCAAGCAAGGGAAACTTGAGCAGAGAAGTTACATTACTTGGGTACCCTTTGGGATGCCTGAAGAGCTCCACCACTCCTCAACACATCTGTTTACAGAGTGGTCTTTTGCACACAGGCTACTCATTTGGAGAGTACAACACACACACAAACATGGGTGAAATTTTGAAAATTTTTTGCAAGAAAAGCCTTCTGTTTTTGCTAACTCAAGAGAAGCACAGTCCAATCCAAGTCCAACAATTGTTCTAGAGAAGAAAAAATGCTGTCAGGTATATCAAATTTCTTACAGTTTTAAATACATTTTGTAATTATGAAGTACTCTAAGACCTTATATTGCTAAAGCATGTATTTATTTCAGCTAGAGATTTTCACAGCCATCTGATCTCTTATGACTGCAGGAAAACACTCACTCAATCAATCAAGCCTGCAAGCCTTATAAAGCCTACTAATACAATATTCTTCAAACAAGCTATCCCCTCCCCTTTACTTCCCAAATCCCACAATCCTCAAATGTTCTACCTGTAGGTTTAACAGAATAGAATCCAATCGCCTCTCCTTTTTTCCACATGATTTTAGCATAATGGCTGCTACCATGACAGAGAAATGGGATCTCATTTCTTTCCATTTCTTGTGTTCGATAGATAATTCGATTTAGAACATAGAGAACAACTCTCTCTCCAACAGACTTCACCTAAGGGAACACAGAAAAAAACATTTCAGAAGATTGGTCAGATTAGTTAATACCCATACATGAGACCTTATTTAACACAGCTGCAGAGAGATTTCAAGGGAAGTCTGTAACTGCTAAAGCAGGATGACGCTCTGAGGTTTGTTATAAGGCAAGAAGATGCTCAGAAACTGTTGCAATAGGTTAGGGAATCACAACCACAGAGGATATTTCATGTCTTCAATGTCACTCCCAATCCCTTTGTAAAATCTGGGAGAAGGGCAGTGGAATGAGAATATTATGATCTAACTCAAACCTATACTTGTACTTAAACATTCACCAAGCACAACAGCAGTACATCAGCCTCAGAATTCCCAGGCTAGCAGGTAACTGAAGTCTTACAAAGGAGAAATGATGAGCCTCAGGGCGGCAGGACTTAGCACACTCAATCACTCCTGATAGAGTGGCAGGCAACAGGACATGATGCAGTGAGAAAACTTGTTACAACAGTTTCTGTGGCATGTAATAAGGAATTAAATATCCTACAGGGTTCCTTTCATATATGACATTTGAGCTCACCACTATTCTCTTTACTGTGAAGGAAGGAGGAACCATGATCTGTTCTAACCCTTAGTCTCAGCTACCTCCCTTGTAAAAGATTTGGCTTTCCTGATTTTCCTACCATTAAGAATTATTTAGAAAGCCAGGCTACGTGCCAAACTCTCAAGAGAAAATTTTAAAATTTGCAAAAATCAAAGACAAATGCCAAGATTCGGCTTTCCTGATTTTCCTACCATTAGGAATTATTTAGAAAGCCAGGCTACATGCCAAACTCTCAAGAGAAAATTTTAAAATTTGCAAAAATCAAAGACAAATGCCCAGATTCCATGAGCAGATATAAATTACACCCCTGGAAAAACACAGATCTCCAGTTTTGGAAAACTCCTTGCTACACAGGGTTAAATAACAACAAAGTAACAAAGGTCAATGATGGGCAATAAAGCAGATACCAGGCAACTTACTTTTCCAAAACTCATGTATTGCCACTGCAAGCCACCAACTCCAACTTGCTTCTGTCAACATATTTTTGGCTTACTACTTTCCTGATAAGATCAATAGGTACTGCTATGGTAAAATGCACTATTCTACCAAGAAGTTTCAACACAACCAGATCACAATATTCTAAAGAATAAAGAAAAAAAAAATAGTAACATGGCTAACATCTAAGTTGTCTACATATGAAGCTGCTGTACAAAGGTCATTCTTACAACTATCTTCATGCTGAGGTTCCTTTCCCCCTTGTACTTATTCCTCTATTCCCTTGCAACAGCCCTCTCATTTCCAAATTAAATTAAAACATGTAATCTCTTGCATACTATCTATTTGCCATTATCTTGGAGTATAGGATTAATTGCTAGGCAAATGTTGGAGTGCTTTACCTGATGAAGCCCCTGTCTAGCAGGGACAGATGTTCTCACAATGTCATCAATTGACCACCATTGGTCAGCAAGATACAGGGCTACAGCTTGAAAGAAACAAGGGAAATAAAAAGTTAGTGATTCTTACCATTCCAAAATTCATTAAAGTTGCTAAAAACTCAGGAATAACAATGTGGTAATCACATTAGACATCTTCTAGATGGCACTATATTAATGTAGCTCCTACTACCCTAGCACAACCAATGGGGCACTGTACACATTACCCATATAAATGCTCCCTAGTCCAAAACCTTTTTTGATAACTGAGACTAATAAACACTAGGGGGGTTTTGTTAGCTTATTTGGGTGTGGGGGTTTTTTTGTGGTATGGTATACAGGAACTATTTTTCAGACATAAGCACTATCCTTTAACACTGTGCTCTAACATCTCCCTCCACTAAAAACTGCCTGCCAAGGTAAGTCTCACTCATACATGTATGTTGTGGTGTGTTTTTCTTTGAATCCATGTTTGCCTCCCTAATCCCCTCCCTGCCCCAGTTGCGAATCTTCCCAAGCTCTTCCCTAACCTCCTCCCTTCCAAGCTGTCAATCCTCCCTATCCCTATCCCTTTTTCCAGAGAGTTCTGTGTCTGTCTTGTTTCCCTCAACACCCCATTTGTTACTTGGTACTATTCCTTTCCCCTGTTCTCCCTCATAGGTTTACAAAATGTCAGTCCCACCTTTGACCCCTTCCCCAGCCTTTCCTTCACTAGTTAATGTTCCTACACCCCTCCTCCCGAGTTGCTGTATAAAAACTTCTGTTCACACCCCTGCAACTTTATCTGAGAGCTCAGGAATAATTCCATCTTGTTCCACCCCAAGACCTGTGTCTTCACTGTCTGTCCCTGTGCTGGACCTGCCGATAACTGGGAATTGCAGAGCTTGCAGGGGGACAGTCGCATCCCTGCTGCAGCTGCCCAGCACGGCACACGCTGCAACACATGTATTTTACTATTGGGTGGCTAATAGATATTAATACTGAAACTGTGCAAGTTTTAGAGAGTTAGATGAATGTAAAAAGGCTGATAGCCATTTGAGCAGCAGTTAGGAAGAGTATGATATACAGGCATTTTTGGCATCATATACATATTTATGGCAATCATATAAATGGCATTAAATGGAAGAAGGAAATGCAGAGAATTGGAAGGGGAGGAAGAATGGGAGGAGAAAACCCAAAAAACTGTCATCTCAGCCAGAGCTATGCTAGGACTTCAAGCTAAAGACAAATTTACACATGATGCGGATCAATCACTATTAATAAAGAGCATTTAAATTCATGTGTAAAGTAATGGATTCTAAGACTGTTCAATAAGTACCTTTTGGAGAGGTGAAGCATAAATAAAGAGATCAAGAGATACATGTTGTACTATGGTCCAGACAAGCATCACATTATTTTGCTACTTATCTTTTGAATTCAATGGGTCCAGTTCTGATCTTATTAAAGTGAGAAGTTCTAGCACTTGTGTATATAAATACACAACAAAAAATAACACTATGTGAACAAAAATATGGGGAACAACAAATGCACAATGGAAAAGTTATGGGCCACAGTAGCATGAAATGGACAATGGCCTGGTTACATGCATTTCCCACAATAAAAGACAAACAAAGGCAATACAAAGATAAAAAACTTAAAATTAAACCTGTGAGTGAATCCCATGGTGCAAACAGTGCAAGAACTTTGTGTGTCTGCTCTTCACCATAAAGAGGAACAAAGCCCACAGATGTCAAGGTAATAGGAACCTGGAAGAAGAATGTACAATAATTCAGTAGACTCTTGCTAAAACAACAATCGTAAAATACAGAGAACGTTTATCAAGGTAAACAAGAAGAATATTAAAAATCAAGTCCTTAACAGCTAGCTTTAAAAGACAAGCCCTTCTTTCAGTCCTTTCTTTAGACACATCTTCCTAGAGACAAACTACATCTAAAGAGCTCTGACTCTTGAACTCTGGCAGATTTAGCTACAGTAATTTGTACAGCTCTCTTCTGCCAAGAGTTTGCATTTGTGTGTGCACCTGAAGTAAGGTGTGCAAGGAGCCAGTATTATGTTCAGTCCCAACTGCACAAGCTGTCAAAGCCAACAGGAGAATGAGGCAGTCGGTCAAGTGCTGAAACAAGCTGTCACAGCAAAACTGTGTTTGTTAATAAGTTCTACTGTGCTGCAGTGGGAAGGCAAAAAGGTTTTTTTTTTCCCTGAAGTTACACACGTTACAAATTCTGAAGTTGTCATCTTGATATTCCTCCTCACAAAAAGATATGGGAAGGATCAAATAATCTTTTAAGGAATCAAGTAACTTTGTGTAAATGAATTTTGATATTTAAATTCACATGCCTCCATTATCAAATTAATTAATAAAAAACTTGACAAACATTAATGGTGTGGTAGACAGACTTGCTAAACAAATTTCAGAAGATTATGACATGCTATTGTCACAAACGAGTATGTTAATACAGGCAATCATTTAGGCATACAGCACTTGCACAAATGTAGGAATGAAGTCAAGACTGATTCTGCCAAGGAGTCCATTGCACTGAGCTTTAGATCTCACAGAAAATCCTCTCAGCTCACCTACTTTTAATTAAAGCTATACACTGATGGATTTATTGGTACTATTTCTAATACAAGCATTCATCTGGACAGAACCAACACCGACCAACTCATCACACAAGGGGTAAGTGTTTAAAACAAAAGTGTCACAACTATTCTCTACTAGAGATAAATAACAGCAGAGAATATTTCAGATGAAGAAAAAAGAACCCCTTTTTAAATTAGTGAAGCTTATTAATCAAAACTTGAACCCAAACATGAAGAACACTGAAGGACTGAAATTAAAAAAAAAGCCAGTTAGCTTAAATCATAAACCCCTTAGTGATGATAGGTTTTTGAGAATGCATGGGGTTTGATTCATCAGTTGAAAATTTAAGGTTATAGTCAGGATGGGTTTCTTTAGGTTTTTAAAAATTGCTTAATATACACAGATCCATTGCCTAGAAGCAGCACACAGTAACTGAAACCCAGATTTAAACCCCATTACAGAGTGAAAAAGTAGAGTTTAACAGAAATTCTGAATTTGGAAAATATGAAAGCTTTGATAAAATAGTTCTGAAATTCAATAGGACTGGATATCTTAAATCTTAGATCTATAAGGATATTAAGAACACCAGTACTGCAGTATATGCTGGTTTTTACCTTACGGTGGTCTGGCAGAGAAAAGAATTCAGGAGAGTTTGGATTCCCCCACCGGAGGTCAAAGAGGTAGTCCTCTGCTGAGTTCTCCAAGTCCTCATGACTGCAATTGTTCAATATATCCACAGGGAATGACATGCTCTTGAGAAATAAAGAAACATTGTTAATGTAGGTACTTTGAGACATACAATGCAGATGTAAATAAGACTGTTGAACACCCATACTCTGCTGTTGACTCTAAATCCATGACAGAATAGAGAAATGCTCCAGCATTTACAATTAATTAGAATGGTGACCAATAATATTCATAAAATTTGTACTCATAAGCAGAAAAGAATGAGATTAGATCCCCCTAGAACTCAGTTGTGGCAGATTTCCAACATACAAGGCCCGTGTTTGCTGCACAAGTACATGCTGCTTTGAGGTGGCAGACTTAGTTCTATCTCTCTCCAAGATGATGTCTTTGATGTCACCAGTCACATTATAACTAGATGATTAAAAAAAGTAAACCACCCAGATGGTAACAAGATAGAGTTAATATGAGAGTTTGCATTTAAATCCATCTCTGAAGAAACCAAAACATTGCTCAGGATTTTTCTCATCAACTGGCCAGTTAGTGTTCTTAACAGATGGTTGTTTCCAAAAGCATTTCAGCTGTGAACAGAAACTTACACAAGCTCATTAAAAACAAGAGCCCACAACAGACTAAAGACACTTTAAGGAGGTGACAAGACTATAACACTGAAGCCAAACCGTAGTGGCAGTAACTCCTTAAAAGCTCTTAGATTCAAATTTTCCTTGTCAAAGCAGTGTGAAATTAAAATGAGCAAGAGCTCCCGGAATCCAGGAGCCAGCAGTCTTCAGGTAATGTTCTTCCAGCTCTATAAAACTATACACAGAAATATACCCCTCAGCTGCTTTAAAGCTATGACTCAATCTCTCAGAAGCATGAATAAACACAAGTTCATGAGAACCTACTCCCATGTTCTGGAGGAACATAAGGATCTTCCTCTGTCTTTCTCAGCTCCCATGAGCCCATCACACAAGTTTCTGAACACAAAAGTTTTCATACAAGTTTTATCAAGTTTTATGATTCCTAGTCTTCACTGTGGAGGCTTATTTTTCACTTTTATTTTAAATCTTAGTGTGCAATGATTTTTTTTCTTTTTTTTTGCTCTTTACCTTCAGTCTCCTCTATTTAAGCCACCATTCATTACTGACACAGGGACATAGGTAAATCTAGGGCAAAAAAACATCTTATTCTGACTCAATCAGTAGAAATTAAAAGTCTACATTTTGAAGGCTTTTAAACAGCAATAATATGCTACTACTAAGTTGATTAGAGAGAAGAGACTGCTCCTTCTACAGAAGAAATTTTTCTCCGTTTAAAATGGAATTTGGACATGACTTCATTGGCATCTACAATTGCTGCCTTTAACACTGTTGCAGACAAAAACACTAATGTTTTCCAGGAATGCCATTGTTCAGATATACACATGCATTCCTCAGAGCCATTTCCGCTCCAGTTCAGGTAATTCCTTCTCCTCAACTGTTATTTGCATTTTCTCCTGCCTTCCTCTCCAGTCTCTCACATTCCTTCTACTATTTCTCAATGACCCTATCAGATACTTAGCTGCATCTCTTAATTCTCCACCTGTTTCTTCCCACTTTCAGGGCTGCCCTTGCCATTGCTAGCAATCAACTCCTTTGGCTCCTCCTGTTTGCAAGCAAACTGATTTCCAGAGCCAAAGGTGAGGTGTGCATGCTTTTGAATGCAGCAGCAATGCACAGCAGACAGAGGAGCTGCTGTCAGGGATGAAATTCATGCACCACCAGCCTCCTTATCACTAGCAGATACAGCTTGCCTGCACATATTACAGTTCTCAAATACACTGCACAGACTATGCTGATAAGCATGTTGCAAGACAAAGCAAGGAGAAGTATAAGATCACATGACACTACTTCTACAAGAAGATGAGACTTTGCCACCATGTTAACTGCAACAGGCAAGGTAAATTCATCTGTAAAGGAATACAGGTATGTGAAAAATACAAAATTTAATTTACTGTATGCTGGCAGAAAGGGTAATCCCCCTCTATTATTAAACAAATACCTAAATGCTTAGATAACTCTGCTATTAACAAAGAAATTGAGCTGAGGTTTCATTATTGCATGACAAACAGACAAACAAGCCACAAGCTATAACTTTAAGCCTCTAGGTAATAATTCCTGACATTTTTTTGGAATCAAATAATGAAAGACCAAAACAGAAAACATGCAATAAAAATCCCATAGATTATCTGAGTTCCAACCACTACACCACTATGAAAATAAAACCAGCAACCATATATTTGCTTAAAAGCAAAAAAGGCTAATTACTGCATTCATTAAATTACCCTCAAAATCACTCACAAACCTCTTTTCTGTTTGCTATTTGGGCTAACTAATTTCTCATGGAACACTTAGATTTTATTTGCTCTCAACTCCCACTAGTCACCTCTAACTTTTCCTTTTGCAGCATTTACAGAGAATATGTTATGCAAAAGAAAGCAATACAGAGAAATTTTCAAGACTAAACTAAGAAAAACCTATTCAGCACCCCTTCTAAATGAACATTAATCTTTTTTACCAAGCAGCAGATTAGACATGCAAAGTCACAAGCTCTCATATACTTGTGTGATGTATTTTGTCTCTGTGCTGAAGAGGTCAGAAATACTTCACATTTAAGTTCACTATATCCCTGAAGAAATCAGTAACTGTTCACAAAGTTAACAAGTTATAGCAAAAGCATTAAACAAGTGATGAAAGAAGAATGTTCCATGCCAATCTACAGCAGAGAATAAGGAAGTAGATCCCAATACAAAATGCAAGCATCTCAAATTTGAAATGCAAAATAACCTACCAAAGACAAATTAAATGTCTTCTCACAGTAATGAATTAATATTAGTCCCTCATTAAAACACAAGTGGTTTGACAGTATTTTAACGAAGTAAAAATACAGATGGATCCATATCTAGGCAGTCTCATGTAAAACAGGAGCAAGAAAAAGGCCGGAGAAAACTGCTTTACAGGTTTTTTGACTAGAGCATTAACACATTTTTGCTGCAGAGGCAGCAGGAACAGGGCAGGTCTCTACCATGCAGTTCCTCATGCCCCTTTTTATTGCTCTAAACCTCTATGCACAACTGTAAAACTGTCAGGTCAAATCTTTGTCACACATTGCACAACCACGCTGTGCCCATGGGGTACCATTCCAATTGGTTAGCACACAGTCAGGCTGACTGAGCACATGCAGTGTAGCCCTAAGCTACCAAACTCATCATGAGTACATAATATGCTTTTATGTACATTTGTACATACAAGCATATTAGAAGGGTGTGTTTGGAGGGCAGAGAAGAAAATTAATTTCATTTTTTAAATGGGGCAACTTAAGCATTTCATTTTTCAAGTGAAAGAAAATAAATCTTACACTCTTCAAAAACATGTCATTTCACAAAATAATATTAATGGTTTTGTGTCATAAACCCATATGAATAATATTTGCTTTAATGTGGAATCATATGACTTTCTCCCTTGTCAGCATTATGCCAGCTATTACATGAGAAATGGCACGTCCTTCTTTAGGAACAGCTGCAGCACCAGAGGGTAACAGATCAATTCATGGAATGCCAACAAAACGCACATTTAACAGGATGGGTGAACACATTCCTGTGCAACACAGGCACTTCTTTATTCACCGAATCTTACTGTTACTGTTACTATTAGCACTACGGTTAAGAAAAGCCATGGAGAAACATTGGAAATTGGTTTAATTATAAATAATATCTACAACTCCTATTTCATCTCAGAGTGTATCAAAGAGAGATGTACAGTACACACATCTTCCAGCTTACATGCGGATTTGAACAGGAATCAAGAGATCTATGAATCACCCTGCAGCTCCTCAATAATGAATGACACAAAATTGCAGAAGGATAATAATACAAAAGCTGTGTTATTTCTTAGAGTATGTCAGAGGGCTTAAATACATCTTAAAACTAGGTTTGGGTGCCTTTATCACAGGGGAAGTGGAGTCTAACTGGTTAGGCTAACGGATAAGGATTTAGAGAAATTTCTAGCTGTAGCACAGACTTCATGTGAACACAGACCTGTTACGTGTTCTGCCTGAACTCCTCCACAAAACACAAATAATCATTACCTCACAGGGACCAGTGTGATAAATACTTAACTAAGATGATGAGACATTTGAACATTGTATCAAAACTTGACAAGTATTGGAAATACACAGTTACTTACACTGCACAGCTTACCTGAACAACTCATTATCCTTAAAAAAATAAAATAGTAAAAAAAATGAAATCACAAAAAATTATCCAAGGCCTTTTCAAGATAAGATAATAACTGGGACAAATAATCATGCAGGTGAACAATCTTCAGATTTAAAATTGTTTTTAATAATCAAGAATTATAATTTAAGTAGTAGTTTGGGGTTTTGTTTAAATAGTGATTTTCAGTTTAGAGAACAGGTGCCAGAGTGCTCAAGCCATGACCTGCAAAACATTTCTGCTAAACCAAGAAAATCAACTTAGACCCAGGTTGCAGGATACAAATACAAGTCCAGTCCTGTGATGAAGCACCAGCCTACTCAAACAAAAGTAAACGGAGTAATATCTGACCCAAGCTTTGATCAATTTCAATGAGTGCAGAAGTATTGGATGACCAAATCCCTCAAGGACTGCCATGCATTTCCTATGAATCATCGCACACCTTAAACCAAGTTCTGTTTTAAAAATATAATCCATCATGCTACCATGATCTCGCAGACTAGCTGCGAGCTACACCTGGGCTCACATAATGAGAAGAAACATAAAAAACAAACTAAACATATATGTCCACACATACACCAGTTCCAGAGAAAGCCAAGCTAGGACTGCAGAAGTCCCAGGCAAGGCTCCAGGCCCAGACTGACAATGCACCAAAGCAGCAACGACCTTGATCAGAGTAGCAGGAGCATCATTTCAGTTTTGCCGTGCTCGTTTCCTACCTTGCAGCATCCAGCTGCTGGTCTGGTGAAAGCTGTGAAACTATATAAAGGTTGTAAGAAAACATTTTTAAGAAGTAGTCTTTTCAGGCTTCTGGTTTCAACTACAAAACAAAATCATCATATCTGTTATTACTAGAACTGTTAAGATCTCTTACCAATTATTCCATTAACAGAAAAATTACATAAATGTTTATTTGCTTTTACTACCAGCTGTTACATACACACAGCATTTTTATTTTGTTTCTTCTTTATTCAGCAACAAATACTTTAAACTGAGAAAAGTTGTTTTCAAAATAATTTTTTTATTTCTATAAATATAGTCTGAAGTACTTAAGTTTAAAAGTTCATAATATTCTTTTACAAAAATAAGTAAATTTTAAACCTGCACACAGATAATTAGTCATTTAAATATGTTTAAGAGAGTACATACTTGGTTTATCATGAGTCAACATAATTGAAATACATGGAGAAAACCTGTCCCATGATTACCTTTTTAAACCACTATTGTAACAAAGCTTTTGAGTTTTATAAATATCCCCATGTCTTAAAACTCCATTAATTTTAATCTGTAATGTTACATACATTGGCTGTAGGAAGAGGAACACATTTTAGGAAAGAGGTGTTAAAATTTTAAACAACAGAGTGTTTATTAGCATTTCTTGAAAACTGCACCATTTTGAAGCAGCAACAATAATGGACTGATCTGCCACATTGAATAGACAACTCAAGTCTTTCTCACTCAAATATCTACCTATTTAGATGTAGGTTTTCTTGGGGTTTATATCACAAATTTGGGGGTTGGACAACAAGTCTTCAAACCATGATTCACACATTAGCACTAAGGCATATTTCCCTGCAGTATAGCTTTTGTTCACATTTTTTGAGAATATAGGCTAATAAATACAAGTTCTTGACAGCTCAGACAGATTTGTACTGTTTTGTTGGGGTTTTTCTCTTAAAAGGCAAAAAAAGATTTTTTTGGTTGGTTGGTTTCATTTTGTTTATAGTAACAAACCCCAAACAATATCTATTCATACCCTACAAAATCGCAAATTGAAAGTTCTTAAGGAAACACATGGCTAGAAATTGCTGTCAACATCAACCAAGATCTCTGGATTAATATGCCAGCCATATTACCCATAATCTCCTTGAAGTGGCTTATGCAACTCTGGCTTTCTATCAGACACACAAATCAAAGCTGTTGATTTAAATGCAAATAAACAAAACCAGCAAATCCTTTCCATTCATCAATTAGCCACACAATGTAACTTGCATGTATAGCACAGAATTATGAAATCTACACACAGGATTCAATTCCCTAGCAAGAATTATGGTCAGAAGTTCTAAATGCTGGGCTTGAGCACTCTCTTATCAGAGGAAATATGAACAAGGACAGAAAGAGTCCTCCACTTAAAAAAAAAAAACAAACAAACAAAACAAAAAACCAAAAAAAAATCAACAAACAAAAAATCTTGCATCTGATTTCTTTAATTAAAGGTGATAGAGTAGTATTATAAGAAGACATGCAACTTCTCTCTCAAACTCATCTTAGGCAGGTAAGATTCTTACTCATATGCCCAATTAGCCACCTGTGTAACCCCAGTGGCATTTTACTCAAGTGATTTAAACTAGATATTATATTAGATAGCTTATTTAATCAACAACTAAGTTCCTCTGTATACAAACTACTAACCTGTTATTTACATTTTTCTACAGTCTCACATTTTAATGAAATTATTGTCTGTTTTTTTGAAGAACATTTCCTTCAGCAGGGAGTTTTGGAAGCTAATGTGAACAAGTGTTTCTTACAATGAAAATGTGTCAGACATATGCTAAATTAAAATTCTGTATTTGAGACTGATCAAAATAAACACAATTAATAAATTTGGAAAACTAGTTTTTCTTAAAGAAACCTTTAATGCCTCCCCTTTAAACTACTCCAATTCAAGGTGATTGTATCCCTACATAAAATGAAAACTATTCTAGCTGTGTTTGAAAATAACTAACATGTATAAGACGGAAAGATACAGCCAGGCATTATTAGTTCATGAATCTGCCTCTCTCTGACATATATCTGATCTTTCCACTGCTCAGCACTCATACTTCTTTCTGATTTCTCACTTTCCTCTAACCTCCCTTCACTACATGACAAACCTGTTTAAGGGCTAGGAAAATAACACCAAACTCCACACAGATACCCTCAATGACCCACTTTTCATCTCTGGTCACT
The DNA here is from genome assembly GCF_048771995.1 of Taeniopygia guttata. Lineage (NCBI taxonomy): Eukaryota > Metazoa > Chordata > Aves > Passeriformes > Estrildidae > Taeniopygia > Taeniopygia guttata. The sequence continues at coordinate 66,380,989 of NC_133063.1, read as the reverse complement.
ACTCTTTATCCCTTCCATGCCTTAGCAGTTTGAAGCTGTTGCTATGCAGTTCTCCAGCTCCATCCTCAATACCCTCCAATTTTGCTTCTGCAGTTTAGGCCTTACACCATCTGCTCCTAAAGACCTTAATGACCTTCTTATAACACTCAGCACTTAGAGCCCCCCCCCCCCCCCCCAAAAAACCTCAATTCACAGGTGGCTGATGAGCCACCTGTAACATACATGGCCACACTACCCTTATCCCTGCTGGTCTTCTATAACTTCCATAAGTTTATACTTCCTGCTACTCCAGCATCTAACAAGGCAATGTTCTGAAGATTAATTTGCTGCTTAATATCAGAAGATCATCTCTTACTCCTACTTGGCACCCACATTTCTTGGCAACTTCTTCCATTTTCAAACCTTCATATCATCCTCTAACATTATCCCATTGGTTTGCAAGGGCCATCTCATAAACACATCTAGTGATTTCAGATAAGGATAAGGACAAAAAAGAAAGCTCTTTTTTTACCACCCTTAGAAAATAAATGAAAGGGACAGTGAAACCCACCAAATCTGGATAGAAAGCTGGTGGACTAGCAAGCCTAACATAACTAATCTAACACCACAGTGGGACTGCAGTCGCAGTAACCCTATGAAAGCATTTGCATCTATTTTTAAAATACTTGACTGCACTGGCCTATCCCTTATCCCCACAACTGGGGCAGACGTCAAAGCTGCACAGATTAGATTAGTAATCACAGATACATGTTAGGGAAGTCTAATGAGTTACTTCTCATCAGCCAAAGAACAGCAACTCTTTCCGGCTGTTCTGAGAATATTCCACATGGAAATTCAAGTGATGGTGTCTACAGCTACTAACAATCAGGAGCAGGTGATTAATCTTTGCAATCACAGTCTCCATACCCAAGGAGTTAGTAAAACAATTGTCTGAAATCATGCCACATGAAGTCTGGTTTTCAGCAGACATGCTGTAGGAAAATTCAACAGTTAAGCAGTATCCAATCTTTTTTTTCTTGTTTAAATTATCTGTGGGTGGGTTTGCTGGTTTTGCCTGCTTTTTAATGTCATTTGCAGCAGGAGACCTACAACTAAGAAAGCAGCAACTGCCTTGGTTTTGTGGGTGATTCAAATGAAAATGCAGAAAGGGGAATAGGAATTAACATGAGATGTTCCTGGACACAGGACTGCAAATAAACAAGGCTGCAGCAAGAGATCCCTGTCAGTCAACCATAAAACTTCCTGTCAAACCAACAAGCACACAGAATTGAGAAGTTTCAGACTCTCACTGTACAGTGCCCTATGGCACTGTACGGCCATTTACAACTGCCTGAGGATCAACACTCTGAAAGCAGTAAGACAGTAAATATAACACATTTGCAACAGTGAGAATTTAAATCTTATCATAGATTAAAAATTGCTCTTTTTCCCAGAAAGGAATAGGCAGCTATCTCCAAATTCTCGATCCAACTCCAGTATCTTGAAGATACTACACTTATCTTCAGAGAAGAAGTCAGATGGCTAAAAAACCAGTGTTTAATATGACCAAATTCTGAATTGTACCTTCTACTCATGCTCAGTGTCTGACTGTACCAAGTTCTTTCAGCTTCTTTGCAAACAAATGATGAACTACAACAAGATTATTAACTTCACAGGCACATGCACAAAATAGTTTGTGGACTTACCAAAATAGTGTGGGAACACTCCAAAAGAATTTGAGACACAGATAATCAGAAAGAATTTTACCTTGCCTTTCTCAAAGGAAAGGTAAGGTTAAAGTCATATGTCAAGATTACTACACACATCAAAAACATTACTCAGGCTTTTAGATAACACACTTGCGCCATAGACCATGTACGGAGTCATTACTGATTCCCAGTCTGTGCCCAGTCATGTTAGGAAGAGATATTACAAGTTACCATCCCAGGTGACAGAGACCACTCTCACAAAAACAGTAACAGCTCTAAGCAGCCCCATATGTCCACGCAAAACAGTGCCATTACTTCCTCAGCTTTATAGAGGCCACAAAAACTGACTACCTCTGTCTGTCTCTAGCTCTGTCAGTTGTAGTCAGCAGCAACTATGTTTATCTTCCTCATCCCATCTTCAGAAGAATGGATAAAAGGTACATATGGACTAAATCTAGAAAATTAGAATTAAACCCTATCCTCTGAAAAATAAGCAAGTAATAAAATAATATATAAGCCTCATATCAATACAATTAAAAAGTTAGGAAAGAGACAGGCATCTTGTAAGCTGCTCTAGCTAGTAGGAAAAAAAATTTAAAAGGTCTGGTATTTGTTTGTGTAGAAATCCTGCTTCTATAACAAAGGAAGAATAAAACATCAAAAAGAATATTTCATTGCCCAGAATCAGAATCAAGAATCTGTTCTGACTGACAGAATCAACTGACTTATGTCTCTCTTTCACAAAATGACCCTCTTCTCCCCAGTGTTTATACTTCCTTGTCATCCAAACAAATATTTAACAAAATCCTTAGCAGATTGATTCCTGAGCACCTCTGTGTTTGCCTTTTATTTCAGCAGTCTTATACTTGTGGATGGTTAATTTTTGTTTCCCACAATTGTCTGGGTATAGCCACTGCTAGTTTTGATAAACCCATGACAGCTACATTATAAAACCTTATCCATGAATGTGAAATCACAAGGTATCACTAAACATGTTACTACAGGACTCAAGATCTAGGTCTGGAAATTTTAGCAAGAATGTCTCTAATAGCAGAAAGGAATTCATATACAACCTCCTCCCTGGTGTCATCTGTTGTTGTCTCCATCAGCAATCATCCTCACATCCTAAGAACTCACAAGCTTCTGTCAGCACACTGCATTTCCCCTGCTTCCCACTGTAATACATGTTCATAAGATTTGAACTTTTAAGCTACATCTTTTAGTACCTAGGCTATCCTGTTACAGGTGTACTTGAATTTCTGAAAAAACAAACTAATGTATGAACTGCTTTAAAAGCTTCAATTACTTGTCTTCTTTGGAAATGCAGACACCGCCTGATTGTTAGTCATGGGTTTGGATAACATAAGCTCCTCATACTTCTGAACATACCACTTTACCGTACTTTGTTAAAAAGCAAACAAACAAGCAAAAAAACCCCAACAATAAGAAGTGCTAGTATTAGTAGAAAAGAAGTATTAGCACTGCTGACTCATTATACTAACCTTAAATCATTCTTCAGCTTAAGACTGAGTTGCCAGGAATCAGCTTATTACCTCCTGCTCCTTCAAAAAACTCCTTTCTGCAGCTTCAGACAAAATGTTGACAACATAAACTCCCAGTGTTGAGGTATCAAAAGAAATAAATTATTCAAACATTTTAAAATCCTATTAAGTGTCTGTTCTGCACTGTAGTTATATTTACATTGCTATTGTTAAAATCCCCCACAATTTTATCATTATCAACTCACAATTCATTCCAATTTCCCAGTTATGGTTAACAGGCTAACTCTACAACAGCTGTGAGAAGTATTATTCAACCTAGAAAACATTTGTATTTGTAGAATTTGCTGGCTGCAAAAGAGCTAGATGAAAGACTGGTCTTCCAGCAATGCACTTGCTAACTTAAGCACAGTTTACATTTTTACACCAGGTATTTTAAAAGAATGAAGTCGGTTAGGGTGAAGACAGCATTTCATACCATTCGAAGCTCACCAATTCTCTGTGCTGTGGCCACTGCCACAACAGAACTTCTGAACTGGGTGTATTCTTCTAGCACTGCCTCAGGGGCTACTGATTCGACAGAGACCACACCTTTTCTGATTATTCTTTCTCTTCAATAATCCACAGATTTAAAGAAACCTATTTAACCACCTTTATTTTACATGTTTTGATGAAGCCTAGAAGAAAAGGTAACAGTGAATTCAATTCATTCTGGTCCTTAAACAATTTCTAATCATAAGCAGCAGCAAGAGATGCTGGCCCTGTGAATATGGAGGTGCCTTGTTCTACAGTGTTCTGACATAAAATGTTAACGTACACCAAAAAAAAAGTACAAGACAAAGAGAACTCAGATTTGAAAACAAACTATTACTTTGAATAGCTGTACAACACATAGTTCAGTATCCAATTCAGAGAAATGGATTTTCCTAGATTTTCAATTCAAGGAATCATATAGAACTTATAGACATATAATTTAAAACAGTAGTATGTTTTCCAGTTTACTTCGAAAGAAAAGCAACAAATATGTTAGTCCTGACAACTCTCATGAATTTTATTGAGATTTTAGTAAAGATTTGAAAGCTCATGACTCTTTTGGGACAGGATTCTTTTACATATTTTAGCAAGCTATTTCAAAGCTTCTCTGCAATCTCAGACTCACTAGAGAACACCAACTAAATTTACAATGATTAAATAAATATATGCTGTCACATCCCATTGTTCAGAAAAAAAAAAAATCCAGCAATAGCAGACAAAATTGCAAGAGTAGATTCACAGACACTGCATATGCCATTTTGGTTATGTTTAAAACGATGCAGTAGAGGAAACACATTAAAGCAGGCTTTTCTACTCAAACTTGTTTAATCCATGCTGCAACACCTGTAAGTGTAAGTTTGAGAGGAGGGTTGAATTCTGACTGAATTATTTATTTTTAAAATCTATTTCTATCATGAGAAAAAGGTTTTTTTGCATTTCAACAGGTTACAAAATGATTACCCGAGAGACATTCAGTGACAGAAAGCAGTTCAAAGGGAAGTGCACACCTCTACCACTGCTGCCCCAAACATTCACAGACAAAAGGATGATTGCAGCTTTCTGAAATGTATAGTTGATGCAATGTGATGAATAAGTTACAACTTTGAGAGTCGGGAGTAAAGTTATTTATCTGCGAGGAAACAAGAAGCTAGTATCTTGCATGGAAAAATATTTAAGGAATGCCAACGTGAAAATAAGACTAAGCAGACATTACTTCAGCTCTAATGCTACATTTGTACTTGCAGTTTAGAAATATAATTGATAACAGCTTTAAATGATCATCACTATTTGATATTCATTGATTGGTAGAAAATAGAGATTGATAGATTGATATCAAGTCTTATCATATCTAAGAATGTAAAGCAATTGACAGGCTCCTCTAGTCTGATGAATTTGTCCAGCACCATCAGATTCCGTGTTTGTCTTTTACTGATTTTGTATCAAAGATGGGGGAAAAAAAACAACATTAGTAAGTGTTAGCCTTAGTACAGAAGTGAACTTCCTATCTCTTTCAATAGCAAAGACTCTGCACTGGACTAGATATGCAAGTGCAACTATTTAAAACAATTGTGCTTATATGATGCATATAAGAAGAGTGTTAAGATAATTTTGAATTGTATTATCTTTACAACACTAACAGACATTAAAAAAGAAAAAAAACATGCACACACACATAAACCTTCACCCTTCTGATTATTAAATCAAAGAGATACTATCTACCTTGATGTGCACACTGAAGAAATTAAGCATATTTTCCAATTAATTTTGCAGAATAATGCCCCTTTATAAAGTGTCTAGTTATGTAACACTCCAAAAAGAGTTCTGGATCATGCATTGATAGAGTGATACTGTAAAAGTACAGAAGAATCCCATCTTAATTACCCATCTTGCACAACAGGAAATAAAGACACTGTAAAACATTTGATTCTGCATAAAGAAAATGGTAACGAACATCAGACTGGAGAAGGAGAAACAAGGAAAGTACTTAAAATCCTCCCTATATTAACAGCTAAAAAAAACAGTGTTGAAATTGAGATGCTTGCTGACATTAGTTATACTTGAATTTGAACAATAATTTTATAAACCACTCTCTGCCCTAACATTTTTCCACTATGAAACAGGTGATGAAATGTTTTTATCACTATCCACCAAGAGAAAAAGCAAGAATTTTTTTGGTACCTAAATCAAGCCGAGGTCAATTAAACAAGAAAGGTACCAGTGTGGTTGAGGAAACAGAGAGAAGATGCTCTCAGTTGCTATAGAGTTTGATGGAGGAAGAAAACCACAATCATGCTAATCTGCAGCAATCTTTTATAGGTCGTCCAGTGAGGAAGTACTAATTTTAATATAATGATGACTCTGTCACAATACTTATTCCCCATACAAACTAGTGGGCTCTATACTAGGTTAAGACCAGTGGTGCAGCCCAATGCATAAAATGAGTAAATGCAGTTATGCAGAACAAGAAAAGAGTTCCCTCCTCCTGCATGCATATACACAAAAAAGCAAGTATCACCTGAATGGTGTCTCCAGACCAAAGGTTAAGTTTCTAAATTTCTGATTATTAATACCTGAAAACTACACATCTCAGAATAGTTTAAAGCTAGTCCTTTAAACATTTCCTCCAAATAGAGCACTAATACATGTATTAAATTGGTGAGTTAATACATTTTGTTTTCCATTAACGCTAGTAAAACCTTTTGCTCTAGCTCTCAGTGCAATCCACTTTCTCAGGCTGCATTTAACACTTATAAGCAGGATAGCAGTGCTACATTAATGGATATCTTAGACAAGATGCTTCCTTGTGTTTTAAGAGGAATGAACCAATCCTACCTCAAAATAAAACTGCAAATGACTTACATGTCACATGTAGGAAGACAGGAGAGTGTGTATGCATGTGCAACTGCGTGTGTCCACATGTATTTGCACACGCACACACAGCCATCTTTGTGGGAGATTGCAACTGTAGCATTGCAATTACTGGTTTTATACATACGTAGAGGTGTATAGATGTATAAACGGCTCTTAGACGTGCGCTTGGCTATAAAACGCAAATTTCAACGCTACAATAGAAGACCCCACAAAAGATGGCTGGTCCTGGCCAACACGGAGTGCCGCAAGCTCCTCCAAGGCCGGGGGCAGCTCGGGGGTCGAGCCAGGCCGGGGGCGCCGGGCCGGTCCCACCGCCCGGCCGAGCCGCCCCCGCCCGCCGCCCTCGGCGCGGCCCTGCCCGCTGCGCGACGGCAGCGGCGGGGTCGGGCACTGCCCCGGGGCGGAGGAGCGGTGCCCGGGGGCGGCGGCTGCGATGCGGGCGGGGATGCGGACGGACACCCGGCGCCCGCGGTGGGCGAGGGGCCGCGGGGCGGCGGCCGGCCCGGCCCGGCCCGGCCCAGCCCAGCCCACTCGCCTCCGGCCGGGCTGCGCGCCCCGCGCCCCCGGGCGGCCGCCGAGCGCTGCCCGCGTCCTGCCCGGCCGGGCCCGGCTGGGCTGCGGAGATGCGGGATACCCGCGACACCCCGCCGCACCTCACCTCAGCCGGCCGGGCAGCCTGCCGCGGCGGCGCGGGGATAAATGGAGAAAGAAGCGGAGGCGGGCGGGCTCCCTAACAGCGTTCACGGCACACCCCCTCTCACCTCCGGCTTCGCCCGGTCCTGCTGCCCGGCGCCTGATATCGTCTTCCCCGGCGGCCTCCCCGCCCCTCGCCGCTGACGCACTCCCGCTGATACGCCTGGAGCCGCCGCCGCTCGTCCCGCGCCGCCCGCCATGACGGCTGCGGGACCCCGCATCGCCCCCCCGGCCGCGGCGGGTGTGGTACCGCGGCTCGGCACGGCTCGGCTCGGCACGGCACGGCACGGCTCGGCTCGGCTCGGCTCGGCTCGGCACGGCACGGCACGGCACGGCATGCAGCCCCGCCACCTGCGCCGTGGGTGTCCTCACGGGCACACAGGAACCGCGCGCTATCGCTCACCGCCGCTGAGTTAGTGGCACCTGTCCTGTGGCCCCGGCATGCAGGCAGAGCCCGGAGCAGCCCAGAGATCTGTGGTACTAGCAAGGAAGAAGGAGGAAGGCATCGTCTCCTAGTGCTGAGTAGCTCACCACAAAGCTAGGGGTGAAATATCCCCTTTGCAAGAAAGGTGACCTCACAGACCCGGGCAGTAAGGATTGCTTCCCCATTTCCAACAACTGTCACCATGGACCAGCCCGAGGCCTCACCACTCCTCATGTTACCAATTGGGGTGCTGATTGAACTCAGTTACTGGCAGAAGCCTATTTTCCAAACAGAAACATTAATCTCTGTTCCCCAGCACTAACCATTACTGTCCACGGCACCTGAGTATCCACCCCCAAGAAGACCTGTATGTCAGGAAGCTGGAGAACACCAAAATCAAATGAAGGAGTTTGTGAGGGGACAGCACTTGCCCTTGACTCTGTAAAACGTGCCCATTTTATAGCTATGATGCTTTGTTCTGAGAATGAGAAGTAGTAGGTCCACATCTGTGATAATATCCATGGGACAAAGGAGGCTGGGCGCAAACTGGGGTCACTGCCCAATGGCAGCAGTCATTTCAAGGGCTTCTTCAACTGTTATTTGCCAAAGACAGCTCTGTAATGCCAGGGACCGGAGGAGCAAGTATTAAGTGTATTTGTAGTTGTTATATGCATGTCCAAATGTATTGGGTTGGTGTAGCAAGATTTTGGTCATGGCGAGGCTGCAGGAGTGAGCTGCCAGGAACTTCCCCTGTGTCTGACAGAGCCCATGACAGATGTCTCCAGGCTGGACCTGCCACTGGCCAATGCTCAGCCCATCAGTGATTATGGTAGCACCTCTGGGGTCATGTATTTCAGAAGGGAGAAAACAACCTGCACACCTCCAGCCCAAAAGAGGAGTGAAAACATGTGAGAGAAGACTAAAGCTATTAGAAGGCATCAGAGGAGGGCAACTAAGATGGTGAAGGTCCTTTAGGGGAAACATTCTAAGTAACGCCTGACATCACTTGGTCTGTTCAGTCTGGAGAAGAAGAGACTGAAGTGAGACCTCATTGTAGTTACTAACTTCCTCATGAGTGGAAGAGGAGGGGCAGGCACAGCTTTCTTCTCTGTGGTGAAGAGTCACAGGACCCAAGGGAATGACCTGGAGTTGTGTCAGGGGAGGTTTAGGTTGGATGTTAGAAACAGGCTCTTTACCCAGGGTTGGCTGGTCACTGGAAGAGACTCCCCAGTGTATTGATCATAGCAAGAAACTGACAGAGTTCAAGAAGCATTTAGACAATGCTCTCAAGGACATGGTGTAACTCTTGGGGATGGTCCTGTGCAGAGCCAGGAGTTGGACTCCATGGTCCTTGTGTGCCCCTTCCAACTCAGCATATTCTGTGATTCTGTGAGAAACAGCTCTGCAGACACTGAAGACTGTGAAGAAGGAGGTGGAGGAAGTGCCGCAGCACTAGAGCAGATGTTTCACTGCCACCCGTGGTGAAGACCTACAGGGGCTGTGCCCCGGCAGCCCATGGTAGAACATGAGATCCACTTGAAGCCTGTGGTGGATCTCGCTCACACTGGAGCAGGTGAATGCCCAAAGGAGGCCTGTGACCCCATGGGAAACCCATGTTGGAGCTTCTGCCACAACCTGTGGACTTCTGCAAACACCTGTGGACCTGTGGAGACACTAGTCCATGCTGGAGCAAGTTTTCTGCCAGGACTTGTGATCCTAGGGACAACGCAGCCTGGAGCAGTCTCTACTGAAGGACTGCGCTCCATGGGAAGAGCTTTTATTGGAGGATAGGGAAGAGTGTTTTCCTTAATGGGGACTCCATGCTGGAGCAGGGAAAAGTGTGAGGAGTCCTTCCCCTGAGGACACAGTAGTAGGGACAGTATATGGTGAACTGGTCACAACCCCCATTCCCTGTCATCCTGTGCTGCTTTTGTGGAGGAGGTAGAGAAAATCAGGAGTGGAGCTGAGTCTGGAAAGAAGGAATGTGTTGTAGCCAAAGTGCTTCTAAGATTTGAGGTTATTTCTCATTATCCGACTCTGACAGGATTGGTAATAAATTAAATTAATTTCCCCCAACTTGAATCTGTTTGGCCCATAGCAGTAATAGGTGAGTGATTTCTTCCTGCCCTTAGGTTGACTCAGAAGCCTTTTTGTTATACTTTTTCTCCCCTGTCTAGATGAGAAGGGGAGAGACAGAGCAGTTTTGGTGGGCACCTTGCATCCAGGCATGGTGAACCCATCACACTAAAATAATTTAACTTTGCTGAAACAGATTACAATAGATTACAAGGGCTGGGTTGAAGCATCAACAGAAATTTTTTTAAATGAGTGGTCATCTTAAAACTCTATTTATGACAATCTTTGACTAAATTCTCTTGGCTAGGAAAAAGGGGTCAATGTTTATGCTCTCCTAATTTTTTCTCCTAGTTAGAATAATACCGATTATATTTTACACTTGCATTTCAAAGGAATACTCTTTTAGTGCAGTGTTATGTAGTCAAAATTGTTCTGCAATGTATAGTATGCAAAATAAGATATCTTAAAGGAGTAAGATTACAAACTAAAACTAGCAGAGAATTCCTAAAATAAGTACCTCTGCTTCCTGTATTTTTTGCCTTCACAACAAATGAATGAAAGGACCTGAAAATTGGTGGTAATTTTCTACCTGCATTGTTGCTAACCATTTTGTGGAAGAACCAAGAACTTTTGGCCTTTTTTGGTGAAAACTTTTTGGTCATGGTCATTTACTAGACATTTTAAAGGAGATAAGGAGACTTGGACATACACAATGTAATTTAATAAAAGTATTTACCTTCTCATTTGCTTGGGATATGGACATGCTATTAAAACCCGCTCATAAAATCTTTTAGGAGAGGAAATAAAAGGCAGAAAATTAACTAATGCAGAAATCCTCCAATAAATAACTGCCTTTGCAGGTCATCTCCAATATTGCTTAGAAACAGATTTGCATGTAAATTTGATTTTAAACTATTACTATTGCTATCATACCACCTCCTATAACTGTAAGAATCTCCATGAAAACCCCACAAATAAATATGTATTTTCTACTGTTGTAAGTTACAGAGATCTTAACAAAAGATTCTTGTTTAAGACTAGTGCTTTTTCTCGTAATCATATTAATCTGACTATGGGTTTGTATATTCTTGTCTCTTCTGTCACTCTTATGTTGTAAATTTTTAGAAGCATGTTCAACCTTACTACTACAAGTACCCACACCAATAACATTAAGTGCAGTGGTATACCTTATAGATTACAGGGCATGGTGCTAGGATGATCCTCTGAATATATGTGCTGTAGATCATACACACACACACACTCATACACACACACACTCACACATACACACATACACACACATGCATTTCCATCTGCCACAAGGAGACTTTGGATCTCTTTCAACATTTTGGATTCCCACGGTAATTTTTACCTGGAAGACCATACACCATGACATTCATGGTAGTATATAGAAGAAGGTTATGCTCCCACAACTAAATAGTTTGTCAAACGTTTGCATTAAAGAGAAAATGTAAACATGGAAAGTCTGACATCTTACCCTGCATTTTCACATCTTCTCTCTCTGGTATCTTAGCACAATTGATACCTTCCAAGAAATGTCAGACTGGAAGAAACTCCAGTAAATTGTCTGTCACATCTCATTGTCAGATGTTTTTCTAGGCTAATTTTTCTTAAATCTCTAGTGACTAAGATACCTGCAACTTGTCTAGGGAGACTTCCAGATTTAAGGTTTTTCCAGTAAAAGCAACTACAATAAAAGGTAACAAGTTCTAATTTTGCCATAGTCATGAGTAGTGTATGCTAAATGACAAGCACACTGTGCAGCATGCTCAATACAAGCATGCCAATGTAGCTACAAGACATGCATCTGAACATGCATTAAACATAACTCCTGTGACTTGTATTCCAAACATTCATTCAAGTGATACAGCTGTCGGGAAACACAGAATTTTTTTGATTGGAAAAGAGCTTTAAAGATCATCTAATCCAACTGCCTCTGCTTTGAGCAGGGACGTCTTCCACTAGACCAGATTGACCAGAGCTGTCTCCCTTGACCTTGAGTGTTTTGAAAATGAGGCATCAATAACTGCCCTGGGAAGTCTGGTCCAGTGTCTCACTACCCTCACAAAAACCAAAACTAAACATCTTTATTGGTGATATATTTCCATCCATGTGATTTATTAGCAAAAGTCTGTATGTTCCACTGTGGTGGATTGATTTTGGCTGCTGTCACATCCTCACCAAGCCACTCTACCCCTCCTTCTTATCTGTTCAGGGAAAAGAGAATATAATGAAAGACTCCTGGGTTGAGATAAGGACAGGGAGGGATCACTCACCACTCACTCTCAAAAGACAAACAGGCTCAAATTGGGGTATTGAGTTGATTGCCAAGCAAATCAGAGGTGAATAACAGGAAATAAGAAGAAATCTTAAAAACACCTTTCCCCTTCCCCTCCCTTCTTCCAAAGCTCAACTTCACTCCCAATTTCTCTACCCTCTGTCCTAGGGGAGTGTGGAATGGGAGTTGTAGTCAGTCTATCTATCATGCATTGTCTCTGCTGCTCCTTCCTCCTACCACTCTTCCTTTGCTCCAGTGTGGAGTCCCACACTTGGGAGCACAGTCCTCTGTCACCCTTGTGCCAAGAATGACACAAGAACAGATGAGGATGCAGTGTAAAAAGGAAGAAAAGAAGGCTTTAATGGAAGGGAAACTTTGGCTTAAATAGACTGACACAATACGTTCTATTTGATTGGTTAGTTAATAAAAACATCTTTCTCACACACCGTCCTTGAGAGGAACAGAAAAGCAAGGTGGAAAAACACCACCTGCAGATTTACACTAACAAGTTATCACATTCCTACAACTCCCTAAAAATTCTCACAAGCCACAGTGAGAAACAATTACTGTTTCTCTCTCCCTGACCAGGCTGCCATCCACAGTCCTCCACAAATTTCTCGACTGTCAGTCCTTCCCATGAACTGTGGTTCTTCACAAACTGCTTCAGCATGTTCTGTTCTAGGGTTCTCCACAGGCTGCTAGTCTACATGAGCTGTGCCTGGGACCTCCATGGGCTGCCTCACTATTGTCTTCATCACAGGGGAATGAATCTCAGCTCCAGCATGTGAAGCATCTTCTCCCCCTGCTTCTTCACCGTCCTCAGAGTCTGCAGAGCCTCTGACATTTTCTCACTCCTCTCTCATAGGTGCTGTTATTCTTTCTTAAATATGTTCTCACAGAGGTACTATGATAACAGCTAAACACCACTGATGTTCAGCTCAGCTTTGGCCATTAGTGGGTGCATCTTGGAGCCAACTAGAGCTGCCTCGGCTGGACATGAGGGAAGCTTTTGTTAGCTTCTCAAAGAAGCAACATCCTGCTGCCAAATCCTTGCCACACAAACTCAATACAATCACTATCACACGACAAAGTTTGTCTCTCTCTTCTTACATTCCTGTAATAAAGCTAGAAACATCTCCCTTTCTGGTCAGCTTATTTCATATATGAAAGGATTTTTATGTCTCTTTGGAAGTTTCATTATCCTATACATGCAATAGAAATAACAGTTCCTCAGTTAACACTTCTTTTCAATTACCAGTTTCATAGTATGAAATATCCCTTTTCCCTCCAAGTACTGTAGGAGATTTGCTTTCCCAATCTGACCTTGTTTTGCCTAGCCCCTATTGTCTCAAAGACTCAATATTCTGCCTTCTGGTATAAGAACATTTTTGAGTGATTATAACAAGTTTTACCAGAACGTGAAATTTTTGGAGCATTTTTGATTTATTTCATAACCTTTTGTCTGCATCTTGCGCTTCTTGACAAAAGCTTCTTATTCCCCAAGTACAGAATGGGCATTTATAGGTCAACCAAAGGTTCTCTAAATGAACCAAATAGAAAGATTTCTCCTGTAAAAAAACTGGGAAGGTGAGAACAAAGTCTGGACAGCTCTTCTTTACCTTGTGTTGAGGAGTCACTTCGTACACTTCATACATTCGGTGGTCTTCTGACCTCACACAAATGGGACTGCATTGTAAATCACTAACAGAGACTCCCTCTTGCACCATGCTAATGTTGCAGTCAGAGGTGTGGCTGCCACACACACAGACACATTAATGTGCATACAGTGTGCAGGCCTTTAACCAGGTCAGCTCTTTTATTCATAGCAAGAAGGCATTAATAATGCAAACACCTGTGACTGTTCTGAAAGATGCCATGCGGAATTGTCAGTGTAGCAAGTCTCTAACGGAGTTCCATCACAGAGTAATTCAAGAGAAGACACTTCACAAAGCCTTTAAAACATCTTTATCATTCTAAGACTGATCAAATTTTTTTACTCAAACATGTAGGTTCAGTATTTTTTCTTCATCTTCCACACCTTCCAATTAGGACTGCCTGCAATCAGCTGCCTGACTTCTGCAGGATTTGTATGTCCTACTCCCCCACTCTCCCAGTACAAAGGTCTTATTATGCACCTAATTTGAAACCAGCCTTGTGGCCCCTGCCCTCTTGCTGGCCCCATGACTTACTGTTCCTTCTGGCTGCAAGACTTAGGGCCCCTCACAGCTTTCCTAGTGTGAAATGAAATACAGCAGCAGTCCCATCTGCTCTGTACAGGAGAAAGTCAACAAGTCATTCAGTAGTCACAGTCCTTGGGAGTTAGAGGGGCCCTTAACAGGGCACACATGGGAAGAATGAAGGAAGAGACACAAAATGGGAAAATTAAAATAAGCTGAAAAACTTGGATCTAATTTGCAACGCATTATTTAAATGGTGAAGAGCAGAAAGCATTAAAGTAAGCAAGGTCAACTTATCTCAAGATGTAGTGACAAATTCAGTTTAGCTCAGAGGGTAAGAGCAGGGTGTTAATAACAGCAAGGTTCAAACCCTGTATGGGCCATTCATTTAAGACCGGACTCAATGATCCTTGTTGGCACCTTCCAACTCAGAATATTCTGTGACCATGACAGGACCAAGCTGGTCTGAAACAATTTTTCATGTGGGTTTAAATAATCCATAGTAACTACCTATGAAACTACCAGTGGCAGCAGCTCTCTGGCCACAGAGAGCAGGCACAGACTTTCCCAGTCATTTTCCTGGGGAAGGCTGTGAGAGGATCAGAGAAAGGAATGAGAAACAATTCTTATCTCTACTTGTTGCACCTGCTGTTGTGGTGCAACGCATTCCATGTGGAATGTGTTGTGGATATTTGTTTATCGGAGAGTGATTTCTTAATTGGCCACTGGATGGTGTTTGGATTGATTGGTCAAAGCTCTATCAGACTGGCTAGAAGGGTTACTGAGTTTCTTAATAAATATAGAATAATATAGCATAGGATGATATAATAAAGCAATTGATCAGCCTTCTGTAATCATGGAGTCATTGCCAATTATTAGCCAGCTGGAGACCTGTGGTGAAAACTGTATGTCTTGGTTTAAGGCAAATTGGGAGAAAACCTTTAAAGGGGATATTCTAGAAAGTGGATTTAGGTGACCCTTTCCCCAGTTGGTTTGGGAAAATATTTCTTTGGAGAAAAGTGGAGAAAGTAGGCATTGCAATGTAGAACAGGCTATGCACAAAGAATGAACAATATTAAACAATAAAACTTCTGGCTGCTCCGAAGAGATGACAAACTCAGAAAGACTTTTTCATGGGCTGTAGCTCACTCAATGTGTTATCAGTCCCTCTGGTGCTGGAAATCCCACAGCCCAGACCCGGCCCAATGAGCCACGGGTGCGAGCTGCCAGTGCTCTTCTGGTGTTCAGTCCAGAACAGTTTTAAACAGTTTTAAGAAAAAAGAGAAACTACAGTCTAGGGAACTTCTCTGCTTCAGCTAGCTAAAAAGTAACTAAAAAGCAGATGAGAGCTCTGTCCCACTGTCTGTCTGTCTGCAGACAACACAGTCCGGGAAAAGGATGCGGGGTAGCAAGTACAGATTCTGATAACAAACTCCGTCCTTCTTCTCTCCTCCTCTTTGCTCTCAGAAGCAGTCTTAAAGGTGTGAAACTTATTTCTGGGCTAAACAGATGAATGGGGATGCAAGCACCATAAAGTTACCCCAGGACACTACCTTTACCCAGGTTTGAATAAGGTGATTGGAAGGGAGTTACCCTTTTCATTAAAAAAAAAAAACACCAGCGTGCTGTTACCCTAACTTCTGCAGAAATACACACACAATTTCCTTGCACTTGCATGATTTTTTCGTAAAAACCAAAGTGGTTCTCTGTGACTCCCTTCAAATCCTTTCTTAATGCATTTTTTGTTTGTGGTAGCTGCAAACACCTCATAGAAGATGGGTAGAGACAGACAGCTCATAGGCTTGGCCACTCCTTGTCAGACTGGTCACTGTTGTGTCCCTGTTGCCTCATGCTTCTGTCATAAACCCCTATTATTTCCTTGCTTATCACGAGATTGTTAATTCTTTAAACAGAAACTATCTTCTGGTGATAGATAAGATTCACTTATGACAGGATTAACATTCTAGTTTTTACTCCCCAAATTCACAGCAAAAAAAATGGCTTTTAAAATTCTCTTGCAGCTCTCCCTGTGCACCATGTTTCTATACATTGATTTCCCCTTTGCTGCAGAGGGTGTGCCTGTTCATCCTGATGCACTGGACATTGGTGATACTGGCTCTCACTGCTGTGTGGCTGTGCCTACACTCACAATCCAGAGGGAATGTCCATATGAGAAGACACAGCTTCTGCTGTGTGCTGCTGAAGGGAATATATACAAATTTCAAGTCTTAGTTCTTGCAGTCACTTTCAACTAGCATTCTGTGTGAGGAAGAGGGATACTTCACTGTCAGGTGTCCTGTGGAGTTTCCTGAGAAGCAGTCTTCACAGATAGGTGGGAGCTATGGCCTCAGTGGTCTAGTCTTGAAGGTGACAGTTGAACTCCAGTCTCAAATGTACTTTCATGTTCCATTCTCCTCAAATTACGCACATCCTTCAACATTTCCAAACACACTTCCTGAGATTTTCACCCTGCAAAATCAAGAGGATAAGCAAATGTAAATGTAGAATAAAATTAAACTGTTAGCTAAGTGACTCTGTCCATGTATTACCTTAAAATGCTACTTTACAATATTCGTAACCTTAATTCAGGTCTTCATTTTTAAAGGATAAACACTTCAGTGTTTGAATAGAACCTCCTCACATGGGAAAAGGCAGATCTCAACACCTGCCAAAGAAAACATTTCAAGTCTCTGAGAGGAGTGATCTGCAAGAACTGTTCTTCTTTGAAACAATTGTGATCAGGAGCCCTTATAATAATAATCTTTAATTCCTTGTCTACAGACAAAGAAATTAAAGATTATTCCTTAAAATAAAGATAATCTTTAGTCATACATTTTATGTAGCCAACATTTATAACAAAACAAAACAAAGCACGCAACTTCTTTCTTGAATTGCTAGAGGCAAGTATAGGATTACTACCTGCACTTGTAGGTAGTGTTTAGCATTCTGCTCATTCAGCATTCTGCTTGTTCAGAGTGAATACTGTTAAGAAGTTTAGTACTTGTATATGTTTCTGCAGGACCAGGAGCTATATTTGTTTTCATTTTTGATTTTATACTCTTTACATAAATGACAGAATGAAGCTACCTTATCCAGGCAGAAAAGTAATGATTTCTTGGTTTGCTTTTTTTGTACACACAGATCTTGCTTTTCCTACTAAATCGTCTTTACTTATATCCCTGAATTTTCTCACGTATCATTCTGATTCTCGTGCATCAGAAGGAGTGGAGGAGGAGGGTGGCATGTGAGTGAGCAGCTGTGTCAGCCTCATCTGCCTGCTGTAGATAAAAAATAAACCATGATAAAGGAAGAGCATTTGGGGATTATTTAAAACTTAATTACAGTTAGTTAGGGGAGAAAGCAAGAGATCAAGATGTTTTGGGGAGGAACAAGTATGGGAAATAGAAGGATAAGAGGATCCAGGACCATTTAGAGGAGGTTTCAGTCCCTGGAGCAATCTGTATTTTGTTTAAACATACAGATATGTTTCCCATCAATTGACCTTCATTCTGATGAACCAGAGAAGGCAGCAGTACAAGGCCATTGGTGCAGTTTGTGTGAGTGGTGCGTTTTTGTGTCTGACTCCATCAATGTGGCCAGGTATGTGCATGTGTTTATATATGTGTGTGTACTGTATACAAGTATCTGAGCATGTGAGTATCATATGTATATGAGTGTGTAGTCCTTGAAGGACCTGGCAGTGTGGAGCTGCAATGGCTCTCCCTCTCTTGGACTACCTGATACACCCTCTCCATTACTAGGTTTTGATGTCATATGAACATAATCACATTGCAAAGAGTTTTTATTTTGTTTATAATAAAAAAATCTCACCCCAGACTCAAATTGGAGAGGGATATTTTGGCTTCTTGTTTCAAATTAAAAGAACAAGAATCCCAAATACAAAATATTTAATGGGGAAAAAGAATTCCTTAGTACATGCATTTCTGAATTCCAGAAAGGATAAAGAAATTACTAGAAATTTTGCATTAGTATATACTTGTTAAGATGTATTTGAAAAAAATAAAAGAATTACCACAGGTTGAACTGAGCAAACAATTCCATGGTACAGTAACCAAGTACTGGTATCTACATTGACAATAATTTCAAAAGGCCCAGGATGACCTGAGGAGAATACCCTCATTTTACCTCAATCAGTTATGCTGCAATTGAAGTTGTTGTCCTAGTTCCACTGCAATTAAAACTCTGCTCATTAGTCCCAGTGAAAATATTTTCTCTTACAACACCCCTTGTGTACAATAATAAATGAGGAGCAGACCCCTCATTCCTGTTTAATGGGCACTGATACACAATGGGATGCCCAATATCCTCCTGGTGCTGCTGGAGTTGGAAGATTAAGCCACTGAGAACACAAGCGGCTGTTTAGGACAAGAAGTGTCTCCTGTCCTATCCTGCTGAAATTGTGGGCCAGAATTTAAATAGGCAAAATAAGCCATCCAGATTGGTATTAGAGTGGACTAGGAAAAAAAACAGAAATCCCAGCTTACCTTTTTTTTTTTTTTTTTAATTCCTTCCTAGGGAAGATCCAGAGACATCTAAAAAGCTTTTGTAAAGGTTGTAAAAAAAAGTTGAACTTTACTTCTGCTTGTAGAGCTTAGATTTTTTTGAGGACATCTTCGTTTTCTGAGGTACTGCACAGGATTTGCTATTAACTCAGGCATAAAACAGAAAAATCACATGTGATAAACTAACAATTTTAGTTTACCATTTAATGCTGCATCTAGAGCACATCTTAAAGTCAAGATGGGCTGTTAAAGAGATGTATTGAAGAAGATAATCACAATTTTATTAATTGATGTATATTACAAATCAGATGTCTACAAACTGATAAATGATAAACTCTGTCATAAGCTTAATTTTAGCTTGGAAAGTTCAATGTAGACCAAAATTAATCCTCAAAATCAAAAAGTGAAAGGTAAGTATTAATAAAAAATACTGCCCTTGCTTAACTCTATGACCAAATGTGATCTTTTTAAGTAGGTCCATATCAAGTGTATTGATACTTTATTTATGATTCACATTTATTTATGATTGAATGTACTGTGTTCTCAACACTACAAATTGAGATCTAAACCTAGGCTTTCAAATACATATGAATAAATCTGACATAATACCTGTATATAGATTTTGTTGATTTCAGTATTTTGCTGATCATTCCATCTCCTTACCTGTGCTCCCAAGAAAGTACCAGATTTTCAGGATTCCACAATGCCTGTAGTGTGATAATGTTATACGACAGCAGGAGGAATTCCTGAGGCACAGCTCACTAGTGCATCTCATGTTAAGAAGAGCAAACATATCCAGGATTGCTCACCTTTGTGCTGGAGCTCTCACTGTGCCCACTAGCCAGAGACTGAGTTCTGCACCTCCCAGCTGATTCCTGCAATGACCTTCACTAAAACAGTTTGGCTGGCAGAGGGGAAGGAGCATGAAATGTAAATCTGACCAGTTTGACAGCTGAAATTGTTAATGTCTTGAAAAAGCAACAGTGGTCCACTATGGTCATCAGCACCAAAACCAAAATAAAACCATAGTGAATTGTAAAAGCCCTCTGGGTTTGTATGGGTCACTTTACACTGTATACAGAGAATTGTGTAGGGAGGGAGAGAGAAATTAAAAGTGACAGAGAAAGGAGGAAATTGCTTTTTCACATTTCTTCTACTCATTACTTCCTCCTATCCCCAGCAGATGCTCTGCGTGGAGGTGTGTTGAACTCATGTTTCTCACTTGTCAGCCTTGTGGCTTCAGAGTCTGCAGATCAGCTACCACACAGAATGCACTGTTCCCCATTTACTCCACCAGCTTCACCACTGTACCTGGATATGTGTTTCATAGTGCTTTCCTCTGGGCCTGCCTTTCACTACCCAAGAGACAAGCTGGGCTATTTTGCCATTTGACAGAGAGGGGATATTTTTTTGCACTGTTCTGAAAAGCAATCACCTTCCACCTCACTCCATTGTCTCAAGGCAGGAGGGAGCTCATGGAGAGGTCTACGTCTTTCTCAGTTTCCTTAGATAAACTTGCTAAGTGCGTTCAAGAAGGAAGTAGCTGCAACCTTCATCCTGCTTTTCCAGGAGCTTCTATTTCAGAGCAAGCCAGTCATACATACCTTGTAACAGAAGCCAGACATCTTAACAGAATTGCTAATCACACTCTTCTGCTTGCTTGTCTCCTAGGAATTTCTACTGTACTGCTCTGTAATCCATGCACCATCACTCACATTGAAAGACCTCTGACTGTAAAAAGACAGCCTGAGTGGTTGCTAATGGAAAATCATGGAAGAAATTACCAATAAAAGGCAACACATTATAGTGCTTGCTATCTCCCTGAAACCTTGATGTATATTGATGGGACTAGTGCCCCCATTTCAGCTCTCTCTAAGACTGACATGGACACACTGCCAAGAGGATGCTGGAGCAGAAGAATAACAAATGCATCACAGGAAAACATGCAAAACAGACATTGTCAGAGGGACCATTTTGTCATGTGGGTGCAGGGCAAAGTCACACAGGTCACTTTCTGCTGCTTAACAACAGCTCTGCTCTGCAGCCAGTGAGCTTAGTTTAGTTTAATAAAAAAAGCTCTCTTAGTTTAATAAAAAAAATATTTATTTACTTAGTAACTATACATATAGCCACCTAAGAAAGGAAAGTTATTTCTAGAAAATTTTGTGGTTGGCATAGCAATTAGATATGATTCCTTCAAAATGTTTTTGCTTCACCTACAGCAAAACTGAGCTCCATTCTCTTATTCTGTCTGAGGTTCATGTTCAATTCACTATGTGTTTGTATTTTGTGAAATGTAAGGTTATATTCCATCACCAGTGGAACATGAAGGGTGTTGCTTTTTTAGGCAATCTATTCTTAATTCTGTACGCCATGGTTTATTAGCTGAAGTAAGCATAACACACATGACTGACAGCAGTAAAAGCATTAGTTGAAATCAGATTGATCCTGGGTTTAGTTTTAACCAGATTTAACAAAGACAGATAGTTTAGACTGGAAATGGGTAGGAAAAAAAACAAAAGAGTGACATTGATTGGAGTGTTAAATCAAACTGCTTCTTCTGTCCCTGAATGAAAAGGAAAGCAAGTTTTGTTGCAAGTCCCTTGTTTGTCTTCAGTAATGTAACATTTTGTGGAAGAGATGCAAGGGAATGGAATGTTATGAACAAAACAGCCTGGCTGGGACACTTGGCTTGGGCTAAGTACTGACATTGAAATGTTAATTAGCTAATTGCTCCTGGGAATCACCTACCGCCCCACCCTCACTAGCATTCTAGGACTGGAATGCAAAATAATCCAGTGGAATCATGGGAGGGGGTTTTGGGGATGAAAAACACCCCTAAATGGAAGGCTGGGCACAGTGGAGGGGGCTGGATGGGTGTGCTCGTTGGGGAAAAGGGAACCCCATCCCTAGTCTGTGTTTGATCTGTCACCATAACCTACAGAGGACCAGACTGGACTGGGCTGTGGCACAAAGAAACAACACTTCCTGGTGTTCCCAGGAGGGAAGGCGAGGGACAGCTGCTGCTGGACTTCAGCAGCAGGCTCAGCACATTCCCCCACCCTTCGGCTACCAGTGTGCCAGGAGGAAAGGAGAGAGGACGGTCTGCTGGGACTTCAGATACAGACTGCACGCCTCTTCACCTCCAGCTACCAGTGTGCCACGGAGACTCCAGGGACAGACTCTGCACACCTGCTCACCCTTTGGCTGCTGGGAAAAAGCTACAACAGCGGGGGCGAGCTCCTTGTTGAGCCCCTTGCCGAGCTGACTTTTTAATAAAGAGCTGACTATAAATAAAGGCATAGACCCTGTTCATTTCATGGAATGCACATAAAAGTCTTCTGTGAAGGGTCAGGCTGAGAGTCATAACTCTGAAGAAAAACGGAAAGGAAGATGCAGCATCAAAGAACAGACTCGGAAGCTAGGTATGAGTATCAGCTGAGATTCTAAATGAGTTGATACACACTTAAAATAACTATGGTTTCCCATAATGGCTTTTGGGGAGAAGAAGTTACACTGGGAATTACACAATCTCACTTGTAAAAGAAGTAAAGAGCTGACAGTATTTAGTGATAGACTTAAGATACAGAAGGATTATCTGTTTTTGTCAAGGTACTATTTCAAGGCGAAGCAAAGCCCACATGGAGATCTGTGTGACTTAATTCTTGAAACACAGCTTGCTTGATGAGTTAAAGCTAAGAAAGCAGAGTGTCTTGTCCTATCACTCTAGTCAGATGCTTCATCTTCAGGCTAGGTTTCAACTGGAGAGAAAAGAAATTAGTTATTTTCCAAGACTTAAAAAATCTAGCGGGTAGTATAAGGACAGGTCTTCAAATGAGAGCATGGGAAAAATTGTTAAATTAAAATATATTAATGTAACTGCAAAATAATACTGCAAAATCATTTTGCTACTAGGAAAATCACTCTAGCAGTGACCAAAATGTGCTTTTAGCCAGCTCTCAATTAATGTGGTATAAATACATAAGACAAAATGCAACATTTGACAAGAACCATATAGGCAAATCTATATATTTATATTGATATTCTACATAATGCCAAATATAATATTTCTAATTTCATTATTCAAATTATCCTCTCTGGTTTAATAACTGGGTTTCGGCAAATTTTCAAGAGGTTTTTGTGTGTTGAATTGATAATTTATATGTGATAACTCACTGGTGTGGCAAATTTTGTCAAAGGCTTAATCTAAATCATGTGACTATCAAGTTGCTATCTACTTGCATGTGTTCAAGTGAGATAAGCATTCAAGTGCTGCTCTTAAGAAAAAACTTACTGTGATACAAGGTGGGCATGTTTGTGGAGCATATTCTCACTCCTCTCTTTGACTGCAGTTGCTGCTGCCCTTGTCAAATATGTTACACCAGAGGTGCTGCAACCATTGCTGGTGGGCTTGACCTTGGACAGTGGCAGATTTACCTTGGAGCTGTCTGGATCTGGCTCTGTCAGATACAGGGGAAGCTTCTGGCAGCATCTCACTTAAGCCATCCTCACAGCCCCCTACTATAAGGTCTTGCCTTGCAAAAATAATGCATTTTTGTTTTTCTTTTATTTTCTTTGTTTCCTCTAAGAAAAATCAGGTTTCAGATGAAGGCTTCAGAGAAAATGTATAATTAGTTTAGTTTGGGTTGCAGGCTACTATCCCAGCTGGCCTTCAGAGGCACGGTGACATCTCCCTGTGGTGAACATGGTGTACCCACAACTTCTACACGGAAAAAACATCCCTGTGCTTGTGTCATATTTGGTTCACAGTTAACATGGGATACATGAAAAAACGTGCATGTGTGATGTTCATTTATTGCTGAAGCAACACTTTGGTAGTGGTACGGAATACTTTAACTACAGTACTAGTTAAATTATAGTTGTTTCAGGAAAAAAGTGCATTCAGACATTTAGAAAAGCCAAGCCATATGAGGTATTTCCAGGAGATGGTGCTATTCTCAAGCCTTTTGCTTGAGTCTCTGCCTCTCAGGGAAAAGACTCAGAGGATCACCATCCTTCCCCTGTTAAGATCTGTGTTTGTATCTTTTGCAATTAAAATAACAAATTTGTCAATTAATATATCAATTATTAAATTTATACGATCCCTGAATTGCATTTGAAGTGTCTGAAATCCCCTCAAGAAATGCCCTGTGCCATCAGCTAGGGGATGGAGGAGGCTTCCTGCACCCACATTAAAAGAATCAGTCTCCACTAGAAAGGGAGACTTGAGGGAAAGGCCCTCCAGGGTATTTTTAGCTTTTCTTTTACAGAAAAAAAACCTTGGGTCTTATTCTAAACAAGAAATTTAAGATCTGTAATGTGAGTCGGCCACTCAGTCTCACAGCATCACCTCTGCAGAGAGCTGCCTCCTCAGGTCCCTGTTAGTTTGCAAATGAATGCCAGTGGGAATAAATGGCTCAGAACTAGAAACCATAATGGACAGCAAAGAAAAGGGAGTTGCTGAAAATAGCCTGAAAAGGTGATGCCAGTGCAAAATAATGTCTCTTAAAACATTGCCCACATTAAGCTTTCACCACACACTGTGCTATAGGTCTTTTCTGTGCCTCCAGCATAGCTCCCGGGGTCAGGATGCACCCCTCTTTCAATGCCAAATGACTACTGCTCAAGTGAGTTACAGGCTACAGAAAAGACAGCTCCTATTCTCCGTTTTGCCTGACAATGCTAAACCTCACATATCTCCAGAAAGTATTCTAGACACCTAGTAGCCTGTTTTTCAGGAGAATAGCTGGTTTTGTATGTCAAGCAAGAATTGTGAGAGAAACTAAAACTAAAGTTTAGGGAAATCAACTGGAAATTAGAGACACAGTTATCAAAATTGCACAGGTAGGATTTAGAGCCTGGATGCCCATTCCCAAAGATCCCAAAACATCTGGCTGTAGTCCTACATCACTCTACATCTTATTTATTTTTTGCTAGCACCATGGCTTCATATGGAGACTTAGGTAATTTTCCCCAGCTCGTCCTTCAAATTAATGGAACCTGTGTCCTGATGGCTAGAGCAAATCTGCCAGGCTCAGGGGGAAAGTGAGGTCAGGCCCCCTGATTCAAGCTGTGAAGAACACAAAGGTCTTGCCTCATCCATTGCTCTAGACAGAAGAACTTCCATTTTACATGAAGGCCAATGCAGCAGGTCTCTGGGTACATGTGACAAATGGTCCTTTAAAAAAGCTAAGTGAAGAATCAGAATGAGGTTTGTGAATCTTGACAGGCTTAGTCTTCAGCTGCAAAATGATCCATGCAGCAGCAGGAACCAAGAACATCAAATGTGCTTGGGAGAACTCCTTCAGGCATCAAAGGAATTTCAATTTCAAAATTCCAGACACTGGGAGGCTCAGACAGCAGAGAAGGGGTCAGGTAAACTTTGGATAGTATTTCCTAAATCTTCTGATCTCTCAGAGACTTGTTCTTTTGGCTGTAAAAAGGAAAGTAATGTTTATCTTAGGGTTGCAAGATATGCTTGAATAATGTTCCAATTCTACCAAAGTCACTGAAATGCTCAAGTGAATGAGGTGGCAGAACTGGGTCCAAATTCTGGGTTTGGTGAGAAACAGAGCTCCAGGAGTTTCACTTGCCAGCAGCATTCAAGTTCTGAAGGGTGAACAGTATGTAGTTTCACCTAGAGATGAAAAGTCACAAGCATTAATTTTGCTAAAAGAAACGATAAATTTTAAATCCACAACTATCAAACACCAACAATTTTTTAATAATAAAAGTCTGGAAGTTTAATTCAGGATTGTATTTAAAACAGGCTAAATTATAATTTTTTTGGCCGAGATTTAACAAGGCCCAAGCATTACAGCAAAATTCTGAAATATGCACATATAGTTCATGGGCACTTATGGCTGAGCGTTTCTGGAGTTAATAAACAAACAGAAAGTCTGGTGTTCTCATGGTCACTTTTTTCTTGTATTCACTGCATTTTTTTTTGTTACTGCTTCTTTTAAATGTGTAAGACAAATTCTTGGCTTCTGTTCACCTAATTATAAAACCATACCAAAGACTTAAATACATTTTAGTTAAGGTGTGTAATCATAATTTGTCTTCTTTTGGTTTCTAGACAAATTCTTCTGGTTTTGGTACAAGGTTAGAAAAGCCCCTTTGCTCTGGGAAGATATATAAGCATACATTCCAGTTTTAAAATATATTTGAGGCTTATTGGAGTTGTGATCAAACACTTCCCTGATGATTTCAGTGAAACAATTGGGATATTCAGTTGGTTTGTGTTTTACTTACCAGGAAAGTCTGCAAAAAGAAGCTATAAACTGAACTAGTGAATCAATATTTTAGACCAGGAAGCTGCTCTGAATTACATTTTTCAGCTTTTAGAGTATTGAATTAAGCTCTAAAAATGGGGGGAAAAGTGGATCATAATAATCCATTATGAATATATTAGCCACATTACATTTTAGTCTTGTAAAAGAATAGTTTCCCCACTCAGCTGAAGTACTTAATAAAGAAAAAAAAGGATACAGAAGCATATGTTATGTTGCTCCATGACTCCTTATACCATTTGTGCATGTGCAAACAAACTAAAATATTGTTTTGTGCAATTTGTTAAACATGCATAAATTGATCCATGTAGTTGCCTCATTGACTTAAAAATAAGGACTGCATTTGGCTGTGTATCAACAACAGAGAAGTGGGTAAATGAGCAGAGTTTTGGGGTTTTTTTCCCATATTTGTAAGGAGTTTGTTGTTTATTATTGATGTAGTTAGCAGATGGAAAACATGATAGTCACAGCATGAAATCTATTTATGGTACGAAGAAGTAGTAAAAAAAAAATTAATTACTTTCTCTGTCAGTACCTCTGCAAAAATGAGAATTGTATAAAAAAATAAGATTTGCAGCAGACATCTGTTAAATCTTATATATAATATTCACATCCAAGAATTACCACTCCAGCGCTGTAAACCACAAGACTAAAGGGAACAGCTGCACCTGAACAAACTTCTCAGGTCACTCTACACCTGGACAGTGTGGAGGTACAGGAAAGGCCTGCCCAGCTTATGGCCCCTACATCTTCCCTTCTGACCAGGAATTTTTGGCCAGTTTATGCCAATATATGTATTAGTTTAATAACTAAATAAGACTTTTATAAAAATAAGGATATACACTGATTGGTAGATATCAAGATATCTCCCTTTTATGCCAGGTACTATCCTTTATGCTGGAATATCTTAGCAAAACTGGCTGTTTTCACTGAGGATTCATAGAGGTTTAGGTTCATCATGCATTGAACTCCAATAAGTTCCTTGGAAAATTTCAGATTTTTCCACTGATAGGGGAAATAGTTTGATAAACTGCAGATTTGCAGACAAGAAAATAGATACAAAGAAAAATCCATTCAAGAAATCCACTACTCCTCTAAGCCAAGGGTAAGCTAAATGTTTGTACATCTGAATTAAATCAGAGCCAGCCAAGCTGTTAAAAAAAAAAAAAAAAAAGTCTGTATTTTTGATTATTAATCTTTATTGAGTCCTGACAGGATCCTGTTTATTAGCTACTTGACTCAAGTTTGCACATAGAGACTCAAAACTGAGCACAGACATTCTGACTAGTGCTGCATCTGTGCTAACAGTTTTTTCATGGCCTAGAAGGAAGTGCTCTTCCAAGGCCCTCCAATTCCTGTCAGTCTGCCTTGTCAGTGCTTGTCAAGGTGGAGCCACCTCTGCCCCTAAATCCTTTGCTCCATAGGCATGGATGCTGGCACTCTCCTGTGATGGTCAGCATTTGAATGTAACGTTATGCAAGGAGATAAAGGTTTCATGAAAAGCACTTGATATTGTCAGCTTGCAATGAAATGCTGAGGTTTGGCAGCCCTGACTGCACTTGAAGCTTCCAAGACAGAGCTCCCAAAAGACCTGTACAGCTGGCTCCAAGCTCCATAAGCTTAATACAAAAAGTTGCTGTCTGACTATCCCTTGCATCAGCTGAAGCTCCAATACAGCTTCTATCAAGTCATGCAAACTACTGCATGAGTGGAAAAAGTGTAGCAGAATATTATGGATGCCCTCTGGAGGCCAGAATACCTGATCCCATGATACATGTTGGAGGACTCTCAAACCACGCTTATGTAGGGTAGAAGTA
Source organism: Taeniopygia guttata (assembly GCF_048771995.1). Taxonomy (NCBI): domain Eukaryota; kingdom Metazoa; phylum Chordata; class Aves; order Passeriformes; family Estrildidae; genus Taeniopygia; species Taeniopygia guttata. The sequence goes on along the minus strand of NC_133063.1, from coordinate 66,353,096 downwards.
CCAAAAATGTCTTTAAGCTATGGAGTATTTGTTATCCTTGTAGTTAATTGATGGAGATAAAACACTCTGAGACATAAGGATCACACGATGCCCTTCTTGGATTTTTTCATTCTGTAGAGTTTTATGGAAAGATTTGGTCGTTCTACACAAGCAGTTTGAACTGAGTCTTAATGTATGAACTACATTTCAACAACAATCTCTGTTCTGCAGTAACTTTACAAATGTCACACATTTTCCCCATGTCTAGCCTACTGAAGCTGTGCAGAGCTTTTCTCTCATTAGGACCAGTAATATCATAGAAGACTGGCTCATAAAGCTCCTGTTAACCTCACTACATGAAGTTATCGCTGTATTCAGGCTGCAGGTCAGTCAGTGCTGCCGTCTGTTCAGTTTTGCTGCCGCAGAAATGGCTTTAAGCCAGCAGGTGGTGGGGTCTGAGTGCAGAAGCTGTCACGCTCAGCCTGACATCAGGATGCAGGGGAAAGGGAGTCTCTGTGCCACTCCTGCCCTCTCAGAATGTAGTTTCAACAAGTTAAGCAAATTCAGCACTATGTCAAAATATCAACTTTTCTAGCTGTTTCTGTGTTTCATTGCTTTCATCTTGCACTGCAAGCTTGTGTGAAACCACACAAGCACCTTCTGGCACTTTCCTAGAAAGTTAGAGCTAAACAGCTACAATTGCTCTTAATTTCATAGAACTCCTATTAGAGGTCATGTTTTATAGCAGAAAATATTTTTAACTGAGTTTGTTTTTGTGTGCTTTCTCTGATGAAAATTAAACCACAAGCCAGCTCATAATTTCTGATAAGGTGACAGAAATGGTAATGAGTGTACTGAACTCAGAAAATGAAATAGCCACTAGGGGACAGGAGAAATCCTACTATTATGGCTTACAATAAATAACATTTAGTGTAACACAGCAAAGAGATGTCAAACCCAAATACACTGTTGTATCTCTTTGGACTATACCTCTCATTTTGTCAGGGAGCTGCCCATCAAATGTAATTATTTGGGTTGTATAATTAAAAATTGTTTAAGATACTGCAAAAATAGGCAATAATGAATGCTACAAACCTTTACAAAAATAACTTGAAAAACTCACTGTGCTTAATTTAATCAGAGGCAAAATTCTTTCTCACTAACCACCTCTACAGAAAGAGACAAATTAGTGTAAACTAAGAAGTGCAAATTAAATTAGTGTGTAAATTCTCCGACATGGGAGCTAGAGTTGGATTTGCTGAAAATAAATCAACATTATCCAGAGAGAGGGAGAATTTTTAGTTTTTTTTTAAATAGAATAATTGGAAAATATTTGTGGACTGAAGAGTTTTTAGAAGAGTCATTCCTCTAAACTATTCAGTTGTCTCATGCTGTTTTTATAGCAGTCATAATCTCCTGATAAAAATTTTCAGCAGGTTACCTGATTCTGTGTTCAGAATTGAGATGTGCTTTTATCCATCAGAGCAGAAAACCTGAAAAGGACACAGGTCCAAGAGACATGGCACAAGTGCAGTCAGAGGATCATGTTATACTCTGAACTCTCATTCTCCAGCTAATGCAAATCTGTTTGCCCGCCACTGTCCAGGCCCCTTCCTCCAGAAAGGAGTTGGTTTGGGGCTGTTCAAAGCTCTTTCCAAAGATATGCAGCAGCCAAGGTTCACATTAATTGATGAAATGTTTCATTTCCCTGTAATGAATGTTTAAACAGTGGGGGCTTTGCTAATGCCTTTTGCAACTGCCTGCTAAGATAGTGCCAAGACAATACCACAAACATAGTCTGAAACCACGAGATGATAAATAATCTATTGCTGCTCTTGTTATCAGATATTGGCTTGCAATCTAATAGCTTTTACAGTTTTCCATTAGACTTCCTAGCCATTCATTTAGTTGCCCTGAAGAAGTACTGTGCAAAATGGAGGAAGAGGGGTGGTCTGGTCTGGACAGTTTCTCCTTTTTTGAGGAAATTTAGCTGCCCAGTCTGAGCAGGCATCTCTTGATGAACAACGCAGTGGAGGACACCCACCAGGCTTTGTTCAAACATGTCAGCAAAGAGAGTAAATAAACACAAGGCTTTTTTCCCACCCCAGGTTCAACACTAAAAGCATACCTGGCTCCTCCTAGTCACTAGAAGAATGTCTTAAATAAATTGTGGTAGAAAACAACAAAAAAAGCATATTTAGTCCCGCTTTCTGATTTGGGGGCCCTTGACCTTTGATATTTCAAGTCCTCCCACAGAAGTGAGGAGGATCCACACCTGTGGAGCTTTAATCAGGACAGGAGTGAATGACTACTTTTGCTATCAGTTTAAATTATTGACACTGAAATATTCTTTAAAAAATTTTATACAGAGTGCATACTTATATGTAATCTAAATGAAATCTTAAGTTTTTCATGGAAGATGTTTAAAAAAAGATCACTTTTTCTTATAATCATAGTTGTACAGTATGAACTTAGCCTTACAAGACAGATGGTAATGAGTAGGGAAGCTCTGCCAAAATCTTGATAAGACACTGATATTGAAGACATTTTTGAAGGCAGAGAATTAACAGGTACAAGAACTGCAGCTTGGCTATTTTGACACCAGGCTGTTGGAGTGAGTCCAGAGGAGGCCATCAAGCTGATTAGAGTGATGGACCATCTCTCCCATGAGGAAAGGTTCATTGGGATTATTCACCCTAGAGAAGAGAAGGGTTTGAAAGAACTTAATTGCTGCCTTCCAGTACATGAAGGGGTAACCTACAAGCAAGATGGGGCAGAATTTTTTACAAGAGCCTGCAGTGACAGCATGGTGTGCTTTAACCCCAGCCAGCTAAAACCAGTGCTCTGGATAAGAGAAAATGGCTTCAAACTGAAAAGAAGAAGTTTTAGATTAGATATTAGGAAAGAAATTCTTCACTCTGAGGGTGATGAGGCCCTGGCACAGGTTACCCAGAGAAGCTGTGAATGGCCCAGTCCCTGGCAGTGTTCTGGTTGGATGGAGCTCTGAGCAACCCAGTCAAATGAAAGGTGTCCCTGCCCGTGGCAGGGGGTTTGGAATTAGATAAACTTTAAGGTGTCTTCCAGTCCAAACCATTCTATGACTGTGATTTTCATGACCATCTCCCTTGCTCCTGCCCCAGCAGCTCCCCAGTAGTTTGTTACTTATAAATCCCCCACACCTGTGTGAGGTGATGTGCTGCTGCTGCAAACTTATCATTACATATAATATAAGGCTTATGTCAGTGAAATGTTTGATCTTGAAAATAAAGCATAGATGCCACAGCAAGTAGTCTTTGATGTTTTCACAGAGGCACAAAGTGACACCAGAAACAGGGACAAAGATTTATCTAGAAATACTAAAAGCAAGTAACTGTTGCTAGTTTAGTGATAGGTAGGCTCTCCAACTGAATAAAAGTATATAGCAAAATATTGCCAAAAAATTCCTTGGGTCAGTACTGTTTCTCATTCAAAGAAATTGTATGGGCAATATTTTTATTGTTCTAAGAGCATCCATACAACTTGCTTTCAGTGCAATAAACGTGCATAAAGATGAAGTAAAATAATCCTTCTAACCAATTTCCATCTCATAAAAATGTGGACTTTTTGTGTATAGTTTCCCACAAAGAGACAACATCCCTAAATTCCCTTGTGCTTTTGAAAACCTCTACATCATACAGAAAATAGGCATAGGAAGATTTCCTACCTCCAAGGATATTAGGCAGCTCTAATTCACTATATTTGGAAGAGGCAATGGGAGTTTAGAGGAGAAGGCGGCAACATGAACACCAAGAACTTACTGATCTACAAAATCTAACCCTACAGACACAGTCAGCAACTGGATACACCATAACCATGGGAAATGATACAAGAAGGGTGTGAAAGATCTAAAGGAAGTGAGGGGATTATGTATGGAATGAGATATTGGAAGACAAGGAGCATATATGTGTGAAGTGTAATAGAGGCTGTGGTTTGAAAATGAAACCAAGGACATTAGAAAACTCTGGCTATGCTCCTCCTGCTGAACACAAGACCTTAAGCTCTCCTGCAACAATGAACATTGACAGCATTCTTCCTGTTTTTTCAAGATATTTATGCTGAGAGCTTTTCCTCGTAAGACAAGCAAATTCCTGGAAGACAGACTCTAGAGTAAACTTCTAATGAATTATTTTCCACATGTGAACACTACTGAATTTTGAACTGTTCAGGATTAATTTACCTTCACTGTGAACATCATGATCTATAGTTAAGATGCTCTAAGAAGTTCCTAGCAACCAGTCTCATTTGATCAATGGAGCATCATTCCTTTGTTATGGTGCTGAAGATTTTACTGTACATATGAGTCAACCATTAGGCCTTGCTCTTAAAAAAAATCAATAAAGAGAATGACCATCATTGTGGTAAAAGACTCAATTCTAAATACAAGGATTCTACAAGCAAAATACATCCTAACTCAATTTTCTTTCAAGTTAACTTTGGGGTTACCTATTTCATTTATCAACTGTTTCTTTATAGTTAATATAGTATGAATGGTACTAGAAAAGACTTGAAGTGTCAGAAAAATGTTTAAATTTTTAAGTAGAATATCTCAAGATATTTTAGCCTATAAAGAGAGTGTAAAGCCCAGAAATGCTTTCCTTTAGGCTTTGATTTTCTTATACAGAAGAAAATTGACAGAAGATCTCTCCCATTAACATATGAGATACAGTCAGGCATATCACAATGGTCCATGCATTCCTTTTCCTGTGTTTTTCTCTGTATCAGCTTCCAAAATTTTACTTGAAATTTCCTGTCTTCTAATCTAATCTAATCTAATCTAATCTAATCTAATCTAATCTAATTTTACTTGAAATTTCCTGTCTTCTCATCTTCTTGTCTGAAAGCCATTCAAACTCTCAGTAGAAAAGTTCATTTAAAAAATTCATCTTTGTCTTTTACCTTCATGGCAAAACTTATGTCAGGTGATCATACCAGAGAAACTTTTCTGCAGAATCAAAGAAAAAGGAGACTTTATTTATATTTTTAAAACTCTTATCCTAAACTTCAATCAAAAGCACAGATTCAAAAATTATTATGTGATCTCTTCTACAATACAAGGTTCCACAAATTGCTAACAACACAAAAACTCCTCACTTAATTATAGCTTGTTTTTCAAATAAATTCCTATCTCAGTTTGAACCACAGATGGGTATAAAAAATTCCATGGGGAGATAAAAGGATTACATTAAGTCCATTTAACAGTTAATTGTACTAAACTGCAAGCCATCAGTCCTCCCTTCTCTTTCCTCTCCTGCTTCCTAGAATGTCTTTGATGGTCACTTTCAACCCTTGTCACAAGTTGGCTGTTAAACCCTTACCCTGCTCCAATTAGATAAGTTTGATAATGCCAATCTAATTTCTATCACATGACTTGTATTGCAGGTCCTTATTGCATTGTTTTTATTAAACAACATATGAAACCTCCTTATGAAGAGAGTTCATTTCCCTAGAAACCTGACCTAGAATCTTTAAAGGTATATGACTCATTTTCTGCCTCTCTGCAGTTTCAAAATTAATTTTTTAATGTACTCAAGATTTGAGTGATTATTCAATAGAGGTCAGTCTGTCCCAGTGTCTGAATAGTAGTTCTTGCAATATATTGAAAATTGTTGATTAAAAAGGACTACAGAAGGAAGGCTTCTGTTAAACATTTTGCAATAATTGAGTATTATCTCTATTTCAAATGGACTTAGTATTTTATTATTACTTATCTTTTTATAAAGCTTATTCTGTTAAATTGTGATTAAAAGGTCATTGATATCACACTGGATGTATCCATGCTCAGGAAGCACAGTTGTGCTATCTGTGTTCAAGAACAACTTCTGCACATACTTTGGTTGAAGAGAAATTGAATTAATGAAAATAATCCAAAAACAAACAGAGGAGTAACATCCAGACAGTCTAGGTAGTTTTCCCCTCTTTGTGGCACAGTTGCAGGCCTTCTAATACAATTGCCAAGAATCTAATTTCTTTTACCCTGGTCATTTACAGCTTTCATGATTGAATTTTAAAGGCAGATGAAAGATTTAGATACAGACAACCTTATGTTCTGACCATAAATCCCCCAAAGGCTACTGATGTCTCCATGCATGCAGTTTCTCTATGTCTGAAATGATGGGCCAGTGAATCAGAGCATCAGTGAACATCAGGTCAGCAGTGAGTCCCCAGACATACTGTAGTCCCTAGTGTAGTGTGTATGTAGTATCCAGTTCCTGATAGCCAGTTCCTTACCTCTGACTCATTTTTGGAGGCTGACTACCTACCACTTCCTCCTATCTTATTGAATAATGCCGAAATACTGGATTCGCAAAGATATCTGTCTCCTAGGTCATTCTGTCTGGCCACGACATCTGTGGATGTATTTCCTAGAAGGGGCATGTCACCTTTTTCAGTAGAGGATGTTGACCTGATATATGAATGTATTGGGAGAGAAGGGTACAAGAGCCCTCTTCCCTATTCAGGGAGATCACAGAAGAGTGTAAGATCAGAGGAGACTGTCAGAGCCAGCCACACATGAGCACATTTATGAGGCAATTCACTCAGAAGAACTACACCTATCAGAAAATCACTATGTCCATTCCCAGAAAGTTCTAGACACTGCCTAACACTTGACAAAAGCATAATAATGTAAAAGTCAACAGGGCTTAATCTCACACTGACATCTTGGTTTAATGCTAATAGCTCAGAGAATAGATTATCAGCATCTTGGTACTCCTAATCTCACAACTCACAAAGTGGGTAATGTGTTTTTAAAATGTGTATTTAAAAATAAATACATTGAGATGCTGGCATGCTGGCTTTTGCCTACAGTGGATTGTACCATGGTTTACAGAATGACAGCATGGTTAGGATTGGGAGGGGCCTTTTGAGGTCATCTTGCCCGGACTCTCTGCTCAGACAGGACCACCTATAGCCAGGAGCTCAGGATCACATTCAGTTAGCTCTCCACTATTTCCAAGAATAGAAACTCCACAACCTTTCTGAGCAACTTCTGTTAGTGCTCTAGCACTTTCACAAGAAAAATGTGTTTCCTATTCAGATAGATTTAGAAAGTCTAGTGAATCCTGTGTTTCAATTTGTAAATACTCTCTTGGTGAATCCATTCTGAGCACTCCTGATGATTTTCTTGTTCTTCATGTGCTTGAAAATGGTTTCCAGAACTATCTGTTCTATCACCATTCCAGGAATCAAGAGGAGGTTAACCAACCTGTAGTTTTTATTTCTACTGATATCATAGGACCTCAGTGACTTCAACAGGCTTTAGTTCAAGTCATAAAGAAAATGATAATAGACCCAGAAACCTTACCTTTTACTGCAAGCCCCCAAATATATCTGTTAATATTAGTGACTTACACTGAGCCAGTAGTTGCCTTCTGACACAGGACAAGTAGACCATTTGCTTGGACAGCTGAGTAGTGAAGTGTCTTCCAGCATCACCTCTGAGGAAAACAAACAAAAATATACTAAATAGTCTTATTACAAAAAGGCACAAGTATCTCTTACCAAAAGAGCAAACCTGCTACACTACAAATTCAGAGGCATTTTCATAGCTCTCTGGCTACTACTTAAATTGAGATGTTTCTCTCCAAAGTACAAAATATGCTCTCTGGATCTGACTGGCTTTCTGTTTACTGGGAGATTTTTTGTCTGATTTCATACAATCTCTCACTTGCACTTCCTCCTCCATTTTCCTAGCCCTGCAGTGAACAGACACTCTCACTGTCATATCCTTTTCCAAGCCTTCTGGTATTCAGCCACTTTTTGTTCAAATCTCATCTAACTGCATTATTTTTTAAATATAAAAGGGAAAAATCTATTTCCTTTGCATTGCATTTATTTCTTGACTACATGCAGCATTCCAACTTGCACATCACATCTACAATCCCTTCTGGGTTGTGTGACAGGGAACAGATACTAAATATAGAAATTAAAGAGCTTCCATTGCTAATCTAGATAGAATTAAAATTTTAATATTGGAGTTTAATATCTAATGTGGCATTCAATCAGTATACTAATGGAACCATATTTCAAAATATGCAACAGAAAATAGAGCATTTAATATTTTCCACCTCAGAGTTTTTCTTTTAGCATCTTATCAGTTTTTGCTTAGGTGCTTGTAATTCCCTTCATACACCTTAACAGACAAAATGGTTTTAATCTACAGGAAGGCTTGGCCACAGCCCAGGTGAAGATGTGCTGCTGGGTCTCTTTTGGCATTTACAACATCTGGCACAGGCCCCCAGTGGCTGAAAATTGGCTTGGGAGACTCTGTAAAGCAAAACTACTGCCAAGCCAGCAGCAGGTTGCTGCCTGGCATGAGCTACTCTGTGCTGATTTAAATCCAAATCTCCTCAGAACAGCTGTGCTGTGTTGAGAAATCTTTCTCCTGCGTGGATGCTGTCAATGATGTGTTCTTGCACACACATCCTGCTGCAACCCACAGTTTAAATATCAGAAGACCTTGTACCACCTCAGGAGTGCTTGAAGCCCCATGACCCCCAACTGGGGAGATGCCTTCTGCGTCCTTTTCCATGGATGCTGTTTGTCTCCTTCTTTATCTTGCATATCTCCACACTTTGGGAGCACTCTCTCATCTTGTCAGCATCTGGAGGCTCTCAGCTCCCCTTAGTGCTGGGGAGCAGCTGGGCAGAGCAGAAGGTTTGGGTGAACCTGCCACCTCCAGGGGCCAAGGGGCTGGAAGCAACTCTCTCCTAAAGGTTTCATGAACTACCCTCCATTAGCACACTGCAAGTATTGGTGCACAAATCTGGAAATCTCACATCATTTCCATACCCCATTCCTGTATGTCTTTCAGGGCTTCACTGCAGTTCAGCTAATGGACACATTTGGGTTCTCCAAGCAGGCTGTGTTCCTCACAGTACCAAAGCTCCCAGATTATCTTGTCATAATATTGCTAATGGCAAAGGCTTGCAAAGCTGTCTCTGAAATATATTCCTGCACCCAGATGCCTTAATAATTCATAAAGTCAGCAAATCACAGTGTTGGCACAAAGATGTTTTAATGTTAAGCTGCTGTAAGTTTGGACCAGATACATTCTGCTGAGTCCAACAAAAAGCAATTGCAATAATGTGAGAAGACAGTTGAAATATTCAGTACATTTAGAAAGACAGTTGGAAACCCAAATATTTAACAATTTATGCATTGTTTTTGCAGATACTTAAGAAGGAGTTGATTTGTCTGAACTTAAAACTAAGCTACTAATAAGGTCAAAACCAAGTTATGTATTTACAATACATAGCACAGTGTAATGTAAGAGAGCAAACCCCTCAAAAGTACTATATGCATTTCTTTCACAACATGCTGTATAATTGTAAAGTAATTCCTCACATCTGCTTCTAGTCACACCAGGCACATGGCACAGGAGATAGAAATGAATGCAGGAAAAAATATCCAGTTGAATAAATTCATATAATTTTGCCCCTACAGGAAAAAAGGCAGTCACAAGCAGTCAGCTGTGGGGTAGAACACAGCAGGTTCCAATAGCACTGACAAATACCACACTGTCAGAGTCTATGACATCCCTCTGGCTGCCCTGGCTGTCTTGAGGCCCTGGCAGGGGGCTCAGAGACCCTGGCAAGGAGTCAAAAACACCTGTGGCTTCGATTTTAGCCCATGGGAGAGGCTGCCAACTCTATATGAGAAATTACAAGCCAAAAGGGTTTGAGTAGTGTAATAGTAGAATTTTGGGGGTTTTAGAATGTAATTCAAGGGCACAAGGTGGAGGAATATGGGCTTGTCCTAGTCTTCTTTCCTTTCTTCTTGTCCTCCATGTCTTGGTGTGGTGGTGACACTTTTCTATTGGTTTAGGATAGGGACACTCTGTCCAACATAGATGTTAGATATTGGTGCATTATTATAAACAGACAATATGTAACTTTTGATATAAAAGGTAAATACTACCCAGAGGACACACCAGACTGCCATGGCTTCTGCACTAGGAGGACTTTGGCAGGTCAGAGAGGAAATATTATAGATAAAGAGAAATAAACAACCTTGAAAACTCAGCTTCACATATCCTAGACCACTTCTTTGGCTGCCAGGCTAGGGAATCAAGGACTTTCACACTGTTGGGGTCTCACCAGCTGACCCTGACATCACGTGTGTGCTTTGGGATGGAGGAGACCTGTCTGATACAAGAGACATAGAGCAGAAATCGCCACAACTATGTGCTTAGTCTGTATGGCCATCTGCAGCAGGAGTAGTTTTCAAGCTTGTCAAGCTTTTCTTCATTTCAGAGGAACCCAGAATATGTGAGCAAAGAAAACATAGAAAGCATAGAAAATATTCACATATTTTGTGAATAAGAAAAATGGCATTGCAGCAAATAGAAAAATAGCGAATCCTAGACTGAAAGGATCATAGCTGGAGTAATAAAAATAAGCTGGTAATATGAAACACAGCACACTTGTACTGGTTTTGGCTGGAATAAGGTCAATGTCTTTCATAGTAAAAGAATTTTGGCGGGGTTAAACCACAACAACACTGCAAGATTAGAGTTTTATTAAAACCTAATAGCCATAAGGTAAGGAAATTACAGATTCATAAGCACTATCTTTGTCTACTTTCACTTACTTCCAAACCAGTAATTATGACATTTCCCATCTATGTTTCTAAGAGCCAAAGGCATTTTATATAGACCACAAAGTTTTGTCTGTATCTCCCATTATGACTTCATACCAGCCCATCTCCAGTTTCCTTTGCTAGGCACCTCCTATCATTAATACTGTCTTCCAGATACTGGTTTCACTTTTCTCTATACCAAATCCATCCCAGAGGGCTATCCAGCAACTACTCTTTCACTAACAAAACTAAATGTTAAATTATCCAGCTGGTTGACTTTTACCTTCTAACTGCGAATTTGAGGTTTCATATTTGGAATTTGAAAGTAAAAAATTTCACAGCCTGGAGCTGAGAAACACCAAGTGAATATCAGATGAATGAAAAAAAGTAGAAAGGTGTTTCATCTAGATTAGAGAGAATTTTCCAACCACCAGTGATGAGCTGCAGCACCTCAGTACATATATGCCTTTCAAAGAGAAGTACATTTAAGTTCTAATGCTAAAATAACTTGTGCACATAGATACCAACATAACAAAGCAGAAGTCTGTAATGGAGCTTAAAGCATGCCTTGACAAAGTCCCAGTAGAACATAAACATTCTTTGGAAAGGCAACATTGACTATATGCTGTTGAAATCAGAGGATCATTTCTTCAATTCAGATGCAAGCCCTTATATGCACACAATACAGGTCAATGGCTTTGTGCACTGTACTGTGCACTGCACCCTCTGAGAAGCTCAGGCTTAACCTATCATTCTGCCTCAAGCCCTGGCTTGCCTGGCATCAGCATCACTCCCTTCCCAAACTCCCACAGCGATGAGCTGAGGGAAGAGTCTGTATCCAGACTCAGAGGCAATTTCTCCATGGATGCAGTTCTGCCTCCGTCTGATCTTCATAAATGTTGGTCCTTGAAATGAGGTAGGGGTAGAGGAGCTGTGCAGCCAGGTGTCTGGAGTGCCCATCAAGCTGGGGCTGTGGTGCAGCCAGTCATGCAGTGTCAGCCCTGGCTGCCCCTGCAGCCCATGCCCCAGGGCAAGGCATGCACGGCTGCTGCCTGCACAGGAGCAGGGCTGATGGTGCTGCTGCAGAGCACACAGCTGCACCTCTCTGCCACGGTGAGGCCACCAAACCTCACAGTCCTGTCATCAAGGAGCAAATATTTCAGAGGAAAATTTGATTTCATCAGCTTCACACACATTTGAAAGCTGATTTTAACCACTGTACTGCAGTGCTGGCTTCTTGCTCATGTTGTCTAGATCTGGTTTACATCAAGTTCAGTGAAGGCCTCTTCACTGAACTCAACAGCTCTGCTTCTCTGCTTCACAACTCTCACAACCACCACCACATTTCTGATTGCAGAGCGCTGTATTCCAGCTTTGTGTTTGATCTTGTGTCTCTGTCTTGCCTGATCTCCACAGCTATAGCACCCTGCTGCTCACAGCTAACCGGTCCCCTTTTTAGTACAAGTGATAGATGTCTGCCTTTCGAAGCTGATTATTTCCCAGCTGCTGCGCTTTACTGCATGCAAGGAGTTAGTTAGGAGAGCAAGTGAGGAGTTGTATTTTATGAGAAAAATTATTTTTCATTTAACTTAGTCATAGAGGTAGTTAGACTAGATGCACAAAAAGACCAAGTAACCTATATAAAATAACAATAATTTAAGTTCAAGATCTATTTCCCAGATCACTACCCAGAGTGAAGAGGATAAAAAAGAAGATTTAGACAGATACTCAGCCCTAGAAACCTCTGTGCCAGTCTCCTGACGATGAGGGACACAGACACCAGAGAGAAAAAGAAAAGAACTAATAAAACACAGTTTTATCTTGTCCTGCTGTCTTTTTAGAAAGAAATGAACATCAATTAAGTGTGAATGTCTTCAAGTATTCCCCCCCTTAGGAAAAAAAATACTGCTGGAAAAGTTTTCATATTCCAAATGAGCTGCTTCCTTACAAACTACATTGGCTGCTCGCCATATCAGGCTTCACTCCTGTTTTTTCTTTTAGCAATAGTTAATGAGAATGTTTGTCTGATTGGATTGTTAGAGACAACAGTAAAAAACAAAAACCCCAAACAGGTTTGGTGTTGACTGCCCTGCCAGTCTGCCAAAGACATCAGTCCAGGAGAGTCACCAGCTTTGTTCTTTTCTGCTGAGCTGCATGAGATTTATAGATTACAACAGGGTTAATGAGCTTTGTTTGTCAATCCCAAAGCACACCATATAAACCCCCATACATTCATAGGGCAGCCTCTCCTCCAGGGCTGGGAAAGACCTGGGGGGAAAAGAGACCTGACCAACTAGTTTCTGAAGAGATGAGACCCGATGAATGATGAAAATTCCTTCCTTTTAACATTGCTGCCCTCAGGGATACACAGCTGGCTTTTTCAGGAGGCAAAAAATGAGTGTGAAAATGGGTAGTGGTTTGATTTGGTATGGTTTTGTCTGTGTGCTGCACAAACATGAAGCTGGCTTCCCTAATCAAGTTACATGTTGTCTAAAGTTTGCCCACAGACTCAGAAGTAAAGTAGGAAAGCTGTAGGGCATTTTGTTCTTCCCCAGCATGCGGCCATATGGTTGACCTAATGCCCAGAAAAATTCAGAGTTTCAGCTTTCCACATGGTGTGAAGTCTTTTAATGTAATCTAACTTTATGGCTTTTGTAGCCAGAGTAAAAAACATGTAATGCCCTAAATTACCAAAAAACCTCAACATTAACAACAGCAATTCATGCCCTGCACATATTCTATCTGCTTTCTTCTCCCACCTCTTCTGAACCACTTCACCCACACCCTTGTTATATGTTACCATATCCTGCTCAGCAGTGAGCAGGAAATTTAAAAAAACCAAAAAGCAATAAAGTTTCACCAGAATGTAATTCTCACGAGAGGAGATGCTGCTGGAAACCATCATATATCTATGTATCTATACATCAATGTACCTATATATCTATATCCCTATATATCTATATATCTATGTAGCTATATATATCTCACATAGACATATATCACATATATAATATATGTTTATATATATATATATATATATGTCATATAGTGATATTGTTTCACTGGTATCAGTGCAGAAACTACTGAGAATCAGACCGAGACAGATATTTCTGCATCTTGAACTACTGTAAAAAAAATAGAAAAGAAAGAGGATGGTAAAGCATCAGAGGTGAAGAAACCCTCCTGAGACTTACTGAGCATTAGGCTTGGACATAATCTGATGAAAAGGGACCACATATGTGGTAGATAGGGACAGGCGGAGCGGAAGATCACCGGGATGTCACGGAAAGACAGACCCCTTCCCCTCTCTCTCTTCCCCACTTATCTAGTTAACCCCAAGAGTCCCAGAAGAATGTAGCCACACCTGTTCTGGTAAATTTCCACTACCCGCTGTCCCTGAAACCCCCAGCCCCCCTCTGACGTAGCAAAGACCCCTAAACCTATTTAAACCCATGAGATAAGATAATAAACGCTTTCGACCGTCCACCAAATTGGTGCCAGCGTGTGTCGTTAGTCCGAGTAGCCCGGGTAAAGCCGGGCTGCCGTGCTGTCTTCTTGTAACCAGGTCGCCGTTGTCTTTTATAAAGGCAACATCTGGTGCCGAAGCCCGGGAGAAAAGAAGAAAAAAGAAAAAAAAAAAAGGAAAAAACCCCCCGGTAGACGGGTTTCACCTGGACAGAAGCAGCGGCCAGGACGGTCGAACCGTACCCAGGCGTAGGGGAGACGTCCCCGGACCCGCGAGCGTCATAGACAGCGTCGCATGGGTCGTAAGTATGAGGCAATGGAATATCGCGTTTAAGCTCAGGAACTTTTATCTTGCTATAGCAAGGCTGCCTGGGCTTGGAGCAGCCGAATGCTCAGTGGATGCCATGCATCCGGGGATATGGGAACAGTATACAGCCACACTAGCCGGAGAGGCAAAATCCTCAGGCGAAAGCGTTACAGCACGGGGCAAAGTAAAAGAAACCCCGCGCAAAGCAATAGAAAAACAAAAGACGCAGAATGCAGCGCGCACGTGTTTATTAGTCAAACCCGAGCTCGGGGGGGGGGCGAAAGCGCAGACCGTCCCTGAGGAGGGTCCACCCGGGACCGGAGACCCGAAAGGGCTCAGCGCGACAACCCCTTCCCCGGATCAGAGCGCAGCCCGGCCCCGCCGCAGAGCTGAGCCCAGCCCAGCCCGGCAGAGGCAGCGCTGCCGCCGGAGCGGCGCGTTTCAAGCGGCGCGGCCCCGATCCCGCCGGGGCGCGCTCCGAGCAGCGCGACTCCGCTCCCGCCGGAACCCAAGCCCGCCTGCGGCTCCGTGCCGCTTCCCCGCCGGCGCGCCGGGCGGGGCAGCGCCGAGCCCCGCCGCGGGGGCCCCCCGGGACGCCCCCGCCGCGGAGGACCCCCGGGAAACCCCCACCGCGGAGGAGCCCCGAAAAACCGTGGCTTGCCGATGCGTCCCGCTGCCGCCGCCGGTCAGGAGTCCGTTGCCGGAGGCGCAGCCGCGCGCGGGGCGCTTTTCGCGAGAGCTAGCGGGAAAAGCCCGAAACGCAGAAGCCGCGGCCCGAGAAAGCACAGCCGCGTGGCCACGCTGCCGCCTTAAACATGGCGCCGGGAGTGGCAGAGAGGGGCGGGGCCCGGGCGGTCCCAGCGCGAAAACTCAAACACCGCGCGACTTCAGGGGCGCGCGCGCGCGGGAGAAAGGGGCGGAGAGCGGCTCGGGACACAGAGCCAACCAGCGGCCGCGCCGGGCGCCGCCACCATATAAGGGAAAAACCACCCCCCGCGAGGGGCGCGGCGAGCCGGGGGGGCGGGAGCGGCCCCTCCCCCGCGGGGAGGAGCGAGCTCGGAGCCGAACAAAACGGCGCGGAGCCCCGGAAGTACGCTGGCATTTCATTTCCGGCGCGGAGCCTAGCAACAGCTCTACCGGCCCCACAGAGCCGGCAGGGGCCAGCCGAAACTCCGAAACAAAAGATACGGAACCAACACAGTTTAAAACAAAACCGAATAAAGTTCTAAGCCGCACCAAAAAGCGGTCACAATACCCCTTAGAACTGCGAAAAAAAAAGGACGTCTCGCCAAGGAATACGGGTCCTAGCCCCGGACACACGAGGGTGGGGGGGGTGGGGGGGGGGGAAAGTGGCGCGCGCGGGCGAACCCAGCCCCCTCCCACCGCAAATAACGGCGCCTGTGCCGCAGAGTCAGCAAGAGACGCCCCCGATACGGGACCCCGGGGTAGCCCCAGCTATGAAAGTGGGGAGAAAGCCCCCGGGGATGTAGGGAACGTGCTGCCTCTGTGGCAGTCGGAACCCCCATGTGGTGAGACCATGAGAGCCACTGCTGCACACCCACTGCTACCAACCGAACCTGACCCTCAAAACAAAACTAATGAGAAGCTATGAGTTCTGTTTGCAGGGCACGCTTGTGAACCATCCCAGTGACACACACACCCCTGCTCCAGAAAGAGATAACAGACCACCAAACTGCCAGACAACACCTGAAAATCCCACGGTGGTGAGATCTAATAAATACCCCATCCTTCATGTTCCACATAGCCAGCCTGTTTAGAAGCTATTTTACTAACCCTAAATGAAACCAAATCAAACCTAACTAACCCCTATTAGTTTTACTATGATATTAAACCCCCTTTTCTACGAAAGCAATGCTTTAGATACCCCCTTCAGTTACTCCACAGCCAATATCCCCCACCAGTGCAAGTAAGACACTCCCCACAGAAGACCAATAAGTAAGTAGTCCCATCCACATTTAAGATGTAAATTTACCAAAAACCCAGAGTAAATCCTTATATGTTCCTTGCCAAGTTTAATAACTCTATCAATTTCTGTGTTCAAGTTCTAATTGTTTCTAAAATCCTGCATCACTCAGACGAAAAGATATACCATCTTTTCGAAGAACCTAACAGACTCCACAAAAGAGAAATCATCACAGGTATAACTATCGCGATGCTGCTCGGCTTGGGAGCAGCTGGCACCGCCACAGGCGTCTCAGCCATCGCAACCCAGCAACACGGACTCTCCCAGCTGCAAATGACCATCGACGAGGACCTGCAGAGGATCGAGAAATCCATCTCCTATCTAGAGAAGTCAGTCTCTTCGCTTTCAGAAGTAGTTTTACAAAATAAGCAAGGACTTGACCTTTTGTTTATGCAGCAGGGGGGATTGTGTGCGGCGTTGAAGGAGGAATGCTGCTTTTATGCAGATCATACGGGAGTCGTTAAAGACTCCATGGCAGAACTCCGAGACAGACTGGCTCAGAGAAAGAGAGACAGGGAGACCCAGCAGAGCTGGTTTGAATCCTAGTTCAATCAATCACCTTGGCTCACCACTTTAATTTCTGCCCTAGTAGGTCCACTGGCAATACTGCTTTTGGCTATTACCATAAGACCATGCCTGCTGAACAAACTAGTCTCGTTTGTTCAAGCCCGTCTGAAAAGGGCAAACATTCTGTTCATAGGCCACCAACAAATGCTATAAACCAAAAAACTGCAAACACAGTCAGTAGCTAAAGCCTTCAGCACCTGCCTTAAAAAATCTACCCTGATCTACTAAACCACCCTTTCCTTAACAAGTTACAAGTCTGTACCTCACTCCAATGCCTCTATCTACAACTACCTCATTTTGTATGTGATAAGGAGGGGGGAGATGTGGTAGATAGGGACAGGCGGAGCGGAAGATCACCGGGATGTCACGGAAAGACAGACCCCTTCCCCTCTCTCTCTTCCCCACTTATCTAGTTAACCCCAAGAGTCCCAGAAGAATGTAGCCACACCTGTTCTGGTAAATTTCCACTACCCGCTGTCCCTGAAACCCCCAGCCCCCCTCTGACGTAGCAAAGACCCCTAAACCTATTTAAACCCATGAGATAAGATAATAAACGCTTTCGACCGTCCACCAAATTGGTGCCAGCGTGTGTCGTTAGTCCGAGTAGCCCGGGTAAAGCCGGGCTGCCGTGCTGTCTTCTTGTAACCAGGTCGCCGTTGTCTTTTATAAAGGCAACACACATATATTTGTAGACGACAAAGCAAGTTATGATGATACCAATCCACAGCATGCCGCAGAGCATGCAATTCTCACAAGGGCAAGTAAAAGAAAGTTACTTGTAAATTATTTAAGTAGGAACCTAATTTCTATCCAGGACACTTCTGTCAAAAAAAAAAAAAAAGAAAAAAAGAAACATCCCAGACTGCAGTCTCTTTCTCATTTTCTTTTCTTCTTGATTGTTAGTGAGCATTGTCTTATCCGCAAGTCAGTACAGAAGCTCCATCAAATACACTTTAATCTGGCTACTGTCAGAAGAAACCAACTTTTTTTTGGATTCCAGGGAAGGCTTTACTCTGTTTTACAGAAACAATAAAGTCACACCTTAAGTCTAGGTAAGTTGGAAAGCCATCTTCCTAAAATTACTGCCTATGTTCCCAAAAGTGAGAACAGGAGCAAACCTGCCCACCTGAGATTAGCTGCCTAAATAGGATCCAGTGATCTGATTTAGCTTATTTAGTGCTGTTTTGCTTTGGCTTATTTTTATCCCAGTTTAGTGGGTGGGTTGTATTTGTTGGCAGTGGCAGAGCTCACTGCCCTGTTTCACAGCACAGTGCAAGAAGGGTATCTCTGAAAAGTTTGAAGGCAAATAGGGCTCAGCTCTCCTGGATGCAGCCGTCTCTTCAGCTGCAGACTTTGATTGAGCCTGCTGTCCTAATGCCAGTGGGGCTGAACTGCAGAGGACAGGGCAAAATAAAAACTCCAGCAAAACAAAATACTTATAATAATAGGCAGATTTAACTTTCTCTTTAACTAAATGGCCTAGGAACTGTGAAGATACCTCCATCTCCTCATTCAGTTATGTGACTAGAGAAGAGAGTTTCAAAATTAATCCATCTTATGTCTGAACACAAGAGACATACTTCACCTTTTTTTTCCTTTCAGAGAGCACAAATGTTCCCCATCTCATGCCTGGGAGAACCAGTGCTGTAGGTTCAGCTGTGCATTTTTGCTGCAGAGCTGCCTTGGAGCTTCTCTGGCAACATCAGAAACAAGGGCCAGGGCTGAACCAAGGTTATGTTGTTGACATCCCTGGAAAGGAAGAAGTAGTAGAAGGGATTGTGGAGAGTTAGTCTTCCTGTTCGTTTACCATCAGCTGTGAGAGATTTTGGGAAGACATGGGTTACCACTTGCGTAGCACAAGCTCTGCACATCTCTTTTCTGGGTATAATTCCACCCTCCCAGCCCAGCCCAGCTTCCCAGCTATCTGGAACAGACTAAAAGGAGGCCATGCCATTTTTCTGGCCTGATTCCTTTCATTCTCTGACTTGACTACAGCTTACTGTGTTTTCTCCTAGGCCTGGCCTGGCAACGCAGGTGCTGCTCTACCCTCTCATGTTCCAGAGCTGCAGCACTGCTTCTATCCCTGTGTGTGCCCCGAGCTACAAGCTGAGGTGTGGTAAATCCTCTCTCCTCTCTCTGTCTAATTTCCACCTCCTGTGTGCTCACTACAAAACCATGATAAATATGAATCAAGGTGATACTAACTGGAGAGGTCAGCCAGCAAAGGGGCACATGCAGCTCAATTTAATGGCCTCTCACTGAATAGTCATTGAATGAGGAAAATTTTGTTGTACTTGTTCTTTCACTAATTAATGTCAGTATGACAGCTTTCAGGAGAGGTCAGACAGCACCTCAGGGAGGCTGCTAAATGCAGAACTCATTTGAGCACAGAGGTTGCTGCAACTGCAGCCCTTAATAAAAACATAGCATATTCAAGTATTGCAAGTAATTAGTATTTTCCCCATTGGAAGCTGTCTGAGAATGAGAGGATAGTGAACTTTTTTCCTGTAAAGAGTCAAAATATATTTTAGAAGTTTATGACTCTGCAATCAGACAGATATGCAAGTTCTGGAGGCTGAAAATGTATATATCCTAATTTTTTATTTCCCTGCTTTCTTCCAGTACTTTCTTGGGCCTTGAAAACAGCTGGCATAAATTCTAACAGCAAAGACTGTTAGAAATTAGACTTAGAAAACAGCTCCAAAATTAGGGCTCCAAGCCCCTAATATTACTGATAATTCCATTTTGTAGAAAAAACAAGGACAACTATGCAAAATTTTTTTCCATGAAGCATTCACACACAGGTCTGTGAAACATTTGCCTGGCAAATCATTTATCCTCTCTATTCACAGCAGATCGATTGCAACCTGTAGTTACATCTCTACAGGCAGAACTGCTCACATTCATACTGAGGCTTCAGTTTCATGTTCTGTCAAATAGCCTGGGCTTTTAAAAGGACATGATCTACAAATGCCTCAGTGATAATCTAACATATTGATTTTACCCTTCTTCATTTGCTCATATGTAGTATCATTATGACCAGATAGTTCTTCTTGATTCTGCTTAGTTCCTAGTATTAATACTACCCTTATGCACACATACACAGACCCCTAACAACAAATCCGTTCAAAGCACCCGAAAAGATGCTTTTGTGATTTTTCACTTACTGATACTCATAAAGAGATGTTGAATTTTCCAAGGTATTTTTTAGGTATTTATGGACCAATGGATTTAAAATCCAATAGTCACATTTTGTGCTTCTCTGAACATTTTCAGAATAATTTACTCCTTTGGTTCTTATCTCCAGAGCTATGAAACCAGCAGATCCAACAGGGTGGAGAAAGCCATTGTAGATTTTTTTGCTGTAATTTACATTCTAAATCATTAATTTCTCTTTGGCTAATTCCCACATAAAGCCTGCTCATGTCTTCAAAACTCACTAGACTTTGCATTAAACTATCATTGTGTGAGTGGCAGGAACAAACACTGTGTCAGGAAAGCACTTGCTAGGAATAGAGGATATAGTCAGCAACAGCTTACAGATACCATGCCAGGTAATGACAACCTTTTGAAGGTGGTGGGAGATTTGCTTTTATCATCAGAAGAGAAGATCAGGACTTCAAGAAAGAAAATTTTCTTTTCAAGACACGAGGAAGGTGGTCTCTGTTATGTGGGACACAGTGAAAGCTGGTGTGAAAAAAAAGAAGGGGAAGAAATAATTGGATGTTCTGACATCTTAGAGCAAGGCAAAGCAAAAACAAACAGGAACAAAGCATCCTGGATACAGATCATGTAGGACTATCAAAAGCACAAAGGAGCAGATCCCAAACGCTTATCTCCCAGCTGCCAGAAAATCTCCCCACATCTTGTCCAGCCCATGTTATGCCCATATGCCAGACCTGCATGGAGACCTTTTTGAATCCTGAAAGAATGGATAGCAGAGCAGCAAAAGTCCTGTGCTCTCCCTGCTGGACCAGGTTGTGCTGGACTGTGACAACTCAAAAGGACATGGAATTTTATGCTCTTCTTAGTGACTGGGCCAAATGCTGCTGCTACAGTCAGGGCAATGTGACTGAATCAAAAGACTTCACTCTTCTCTTTTTAAAATATGATTTCAAAAATTCCCAGGGAGGGCCATGAGAAGTGTCAAAGGGAGATACCAAAAACTAAATCAAAGCAATGTCACAATAAAGCCAGTGGATGTAAGGAAAAGTTTGAAAAGTTGAGTTCATTCTTATCTGAGTAAAATAGCATAAAATGCTCTAACAACCATGTCAAGAAAGTGAGAAGAAATTGACCAAAATATGCATTTTGTACTCGTGAAAGCACCTACATAAGTACAGAGAGCAGCAGGAAAGTTCTTAAAGAGAGGTCAAAGCGAAAGACATGAACTATACATGTTTTCATTTGGAGAGTTGCAACAACATAATTAGCTGTGATGAGGAAAGCAAAGACAAAGCCTTTATTTTTTAATATGTATTTAATATGTGTTTTATGTTTCTATTTATATGAAAGTGTGTACATATATATCCCCATAAAAACACACACAGATAGATATATAGATATAGATGATAGATATAGATATAGATGATATAGATGATATAGATATATAGATTCTATAGATATAGATATAGATATAGATATAGATATAGATATAGATATAGATATAGATGATATATAGATATAGATATTTATGCATATACACATGCTCACACATGTCTCTGGCACAGTGAGCAAACAGAGACAGTCCTACTAAATTCTGCCTCCAGTAAGTAAACGGGTGCAAAAAATATTCCTTCAGAAAAATAACTTGCATTGAACTCTGGTCAGCTGGTGCAGAAACCCAAGTATCTCCTTGCAGTAGTTGGTGCAGAGGAACCTCTGCTGCCCTGCTCACCACATGTGAGTTTGTGGGCCCTAAGTTGGGCAACTCCTTGGGGGCTCCCCTGGCAGGGGAGACTCTCGGAGTAGTTTTGTGTCAGGAACAAGAGACATATTGGACTTTTCAGTCTTTAGTTTTTGTTTCTTGTTATTTTATCAAAGCTTTAGCACACTGTCTGCACCAGACTCTGCGTGCAGGAAAGACAGTACAAAAATGGTTAATGATTTTGTGTTGTAAGGTCTTTTTAAGTCTAATCAAAAACTAAGCTACTCGATTAAGAAGTGACACCTAAATTATTTTCCTTTCTAACTCAATAACTGACCCCTAAAGATTTGCAATGCAGATTTTTCTACTCAGTTACAAGATACTACCTAAACCTAAGAAGAAAGAGGAAGAAGAAGAAAGAAGAAAGGAACTCAAGACAACACTCTATATCTCCTATCTTGAACTTATTTATAATATACTAAAATTCTTAAAACTTAAATTTCTCACCCTTGTGATATACTACACTACTGTCTACAATCTCTACAATCTATTTCACACTTCTGTGGTTTCTAGTTTACCTTGAGGATTTGGAAGTTTTCTCTATGATTAAGGATCAAAGTCAGTGCTCCCCTGGGGGTTAGGACACCCCAGAGCAGACAGAGAAATATTCCCAGTGCTCTGGGTTTCCACATCCGCAAGCTGGTGACAGCTTGCCAAGTGACAGAGCCCGCCAAGCCATGGGAAGCAGCAGAACTTTATACTGTGTGAAAGAGCTTGCTCACTAAGAGAGTGTTTCTTGTTTTCCCCAAAACCCTTAAAGCTGCCTTCCTAGTAGGCTTCCCCAAAGACCTTTCTCAGTAGTACAGAAGCAATACTGTTTTAAATTATCACTAGAAGGAAATAGGGGAGGCGGCTTGTCACAATTTCTTCAGCCTCCCTACTATTCTCCACACAGCGCTTATCAGATGGCTCTTCCATTTAATTGACACTGCAAAAAGCTATCTTTTTCAAACTTTTTTTTTTTCTGGAGGACATTACTTCTCAAAATGTAAGGGACTTTTTCATTTGGGAATTTCTTTGGAAACGTATCTTACTTTTATATTAATTATTCCTCCTCAGATTGTATCACAAGGCCCTGACCTCATCTCTCTCTTTAGATTTTAGCCTTTAAGCTTGCAGCATCCTTGGGGTTTCTCCAGAGACCCAAGCAGCCTTCTGCTTCTCAGTATGCAGTCTATAACCCTGTCACTCACAGGTCAGGAGCAACCCCATTGACTTCACAGCCCAAAGGATATAGTTTTCAATCATATGCACCCACCTGAGCATCGTTCCAAAACAAACACATCATCTCTTCACCATCCTAAAGTCTCTGTGGCGCTGTGCACAGCTGAGAGGAGTGGGCACTCCTAGCTACACAGGCTCAGGATCTTTGCTGATTTAACTGCCCAGGCTCTAAGTTTTTTTATCACCTTTTTATGTACGTAACACTTAAATGTCTGCAGTACAAATAACACACCGAGTTCAAATCAAAACCCTTTTATGGCCTCTTCTAATTTTTTTACTGTCTTAAAAAGTACTCTTCACACTGTAAAACACAGTTCAACTGTGAGCTTCAAGCAAAGCCCACACCCACCTACCAGGACACACAACAGCCAAGCACAACAGCCACATCCCGTAATACTGCAGCTGCTTCTGCTGAGCTTCTGAGCCCCTTTGCCTATTTAAAGAATTGAGAGTCCAGTTTAAAACTGTGAGAAATCAGCAACACAGTGAAGAGATGAACACTCTGAAGTCTCATAGGGGTGTATGCAGAAGCAGCCCTATCACTCTGCAAGCTTGCAGGGTCTAAGCCACCTCCCATTGTCCTCAGATGAGCAGCGCCACAGTGGTACTTGTTCCAGGGGCATTATGAGAAGCAGACACACCCCTTTCAGAGGACTGCATCCTTACTGTCAACATCACTGCCAATCTTCCATGCTGTGGCTCCTACAGGTCATTATCTCTGTTTAGAGCCAAATTTGTCAGATGAAGACATTATAAAACACAGCAAAAAAAAAGGAAACATTTTGATCATTGAGAAAAACACACTGAGCTCCATATTTTTTCCAGAGTCAATCTCCTGGTCCAGACAATGCTACCTTTCTGTGAATATTAGAGAAAACCTGCCTGTAAGTTTGGACAGTGGAATAGTCTGATACATGATATATAGGATTTTTTCAGCCACCCATGAGAAAGATGGCTTTCTGCCAAACCCTCAAGGATTTGCCTGTGGAAGTTCTGGTCTCATGATGTTCTCTGGCAACTTGCAGACTGAGAGCCTTTCACCAGGGGGCAATGAATGAGTGCCCACTAAAACATGATCTTCTCTTCCACTTTCAGAAGCAAACACAATGGTCTTCAGTACAAAGGAGGAAATCCTTACCAGCAATACCCTCAGGTTTCTGGGTAGCAACAAATATGACTAGTTGCTCAGGTTTGGAAGACACAAAACCATGGACTGCTGGCTACCAATTCATTTTGAAAAATGCAGATTAACTCAGCTGTATAGTGGAAAATTGGACCTCCTCAATTTCTACAGAGTCATCAATCATTCCCTGACAAGTTCCTCATGTGCATACAACCCAGAGCTGCACAGCCTCTTTCTTCACCTTCATCTTACCTCTACCCATTCTTTTTGCCAGTTTCCCTATTTTTTGCTACTTTTGACTGTCCTTCCAGCACAAGTCTTTTGTGTTCTGAACTTCCATTCTTTTTTTTTTGGAGAGAGGGACTTGCTTGAATCTCACTCCTGTCTCCCACCTACAAATTCTTCTTCATATTTCTCTGGTTACTAGTTAAACTCAGCATTATTTCCCATCATTTGTATGGCTTTTAATCGGCCTGTGTTAATGGGTTATGGTTAGCTTATCCAGGCAGCACTTTTCTGGCCTTTTCTCTGTCACTAGTCATCACAGTTTCCATTTAGTGGGTCACACATCATGTTACTTAACCTCACTACCACACAATCCCTGGAAACAGGACCTCAGATTGCTTTTAAGAGCCATCTTTGTAAAAAACATGTAGTATCATTCAACTAGAGAATGGGTTTCTGTTTTAGGAATGAGGAAGGGAATTGTTGCAAATGTACAGAATTAAATCCTCATGTCGTTTAACATAAATCCTCTTAGTGATTATACATGTGTATGACTAACTGACCCATTTTATAGCAACCTGTTCTAATTTTAATGTAATTTTTCACTATATTAATCATAATTTCTTGATCATTTTTTGAAGTCCTAATCACCAGGGGGTATATTGCGCAGAATGGGAAGATTTGCCTAGGTTACTAGTAATCTCTGCAAATAAGTGTCCTGAAAACACTACACAATATCTTAACAGCTTTTGCATAAAATAAATTGGTATTAAAACCTGGAGATTAATGTTTGTGCAATGGCTAGTGCAAATGGCATCAGATCTTGCTCCCAGCTTGTGCTGCCTACACAAAACATCTGCTATCAGTGATTTTTCTCACTGACTAAGGCAGGCTGCACAAGTTCCTCCTGAACCATTGCACCCTGGAGAGTAAGTCTTATACCGTATCACTATTTGATCCAAATTTCTCCTAGGAATAACCAAATTCCACACTCATGCCTGGAACCTCAGTAGGTCACACCTCTTTCCCACAAGACGATGCATCAAAGCTGTTCAGGTGAGAAAATTGGAGGATCTAATTTCTTTTTCATGTGGAGCACACGTAAGCTCCAGAGAACAGAAAATTAAGGAAAGTTGAGATAAATCCTTTAACTGTGTCAGAAAAGGAAAAGATTAACTTTATATGAATTATACTCTTGTCCCTGTGGTAATTTTTATGCTTTGCTTAGAGGATGGCACATTCTTCTTGTGGCTGAGGAAGTCTGCTGTGGGCTGAGTGGATTGCTCTGAGATTCTGTAGGAAGTGAAAGTGCAAATGCCCAGATCCATGGAGACAGAGCACAGAAGAGACTTCCCACCTGGAGGAAGGAGAAGGAGACCAGCATGGCATCAGACTGAGCTCTCTGAGGGACTGGCCCCGCCAGCGCAAACCCACAGTGAGTCAGACTCATGGCACTGTGGCACACGCCTGGCACAATGATCTCTTCAAATCTCTTCAAATGCCAAGCAGGGACATTCCTTTCCTCTATTTGCCAACACCCATTAAGTGCAGGTATGAGTAGGTGGACTAGTAGTGGATTACATTATTATAAATTGATACATACACAAATATCTCAGGTGAGCCATAAAATTTTCCTCAACGCAGCTCTGATAACCAACCTCAGTCACATACAGCACAAGAAAACCATAGTCCACATGGCAGAATGTTAACTTCATTTGAAAAAACACAAAACGACAACTCAATACAAAGCACCAAGGTGACTGCCATGCACATGGCCACCTTTAGACATACACAGACACACAGACACACATCTTCCCATCTTGTGGGGAAGCTGTCCAAAGCTTTGCACTTGAAAACCACGTTGATGTACTTTGCAAATCACATTTGCTACTTGGAAGCGGTGTCTTGGGGAACCACTATTGCTTTTCATCCTCTGAAGCATGTACACTCACAAAAGCAAAGACAGAAAATCATTGCTTCCATCAGTGGCTGACTCACTGTTTTGAAGGTCACTGTTTTCAAGGGATGACTAGATGAGATTTATGTATCAAAGCTCCTTCCAGATGGTTCATGAGGGCTCTCATGAGCTATCAAAGAGTAAAATCATCCCTATGATGCAGAGTGCATAAATGACATTCCTTATTTGTCTTCTTTGAGATAAGGCCAAGCCTAAACCAATCTTTCAGTGACTCTTTCAGATCATTGCCATGTGCTTCAGGAAGGTACAGTAAATACCTTTCCTAAAGTGGTTCAGTACAAAATGTGACACATTTTTTTCCAGTGAGTTTCCCCAATAGCTTTTCCTATCAGGGATGTCCAAGGTGAAAAGAGAAGTGGAGCATTAGGCCTGGTAAGTCAGTAACCTGCTACATAATGCCTTTGTCTTAGTTAAGGTGGCAAACTAATTGAATTGGGTTTTTTCTCCCCCTTCCTGCAAACTCGACTGTTTGCAGCCTGTGGTTAGGCAAACTGCCTCCTATGTTTTGTGCCACAGCTGGCCTCTCTTATGAAATTCACAGGAGCATCATACACAGAACCCAGAGCAGTATTTTCAGGAATTAAAACTTTTTGGTATTTTTCACTTCTCCTTACTGTTTGTCATTCAGAGTGCATTTGATGCAGTAGATTTTTCAAGATTAGTTTTTGGCTCAGTTACACTGTTCTCTAGCCCAGCAACCACTGTCACTACTTGAGCTACACGGCTGTTTAAGGGCATAGACGGCACACCTGGCTTACAGGCAGAGGGGTGACAGTCCCTTCTCATCACAGCACATGTCTGCAGGAGAGCTGAGTGGGCTCCTCAAACAATAGTCATATCCTTTTTGGGACAAGAGAAGCAGTGGTGCTTTCTACCCTATAAAAACTTACATAACTTTAAGAAAGGCACATGAGTAAGGTGAATGTAAGCTAATGTGGACAGATAATAAGCAAATTGCTATTAGGAAACTGCTTTGGCCATAACTTTGTTAGTTCTCCAAA
This sequence comes from Taeniopygia guttata, assembly GCF_048771995.1. Classification (NCBI taxonomy): domain Eukaryota; kingdom Metazoa; phylum Chordata; class Aves; order Passeriformes; family Estrildidae; genus Taeniopygia; species Taeniopygia guttata. The sequence continues at coordinate 66,325,699 of NC_133063.1, read as the reverse complement.
GGCAGCCTCTAGGGTCTGCCTGGGCAATGCAGTTGCAGCAGGATGTATTGCATTTTCTTCTTCTGTGCATTTCCTGAAGGACCCCGTGTTCCTGACTTCTGCTGGCCCCAGATTCTGAAGCCCAAAATCATATTTATTTTAGACAAGCTCAGCCTTATTGAAGCTTGCTGCTAAGCAGGTCTGACCCCACAAGCAGCACAAGAACTACTATGTGGGTTTCTAGGTGACTGCAAGACAATTATGTAGGTTAGAAAGGAAAGAAACATAAATTAAAGAATTTACAGGTCAAATAAAGACATGGAGCCCCTAATCAGCATCTATGACATTGCAGTGAAAACATATACATGTACATCTATTTATACCCATCCATATTAACTGGCAGAATATACTGAGCAGAGAAGTTTTTTTTCTTTAGTACTGTGGGAGGAAGCCAATATGAAGCAATAAATAAATAATCCTCAGAGTGACCTTCTGGGCAGATGTATGCTGCAGACATTCCCAAAGCTGATGGAGACAGCATGATTAATTTTCATAAATTATTGAACCAAAAACACCTTTCAGCATCTAGAAATACATATCACATTGATAACTGTTGCATTATTCACCATACATGGCCTGATTGTAAACCTATTTTCCAAATAGTAAGTCAAATGTTTACTCATGGCAGCAAGGACATGCACACCTAAACACAGAGCCACAGGATTTTTGCAGAGGTTCACATCCTAATAGAGATACCACACATTTATTATTTACTGCTGGTTTGCTTTGCAAGATTCATTTGCACTTTAAATGCCGACATCCCCATTCAGTGTATTCTAAACACTCAGTTCTGTGAATGCTCTTTGCGGGGCCAAGTCCAGCGTCCTAGCTCCTGTTCATACTGCTTGCTTGCTTATTATAGGCAACCCGTGAAAAATATGAAAAATAATTCCTCTCCCCTGGCCAAAGGCAATATACACCTTCATAATTCATTCTTCTTGAGTTTATCTGGATAAATGGTATCACAGACAGGCTGCAAAGCAGAATTTATTCAGCCACAAATGCAGAAAGAAGTGCCATATAAGACAAATCAGGAGGGAAGGATGTGGAAAAGGGGCCAGGAGAAGAATACATATATTTTGGAGAGGATTTTCAGAGTATATACATGCAATGAAGTTATTAATATTTGGTCAAATGTTTCTTGAGATTTCTTTGCATATCTTTCATTAACACTTCTGTTCCTCAACGCATTTTGCGGATGGATTCAGTTCCAATAGCACAATACCTATTGCAATGCTGCAGCACCTAGTAATATTTTCACTGAGAAACAGAAAATGTTTCATCTGGAAACCTGAGTTTTTCACATTCAAGGAACAATAAAGCCCAGGGTAAACTTCAAAATGTAACCTTTTTTTCCAAAAGGAAGTCAAAATGGTTGCAGAGGAAATAGTTTTGTCAAAAGTCCAGAATTCTGTAGAACACAATTTCAGCAGATATCTTCTGACAAGCTGACTGGTTACTTCCTTGAAATCTCATATAATTTAATATCAAACTCAGAGTTTTGCTTCAAATCTAACTTAACTATCACCCAACTGATGTTATTTAAATGGCTTTGTCATAGCAGAAGCCAAGCAAATTAACTTCTTTTACTTTTAAATGCTTTCTTTTCAGAGATATTCTGCACCTGTGATGTCTTGACTCTTTGTCATGCTTTACTGTCATATCTGGTTACTTGCAATATCAAAACTACAAAATTCAGGGACTGCCTGTATTTATACCTTTGTACAGACATGGGAGGGGGACCTAGAAAAAACAAATGTCACTTAAATGGTGGCTCACTTGAGCACAATAAAACCAGCATATAGACATTAGCAATATTTTGGCTATATTCAGAATATTAAGATTGCTATTTCTTTACATATAGATCCAGGAAGAAGATAAGATTCCAGGTATGTGATTAAGATATCGGCCACTGACTTAAACTGAAGGTCCTCTTAGATAACCTGCATTTTCCAAAGCAATAAAAGTAATTACGAAAGAATACTAACAAAAGCTAAAACAACAAAATGTATATTGGGGCCAGGGAAAAGGAGCCTTAATACCATCTGCATTTTACACTACACAAGAGGAGCAAACATATTGTCTTTACACAGATACACCCTTCTATCCTCTCCCCAGCCTTCATCTTTCTCCCACAGCATCCCTTGCAGCCCCCAGCCTCCTTACCTGTCCTCATAGAGTTCCCTCCCCTCTCAGTAGGGAATGACGATTGCAGAGCTCTCTCTCCTTGGGTATGGCACAGCCATGCCTGGGAGATCATTCCTCCCTCCCTGCCTGCGTCCTGCCAGCAGCAAGTCCTTCAGCTGCACTACCAGCCCCAGGAGAAACTGATGTCTTCATAAAGAAGTCCTGCTCTCAGAGTAATATCTACAAACAGAATCTTCCTTTAATCAATTTGACTGTGAAATATACATTTTATAAATGTAGGGTAATACAGATTGCCCACGGGGAAAAGCCAGTTGATTGCTCCAATGCAGCTGCAGGATCATTGTCCACTTAGGAACACTCCAATTGCCCTTCACTCAACATTAATTTCAGAGTAATTGAATTTAAGATATTTTTCAATAGAAGTGTAAAACTGATTTGGTATAGAAGCCATTTCCGACACTGGAAAACAAGTAAAAACACAGGGTGAGTTGCTGCAGCCACAGCAGAAAGGGATCAGTCCCTTGTAGCATGGCCCTGAAACAAGAGCTTGAATTATGGGCAGAAATTGCATTTTACTTCTGTGACTCATTTACACCATTTCTCTTTCCTCCTAATATTTAGTTAAACTGTAATCTTTCTCTGAGGGGGCCCCCACAGAGTCAGGAAAACTGAAGTCTAAAAGTCTGTTTCAGGAAATGGAAGAAAAATTTCTAGAACCAGAAAAATTGCTTGGTGACTCTCAAGGCTTCCTGAGAAGCCTTTGAGTAAGCATCATCTATAATTTTAAGGCAATCTGGTGGCAGGAAGGGGATCCCTGTGGAGGCAACAAACAGCCAGGAGCAACACTTTGAAGTCTGAGATGGGATTGTGCTGGGAGAGACAGTGATTACCTTACCTCAAGGAGGAATCACTGTGACTGCGCAGCAACAGTACCTGTCCATTAACTTCAGATAGACCTTTACAGTAGCATACGACTTCTAAAACTTCAGCTTGGCTTTTAGACTGAGTTTGCATCACTAGCTGGTGACTTTCCTTCAGCCTGCAGGCTGGCACTCTGTGTATTAATATACACGGGAAGCACTCCTGGAAGACTGTAGCATAAAACCTCACAAGCAGCATTCTGCTGCTGCAGGAAAAGCAATCACAGGTGCCAGCTGCAAGCTTTTGCCCCATCCCCAACCCAGCAACACCATTAGCTGTGACTGGCAGCCCTTAAGGCTCCCAGGGCCACAGTTACCAGCTGGATTGCTGGATCTCAGGTCTTCTGACCTTTTCATTGAAGTGCCTGTATTGGTCTAATATTTTTGATTAGGTTTATGACTTGTTACTGATGTAGCTGCTTTTGTATGTGCTGTACAGATGATCATCCTTTTTACTGTTTATTCTCTGTCCTAACAAGATTAACCTACATAAGGATAAACTACACTGCTAAACAGGTGGAACTTTTCCTACTAGCATGCTTTCAGCTGATTGAACAAGAGCAGAAAAAATAAAGCTAACCACTTTTAAGTATAGACCACCATCACTGGTGCTAATTAATGCAAGAGCCCTTTACATTCATAATGCTCAGTATGAGCAGCTCCTACTCCCACTTGAGTTTAGCTTTGTATTTTTTCGTAAGCTGGTTCTATGATTGTATCTGCAGCCTTGGGCAGTCATTCCCATTTCAAGCCTTGCAATTACTGCTAAACTACTAAATCTTCCCATGACAAAGAATCAAACATAGTCCTCAACAATATGTTCTAAAGGCAAATGCCTTTGCTGAAAAAGAGTTGTAATTTTAATTTTATTTTGAATATCTGGCACCATGTTCCAACCACTAGACCTCCATTATATTCCTGTCTGCTAGATTAAGCAATATGTAGTAGCAGATGTGTTAATTTTCTTCATTTATGGTCCAAGATCAAGTCGCTTGGGGTTAAAAAAGGCAGGCATTTCTATTTATCAGAAGCACTGACATAATTTCTTTTTGGCTGCTTTCCCTTCCCTCTGTGTGTTATTTTACTTTTATCTGGTCAAGTCACTCATCCATAACTCAGATTTCATTGAATATTCAGCACATGGTTTGTCCGCATCAGCAGGGTCAACTGCAGAGCTGAACAATGGCCCAGTTGTGCCTTCCAAGACTTCTCAGCAAGGAGATACCAATGGAATTGCTTTTTTGTAAACATCACAGAAAAGGACAAATGATCACAACAATAGACTCGAAAGAAAACAGAAATAAAAGGCTATAGCAGCAGTATTTACCCTGCAGCCAAAGGAAAGGGAATTAATACACTGTTAGAAAGACTGCTGCACTAGTTTGCTGTGAAGTAAAGTAACCTAGCAGGGAAAGACCCAGCAGCTATGCAACTCACCCTGGTTTGGTATTCCAGTCTTCAAATATAACTTCATCCCAGCCTTGGAGACAAGAGAAGCTCCCAGGTGCCCTACCCTTTGACTGTCTTGACACCACTCCAGGATGGCATCACTATTTGACCCCATGCAAAAACAGCCAAATACCAACTGAACTGTCTGAGCAGGCATCTCTCACATCCCTATGACTTGACTGTGTGGACAAACATGATCTTATCACCAGTGTTGCCAGCTACCCGAGGACACTGAGTGCAGTTAACAGCACCCAAAAGAGAATGCAGGTCTTTTCTCCTTACAGCCCAGCAGTCACTGTGGTTTCACTGGAGCGCAAAGGTTCATCACACCTCTGCTGAAGGAGAAGGCACCAGCCACCAGGAGAGTGGATATTCAGAGCCATCTTTCTCAGACACTATGCTAAGTGCCACTTGTTTAGCAGAAAACATTTCAATTTAATTTTAAACTTTCTGTGAACAATACCCAAACCTCATGCTACCATAACCTAACCTGGAAAATATGGAAGTCTAGGGAAAGGCAGCTGAAGACATTGTCAAATCATGTTGCTCTACCCCTGAGCTGGACTTAAATATCATGCAGAACTCAAAGAGTTTAGTTGATGAAAAATTTGAAACAATTTTGAAAAATAAATCTGTCAAAACCCCCAAGCAAACACAAACAGTAGAAATATGACATCAGAAAAACTCTTTTGTTGAAGTGGTGGCCAAATACTCTTGGGCTAAGCAAATGAGTTCTTGCTATGGGTTAAACTGGCTTTCAAAGAGCACTTATCACTTTATCACAACCCAAACCTCCGCTTCCTATATCTGGTCATCTGAAGGGAACATGTCTGCATGCTTGAGTGTTTTTTCTTTTTGGTAGCCATGCAGCCCAGACCTTGTCTCCTCTTTTTCCCCAGGCTGCAACACTGGAGCTTTTCTGTCACGTTTGTCCACTCCAATGGCCTTGAAACACTGCTAGGTAGGATCACTGCCCAAAGGGTTATTTCTAGAATGGTGGGACAGAGGCCACCTCTTCTGCCCCCTCGCCTAGTGAGCAGTGAGCAGTGCCTCGGCTGGGGACAGCGCAGCCTCTGAGGCACTGGGGAAACTGGTGATGGTGCCACAGTGCCAGCAGCAGCTCTGTGGTGTGCACGTCTGTCCCACAACTGAAATGGAAGCATATTGCTTCACAAAGACTGAAACATTATCCTTCCAGGTAAATCTTTCTTTAATGTCTATTCTTCTTGGTATTCTCCTTTATTAAATGTCTCAGATTTCTGAAACCGAATGCAAAACTATCCCCTCAATGACTGCAGAGAAGTAGAATGCTATAGCTACTCAAATCTAGGATGACTCAGTTTTTCATGTCTTCAGCTCTATGATTTTATTACTACAAAATCTGATTTGGCTGCTTTGGTTTCAAATGAGGACAAGACACACACTAATTGAAGACATACTGTGTCTGCTGCAAAGATCTACATACACAGACTTTAAATAAATCTTAATTTAAGAAAGCCTTAAGACAGAATGCCATGATTCTTCAGCCAATAAAAACAACACAGATAATAAAATTAGCTGGCTGGTCTGGAAAATTATAATGCTGATGTGCTCTAATGAAAAGAAACAGAGACAATGCTTGCTCTGCTGGCTGAGTGGCCTGATTCCTGCTCCACCTTGGCTCATGGAGGCAGTTCCATCTTCAAGAGGCTGACTTGTCCAGTCACTTGCATGCCAACAGACACATGCTTTTCTGGTTCTGCTCTACTATACACAATTCTGGAATCTGAGACCTAAAAACGAAATAAACCACCAAAGCCTGATAATGGTTTCACAAGAGAACAGCTTTGTTCTACAGAGAGGGATGCATCCACATCCCAGTTGAGCAACAGCTTGGAACTAAGACAGCATTTTTAAGAATATTGTTAGCAATACAAAAGTCAGAAAAGTGACTCCAACTTCTTACAATAACAACTCTATGTTATCCCTACTCAAGTCACAGCATCATCTGTTTATTCAATTACTACCATATCTACATCTAAATCTATATATTTCCTGTACCACATAGAATTCTACAAAAAAAAAGAAGTAGTTAAGTTTGGCATAGAAACAAAGGGTATTTTTGTTAATTTTCCTTTCAAATATGTGTGGAGTAAAATACAGTTAATTTCTCAGTGATTCGAGCACATAAATGTACCAGTCCAGGCCCAGGATAACTGAGCATATGCACATGTCCCACTAAAGTAAATTAAATAGAAATCCACCCATGGCACATGCTGATTACACTAAAAATCCTTAGAATTGCTTCAGGGGTAGAAAGGAAGTTTTGAACTCCAAAGCAGCTTAGAGTAAATGAGGACTAAGTAATAAAATTTAATTGATATGGGTGTCTTACAACCATAAAGAAGCTGGTATTGCTGCATTAAAAGGTAAGAAACAACAGTAGGGGAAAAAAAGCAAGCATAACATTGCTTAGAGAAAGTAAATTGGGACCTTCAGTTCGCTGTATCAAACCTCTGTAGCAAGAGTACTTCTGCTTTTTGCTATCTGAAAGGTCTTGAAATAGATCTACAGCTAATTATTCCACACATCAGATAAAAATGCATATGCCACCTGTATTTTCATCCTACTTCCTATGGTCCCCAGCAATTTAGTGCTGAAATATTTGTGTGTAGTTATTTTCAAGTGTGATTTCCAGTTCCTGTCATAGTTATTAATAAATGGCAATTTCAACTTCTACAGTATAAGATGCAGTTATTCTTATTTCCAGCTGTTATGCCACAACAACATTAATAGCACAATGGCTATGAATATAGTAGCGTAACAGCTGGTATGGTGGTAATAATGCCACCTGCAGCATCTCTGTATACTCTCTCATCTTCTCATTGCCCCAGGTAAAGCTTAAACTTGCCATCCTTTTCATGTCAGAGCACAAATTTAGGCAGAGAAAAGATGCTCAGCAATAAAAAAGCTGTTGTTGTTTAATCTGAATCACAATGAAGTCTCTAATTGTAGCCCAGGGAAGAGTCTTATAACTAAGCCCACATGCATTAGAAGCAAATGCTTAAGATGCAAATAGGATGTCAGTCAATAGTTTTTCAAACTAGCTCATATTAAAAATTTGTTACTATATATAACACAGAAAGCATCATTAAAAACCATTCACCTGCCATGAGCAGAAAAATCAGATGCTCCTTTTTCTGCCCTCTCTGATGCAGCCAGCACAGTCCCCTGAGTATTTTTGTAATCCCCTAGACAAATTCCAGTAAATTTTTAAGCACCTGGTTTTTTACAAGACAAGATACTGATACAGGCAACAAGAATTTCTTTGCTAAATCATCTTTGTTTTTAAAATATACTAACTCAAGTCTCACCTCAATCAGAGATGGCAGCAGCAACCACGCTATATGTAAGCATTTCCACTTAAACAAGTTCTCTGCTAAGACATATAAATGGAGGCTCATAAAACTTACTGTCCTTGCTCCCCTGTAAAAATACCATCTAACTCCTTCCCATGGTCCAGATTCTCCATGTGACCAGCACAGGGCAGGGTGGGTGGTAGAAGGCCAGCACAGTGCTTCTTCAGCAGAACAAAACCAGAAGAAACCAGTACGTGTAAATGTCTGTGTATTTCCAATTTGTGAAATAAGTTACAAGGGAAATCTCTCAGAAGTGAGGAAAAGAATGAAGAGGAAAAAATAAAAAGGAAATCTAAGCTTCATTAAGGAAAATAAAATAAAACCAAAAAACAAAGAAAACCACCAAGAAAACCCCCAACAAACCATATGAGAGCAGGTAAGTGCCTATAATCTAAGTTTCAGCCGAAATAGAACTTTTTGTTTTGCCATAAACTAGGTTCAGCCACTTTCCTCACAGAAAGTTTGTGTACCATGCCTTGTGTCCAGCAGTGGCAGAGCATGTGACGATGAGGATGTTACCCACTCCTGTCGTCTAATCATTTAACTGTGATCCAGGCATCAGTATGGCAACACAGCTGAATGCAAAGCCAAAAAAACAGACAAAAAGCTATTCAAAAGTTAAGACACATATTTTAACTGTTCTTTTCTTTGGAAACAATGGAAAATATTCCTCTTTCTTTAGAGATCTGCAAGAGTCCTGGGAAAACCCAAGGAACCCAGCTCAAATTCAGTGTTGATCCTGTTGTGAGCAAGAGGCTGGACTAGAGGATCTTCCAGCCTCACCAATCCAATGACTGATTTTTTGGTGAACTGCCTTTCTACAACCTTGAATAGCCTTTAAAGTTGCTTTCAAAACAACAGAAGCATCTAGAATTCATTGGAAAATCAGCACTTCATAAAGTTGCAGCTATGTCTGTACACCGCCCACTTCCTCATGTGCCCCACACCACACCACATCCGCACCCACTTCACCACCACCTGGGAAGAACGAGGTGCCTCCTTTCAAACTACGTAAATGACAGGCATCACTCAACCCAATTCAATTAAAATAGCAACAAGTCGCATGTTGATTAAAATTACACACTTCAATGAAGTTTAATGTGCTGGTGGATTATTTTTATAAATCTATGGCAGATCAAACAACTACAATTAAACCCAAAAGGGTATATGTGTACATACATACATAAAGCCAGTTTAAATAAATACAAAATTTAAAATATATCATTAAGCATCAATTTATATGTACAGAAGGCTGTAGCTTAGCCCTCTGGGATCCTAACAAACTCTTTTATTAACTTTTTTACCACATGAGGACTCTATTTTATATGCAAGCACTAATATAGGAATCTGTAAGTACTATCAATATTTAATTTCTACAAAGTATTTATAAATTACATCAAGTCAGGACAGCCTTGGATAGACAGGGCATGTCACTGAAGTATGCAACACAGACTTTAAAAATAACCCCCATTTATTTCAGAAACAGTACATTTAAGAAATACTTGACCTGTGCAGCCAGAGTCCATAAATAGTTTTGTGGATAATAAATAATCCACAAAATAAGTTAATACGAAATAATTGGTATTGTGCAATCATACCCACAACACCCACAGGTTTCAAAGTGCTTAGTAAGACAATAGAAGATTATGGTTCCCATTTTACAATGGGAACAGCTGAAACAGAAAACTCAGGTGGCTTGTCTGAGGTCTTACTGAAAATCAGTGTCACAAATGCGGAAAAATGCCTGAGAATCCTGACTCTCAAATCAGTCTTGAGCCACGAATGACTTCACTGTGACTAAATTTATAAACAAAAACTGAGACCAAAAAGCAACTTTCAGCTCAAATAAGGAACAAATATTTCCCACTGATATGAGATATAGTCATTACTACAGCAATCTGTAGATCAGTAAGACCAGATACAGATATCCCAAAGTCACTCATGGGGAAAGGTCCCTCAGTAAAAGACAGATGGCTAGAAAGAAGACAGTGGCATGGAGGATCCACTGGGACCACCAAAACAGAACTTGTGGCAGGGCAGCACTCCAGGGAAACCCCCAAAAATGCCACGGGTACTTCTGAGTTGCAGGAGTTTCTGAAGAGACACCTGCCCTTGCAAACACCTCCCTCATGCTGGAGTGTAGGAAGCCCAGCTGCAAGAAGGCTCCTGAGCCACTTCCCTCCTAGGAGGCCTGGCAGGGCCCTGGCAAGCAGGGGCTGTAGGAGAACTCTTGCTCCACAGCTGACCCAGGGCCCATTCAGGCTCCTGTCAGCCTGGGATCATGGTACTGCACAGCCATGGGACTTGCACAGAAACACACTTCATGCAGGGTCTTCACTTCTGTAATATGGCTATTCTTATGATCACTGCTCAACTTTTGTGTGTTCAACACTTCAACAAAGCACCACGCTGCTGAACACCAACTGGAAACAGCACTGTGTGTAGGGATACTGTCTCAAGAGGACTGCAATTTCACATAAAAATATTCCTACAGGCAGAGACAGAAATGAAGATAGACCTCTTTTGGCACAAATACCTCCCCCAGGTGGCTGCAGAGACTGCCCTCAGGGCACGCACGTATTCTGCCTTTGGAGAACACACAACTGTGTGCACTCAACAGTGCACAGCTGTTTCAACCAACTTTCACTGTTTGTGAAACCAACAGTGTTGGCACAGCACCTGATCACATGCTTTGTAGAAGGAAAAGCAACACCCAGGTTAGCTGGGAGAAGAGAACAATGGTACACACAACGCAGTATATAGGGATCTTCTTCCCCTTATATCATCCAGTCATAGTCACATTGCAAAGATCTATGCAGCTCCCACAGATGAGATATGTGGAACTTCAGGTGAGGTCACATGGCTCATTTGGTGTTCATGCTGATCTCTTGTTTTTTTTTCTGTGAGATGGGCACTTGCAGTTTTCCTGAGGTAGCAGATACAGAGGTCTTCCCTTTATTCCTTTAAAAAAAGCAAAAGTGAAGGAAAAGAGGACAGGCAGACAGAATTGCTAAAGTTTCTTATAAAATATAGAAACACACTTGAAGTAAAATACATTTCTGAAATACTCCACTGGGACAGAGAGCACAAGAGCCTCCAAAAGCAAACTTCACCATCTCAGAATCACCCTGAAGACAATTACAGGTTTAATGCGACAAAACAGTTAATCAGAGAGAAATTACTTTACATAAATAAACAGCCAGGCACCTGGCTCTGCTGAGCCCTGGACGTTGTATAGAATGGGCCTTTTCCTCATGTCATCCTGCAGCAGGTCAGGGCAGCAGAACTGCCGGCGCTGGGCACGCAGCACGGCCAGCAGAGAACACAGCACTGCTATGCCAAGGCATTCGTAGAACTTAAGTGCAGAAAGTGCTCATCAGAGGACAAATGTACCCACTCCTTCTGTTGTTCTGCCACCTTTTCTGCCAAGCATTTTACCAGGACAGGATCTACTTTGGAGTCAATCTTGTTGGCGAACCAGTGTCCAGAATTCAGAAGCCATCTTAATTCTCCAGCCCCATAGATGCAGACACTGCGAAGGTGGGCACCAGTGCATGGAGGATACAAATAGTCTTCCAGATAATTCCATTTCACCAAGCGAGTTTTGCTTTGTAAGTCAGTTACATCCTGGGATGACCTTGGAACTTCCCCAGGGACCCCGGGGACACGTACCAGAGTGGCCCAGAAATGTTCATCTGGAGAGTACGTGTCCCTTGACCACTCAAAAAAATCTTTTGCAAGTGAGCTTTCAAGGGTATATTGAATAAATTCTCGGCTTAAAACAAAATAGGCACTGCCTACAAATATCTCAATATCATGAGGTGGTGGATTCTTGGAAATGTTGGTTTTTACAGGCATCTGCATGTATTCATAAGGCACTTTCATAAGTTCATAGTGATAAGTAAATCGTTCTCTTTTGCTACTGCTTGGCTTTGAAGTTTCCAGCATGTTTCCTCCATCAAGTTTCTTCAGTTCAGCAACCAACTCAAAATTTGATCTCAAAGGGAAATCTTGGCCACACAAATTGATAACGTACTTCCAGGGAACTGGAGAGTCCATCAAATCAGACAAACAATTGAAATCTGCTTGCAGACGTGAAATATGTGCGTAGTCCACTGTCTCCAATTTTGATGCAATGAAAATATTTGGGAAACATTTAGCTAGATTGTTCAAAGCAGATTTGAAACTTTTTGCTGCTTTTTGATCATAATGGATGCAGTAAACATTTTGATGACTGTACAATGAATGTATGAGCCTTTCTACCATTGCTGCATCTTTGTGAACAACCAAAGAATAGGCAATTGGAAAACTCTCCTCCTCTGGAGAAACAGGTTTTAGCTGATATTTCCTAAGAGAACGATACACGTGACAGTCACTTGTCATTGCTACAACATCTTCATCTGCTAAATCAACTATTTCTTTTCTTCTTATCTCTAAACTCTTGCCAATTTCATGAGGATCTTGTTCATATATAGATGAACAATTAATTTCATACTGGAACTCATTTCTAGAGTATGAATATCTGTTTCTAACATAAGAAGAAGTGCTCAAGACGTGCTCAACTAAGTAAATGCCTTTAGAGGGAAAAAAGTGTCTTTCAACATGGAGGAGCTTCAACAGTGCAATCAGCCACCCAGTAACACACAGAATCAAGATCTTCCTTTGTGAGGGACATTTGTAGGACCATTTGTGTCTCTTCATTCTGCAAGGAAAAAAAAGACATAGTGTTACTTTAAATAAGAAATCATCTCTGAAATCGTCAGGGACCATTCCAACTCCTAAGAAAGATATGTGCACACCAGTCTGCCTACAGTATAAACACCACCTTATTAGGAAGGCCACTGGTAATCTCCAGCTTCTTCCTAATCATAATTTTAAAATTTCATTCCCCTGAATTAGTTAAGTGAAGGCAATAAACCAGTCAAATAAGAGTACCAGAACAAGACTACCGTTGTTTTTTCCCCAAACTGTTGTGTTGCACTGAGTAGTTTATTTAGTTATTATTTTGCACTGGGTGATTGGAATTTTGCACTGAGTAGTTTTTATATTGCACTGAGTGGTTTGTTTGTATCACATGGTTTGTTCTGCACACCCCTCCTCCTCCAAGGTCCTGTGGTGGTGGTCTTACCCCAGGTCAGTCTATCCCCTCATCCCTCTCATCAGCTGTATCCCACTGGCAGTGGCCCCTCTCTTCTGCTCCCTGCCCCCTGGGTTTAAAATCCCCTGCCACAAGACCCTCGACCTCTCTTTTCCTTCTGGGATGCCTCTTTACTCCCTGGAGGTGTTTCACAATAAAGCTGTGGGACATTAATCCCGAGAAGAAGACCACCTCAAATCTTTTGCCTTTGTTCTTCACCCTTGTTTGTTGTCAGCAAAGCTGGGGTCCAGAGCTAGCCAGGGGACCCCATGAAGGCTTACATAATGGCACCAAATCTTTATAAAACTTCTAAGGAGCCACAGACTGAAGTAAAGCAACCCCTGGATTGGCAAAGTCATTACTGTCATCCACGTAAGTAGGAAGGATTGTTTATTTTGCTGAGTAACTACAAGGCATTCAACAGGGGCAGCAGAGGGACGTCTAGTAAGTCTGCAAAGAATGTGTGCCTAGTAGTAGATATTACTTTTTTTTTTTTTTTTAAGTGTGAAACTACTTTTTTTTTTTAAGTGTGAAATTGAAAGCTTTAATTAAACAACACTGCATTCTCTCTATCACTAACACTGGTGCTGGCTCATAAAGATGTCCAAGGGGAAACCAATTTCCTTCTTATCCTGTGTCAACAGGATCTGACAAGCCCAAAATCTACTCCCCCTCTTCAGATTCCTTCTGGAAAATACTTCTAACTTGTCCTGAAGACAGAGGTGGATAAAGACATAGCACTTTCATCCACTGGTATGAACATATAAGGAATGTACCCTTCTGAAGGCAAAAGGGGTAGTAGTAATAAGCAATAGTGCATCTGTCCTTCTCTCTGCCATGTGACACAGCCTCGGATGTGACAACAAAAACACATGTGGCCCCTTTTTATACAGCATATTATTTAAAGAAATTCCTCTGTAGCACATTAACAACTGAGGTATTAGCACAATAAGAGCTAAATACAGACATCCTCTTCCACATAGCTTTGCTTTACTGGCTGAGTGTAACCAGCATATTTACTATCCCCGAATTAAAATTAGACCAGAATCACATAACAAGTGCAGCAGTAAACTTCGCTCTACTTAGCTTAAACTCTACTTTGTTTTTAAATTGAACAGCTCCGAGTACTTTATTTGGAATAGAAGCTGTTTCAGAGTGCTTCCAGAGCCAATAAAATGGTGGGGCCAGCAGATGTGGCTCAGATGCCTGGACATCTCACGTATGTATGCAAAATGAAGTACTGAGATGGGCATTCAAATATATTGCAAGACTAACTTGGGCATCTTTAGCATTCCCTGTAATGTCAGGTCTTGCAAGCTGTAGCTACATTTAAATTGCAGCTTGTCAAGGCAGAGGTTTTTCATTTGTCTGTTCTCCCTTGACTTTGCCTTTCCCTGTGCATCTTTGTCCTTAATATTTCTATTCTAGGGCAACAAAAAGAAGGAAATGTTACCTCCTGGGAGTTGCCGGATACAGACCAGGGTAAGCCAACACCTATTTCGTAGAAACTAAAGCTCAGCAACTCTCTGCAGGTTTTAGAACAGTCCCCAGGTACAGGTATGCAAACAAGAAAAAACAGACCTCATAGAATCATTGAATAGTTTGAGTTGGACGGGACCTTAAAGATCACCTCATTCCAAAACCCCTGGCATGAGCAGGGAACCTTCCACTAGGCCTTGAATAATTCCAGGGATAGGGAATTCACAGCTTCTCTGGGCAACCTGTTGCAGTGCCTCATCATCCTCAAAATGAAGTGAGACATTCATATCCCTATGAAGCCAAAAATCCCACATTCTCCCACAGCAAGCAGGTGCTTTCCTTCATCTCTTCTTCAAATTAATCCCAGTCCAATGTCTAATCTGGGTTTGCCCTTACCTACTTCCTTTTTGTATCTGTTCCTGGAGAAAAATCCCTTTTAAAAACTGCTCCTAACCAAAGGCTGGTTTTCAGTCATATGAAAAAAAGTCCTGTACAAGTAACTTTCCCTGTTTTTTTTTTCCTTTGGAGGGAGAAGACCTATGTGGTGTGACCTTTCTGTGAAGCCCACTCCATGCCTCTGCTCAGTGTGTCTCCCTGACTACGAAGGACAACACCTATCACCCCTGGCTGAATAGGGATTGCCTACAACAAGGAGTGAATCTTCTCTTACTCTCTCCTTCAAAAAGGCGAGTCTTGACAAAGAAAAAAGAAGGGAAAAAATCCAACACATTCCAAACTTCTTCCAAGCCCCTCTATCTGTGTCAGCCCTGGCCAGCTTCTGCCCAGTGCCAAACATCCTGTTGCTATGAAACCAAACAAAGCCATAGAATCTTAGAATGTCCTGAGCTGGAAGGGAGCCACAAGAACCACAGAACTACAACTCTCAGCCCATCACATGATACACCAAGAGTCACACGATGTGCCTGAGGGCATTGCTCACTTCTGGACCATGAGAGTACTGAACAGTCAGGCTGGGGCTGTGACCCCTTCCCTGGGGGCTTCTTCCAGCGCCCAGCCACACTCTGGGTGAAGGCCGTTCTCCTTATACTTAACTTTACCCTCCCCCAACAAAACATCAGAGTACTCCCTGCAACTGCTCACCACAGAGAGGAAATCAGTGCCTGTCCATCTGCCTTCCCTCACAAGGAAGTTGTTGGTCACTATGAGACCTCTCCACAGTCTCCTCTGGACTGAACAGACCAAGTGACCTCAGCTGCTCCTCATACAGCTTCCCCTCCACATCCTTTACCATCCTTGTGACCCCTCCTCCTCTCCAATAGTTTTATGTCTCTCTTACATTGTGGCACCCAGCACTAGAGGTGAGGCTGCCCCAGTGCAGGGCAGAGCAGAGCAGGACAGTGCCCTCCCTTGCCTGGATGGCCATGCTGTGTCTGATGTCCCCCAGGACATGGCTGGCCCTCCTGGCTGCTGACCATGTTCAACTTGCCATTGACCAGGACCCACTGGTCTGCTTCCACAGGGCTGCTCTCCCAGCCTTTTGCATCCTGGTCTGTCCATACATCCAGGCTTGCCCTGATGCAGAATCCAGCACCTGTTCTTGTCAAACTTCCCATGATTGGTGATGTCCCAGCCCTCTGACTAGTTGAGATCTCTCTGCAGGGCCTCTCTCCCTTCAACAGCTCCTCCCACTTTAGTGTCTTTGAGTTCTGTATCCAAGTCATTAGTGAAGATGTTGAAGAGCACTAGCCCTAAGATGGAGCACTGTGGAAGCCCACTGGTGACAGGTCACCAGCCTGATGCCACCCCATTCACTGCAACCCTTTTTGTCTGACCTGTCAGCCAGCTGCTCACCCACCACATGATGTATCCAGAAGGATCCTGTGAGAGACAGCATCAGAAGCTTTACTGAAATCCAAAAAGATCACATCCTCAACAAGGTGAGCTACCTTGCCATAAAAGGGAATTTGTTTGTCAAGCAGGACCCTGCCCTTGTGAAGCCACGCTGGCTATGACCAATGACTGCGTTTTCTTTCAGGGTTTTTTCAATAACTCCCAGAATAATCTTCTCCATAATTTAACTGGGCACTAAAGTGAGACTGACAGTACTGTAGTTACCAGTGTCCTTCCTCTTGCCATGAAGGAAGGACCTTCTCCCTTATATCCAATCTAAACCTTCTCTAGTGCAGCTTGAGGCCATTTCTTATCCTGCTGCTGGTGGCCTGGGAGAAGAGATTGACCCCCACCTTGCTACAAGGTTCTTTCAGGTAGTTGTAGTGAGATGTAAGGTCTCCCCTGAGCCTCCTCTTTGCCAGACTAAAAATCTCCAGCTCCCTCTGTCACTCCTCATATGACTTACTTTCTAGACCCTTCATCACCTTTGTTCATCACATCCCTTCTAAATCATTTATCAGTATAAAGTCAATTTCAGCAAAAACTGGGATTTTTTGATGAACAGTGGGAGATTGGGGGATTAAATCTCTTGGGATAGAAGGGCCATCACGCACTTCATCAGGTTTTGACTCATCTGAAAAACTTTATTTTTTACCACATGCAGACTCAAAGCCCTACTCAGACAAAGAGGCGTACTGCACACACCATCCTCTCCAGAGGAGCACAGAATGAATGAATATGGCAGCTGAGAACATCAACCTGCTGCTGCCCAAAACACCTATCTTGGGTACCTCTGACCAGGCGCTTGCTCTGGTTATCCTGCCCAGAAAAACTTTTTCCTTAGGTGATGCAATGGCATCACAGGCAAGGTTTCATCTTTTGTATCAATATTTTATATTATGAGCTTGTCATTGACACTTTGCTTTGTTCTGTAAAATGTGTTACTTGTCTTTTCTATATGTGAGAAGTTTCCTGAGGTACATTTGTTTGTCCCAAGACATGAGGAGGGCAGGAGCCCCAGGTCTTCACCCACGTTAGGACTTCTACCCAGATCCTCCCCAGGTTACACAGCCTTTTCATGAACCTGGGCTCCCAGGGAAATCCTCTTCTGCCTCTGCACCATCCTATTAATAAACCGCCCAGAGTTTACCCTTTCCATGTTGGCCAAAAACAAACACATACACTTGTATCTCATTAACAGATCAATTATCAGTTTATTATGTGAAAAAATCTGCATTTCCCTTATCACTAGCACTGTAATACAGAAACAAAAAATAATTGTATTGAAGTCTAGGAATTGTCTCTCCCTTCACAACTGCTGCTCACATTCAGAGAAGATGGATGAAGGTAAAGCATCCCTCCAGACCAACTACAGTTGAGCCTCACAAAGATAGTGACCTCAACTGCAAGGACTACTGTATCAAATGTTTCTGAATTCATAAAGCCATGTCCACTGCTCAGGACTCAATCCCAAAATGAAAATTAGCAAAGTTGTCAGGAAAGGGAGGAAATCCTTCCCCCAGGTCCTCAGGCTTCACGTGGGAGGACTCCGACTTCCGGAGTGTGATAGCTGGGAAGTGACCCAGCTAAAAGCTTCCAGTCATGAACCTCAGGCATTAATTGCAACTATTCTGATTGACAGCAAGGCTCTAAGTGTGTTCTCTGTGATACTGAAGTTTAAAAATGTTAGGCAAGGGTAAGGTGTGTTGCCAACATCAGATGCAACCTGTCTGGAAAACCCTGAACGTGCTGCTCTCTGAACCATGTGGTCAACTGAATGATTTTGCTTTTCACTGGCACCCCCAAAACCCATGGCCATTGCCTCAAGTCAATATATGTACTACAAACTCTATAGAAATACCTTCTGTTTCAACTGAACTGAGTTATAAAAGAAATTTAGTTTTGAATGAGAACAAAGTATTACAGACAGCAACAATCCACCTTTTGGCTTCTTTTACAGATTAGGGAATTTTCATCAAAATTAGGATAGATTAGAAGCATTTTTCTTTTATTATTTGTATCCTTTAAAAACAAAAAAAAGTACTTTTCTGTAAAAATTTCTAAAAGCATAAGTGGGACTTCTGGCCTCCAAAGCAAACCCTAAGAGGGAGTGATGACCTGCCTGCCCGAAAAACTATTCTGCTGTTTCATCTGAGTGGTCTGTAATTTTTTCTGTATTCTGATCTAAATACTCTGGTTAAGGGCACTGTACACTATCACACATAGTGTATCAAGATTATTGAAAATTGAAGCTTATTATTCCTATATTATTTAATTTTTATTATTAATAGTTCCATTACATTGAATATCTATGATGCTGTGGAAACAATACCAACCAGTGAAGGCAAGGCTTAAATTGGTTTTAGGTGTTTCCACCAGAATTTTCTCTCTATTTACCAAATCAGTGAAAAGTGAACCTTTTTAACTTTTCATCTTCTCAGTGCTATGCAAAGAAATTCTTGTGGACCTGCTGGGGAACTGCATACCCAGGTAGCATGGGATACCTCATACCAGCCCAGCATCTTTGCCCTGGACAGAAGCAGACCACACATACTGAAAGAGGAGAGAAGCCTTATCCACCTCCCTGTAAACACACAGGAAAAAAAAATAGGAACTGCTGATATTTTTAACTGGAAGAAGAACACAGCAGTCAGGTAAAACTGCACATCATGAGATGTGGTGGTCAAAATTGAAGAACCAGTTGTGAGCACATATATTAATTCATTGGGAATAACATTTTTTTACAAAATATGCCTCCATTCCTTCAGGGTAAAATAATATTTGAACTATCACTCCTACTGAGAAACTGTATGCC
This sequence comes from Taeniopygia guttata, assembly GCF_048771995.1. Taxonomy (NCBI): domain Eukaryota; kingdom Metazoa; phylum Chordata; class Aves; order Passeriformes; family Estrildidae; genus Taeniopygia; species Taeniopygia guttata. The sequence continues at coordinate 66,306,463 of NC_133063.1, read as the reverse complement.
ATCACATGTTGTTTTACAGAATTATAAAACATGGAAAACATGGCTTGGAAGGGGACTTTTAAATGACATCTACTCCAACTCCCGCACCATGGGTAGGAACATTTCCACTAGACTGCCTGAGGTTGTCACATATCATCTAGTCATACTTCATATTAGAAAGTTGAATTTAATGTGGTGAAACTACCCAGACTACTTCTAGATTTGGCCTTGAAAAAAACCAGCAGACAACCTGCTCTGCATCCTAGTTGCTCTACTACGCACATAAGAAACACCTTGCCCAAACTAAGCATCTGATGCACTCTGCAGCTGGTGGAAAGATACCAGGAACTGCAAAGGATCAACAATTCATCCCAAAACATGAACTGCGAGATGGGCTGTACAAAGCATCCCTGGAAAAGTCCTGGTCACAACAAACAGAAGCCAGGAAAAAGCCCAGCTTTTGCACCACAACTGCCAGCTCTGCCAACCCTGCTTGCAATGCCACAGCCTTGTTGCACCTCTAATGTGAGGAATTCTAGGAGTAGCAGTATTTCAACAACCCTGATCCTCTGCCAGAGATACCCCAGCAGCTCCTCCATCCCAGAGCAGTACTCAGATGCAATGGAGAAAAGCCAGGAAGGTGCTCTGGCCAGCACAAGTCTGAGTTAGCTCAGAGAACCAAGATCCTGCTCTGGCTGACCTCCAGTGGCTCATATACACCAGTGCTACAGCAGCTTCAGCCCCCTTTAAGGACACCCCTCTGTAAGTGTTTAAGGAGGTATTTGAGAGCTCAGAGGAACAGACAGGTTCCCTTCATCAGCACAAAGAAACGGGCAGGCTTTGGGTTCACACTGTGTCTCGGAAGACAAGTTTTCACTTTGATAAGTCTCTAATAATATTATGGAGATCTGGTTCCTGTGAGAGCCCAGGGCATTACAGCAGCTCCTCACACTATTATTTTTGCTTCTTCCACAACCTCAATGTACCCAGACTCCCAGTCTGTGCAACTTTGTGATACCAACCTCATTCTTGCAGAGGAGGAGTCTACAGCTCCCTTCACCCTGAACAGGAACAAATTACCAACTCTCACATTCTTCTTGCTCTGTATGGCAAGTCTCACCTGCTGTCCACACAGTGCAGAGGCATTCCCAGTTTGTCCAGTTTTGTATTCAGAGTACACTGAATTAGCAACATCTGAACTAACTTGTTTGAAAAAAATACAGAATTTTTCAACTCCCCAGCATTCTATTCCCTTTCCTCATTGTCTTTTTTCATAGAGACTGTGCTGCATTAAATTCAAATGCTTCAGTGATTAAAAGTAGAAGCTTCCAGGTGAACCTACAATGCCCACAAGCTCCCTGGATGTTGCCTGTAGGTTGGGGCCATTATGAATCATCCAGCTCCATCACAGGAAGCACAGAGCCTGGTGGAGCTAAGATATCAGATGTACCTCCAGGTAGAAGGATAAAACTCTTGCTTTGAAGGTTGGGTTTTGTTCAGGAAAAAAGAAGGGATCTCCGCTCAAAGAGAGCTGACACCACAGGGAGGGAAACCCATTCCTTTGGTGTAGGAAGCAACTGTTTTAGCAGCAGGCAAGCAGGCAGGATTACCTGAGGAAGTCTGTAACCTGTCTGCCTGCAATAACCAGTGCATCACAACTTTCCTGAGGAAAACAAGATACGTACCAATGTCCACTGGCCCCCCAGCTCTGCCCTCTGCCAGTCCTTCCCAAAGGACCTGCTCAGCAGGCAAGCAAAAATCCAATCTCAACTCCCAGCTACACTGAGCTACAGAAAACAAAAGCCAGGATCTCTCCTAATGCATAGCATTATCACATTTAAAAAACTTCTTTTCTTCTTGAGCAATACTGATCAAAGAGGTCTGTGACTCTCTACAGATACCATAAATTACTTTTGGTGCCATGCAAATGTGCCATGCAAGTGCCAGCTGGTGGGAACTATCTCTTGACTTTTGTCATATCTGCTTGGGAGTGGTTTACCCAGAGCATAGACTGATAAGACACATTAACTGCTACTAGAATAGGGATTTTTGGAAACTTCAGGCTGCGAGCAGGCAGTGCTCTCTCCTCAGTGGATCTGAAATACATGGTGCTGACTATGGAAGCGTTGTGAGGCAGCCTGCTTCTCTGCTTGCCACAGAGCAAGAGTTAAGTGAAAAGGTCAAGTTTGAGTGCAAGTCTGTGGAAAGAGACGAAAGAGGGAGAACAGACACAGGGGAATAGGAATGCTTTTACCCCAACATGTGATTTTTCTTGCGTGAAGAAACCCTTCTGCATATGTACAGTATGAATCAAGCTCCTTGCTGTCACCCAGGTTTAAAAAAAAAAAAAAAAAAAAAAGGAATGGGCGCTGAGAAGAGCAGGAGCAGCACAATAGAGGCTGGGAAATTACAAAATGGGAGAATGGAGAGAGGGATTAATAAGGGTAAGTACTACTTACATGTAGGCAGAATTAACAACAACAAAAATCAGAGTAGCAGAATAAGTGCCTTCTCCAACCTGTTACACCCTCATCACTCAAAGGCATCTGAAGCAAAACCAGTGTCTACACCTTTCCTTGGAAACCAGGTGTATTTTAGCAGCCAACACCATTACTACATAAACCAGGAACTTAAAGAGGGAACAATTCCCTCTCCTCAAAGTAAAAATACTTCAGGAAGGCTCCCTCTGATAAAATACCTGTTTGTTTAAAACACACCCGCTCACACAGCAATGCAAACTTGGTGGTTTGCATGACCAGCCCCGTGCAAAAATCTAGTTAGCTCCTCCTGGTTTTCCCTGTGGTCTATACAAATCAAGTCTGGACCTTGATAGGTCTGTGGGAAAGACAAGAGGGGATGATGTTCCTGGGAAACTAGAGAAGAGGAAAAGTAACTGGGTGCTTTTCTAAGCTATTTCTTTTAATTTTTTGTAAGCTATCTGTCTGAATTAAACTTTTAACACTACTTAACTATTCAATGATGCTAACCGGAAAAGTTAATTTATTAATGTCCTATTTTTTTACTGCTGCTAGCTGGTTATTTCCATTGCAAAATTATCTATTGATAGGGATCATGGGATTTCTGTAGGAGTACATTTTATTGTCATTCAACCTCAATCAGTTGATTCTATCAAGTTTGTCTGAGTTTCCACCCACTTGCTCTGCACTGGAGCTCAGCCTGTGCCCCTCCAACACAGTGACACTTAGCATCATCTTCACTCTGCACATCTCATCCCCTTGTTTTGGCTTGCCTGCCTGAGTAAGTTAGATTACTTACTTTTCACTTATATTTTCTCTCAATGACGGGAAACTAAAGAGCTAAGTAACTTCAATTACTTAAACATCTAATTGCAAGACATGGAAAAATACATCATTACTTTAAGAAGCAATTAGACTAGAAACCTGCCAATTTTAAGACCGTGAAGACTTAAAACAGCAGTGTCCCAATGAAAAACAGCAAGAAATGCCTACAGATTAGCAGTGTGGTTTTTGCTTCTGAAAGCAGAAAGACAGGTTCTTGCCACATACCTGGGCAACACAGCAGAGCTCTGGGAGTGATGGATACCACACACGACTCTGTCCCAGTACGGAGCACAAGGACAGGATCTGCATTGCCCAGCAGAACTTCCTCTGCAGACAGGAAATGGCTTTGCTTGTGTTTGCCACTCACTTCCAGCTCTCTCTGTGCTCTTTGGAAAAGGCTGGATTCTCCTTTCTGGCCTCCAGCGGCAATCCCCACAGCTTCAGTGAAATATCTTGCATCAATTTCAGTATGTTCACACCCAGAGATATGTCACGGTAAGGAAAGTCAATGTCTCAGCTCTTTGGCCAGGAAAAGAAACAAGCAACTTCTGCAGGGTCATGCAAGCAGCACAAGAGAGAACTTGACAATTCCTCTGCAACCCCAACTAATTTGAACTGCTTTACAGAAAGTTTTCACAAAAGCTCTTTTGCTGGAGACCTGAAAAGTCGCTCAGCAAATCCCTTGGTACATCCCATACTACTGTGTCATGCCAGTCAGAGGATTTGCAGCCCTCTTAAAGCAAGTGTTAAGAAGGCCCAGAGATAGTCAGTCATCAAAATTCCCAAGCCAGATGCTTATACATCGAGAATTTCAATTCTCTGACCTTGTGACATGGGGGTATCCGTGCTTGCCAAGCACATAGTGTACTATAAAGGCAGGAGTCAAGAAAACAAATAAACAAAATCCCACTTGCAAACACATAGTCAACAAACAGAGTTTAGTCCCTTCTAATTTGTGGCAATCTAGAGTTTAACAGCTTTTATTCCACCTCATACGGGAGTTCAAAACAATAGTACTACAGTGGAGAGAGGGTTAACCTTTAAACTATAGAATAACATAAGAATTAGACCCAAAGGTACAGAATTTGTGTTCATTGGCAAGGAGAAGCACTGTAAAAGAGGGAGGAAATTTCCTGATAGACAGGAAAGCAGGAGAAACTGCATGGCACAGCAGGAAAGCCCCCATTAACAGCTCAAAATATTTCTCCATTTCCTTCACCCCACCACCAAGCTGCCTGCAGACTCTTGTCTGCAAACCCCCACTGTAAATCACCCTCTTTAAGTCACTTCCCCCCATAAAGTCACAGCTTGTCACATCAGTAAGATCACATCAAAGAGAGCTGCAGACCTACCTCCTGGACTTTGCTGTGGTCTCTTCTCTTTAGGATGCTCTGTCCCAGTAGATCAATATGGGTACAGCCAGCTCGGTGGGCAAACAAAGTCCTAGTGTCTGCTCCATCCTGCCACTGCCCTCAGCCTCCACCAGCATCAGTGCTTCACATGCATATGAAGTTGGACATACAGAAGTAGCAGGGATGACATTATTTCTTGCACAAATTAAAAAAGAAAATTAAACGTTAAAAACGTTAGCTGAAAAATAGTAACCATGAAGGCTTGGTATGGCAAGTTCCAGGGGTGGCTATGGCTCCAGTTCTGAGCTAATAAGCCTCTGCGTTTTAGCAGGTTGGTTGCGAAGGTTTTATTGCTATTAAGCTGTGGAAGGTATTATCTGTATAAGAAGCCTACATTTTTGTTTACTCACATAGCATTTCTAAGCACCAAGAAGGCAGGGAGAAAGGAACACCATAAAAAGAGCAGATCACATCAAAGCAACCTAATTTCCTTCTCCAGCAGAGTAAAGAGGACTTGGGGAGAGGCAGGAAAGCACTGTGACATAATGAGTCCATCAAAACCCTCACCAAGTTCAGCAAGCATGTAATACTGTGGGAGATGCCCTTGGGGAAAATAGCTCTGGGATGCCATGGCAGAACACCTTTGTTTAAGATAAGAGTGAGAAGGTGAGGTAATTTCCCAGAGCCCTCTGCATCCCCATGCAAATAAGCTCATGCCTGTCATCTGTTGTACTCTCCCCCAGTTCTGGAAAGTTCTTGGTTCCAGGTCCCCCCATCTTTGAGTGTTTCAGGGAGACGTCTGATGGGACTTGACTTGTTGACAATTACGCAAAATGTACTCCCTTGCTGGATTCAGCTCCCCGCTGTTTATGTTGCAGAAATGAGATTTTTATGACTCATCTGCTACATTTCTTAGTTCCTTTATCAATATTTCTTGGAAGATCTCAAAAGCTGGAGTCACCACATGACTCCTGATGACTCGGTAGCTGTAACTGCTACGTAAATGCTTTGAGCTTAATTCCCCTAAACCTACCTGGACTACTTATTTCAGATACAGTCTCCTGCCTCTTAGCAAGGCATTTATAGGATGGTCACAGCCAGCTTGTTGACTGACTAGAATAATTTGCACATATTAGGCTATAAAATAGCATGTATAGCAGAGGTTATGAACCACAAAACCTACAGAACCCAGTACACATGCAGTTTTCAGTGTATGGACCCCTTTCTTGGGGGTCTGAATACCCAGTGTAATATCACACAGAGGTGGTGCCAACCCAAGCAACTGAAACTTGAATGTACTCCTTACCAACATTACTGCTTTTCAGAAAGTTATAATCCTTAGGAATTACTAATTTATACTACATGTATGTCAAAATGCATTAGCCAGGCTTGTTGGTAATCTTTAAATGCCTTTACTCTGGGCGGCATACACAAAAACACATGGGACTGGGCCAAAAGCTACCACTATCAGATGTATAAAACCAGAAACCACAGCTGTACATATGTAATGGCATTTCACTTCCCTTTCTATGACCATCTCAGAAAAACTATGTGCATGAAAGAAGAATCACATAATATCCGTGGAGCCCATCCAGCCCAAGATGTTGTCTCATAGTAGTCAAAAGCTGATGCTTGGAAACAGGAGAAAGAACAAATACTCTTTAACATATTCTCCACATGTCCTTTCCAGATCCATTTCCTTACTGCTTAGAAGTTTTCAAAGACAGGTTATAATGTATGTTTTTAATGAAATTTTTAGTTATTTTACCCAGTCATTTTTGGACCTACATAAGATTTCTGACACACAGACTAGGGAGTGTGGGGGTAGAGGGCAACACACTACATTTCATTTGAGCAGTGTAAAAGCCCACGTTTTTGTACTTGTTTTCAATCTTTTGCCTCCCAGCATTACTTGACTGTTGTAATTCCCTGGCTGAAAGAAGCAAGCAGCCCTCTCTTGTTATTCACCTCCACTTCAGTAGCAAGTTTATCTACCACCTCTACCCCACAGCTGTTTCTCTCACAAGCAAGCAAATGCAAAGAGATTACTAGTAAGGAAATGTATTGATGTAAAAATGCTACTATTAAGGAATCATGCATATCGCAAAATTAAACTGGTTGGTTTATAGATTGGCTATTTGGAATGAGTCAGAGGATGTTCAGGGGAGCAGATCCTCAGGTGGGACACAGTGCAAGTCCCCCGTAAAGTCTTTTTCTAAGCCTTACTCTGGCATTAGTAAATCTGTTCACCCAATAATGACAATATGCTACTTTCTCTCTGCGAGATAAAAAAAAAAAAATCACAATATCACAGCAACCCCGATTCCTCTTACCAAACCTTACTCTAAGTTGGTGCAACTGTTGATCCTGGAGAGGATACGAAGCTACGACATCTGGGTACCCTGCCTGCCAGCCGGGCTGCGGGCAGGTGTGTGCCCCGGCTCCAGACACCGCACCCTGTTACTGATACGCAAAACCCCCCCGTCATTAACTTTTAAGACAAACAGCACCTTCTTACCGGAGCTCTCCCGCAGCACCAGCGGTGGCACAGACCGTCCTCCTGCTGCTCCGGCCGCCTCCAGCGCCGCGCCCGGCCCGGCCCGGCCCGGCCCGGCGCTCTCCTCTCCCCGCGGAGCGCCGCCCCGCTCCGCTGCCGCGGAGTCACACAGTGCCGCCCTTCCTCCTTCTCCTCCCAAACTCCGCCGCCACGGCCGAACACCCAAATTTGCGCCTCCAGCGAAGCCGCCGGGAGGAGGGCGCGAGCTGCTGGCTCCGCAGCCGCCGCTCCGCCAAGTTCGGGTTTGTCTTGGCGGAACCTCTCGCCTCTCTGTCCCGGGACGTGCCCGCCGGCCGCGCACTCACCCGAGCGGGTCGCGGCCGTCCCGGGCCGGCGCCCTGCTCGGCTCGAAGGGGCGCTCTTGTGTGCACGGGGCGTGTGATGTGTGTGCGGCACAGCATTTTCCTCCATGACGTGGAGGAAAAAAGAAGGGCAGCCACCCGCCCCGAAACCTGTCGGGCAGGAGGAGGAGGACGAGTGGGAGGTGACGGTGAGGTCTCCGCCAGCACCCGGCAGCGGGAGGAACCCGCCGCCTCCACGGCGGCCCTCCGGCAAACGCGGCACCGGCTGCCCCACGGCTGCCCTTCGGGGGCGGAGCGGCCGCGGAGCTTCCCAAACACTACAGCCGGCTCGACCGGGCGGTAAGACAGGGCTGGGGCTGGGCTGGGGATGAGCCCCCGGCCCAGGTTCCTTGTCCTCTTCTCGGCTGCCCCGGAGCGCACAGCCGTGCGGAGGAGGCTGCTGCGGTCCCGGGGCGGCTGGGCACGAAGCGCGGCGATAGCTGCAGCTCTGAACTGACAAGCTGCACCCTGGCATGAAGCCTCTGCTTTATAGAAGGTTGGTTGGAAACGTTTTATTATTTTTATTTAGCAGTGAATAACCTGCCGCTGCGCTGGAATACTGCAGCTCCCCAGCCACTTCCAGGCTAACGCCAGTGTTTTAAGGTCAGGCCGAGCTGTTGGCTCTGCTCGCGGAGAGCCTCGGGCCCTGGTGCACCGGCTCGGTGAGAAATGTGGAAGGCGCCACAGCACCGGAGAGCATCTGTCTGCTGCTGTAGCGCTGACCCTGCAGCTGGGCACCACTGTGACAGCTCGGCTTAAGGCTGGTAATTGCATAAGCCACTGTGGCCAAGTTACATGTAACTGGATGTTTGAGCTCTCACCACAGAAATGCAAAAGGCCACAGATGCTGGGATACTGGTGTAAGTGGAAAACCTCCTGCCACAGACAAAGCCAAATCTTTCTTTTAACAAAAACAAACACCCCAATAAAAAACCCCACATCGATAACTCAGAAAAACATAGAGATACAAAAATCAGTTAAGAAGTTAACTTGAATCCTGTTCCAAAGTCCCAGTCCTTAGAAATGTTTTACTCCCTTCCTGTGTCATGTTTTTATTGATATGGCCCGTAACTTAGCAGTTCAAATGTCAGATCACCTATATCATTTCCTACCCAACTAGTTAACTAACTACTGGTGATAACCATAAAAGGCCCAAGTCTCATATAGGCAGCTGCTCATTCTATTAATTTAACGAGTGTTTTCCTCCATATTAGTTAATGTTTGAAGACCAGGAAAAAGGTCTTTGTGTTATCAGGACAAAATACTTGCCAACTGCAGACAAAATACTTGCCAACTGCAACTGTTTCAAGAATTTATCCAAACTCCTAGGGCAACATTATTCATCCCTATCCCTCCCCCTTAGCTGCATTTCCACCATCGAAAACCCCAGCAGTATTGCCTTAGAGTACTGTAAATACCTTTCCCAAGCTGGCTTTCATTCCCGTTATTCTCTTCCCTGACCTGCTCTGCTTTGCCTGGCAAGAAGGTGCAATGTTTTGTGTTGATCCTCTGCTTAGAATGACTTTAGCTCTCTCTGCACCTGCCTTTACTTTTTTCCTCTTCTCCATGTGTTTCCCTTACTTACAGAACTTCATGACCTGTGTTACTGGTTCCTGCTGGCCTTAAAATCTAGGGATCTTGTGTTGTATTGTCTGTCTCCCAGCTGCTTATCTTCCTCCAAACTCATTATTTTGTTTTGAATCTTGCATTCTTCCTTACTGGTATTAATCTCCCCACTGATTTTTTTTTTTTTTTAATTCCATATCAGAAATAAATAAATAAATAAATATGTGGAAAAATGAATCTGAATTTGTGGCTTTTTGCATCACCTTCTTCTCCTTTTATTCCCCATGTGAATATTTACAGCAGTCAGAATGCCAGGAGTTTTGTCTTACTATTTGCATTTTATATCCATTTTTTTACTTTAGCCTGCACCACATAAAGTAAGTTCTAACTCACAGCCTAGGAATGGAGGTCTACTAAATAAAAGAACTGACTCATGACAGCAGCAGAAGGGGCTGGGAGGGCGACCTGCCACTTGTGAGTAGAAGCTTTGTTACTCTGCTGCAGTTAGCATCACTAACAGCTGCCCATCTTTGACCAGTGACAACCACTTATATTTTTATGCAAAAGTACACTTAAAAAGCATAAATTTAAACTGAGAAAACATGATGGTTTAAGGTTTTTCTCTCTTAATGGATCTTTACATTAAGATCAAAGAATTCCAGCAGGGAGATTAGAGAATATTAACAGTTTTAAGATTTGGGGAGCAGAATCCTACATTTGTTAGTCATATTAAGCCATATGTTGTCAAGCTAATGCCTTTCTCAAGATGCTTCTATACAACTGAAAAACTGAAAAAAGCCTCAGTGTCTTTTTTCTTTCCCTTCTATGTATGTTTACATACAGCACCTGTAAGAGGCAGTGGTCTTCATGTAGCACTTTGCATTTTTACCTCTTTGCTTGGTTGCTCATGCAATTTTCTGTCACTGTATCTTAGGATTGCCTTAGGTCATGTAATCCCATTATTATAAGAGACCAAAATAGTACTTTCAAATTCTCACAGGTTTTGTACAGTAATTTTATTAGACATCTTGCAACAAAGAAAAAATTTCAAACAAACATGTAATTCAGAGGTCATTTTAGCAGTCAAATACCTTTTACTTTTCAGTGAAAGCACAGTGTTTGAATGAGCACTTCCTTTGAAACCATATGCCTTCAGGTTTGTTTTGCTGCTGCAGTTGTGAGAACACTCCATTTTCTTTCTTCGTGAAACTGACTTTACAAAATATCTGTCACTCAGCAGCTTTTACCTTTTCTGACTTCCAGGTCATTGGAATTCCTTTATTCTTACAGCCCATCAGGCTATGACTGCTCATGCATCCTAGGGTATAGTACTTGCTCTCTGCACATCAGACCCCTCTCACTTCCCTAAACCAACTTCTGTTAAGACACTAATCAGATCTTTGCAGAAGAGCTCTTCACACTCCAAATAGTTTGCTGACATTATGTATTAACAGGAGATACTTCCCATACTATTCACTGACATTAGAAGTAGCAGGTACTATTATTCTATCTCTTCTTACAATCCAAAGAACAAAAGAGCAGAAATATCACTTGAATGCAGATAACTCTCTTAACAGTCAAATCTGTTACAAATATGCTACTAAAGCAGATTCAAACATTGTAAAATTGAAACAAATATAATTTCCCCAGAGATTGGGATGAATATCTAAGAGGCTGTTACCTGGAAAAAATTGTGTTCCACAAACAGGCTAATTGCATTTCCTGTCAGATGCCAGCACATTTTCTGCCTATCAGAGAGATAGCTGGAACATGAATGGAATTTTCCTGAGCACTTCTAATAGCTGAAATTCCTCTTTTAACCTCTCTGAGCACCTGCCCCCCTTCTCAAATGTGTATATATATATATATATATATATGCACACATATATTTGCCACATAAAAGAAAGCTGATGATTTACAAGGCTGCTCATCTTGATTTTTTGCCTAACTTAACAGTTTATGTTACTACACAAACATGCCATTTCTGATAGCACATGCTCAGCCACAGCAGTTCCAGGTTTAGGTGTAAGAAGTGACTGTGAATGTGGATGCCTGTCTGTTTCTGTCCTTCCCCAATAAGATTTAGGCAGTTACTTTAATCTTAAATTAAAACTTAAAAGTTCATACCAAGTAATTAACCTGGAATATAATTCACAATGAGCATCAGTGTGTAAGTCCTATATCCTCCCCCATTTCTTAATCTTGCAGCACAAGAGTAAATATTGATCTTATCTTTGCCTACTACTAAGTACTTCCCTGTTCCTCACTTACCCACACAAACTTTCCATCATCCCAAGTGCTGGACAAATGATTTATCAAAATGACAGCAGCAAAGTATTTACTTCTAAAAGCTCAAATGTTTACTTTTAAGTAATGGCAAAGAAAAATGTATTAGCACTCAAGAAGTCTTTAGAATCCAAAATCTTTGCATTCTTTGTAGAAACTCCAGTGCTTTTCCATTGCAGAGCATGGTAGAAACTCCTCTTTATGTGCCATTACTATCTCATGGAATTGGAGAAAATGTGTCAGACTTTCCACTGAGTTGAACTGGACAAAAGAGCCTGTTGAAAATTAATGCAAATTATTAGATTAATGGAAAGCAATCACTGGCACTATTACCTAAAAAGATGTTTGTAGTTTGTCATAACCTTGCAAACCTTAGTGATCCCTAAGAATCTGTAATGTGCCCTAGGAATCTTGTGGGGTAAGACTTGCAACATCTTACCAGTATGTCTCACTCAGATCCAGTCTTCAATGATACAAGGGCCACACTACACCTCCTGGTGTCCAGCCTAAGAAGCTAGCCATCCCAGACATTTCCAATTATATAATTGGAATGCAGGACAATGCAGTTGTTCTTCGAGAGTGCTTGAATTTCATGCATTATGTCTACAAAGAGGCATGTTCAATGTACTTTACCAAAATAAGGTATCTCTTTCACAGAGAAAGCCCGTCCTGAAACAACTTTATGAAAAGGAAAGTGTAGACCTGTACAGAAGAAACTGCAGGACTGAACTATAGGTATTTTCAATATTTGCGTATCTGCTGGACTGAATTAACTATTGCAATGCATAAATTTAAAGCACTTTTGTCAGTACAGGAGAAGCTGAACTTCTGTCACTGTTAAAAATCAGTAACAAAGTAACATGGTAAAGATCCACCAGTAAGAAATATTAGAAGACGTTGATCCATAACAGCATAGATTCCAAAAGGCACTTGGAACTTCAGATTTCAGTTACTTGGTTTCATACATCTTTGATCCCCACTTTCTCCCTTTGGTATCCTTGCAAAAAGTAACACAGCTACTGAGCTGCCACAACCAGCCCAACATAGAAAACTGCCAGTGGGGGCAGAACTGTCACACATAGCCGATGGTGTCAAAAGAGGGAACTCTCATGAAAGTGGAGATGGTTTCTGTTTAAAAAAAGAACAAAAAACCAACAATAAAACCAAAACAACAAACTGCAGCAAAATATTGTTTCCAAACAATATTCAAGTTTCCTCAAGAAGCAAACCAGGATACATATATCAGGATTATTAGATCAGTCAAGATAAATCATTGTCAAAATGCAGCAAAAACATGTCAGAAGTGACACCAGTTGGACATTTAGCTTGTACCCATTCCTAGGCTATCATATGCCATCCCAAGAGTCTTTCTTTGTTAACCACCACTTTTCATTTCTGTCACCTACACCGATTCTAAGAAGCAAAACATACTCATTGAATGGACGACATGAACGGTGCCAGTGCTAAAACAAACAGTGTTTGTTTTAGCTATATGCAGGTGCTATATGCAGGTGCTAGACCCTTTAATTCCATGTCTTGGTGATGCTTTCCCTGCCACTTCCTGAGTTCCAGGAGCATAACACCCAAAGCCAGCAAAGTAACAAATTGCTACTAGAAGAGAGAGGCTGGTGTTCAGAGGTGCAAATAGCGTCTTGTGTGTCTTACAAGCTCGGTGCATCTTCAGTACATATAGCACAGTACATAATGGAACGAAATGTATGATCTGATGTCTGGAATATATTTAAGTATCACTGACTGCAACAAAGACAGGCAGGCTGCACACAAGACCCATGCAGAAAGTTACATCACAACACTCCTCACACTTACGAAGCAGCAGTCAGTCACACCAGAAGAAGGCAACTTATACACTCATCTAGAAGTGATGTTTTAAAGAGTACAAGGAATGCTTGCATTAAAAAATCACAAAATAGTTTTAAAGACAAAATCAGGTAAAAATAATCTTAAAGTATGCCTAGATTTTTTTTAAAAAGAAAATAACTGGCAGAAACTGAGATGATACATTTTCATTAATGCTGAGTATACAATAGCATGATAGGCATGAGTTCAACCTGCTCTAGCTGATTAGAAAAAGCTTTTTTTTTGTTCTGAAATATCCACATTTTGTATGCAAGTAGAAGGAAAATTCTTAGCAAAGCCCAAAACTAATTTAGTATCCTATATTGATAGATCATAATTGGAGGAAAGATGCTATTTTCTTACTTTGGAAAGGCTTTTCTGTGTAATGCAATGATTTAACTTACTGACTAAAAATTCTCAACTCAAATGAGAAGTGTAAGGGAGATAAGACCAAATACATATATAGAAGTCACTTTTTTCAGCAGCAGCTAATAGCTTTCTTTGTTAATTCCTTTGTGTCAAATTTATGTTTTACTTATTACATTAACATTTGTCAATTAAACATCACTATTTCACCGCAAGTACTTTACCTAAGTGAATAATTAACATATCTAATCTCTATATTCTCCACTTCTCAGTAATTTTAGATAACAGTCAACATCTAGAAAAACCACAGTGATTTATACATCCTAAAGCTGCCTTTCTCAGTTCTGACACCAGTGTTTGATTTAAAAGTGTCTATATCCACAGACAGTAATTTTCCCCAGTAGGTATGAATCAGTATTTTGGTCCCTGTGTTTTTTCCTCTGAAAACTATGATTTCTTTTCCTTTGCATTTTTCTTTCTCAAGTCTTTCACCCCTTTCTCTCTCCCTTTGCTACTATATTTAATCTTCTGATACACACTTTGATGTTTTCTTCCCGCACTTCGCTGACTGTTAACTCTAATCTCCTTAAAAAAGACTGGCAGTTTGGAGGCTGTAAGCAGCCAAGAAAGATTCCTATACTGTTATCCAGAACTCAGTGCCTCAGGTACAGAAGCAAACTCAGTAAATTTAGACAAACAAGCACGGCCTTACTCTGCTTTTCCACCCTTGCTGGCCTATTCTGTCAGTCTTCTATCATCTTCATGAACAGTAAGATAAAGTATCAATATCAGAATGAGGGTTTTTTTTTTCTATAAATATGGGGAAAACACATGTTGTCTCTTGATAGGTTTTCCATCCTGCTTTTCAACATTCCCTCTGTCTTTGAAGGCATCTATTTAAAAATCCCACTAGTATCTACCTTATTTTTCCCAAGCAGGGAAGCACAGGGACTATCCAAAAACTGGGTTACATATTTTACAATTATCTTACTGATGTAAATTATTTGTAAAATAATTTAAATGCTCTTGTAATTTAGACAACATATTTGAGTACATTTACAAGCATCAGTAAATCCAGTTTAAATACTTCTATAAAATAGGTAATGATGATTATCAGATCTGAGGGAAAGATGAACTGATTTGCAGTATCTGGCAAAGCCACAGGAGATTTTATTCTTCTGACTCAAAAGGATCTGTTTAGCACAGCTAGCCTAGACACAGGCTATAAATGCATAAGCAAAGAGAAGATCTAAGAACAACACACTTAGAGGTGACAGCATTTGATCTAAACTGCCATAGCAGAATATTAATAGAACAAATATCTGTCTTAAGTGCTTTCAAGTTTCTTGGGCCTTATTCACATTGCCCTCAAGAACTTAGAAAAGATCAGTCATAACCCAGGAGTTCCAACAGGCATTGTCTATTCAGACCAAGTAAGGCCTCAGAAATGACAGCTAGTACTTTATATAAACAACACTTTTGGGCCTTCTGAATCTTTAAAAAAAGGCTTCTACTGGATTCAGGCACAATAATTTTGCCCATGCTAGTGATACTTTTGAAAATAACTTTTCTTTCAGATTAAGTATTCCACTGAATCTGGACACTAGAACTAGGATTAACCCCTGATTTTAATAACTAAGCTGAAAAGTTCACCAGGGCAGTTCAACATGGTACTGGCTCATTATATTCTACAATTATTAAGGAAGAAGAAGAAATCTCAGTTAGAGGAATATGAGCTTTTGGCCAGTTTAGCCTGAAACTAAAGCTTTCCTATGCTTTATTTCCCTTTAACCTGGACACATGGCCTGGTACATATAGCTCTTTTTCTCTCCTAAGATTAGAATATATCAATGGTTTCTGTTACAGTCACATTAAGAACTTATTTTACTCAATATTGTCCTGAGGCTTGAGTGAAAGCAAGTAACTGCCTTTTGTGTTCTTCAGGTTTTTTAAAATTTGTATTAATGATTTATCAAATGGAAAGAAAATCTAGTTGAGATCTCATGTTTTGGCAAAAGCGATGTGTGTGGACAGATTGCCATTGTAAGACCAGAACTTTATCTGACAAAACACAATGTTTTCCCAGTAATTTAGTAGTTTTTTCCCCTGTAAATGCAGTCCCTTTTTTCAGGTCTCCCCACAGTTTTTGATCCAGTTACAAGATATAGATGTCAATTCTTTTTTTCTCTTGTAAATGCTGGAGTCCACAGACTCTGTCCTTACAAACCAATCAGTAAGGAGACATCTTCTAATTAACAGATCAATCATATCAGTCAGACACCTGAAGTTAAGGTGGTGTGCACCCACTACAAGATACACGCTAGCAGAAATTTTTACTAACTGCATTATGATTCTTTATGTTCATCTCCATCCCAATGTTGAAAATACCTTTTCCCCAAGAATTAATCTATCAAATTACCTAAATCATGCACACTGCATTTTTTGCATTGGTAATTATGGACCTTTGAAAAAAAATCAAACGTTATTTATAGCATCATCATAATAAATAAATTATTTCAGTGTGGAAGCTTCTTAATGGACTATAATGACCAGATAATTTATAGAAGGACTCTAACATAGAACAGCTGTAACAGTGCCAGAAGGACATAGAGCACCTTCTGATAGAACCTTAGTCTATGGTTTCTTTCTTCACATATCAGGCATGACTCATCATGGTTGATCTATAGGTTCAGTCCATCATCTGTCTATAACTGAAATCTGTATAGCAGTAATGTGGAAATTAATTTATACTTTCACAATTCATTATTTTATTCCATTCTTTCTAGATAAAATTGTGTATTTGAGAAAGAAACATTTCTTTCTCCACTCAATAAAGGAAGTTCCTCGGAAGTTCAAGGTCTCTTTATGAATCCAGTGACATTGGCAAAAGCAATGTCATAAAGCAAAAAAAAAAAAAAAATTAGGTGTTTAGAATCATTCTTCTTTCAAATTACTCCATAACAATGGTCTTCCTTGTTGCACTGTGTTTGCATAGGAAAAGGACTTGCAGATATGATTAGAGACCAAGTATTCATGCCTTTTATTCTAAAGCATCAGTTTCAAGGTTTACACTGAATTCTGAAATTACTTTATGTCTCATATGGTAGAAAGTATTATTCCCACAAATGAACCCAAACATGTTATGCTTTTTCAAAACACACAGTTAATAGTTCATCTGTTTCTAATTGTCTGAAAAATTTACAATAGAAATACTGCTTTACAGGCTTCTTTAGAGCATTACACACATAAGTGATACAAGTATATTATTTTCCATTAACCTTCTGCCTACATCATGATCTTATATAGTACCTATTTTTTCTCCTACATATCCTGGGGTATATGGCTGTTACACAGTAACAAATGCTTATTATGTGACATATTCTGAATTATTATTTTTCTGGTACCTTGGATTGGTGCATCAACATATTGTTACATTATTCATTTAACAATGTGGCAAAGCCAAGTCCGCCAATGTACTCTAGAAATCCAGCAATGTTTCAATAGTCCCCCAGAGAAACAAATGACAATGACAATTTAAATCTTAGTAGCTCTTTTTTTGCTATAGATGTAAAATTCTTTTATCCCCAAAAGGTGAGAGAAGTATAATTGACATACAAGCCAATACTAACCGAGAATGGTGCACAACCTCCCATAACAGAATCTATCTTCAAGACTGAATTTATAAATGAATAAAATAAAATAAGTACTTCTAAAATAAAACAGAATGGCTGGTTCCATTTTTATTATTAAAAATATTTTCTATTAGAAAATTTTTTTACACAGCTGTCCAGATGACCTTTCAGTTCTCAGTTAAGTCTATCACTATATTTAAATATCAATATCAATGATTTTGAGCTCAACATTAACAAAAGCATATACTAGTATCTGTTCTTAAAAGACCCAAAGATTGCTTTAAAAATAATTGTAGGAGACTATTTCTTGTCTTACTAGGAGGGTGTAGGTTCCTAACATACATTTCTTTCTTTTTAACCTATTATGTTATTGTTGTAGACTTAATTATATAATGATTCACTTGTATACTCACTTGAAAGGAAAATGGTTCTCTAAAATTATTTCTAACCATTTTAGAAAACCTGAAATTAATGTGCCAAGATAGTGCATAAAAAGTTCCAGCTCCAAACTTGGGTAATTAAAACCCAGCAGACTGAAATGCAGGTTGGAATAAACAGAAGACAAGTTATAAATCTAGTTTCATTTCAGATCAGAACAGCCCTTTGAAAAACCAATAGCTCCCGTTTTTCATGCACTGGCAAAATCTACAGGTGCTGTTTTTTGAGTTTTATGTACAACCTCAGAACAACTTCTAGAGCCTTCTCCTACACTATTATAACATGGTGACTGAAAGACTGAATTGTTTTGTTTAAAAGCTTTGTCATAACTTTGTTAAAAGTGATTCCTGAATAAAACACCAAACTGATAAAAAAGTGATAAAATTTGAACACTTCCCAGGATAAACTCATAAGGTAATCTCCTAAATATTTTCACCTCATATTACCAATGTGATGTCAAAATAATCTTGTCTGTCTAAAGCAAAGCAGTAGGCAGAAGCCAGTGCCTCTTGAAGGCTGATATGTTTCACATTGCATTGCATTTACTGCTTTCATAAGTTAAGATACGGAAAGATTTGTTCCCGGAAGATAATCTACAACAGTTCTGTTTGTCTCAGTGTTCTCTCAGTCGCTACAGGACCACCAAAGCAGATGAAAATGCTATAGTGCACCTGATTAAGAAGATGAATCCATTATCAAAGGATTCTTTCACCACTTGTTTCACAAAGTAAAAAGGTCAGAAAGCCAGTGTTCAATGCACTCAACTAGGAGTCAGTTTTAAGTACTCTTAGCTGGACTTCCTAGGAGAACATAGTTTCTGTATCAAAAAAACAGGCAAAAGTTTTAACAAGCAAGTTTCCAACTAGATATTGGGGAAAAATTCATCTTGAGCATGGTTAAGCATGGGAATACCCAACCCTGAAAATGTGCAGAATTTGCCCAACAAGGCATTAAGAAATCTTATCTAATTTGGAAACTGGTCCTACTTTGAACAGAAGGTTGGACTGAAGACCTCCAAAGGTCCCACTGAACCTATGTTAGCCTATGATTCTGTGCAATCACAGTATTGTCTGGTTTCTTCTGAAGTAATTTTCCAATTTCAGAAAAATCTGGCTAACAGATAAGAAATACAGACATTAGAACTGGTTTCCACGGTATGCAGTCCCTGATAGTTTCTTCTGCCACCTCCCTCTGCCTACCCACAATTTTTGGCTCTCTGAAAAGTGATTTTTGTTTGGCTTTTGCTGGCCACATAGCTGAAGTCTGAATCAATCATGTGACATTTTACCTTCTACCCTGCTGACAGTCAAATAACAGCAGGTAGAGGATTTTGGAAAGCAAGATGAAGGAAGCCTATGCCTCAGCCAAGGAATGCAGTTACTGGAAAATACTGCTTTGTAAATTCTGCAGACAGAACTCTGCACTTCTTTGTAAAGCATCTAAGCACGTAAAGCAAATGCCTGGAACTTTCACGTTCAACATACTGAAAAGTACTTTCAAGTATTTTGTCTGTAAGCCATAAAGAAGAGAGAACAGTGCACCTTGAAATACCCCGAGACTGTAAAACATTTTAGATAGACATTTTTGTCTGCAATCTCACTTTTCTTTCCAAGTACAAAATACAAAGAATATATAGTTCATCTTCCTGTCTTTTAGAGTCATATAAATGGGGACATAGTGTAGTTGAAGAATATTCTACTATAGATAAGGAAGAAAAAATATATATGAGATGTCAGGGTTCTGGTTTTTTATTTCTAGATGGTTTGTTTGCTGGGGGTAATTAAATCTTCCAAGTACTTCTCTTTCACATCACTGTTGCCATTACTAATAGTAGGATAAGCTACTACTTCAACAATACCCAGTCCAAATAATTCAGATATACAGAATCAAGTTCCTTAAGCCATACTTATTTTTGTTAGAAATAATAAACTTGGGGTTCTCAGTTTACATCTTGACTTTTCAACCACTAATGTTATTCATCATCTTTTCCTGCTTTCCTTCAAAAATATGAAGAAGAAAATAGCAGTTTTCTAGTGAAAGTAGTTTCTGACATAACTGTCTGGGCCTAACCAGAACCCAGGATTCTGATGTGGAGTACAGTCCAGCACAAAATTTATTTTACAATAAATAAATATTGGGCTAGATTTGTTGTTTGGATTATGTTACAAAGTATCTTCAACAGTTCAAATATGCATATGATATCCCTATCCTGAAAAGTTTACAATTTAAAGTATAATGGAAGACTGTTGCAAATATGCACATACAGTGTTTTCTAGTAGCTTAATTTTACACTTGTTTAGGTACTGATATATGTAATAACTAAGCTTCATTTAACTGGAATGTTTCACATGGATTTAACTAGTCTCCTGTAAAGTCAGGCATTTCAGCATCACAACTTTGTACTGGTGTACAAGACAATGAGTGACTATCAAGAAAATGAAAATTAATTACCCTTCTATCTTTTTCCAGGACTAGTAAAGGCCACAGAGTAAACTAGCTTAAATAAAAATTATACAGCTGAGCTTTACATTCAGATTTTATTTAACACAAAGTAAAACAGCAGTGGCATTGTGTATGTGCCTAGTTCTTTGGAAACAGAACTAGAGGGCAAATCAATGCAGTAAATGCATCTATGGGTTATGGGCCTTCTCATTGCATTTAAAAAATTTCATTTAAGAGACTTATTGAAGCACTCATTCTGAGATGCTTGCAGAGGAATTTCCTTCTGAAATAGGAGTTTGCTTTTTACAGTTTATTTTAAAAAATTTGGTCAGACTGTGAAACTTGAGAAGCTTCTACTAAGACCTCTACGCAAAAGATTTGAGATCCACAAGGCAGAGATGTCAAAACTGAGATGGTGGATAAATTTTTACATATTATACTGCATGTTCAGCAGCTTTTTTCCTTCAATTGATAGAGTAATTATAGTAGGTATGAGCAAAAATTTAGATATGTAACAATATTCCTGTAAATTTACAGTTTATCAGGTTTCATTATAACATGTATCTCTAATTTTGAATTATCTCCACTGTCTGTTAATGGTTACTTTTGCTACAATATTACTCTACACTCTTGCTGTAAGTGTTTTGATTCAGGAGAGAGCACCTAGATAGTAGGGTGACAATGACCATATATGCTACACGACCATTATTTTGGCAAGCAGAATACAAATAGTAGGACAGTAGGTATATTTGAGAAAATATCAATGGGGCTGTTCATTTATTCAGCAGAGATACATAACTTCTATTAACCATTGTCTTTGTTAATTTTCAATTAATATCGAAGAGTTGTTCAATCTGTGTTTTTTGATATAAATAAATGTAGCAATGTACTACACAATCTATTTTTGTAACGTGAAAGTCCACCTTCCTCCAAATATTCTTCCCTGGCCTTTAGGATACTAAGTCTGTTTGCTATTATTAAAAAAAAAAAAAAAAAAAAAAAAAAACCAAAAAACCAAAAAAAAGGGATAATAAAGCATTTTCTGCAGAGGTTTCTCAGCTTAATTCTTTGCAAGGTAGCTGTAGGGCCTATGTACAGAAGCATTAAGAATTGCTTTAAAATGAGGATGCACTTTTAGTTTACAATGATGACAATGACTAGATTCACTTCTGTTTTCTGTCTTACTGCCTCTCAGCAGACCTGGCTCGGCACTGTTAGCTGGCACTGGGGTTTGAGCTGATCACTCTAACTTTGCACTGTGGTCAGTCAGGGTCACCCCTCTGTACTGTAATCACAGGCAATAGAGGAAAAAAATACCAAATGAAGTGCAATACGCATTGTTCAAATCATACACGTATTACAGATAGGGTTTAATGTGCAATCGATTTAAAAATGCAATACTGAAAACACAAAGTTACAAGCTTGGTCAGTTACACAAAGGTCAGAGCATTTTCAGAAGCATTTCCATACCACCCTTTAAATTAGTTTACACCAGATTATTTTGCAATGTATCATATTTCTCCATCTAAATCCAGAAGATATTCCTCCATGCTATTATTTTTTTGAGACATTTAACTGAGTACTCAAAATGATATGAAATTATTTTGTTAACTACACCAAAATAGCAAAATGTTTCTAATTTGGATACAGGAGAGTCAACCATATTGAGCTCTGAAAAACGCTGCTATTGGGTCATTTATATCAATCTAAACCCTCAGGGGCATATCATTTTTCCCCAGCACTCCTGCCCTCCCACACACAAATCAATTCCATGCCACCTACTTTTCTTTCTCCTTTCATATCTCTTCCATAGCCCTTGCATCCACCATTAGGTTTTCTAGACTGCTAAAAAAACACTTACTCATAAATTCCCTGGCAACAGCTGCTTCTCCTTCAGCACACAGCTCTCACAACTTGTGTTTGTGGCAGGGATATGGTGTTTGGCTGCATATTACCCAGGTCAAAGCTCCCAAGAGGCTGAGCAATAGAGCCACTGATAGTGCTGGTGGTTCCTTGTGATAAAATTCTTTCCTGGGAGCATGAAAGATACTTTTGTTCTAAGAACAAGAAGTATCACTTAACACTGATGGTTTAATGCACAGAGAAGTTATGCTTTTTATTTTTCTTAATTTATTTCTCTGTATTTTCACTTAGCCTTATATCACCTAACAAATGTAAGGGCAAACTTTCCTTTTCTCCTTTACCAACCCAGTGGTGGCTGCTGTAAGATGATTTGGCCTTGTTTTTTCGTTTCTTTTTAAATCTAAATCTTCCTTGGCAAAATTACAACAGACACTGCAAAACTCTAACTTGAAAAGTAGCCTACTAAATGGCTACTGTGTGTTTCATTGCTTGCCTCAAGGAAAACAGAAACATACCATATCACGTATGATCATAGCACAACTTTCTCACTTGCTTTCAAGCATTCCTCCTGAGCTCAGTGTAAAATTTAATACTCTATCCTGAAATAGCATAAACCTTTCAAAATAGCTTATGGTTCAGCCATTAAGAAATCATTTGGATTCCCTTGAAAACACTATTCTTCCCTACAACTTTGGGACCTTTCATGAACTAAAGGTGAACAAGAGCTGTTTTAATATTTACAGGTGGCTAATGGTTATTAAAGGCAGTAAAAGATTGCCTAAGCACAAGAATTGGAGTAGTCATACTGTTTTCCAAAGACTGTCTTCCTGAAATAGCAATCTGCAAAATGAATGTGCATATCACACTTACTGTAACAACCGAATAAGCTTTTCTTTCAAGCCACCTCACTGGAATTTCAATGTGAAATACCTAACACCAGCATTTGCTCTACAACTTAAATCTGTTCTTCAGCTGACATCTGCTTCTGAATCCTTGTTATTCTTGGTCATTTTAAACAAACATTACGACAAGTATCAGAAAGTACAGAGAAATTCTAAGCCATATAATAAGTGTTTCTTCTGTTTTCCTGTACACAGATAGTCTAAAAGTACTGCTTATTTGCTTAATGTTTACATTTCACTCAGGCTTGAATACAGTAATTCTTGCTTTCTGCTAGCATGATCCTAGGAGAGACTGAAGACTCAGACTCAAAGAAGGTACAGATGCTGAAAATAAGTTAGGATTTAGATGAACAATTCCAAAATTGCAATCTCCAATGCTTCTATTAAATACCTGCATTGGTCTGGGACTGCTTTACTTCATGGGCTCTTCAAGTTTTTTGTACTAACACCCCTAAGGTACTAGAAGTCTGATACTATACATAAATGTTGAAGCACCTTATAAATCTCAACCAAGATGAAAAACTCGATCGTTTCTTATGTTAGCCACTATAGAAGAGCAGCTCCTGCTCTTCTTGCCAAGGGACCTTGATTTGGTAGAGGTTCCTGGGACACGCTTCCTAAACTGGGCTGTACAAAAAGTTCATTGGTAGCTGCTTCTTTCTATTACAAGATGGCTAGGTGTAGCCACTGCATATATCATTTTCTTCCCACTTCTCCATGCTCTCCACATAGTAGGTCAATGAACACTGAGCCAAGGTATGGGAAGGTACAAGGAGAGTGAGGGAGGGGTATTAAAAATAATAGCATTCTCCTCTAAAATTGCTCACATTCCCAGGCCCCAGTCTTCTTTTTTAACAATGCTCTAGGATGCACAGTAAAAAAAAAGAAAAATCATTAATACAGAAAGAAAAAAAGAAAAAAACTTCTGAAAAGCAGAAAAAACTTCTACTATATAATACACACAGGCCCTAAGTATATTAGAAAGATAAAAGAGTG
This sequence comes from Taeniopygia guttata, assembly GCF_048771995.1. Taxonomy (NCBI): domain Eukaryota; kingdom Metazoa; phylum Chordata; class Aves; order Passeriformes; family Estrildidae; genus Taeniopygia; species Taeniopygia guttata. Next base: position 66,282,584 of record NC_133063.1, on the reverse strand, counting down.
CCTGGGAATGTCTCCAGATAAGCACTACAGAATAGTTCACATCCACACCAGCAAACTTTCCTCTGCTTTTGATCAGGTAAAGTATCTGTTGGAAAAAGCACTTGGAACAAGCTAACTCATGAACTGAGCTTGGAAACAATTTGAGGGTAGTCCAATGACCCGAACTGTACCACAAAATAACAGTGCATATTAATCTTCTTCTGAAACAATTTAAGGCGCTGTTTAATGTCCTACATATCTGGCCATGTAGTATCTGAAATGGAACTGAAACTGAGAACACTTTGATTTTCCCTCCCTCAACTTCTCACCTAAGACTAATGGTTAGGCAGTGGTTACTGTCATTTTAAATCATATATCACAAAGAAAGCTTCCTTAAATACTCTTTTCCAGATGACCCTGGACTACTTGGGGGAAAACAGAATAACTTTTGTTTGTCAAGAATAGTTTTTGAATGAATTGATTTCTCTGTTCTGGAAGTTACAATGTTTATTATAAATTTTTCACAATACAAATAATTCAGAAGAACTAATGAAATCTTCAAGGGCCTATCAAAAAGTTTGAAAACTAAATCCAGATCTAAGTCACACCTAGTATAAACTGAAGTTACTGAAGCAAGGAAAAATAAACTCATCATCTGGAAGCTCTTAGCCTGAAGCAAATACCAGTAGAACATGGTAATTTGAATATAAAGTTAGTTCTTTTGAACTATTATCTTTAAATTTTCTTTCACTATGTTGAAAACAGACCAACCCTGGTATCCCAGTTCACATGAAGTGCAGTGTCTTATCAAACTAACAGAACCAATCCCAAAAGCCCAAAAGCTTTATGGCGTCCAAGTACAACTGCCTGTCAAAGTGACTTGTGTTTTCCTGAGAATACATTGCTGATCAAAATTAGGCTGAAGTTCTTAAGTTTGCTAAGCAGTTCTGAAAAAATTGTTCAGTGTCATTTTGTCATATCACTGCACTTTGTTTCTTTTGACTATTTATTTCTAGAGAATTAAATATCCTCCTAAATATTAGTGTTGCTTGGGCAATAGAATAAAAAAATACTGAAACAGCCTACTTGAGACTTCACTTAATAATAAATATTCTAATATAAAGTGTTACCTTTTTTTTTACATAGCAACCAAATCATTAGTAACTATTCTCTTCACACAACAAATTTATGGAAGAAGTGTACTTTTTTAGACTTCATGTACAAGTTCTGCCACTATTTACATTTCAAGATCAAGATCAGTGATAACCATATATCCCAGAAAAAAATCAGAAAGCAATAGAGAAATTTTGAGCTTTAAGTTCTTTAGAAATCACTTTCTGCTGCTTTCAGTTATGAAGAATATTAGATTTTAAGTGGTACATACCTAAAGGGTTTCCTTTCTGTGTTGGTAACTCCAGGTCACTGGAAACTGACACTTCACCAACACTAAATTTTGACAATTCTGTCCCAAGATATGTCACCTGTAAAAAGAAATCTAGGTGGATAACTGATTGTTTTAATTAGTATCCTTTTTGTTTTGTTTTGTTTTGTTTTGTTTTATATAGGTGTAGAAACTTCACTTTTCTTTTAAAACTGAGTTTATGTACTTGTAAACCTAATCTGCATCTGTCAAGATCAAGGAGAAATTATGCTAATTTGCATTCTAATTGAAGAAAACCCCAAGCATAATACAGCCCATCTGTAATGCCCTTTAAACTCTGGCAGTGTCTTTGCAACAGTCATGCATGACACCCTGATATTTCAGTAAGTCTGCTCCTTTTTATTCAAACTACCTTTCAGCTTTCTCTATCAGTCAATCCTCTTTAAAGCTACTCTTCAAAATCCCTTTTAGCTTACAGTGTGAGCATTCCACATTCATTCAACATTCATGGTGAGTTCATCACTATACAGCTATGCAGCTACAGCAGTCTCTTTGCTGCTCATTTATTAGAAGTGCGAAGATATTTAAAATTCAGATTTGTACCCTTTTTTGCTTTAATAACAGTAAGGAGATCTAGATTAGTGAAACTTGTTACAGCCATTCATTATTGCTAAGTTCGGGATATCAGGCCTACCTTATTCCACACGTACTTCCATGTCACAGAAATATCACTTCCTAGTAGATCTTTCACCCACTGAACTGGATTCTGTAGTATTTGTCCTTTACTAGTTCTGATCTTGCCATTCTTCAAGAGTGTAGCTTTATGACTAAATTCCTAAAAAAGTAAGAAATAATTTCAATTGATAAATTAACAAATATAAGATCTTTGAAACATGAAAAATGCCAAAGAACAATATAGCTGAAAAGTTGCAGCTAATTCTGTTTTTCTCTGAAAAAAAGTTAAGTAATCTAATGCAACTATTAAAAACTGTATAACATAACATTATTTATTCCACCAGAATAAGAAGCTTTAGCCAATCAGATGACAAATCTCCCTATTTGTGTTTGTCAGAACTGTATTTGTATCTTAGTTTCTCTTACGCATAACAAGGCTTTGAATAAATTAACATACAACAGTTAACTCAGGCACTTACACGAAGTGAATCTGTGCAACAAGAAACTGCTATATGAGGTACGTATATGTCAGAGTGCAGTTTCAGCAATCAGTCAAACATGAAACATATTTGCATAAAATTTTTGCTTATATGAAGGGATATCACATGTTTTAGGAGGAACCTAACATAACCTAACCTTACACAAAATTAAGTACAAATGAACTTATTGTTAATGCCTCTTTCATAATGTTAATACAGCCCAGTTCTGCAAATATTTACACCTCTCCAGAAGCACAGGTTATAGCTGTTTATAGATGAGTAAATCATGGTTTTGTCATACTGGCCTCAGTTGACTAACACAGCTAAATAATACAATTAGTTCTTTATCAACTCTGTTAGAACTTAGTAAGATCATGTATCATTCATAACGTTAAACAATCCAAGTAAGAGAATGATGCACCAGAAAATACTGAAACATCTCCTACCATATCCACTCGCTTGGGGTTGCTTTAAGAACTAAATAAAGACAATTAACCCAAATATTTCAATGAGCACTGAATCAAGTTCATAAGTTCACAACCTAGTTTCACAACCTAGGTCTAGAGCATTCAACAACTGCATTCTGCCTGCCCAAAGCTAACATTAAGTAAGGACTATGTACCACCTGTATATTGTTATCAAATACATCTCTATAATGGTAAAGAAGGGAAATTTACTGATCATCTCTTTGCAGTGCAACAGACACTGGCTTCTCAATTTTTATTTCCATAACACTGTCTTCCAAAATATAAATGAGTGTCATTTTCATCCTAGTAAAGATCGCTGATTTCTCTACATGCTGAACACTAGTACTTGCAGTGTTGGGTTATAAGTCCTTAGGATCTACACGCATCAAACTGCTATCACAGACAACTGTCTTGAAAAATTACAGTAGGAGTACTGAATTTTTCATCCTTCCACTTAGTCATCTTGCAGTTCAAAGAAATATTACATGTTCTTCAGAAAAAGTAGCATGTCTCCATACCTATCGTATGGCCTGATGTACAGCCCTGTGACTTACGCTACCCTATGACCCTATGTTCTAGAACAAAAGACACACCAAACGGCAGCTCTCAGCAGAAAAGCATTCCTGAGATTATAGGTATAGGAAAAGGAGTTCTTTCTACATTAACTAAACTGACGAGTTGCCTGAAAATACTCAAAATAACGTTTCAAATTTTTATCAATAACTAGCTGTGTTGGTTTTGTGGGGGGAGGGGGGGGTGTCTTCTGTGAGAAGCTGCCAGAAGCTTCCACGATGTCTGGCAGAGCTGTATCGCTCTAAGGATGGGCATGCTGCTGGCTGTACCTGGGCCAATTAGAGATGTTGATAATGTCTCTGTGATAACTTATATAAGAAGAAAATCAAAACAAAGTGGGCACAGTTTTTCCTAGCCAGAGAAGAGAAGGAGGCGAGAACATGTTAGGGAAACAATATAGGAAACAACTCCAAGGTCAGTGGAGAAGGAGGGGAGGAGGTGCTCCAGGCACTGGAGCCGAGATTCCTCTGCAGGCCCTGGTGAGACCATGGAGAAGCAGCCGTGCCTCTGCAGCCCCTGGGGATCCATGGGGGATGCAGAGGTCCCCCACAGCCCATGGGGGAAGTGCCCATGCTGGAGCGGGTGGATGCCTGGAGGAGGCTGTGGTCCAGTGGGAGACTATGGAGAGAGGGGGCCTTGCTTCCAGGCTGGAGCAGCCTGTCCTTGCAGGACTGCACCCTGTGGAAGAGTGACCACACCACAGCAGTTTGGAAAGGAATGTCTGCCCATGGGAGGGACCCAGTTTGCAGCAGTTTTGGGAGGACTGCTGCTGGTGAGATTGGTACTGTGCTGGGGAAGGTCACAGAGAGCTGTGTCCCGTGGGAGAGACCCCATGGCCTCACAGGGGAAGGATTCCTCTCCCTGAGCAGCAGAAGAAAACCTCGGATGATGAAGTGACCAAATCCCCATGCCCTGTCTCCCTCTGCTGTTGGTGGGAAGGAGGGAAGGGTTGGGGAAAAACGTGTTTATTAAGGGTTTATTTTTAGTTCTTATTATCCTCCTCTGATTCTCTTAGTAATAAATTCACCTGTTTTGCCCTTGAAATGTTTTCTCCTGGTCCTTATTTAAACTTGTGAAGCTTTTATTAAATTTTTCTCACTCCTCTGCCCAGCTGTGGCAGGGGAAGGCAAGTGAGCGACTTTTGTGGGTGTCTGGCATTAGGCCAGCATCAAACCATGACACTAGTTAACATCTGGGAATTCAATCAATGATTCCCTCATATGCTCAATACTAAGCCAGTCCCCTAGCAGCTGCTCTGAAAATCTGTTCTTTATTTGGAGGGACAGGGAAATGCTTTTATATTAAAAAAGAGGGTTTTCTCTTTTTTTCAAATATGGTTCATACCATACTGTATGCTTATAGAACCAGCAAGCGTGTAAGCATGAAATTTTGCATGTATTTGTGCCTATGACAGCACTACAAAATCCTTGATGTCACATTTTTTTATTTTGGACTTGACAGCTGCTTCCAAGAATGACATTAAATCATAACAATGATTACATTCCTGCTCCTTCCAGTATGAAAATCAGGTATTACACAATGTAAATCAGCCACAGATTCCACTCTGGTTATAGCAATAAGAAATATTAGCAAACTGGTAATGCAAAGTTAACACAAATTTTACTTATGCAATATTCTGGGTTTTAAAATTATGGACTGACAGAAGACTTCATCCATATAATTTTCCTTTTAAACTTATGAACAGTTATCTATAACCAATGAATAAAAATATTCATTACTAAGTGCTGAAGATGCAGACTAAACCATGAGAACTACTGTTTCCCATTTTAGTGTGTCGGGTATTTTCATTATCCACTAATATTAATATTATTACTATTATTATTTCTCAACAATTACCTGCAGTTTGAATTCTAAAACATTTTCTCCAGGCTTTATTCTTCCCAATTCAAGCAGATCTATCAACTGATACTTCTTCTTACTCTTCCATCCATACCTCACTTGTTTTTGTTCCCATTCCTGATTATCATAACTCTGTGAAGATTTCTCACTGATATTTGCTAGTGAGTCTGTATTTGAGGAGAGATTAGTAAGCATCAGGTTGGCATTAAATGAATTCTCACTACTCTGAAAGACCTTTTGCTGCAAAGTATTAGAGAAGTTTTTTGTAGATGCTATTAAAATTTCTTGCTGCACCTGCTGTTGCTGCTGGAAAGCTTCTTTCTTATTCACATATCTGTGCAGACCCTGATGTGAAAGAACCTGCTTGCAGTCATTGGTTGTTTGATAGACATTCTTACTGACAACAGTGCTTTGGGGTTCTACAGTATTTAATGAGTTGGTTATTGAAATGGGTTTTGAAAACCTGTTTCTTTGTCCTACAGTTACTATGCGATCAATGTCTTTTTGCTGTGAGCACTTTGTTTTAGCTGTGGAAATAGTAGGTTTTGAAGGCAATGTCATCACCTCTGCAGCATTTGTCAGCTTTGACATGTCAAAGGCATATTCTCTTACTCTGTTTTCAGATGCCAAAGCATGATCAGAAGCCTCCTTGCTTGTAATTGCTTCTTTATTTGCTCCTTTCTCATCCAAGCAGATGTGTGGATGCTGGATGCATTCCTGAGCTGAAAGTCTATTTTCTAAAGAGACACGTGCTTCTACTCTGTTTCCATTAGGTGTGCTGGCACCAAGCCCCATAGTAAGTGTTACTGTATTAGGACACATGATTTCATTAGCAGTTAAACTTTCTCTTGTATCACTTCCATGAAAAGTAACTAACTTTGAGATTTGCTTATCTGATGATGAACTGAACATTTGCTTTGTTTTTCTGTAATTTTTTATTTTCTGCACTAATTTTTCCTGGTTTTGGGCAACAGTCAACAGGCTCTTTTGCCTAGAAGCAAGGTTAACTAATTGTTTCCTTAGCGCACCTTTTTGAAATGATTCCACTGAAGCCCTATAGAAAATAAAAAATAAAGACATTGAAGTTACTGTAAATACAAAATTAAAACAGTTAATAGACATAACTCACAAAGAACATGTTTCAACATTTAAAATCTGCCAACATATAAAATTTTAGCAATATTTTGATCATGTATGAAGTTTAATGTTCAAATCCCAGGTTTATGAACAACAAGGTGCAGAATTCCATAGCAGGATACAGAATTAAGATGCAGGTGAGAATCCCTTAGAATTAGAATAATAATCATCAAAACTTCAGAAATAGCTTTGCCTATACCACTCCTTAATTCACAGGTTTTATACTCCTATATCACCTTTAATTCAAAGAATCAAAACTGTGCCTGTAGTATCACCAACTGCTCTTTTATTACCACAAATCATAGTAGCACACTGAATCCCATGTCTCAAAGGTCTACTTTGAAGCCTTTTAAAACAAGTTCAGGATGAGCTCCTGAAGGATCATACTATAAGCATTTTTTTATGGTGTACACAACAAAAGATTTCATAAAGCCACCATTGTAACAATGCCACATGACCTTTAAGTAAAGAGGACAGAACAGTTTAGGATGTTGCCTGCGTAATCTGGGAACGCTGTACCTCCATCAGACCCTGCTCCCAGACTGAGAGTCCTTCCTGTGAGACCTCTTACCTGGGAGACTTTACCTCCCTTCTTCTGGAAGGGAATTCTTTATTTACCCCACTTTCTTTGATACAAGAGCCATCAACACAGAATAACACTATTTTTTCCTAATTACCCTTCATGGGATAAGTGGCATTACTATGACTCTCTAGCATCATCTTGGGAAGATAGAGAAGTAATGCAAGTTGTGGGAAACGGAACTGCAGTATGGTTTGCTTTTAAGGACACCCACTGCAGAGATGCCATACCAGGAAATACCACATCAGTCTCAAAAGGGACTGTTGAGGGGATGACAAAGGCACACTAAGACCAGATGGCTCAGAACAAGGACAGAACAAACACATCTTGGCAGTATTGTTGTCTGTATTATGATACTGCTTGGTACCTCATGTGTTTGGAATACATGTACCACCAACATATCAGCATACAGTCAGTCACTGAGTAATCCATGAAAACTATGGGCTTTTACTCAGGCCACTGAGGCTTCCACACACTCTGCTAGTAATTTTTACTCTGGGAAATTTTGTTACTTTATTGCTATACAAGTACAGAAGAAGATGCAATTGAATAGGCAAAGACAGTGTGACTAAAATGACAAAGTAACTTACAGCCACTAACAAATATAATAATTCTTATTTGTTAATTTTTCTCAGGTAAAAGATATATCTTAGTACCTTAGTACAGAAGATGCTAGTACCTATCTCTAAGTACAGAAAAGGAACAATGTAAGTAGTACCCTCTCTGGGCCAACTAACTGAACAACAGAAAGATGGAAAATGTGATGATGCCTCCAGATCTTCTATGGCTTGTGTGACAAAAGTTATAAGCCAATTAATTAAAAATAAGATGTTGACTATATCAATAATAAAAAGTAAATATAATGTAATTTGGAATATAGCTGCAATATGGATAGGATATCTGCAATACCCAGAAATATTTATCACTTCACTCTGGAACAGTCTTAATCTCAATACTAGAAAACAGATAAGTTTGTGTAGCTATTATGTTTATTGTCCTTGTTTCTTAACTCAGTCACTATTTTGCCCACAAGGATGATTTGGATATTTAAACTCTTTGGATATTTGGAACTCTAACTCCTCATAATTTTTTTTAAAATATCTGTGTAATACGTGTATCTTACATTTTATTGCTGGTAAAATCGCTTGTGACAGACATAATTCAGTCTCTGCTCAACCAGCCTTTATATTTTGCCATGGGACTGCCTGAAAGCTTTATGCTGCTGCTTTTACATGACCAGCCAAATCATGCTCACAAAAGCAAGAATGGAAACACCCTCATCAGCTGGCCTAGAAGCATTCGTTGAATAGGATGCTTATTGTTAGGTGAGCACTCACCACATGACCAACGTTGAGTCCTTGTAAGGAAGTAAAAAGGGGCCTTTTGAGAGCTAGCATCATGAGGCTGGTAATTCACACTGAGATGTGTAAACCTAGCTGACATTTTAATTGTTCTCAGAAAAATTGAATGTCTGCAAGCATGCTTCAAGCCTTTTCTTTAAATGGCTCTTTTGGCCATTGGCTGAACTCTCCTAACCTAGGAGTGATGAAGAAACAAATCAGAGCCAGAGACACTCCAAGTAGTGTCCTGAGTTGCTATTACTTTCCCCCATGGTACTGCAAAATTAATGTAATTGCTCAGTACCCCCATTTCCTAATTTCTGCTTAGGTATCATGGCTCCATGCAGGGAAAAGTCCTCCTTATCAAACCTGACTTCCTTTTAAAACTTCACCTAGCTGATCAAGGGAAGCCAGGTGATGTAATCTTCTAGGATTTCAATAAAACTTTTGATACCATCTGTCACAGGATCCTTCTGGACAAAATGTCCAGATAAACACATCACATGATGGATGAGCAACTGACTCAGAGGTCAGGCTCAGAGGCTTCTAGTGAATGGGGTGACATCAGGCTGGTGACCTGCCACAGGGCTCTGTGCTCTTCAACATCTTCACATCTTCACTTCATCTCCACTAATAACTTGGATGCAGAAATGGAAGGGATACTAGGCAAGTACACTAACAATACAAAACTGGGAGGAGTTGTTGACTCCTTTGAGAGCACAGAGGTCCCTGCAGAGGAACCTCAACAAATCAGAGGACTAGGCAATCACCAGCCATGTAAAGTTCAATAAGAAAAAGTGATAGATTCTGCACCTGGAATGGGGCAAGCCTGGATGTATGGACAGACAGACAGAATGAGATGCTGGAAAGCAGCAACACGGAAAAGGACCTGGGGGTCCTGGTTGATGGCAAGTTGAACATGGTCAGCAGTGCCCTGGAAGCCAGGAGGGCCACCCATGTCCTGGGGGGCATCAGCCAAACAAGGGAGAGGATTGTCCTGCTGTGCTCTGCTCTGGGGCAGCCTCACCTCGAGTGCTGGGGGCAGTTCTGGGTGCCACAATAGCCTAATGTAAGGCTAGAGAGTGTCCAAAAGAGGGCCATGAGGATGGTGAAAGGCCTTGAGGGGAAGATGCATGAGGAGCAGCTGAGGTCACCTGGTCTGTTCAGCCTGGAGGACACTGAGGAGAGATCTCATTGCAGTCTACATCTTCTTCTTGTGAGGGGAAGAGGATGGAGAGGCACTGATCTCTTCTCAGTGCTGATCAGTGACAGGACCCAAGGAAATCGCCTGAGGTTGTGTCAGGGGAGTTTTAGGTTGGATATCTGGAAAATGTTCTTTACACAGGAGTGGCTGGGCACTGGAACAGGCTCTCTAGGGTAGTGGTCACAGCACCAAGCCTGACAGAAGTGTTTGGACATGGTTCTCAGGCACATGGCAGGATAGTGCTGTGCAGGGGGGTAGGAGCTAGACTTGATGATCCTTGTAAGTCACTTCCAACTCAGCATATTCTGTGATTCTGTGTTTTTCCACACATTTTGTATTGCTCACTACTTAATTTAAATGCTCACTGTGAGCACAGGAAGTGATTAGTATGCATTACCTAAATCCTGAAGTTCTTTCATGTGACTGAGGCAACTGAAGCCAATATTGATCATGCTACCAAAAACTCTGAATGAAAACCACATAGATTTACTTTTATGCCACTATATGCTCGTAACAACTTCTATCACTACTAATGCAAAGAACAGCTTTCTATGAACACAATCCTTGTATTCTACTTACCTGTATTTTTTAGCAAGGGCATCCCTCTCTGTTTTCTGGTTTGCAAGTATTTCATTCAAAGTATCTTGTATCTGAGACAACCTTTGGATATACACATCTGTTCAATATTTTGAAATAACCAAAATTACGATGGCGATAAGAAGTAGGAAATAATTTCATTAATACCATTTTCAATGTAGCAAATACACAGTCAAAGTATAAAGACACTGCTAGAGCAGTACTGTCATGCATGCTGGTAGCTCTTTACAACTGGAGCACTTTTTATGAAATTCTTATAGAAAGAACTAAATACAAGTTTAACTTTAAAAAATTAGCTGAAGTACTGGAAAATTTTGAAGTGCAAGTACCTTGTTTAGAAAATTAAGAGAAAAAAGAATAAATTAAAGAACTGCCCTGTGGATAAGTCCTGAAAATTTTCAAGCTCTTCGTGTTGCAAGTAACTACATAACATGACAACTATACTGACACCTGCAGAAGTTACACAATCTTAACAAGGTGCCTAAAAATTTCATTTTAAGTATTACAAAACAGCTTAATGAACTTAGATTGTTTCAAGTTGCATACAATGGTAAAAGCACATCTGTCCCAGTTTTACATAGTTTCTAACTCATATTATAAAGTTAAATGATAAAGAAGAGCAATTATAAATTCTTCTTTATACACTCTATCTCTTAGACATAGAGCATGAGGGTCAGAAGTCACAACCAGCAGATATCACTGGGATAATTTGCTAAAACTGTAACCCAATTCCTGAAACTCTAAAAGTCAATGCAAGCTTTACATAATCAGGAAAAAATGAGAAATATTTAATTGGAATTTGTAAAATGTTTCCCTAAACCTTTTTCACAGTACCTACCAATATTTGCCTATTTAGTAACATGTAAATATTGCTCTTATTAAGGCAGTTTAATAGAAATGTTGCACCTGTTATTTATAGTAGGTTTCACTGCATAGAAATACCTTGAGATTTTAGTCTACTTTCTTTTATTTTAGTTCAGTCTAGTGCCTCATCAATAGTAATGACTAAGACTTAGTTTAAGACATGTTACATTACTAATGCTTTTGTCAGTAGTGGTAGCAGATTACCATGTTAATTTCTCTCATACCCCTGAACAAGAGAAGTCTGATTACCTCTGAAAAGGAGAAGTCTGATAATTATTTTTCTCATTCATGAAATTGTACTGATGTCTGTGCACAGGCGTCTATCTGTTTTATCATCTATCTATTTGTCAAACATTTTTCAAGAAAACACCTATTTTATTTAACAGTCCATACACTATAAATTTGAGTTGGAAGCTAGCCATGAAATTCCATATTTCACATTTATTTTTACAGGAATAAATATACTTGCAAATATAATTTGAAGGCTCCAGCCTGTATTTAGGAATATAAATTTAAAAACAAACTCTTTCTTTGTGTCAGGAAGCAAAAATAGTCCAATTAAACAGCCCTGCCTAGATGGGCGAGGGCAGCTGGGGAGAGAGACTCTGGTCAAAGGCATTCTGGCAGCAAGCTATGCCTCTTGAAGCATCATGGCATGAATACAATAGACTTCAACAGCTACACAGCAGCAGCATCATGATTGCCTAAGAAGTCACTGTCACTGTCACTTAGGAAATTCTTGCGATTAATCTGAACTGAGATTTGATAGCCTAAGACAAATTACACCTCTGGGCATCACCATCTCTGAAACTGCCCATCATTCACATTGTCTGCTGTAAAGAATTCTCTTTTTCCCTCTCATAGATTATTTTAGGCTCCTGGAAGTCTAGCCACACCAGAATGAAAATGCTGCATCTGCTACTTTACCTACAGATATAGCTGTTCTTGATCATGCAGGTGCTCATATGCTCGTAATTGAATAACGCTGCCAGAAGTATGCATTCCTATCTAATGATTCCTTTTTATATAATTAGGTTGACTTGAGACACATGCCTCCAAGTGACATGCCTTCCTTTTCTATCATAATATTCATTCCTGTGTAACAGAAAGTACTTCAGGAAGTGCCTGAAGTGCTATTAAAATCTTATTCTCTGAAGCTGTATTTTCCAGAGGAGATTAAAACATATTATATGGAATAATGTTTTAAATACAGTTATATTGCCAAAGATATTTACCCACCAAAAATACGTGAAACACTTCAATTTATATCTACCTGAATCTTTCCAAGTTCTCAACTCAAATAGCAACAGTTCTTCCTGCTTCTTTTCTGTATCCTGTATGGCAGCAGCAGACTCCTGTTAACAAACACAGAAATTGCCATAAGAAGTAGAGCCAAGTGCACCATAAGAAACAGGCCTTGATACAGTTTAGGTATTGGTGGACTCAAGTGATTCCAGGCTGGGGAGCACTGTGTAGAGGTAATGGGGCATTGGTAGGACAGAGGTACATAGTGCCGATAACATGCTCTGCAAGGGGCTGTCACTGCCTGGGTTTGCTGTGGCATTCAAACCAGTCCATGCTCAGAGTCCTCCAGAAACCTCTGAGTGTACAGCAAAGACTGGACAGTGAATTTCACTATGACAGCATCATCCAGACAATGTAGACATAGATTACAGACACCAGGAAAAGCCAACAATTTGTGCAAAAATCTTCCTTGTTGTTTTATGTATGATAAACAATATCTAAATATCTCCATCATCATGATGGCAATTAATCACTGTTTCAAAAAGAACCACTCTGGAAATGTGATTAGAAGCTCCAGATCTCATGATCTTTTTTCCTATTTTTATAAGCAATAAGTGTGTGTCAGTATTGCCTACTGTTTCCACAATAAATTTAAATGCACAGGAATTATGGACAGAGAAAGGTGATAATAAACATACTCATATATGTAAACCACAACTTCTACTATAACTCTCTGCATGATGCCATTTTTACATACATTTCAATTGATTAATTATTTAAATTACATTTATATATTTTTCAGCCAGTAAATGTCACTATGCAGTTGTGCATCACAGAACAGTTTAACAAAACTGTTATCTATACTTACCACACTGTATTTCTCATGTTGTGTCTCCAAAACAGCATCATCATTTTTACAGCAGTCGTAACAATGACGTTTTGATTTCCCCTCTCCACAATTAAGAAAAAAATAAATAAAATTTAAAATTTATTTGCAGGACCATCACAGGCTGGAAGAGCTAATATAGGTTACAAAGATGCAATGGCAGATCAACTAATGGAAAGTATCTTGTATACACAAAAGAGATCAAATTTAGGCAGTATAAAAAAATGAAAGCTACTGCTTTCAAAACTACTCGTTTCCCTTCCTGTGAAGGGAAATATGGATAATAACAAAAATCTGAATACCCAAATATGTTCTTTTACTTCATTCTCTCAGAAAAAACAAAACCCATCCATGCATGCTATTTTCTGTAAATAAATAAATAAATAAATAATCAAATAGCATTCAATAGTTAACAGAATTAAAAATATCAGTGTCATACTACTTGAAAGATTTTTCCTTATGACTACAGGTTAATCCTATGATTTAAATTACAAAATTAACATACCAGTAACTTCAACAGTTTGAACAGGAAGTACTGAGTCCACAGCACCATATGACTTCAACAGGTCTTTCATTTCTTCATCACAAGCTTGATTCAAAGCACTTCCTCCTGAACCATCCTTCTCATTGGGATTTGCTCCATGCTGCAGCAGAATCCTGGCTGCCTGTTATGCATTTTTGTTATTTGTACTGTGGTAATTCTTGTTGTAGACTTACTATACAACTACATGTGTTATATCTAACATACATTACAAATAATACAGGTTCTCTAGATATTCTAGAGAGTATATAAGTAAATAAGATACTCTACAGTCATTATATTTGTAATCCAAATTAGACAAAACAAATAATTAGCTATTAGCAACACAGATTTCTATCTTACATTTCTTACATTTTTCCATTAAAATACACGAATAACTCACAAATTTTCACAAAACATGTAATTTTTTACAGTATTAATTTCTATGATTTTGTGGTTATACGGAACAATTATAAAACACAAGGTATCTAAATTAAAAGGAGCTGGTCTGCATTAAGACCAAACTGCAGAATAGAAGTGAATTTCTTTCTTTAATATTGGTTTAGGTTTCATGGACTGATAATTTTTTTTCCTAATTCCAAAAAACTTGCAAGTTTGGTTAATCGAAAATGTGGAAATCAGATTAATGGCATCAGTGGAATCATCTACCCCCTAAATTCAGATCATATGAAAAGTACTGATGAGGTCAGACCTTGGACAGTAAAAGAATTTTCGTATGTATGGCTTTTCAGCTTTAGCATTTCTTCTTATTTCTTACACTCAGAGTGCAGTTAAGTACCAAAATGCATCAGAACAAGAATGCTGACTTGAAGTTCAGGATATTCTGTGTTGGTTTTCCCTCAGAATACTGAATATTACACTTATATCTTTGCAAGAACCCTACTGATAGCTTGGCTCCAAGCCTGTGAAATCATACCCTTTGTTCTACAGAAAAAAATAAATGTGACGAAACATGAACTGTCCTGACAGAAATAGAAGAAGTATGTTTGAGCCAATTTGGCATCACCTTTACACTTCAGTTCCCCAGAACTCACTCTGTCAAAAGAATATTTTATTTATTTCTGTGCAGTGTTGGTCACCACAAGTTAAAAAGAATGTGAAGGTCCTTGAATACATCCAGAGGAGGGCAACAAAGCTGGTGAAAGTGCTGAGAGGTGTGTACTGTGAGGAGCCACTAAGGACTTTGGGTTTTTCTAATTTGGACAAAAGGAGACTGAGTGACCACACTGCTCTCTACACCTTCCTGAGCATGGAAATAGGGAGGGAGATACCCATCTTCTCACCCTGGGATCCAGCAACAGATGAGTGGGAATGGGTCTAAGCTGTGCTAGAGGAGTTTGCCAGAGAGGTGGTCAATGTCCCAAGCCTGCCAATGTCTAAGGAACATTTGGACAATGTTAATATGATTTAACTTCTGGTTGGCTCTGAAGGGATCAGGCAGTTGGACTAGATGATCACTGTAGGTCCATTCTAACCAAAACAGTCTGTTTTCTAGAACCACAGAATGGTTTGGGTTGGAATGAACCAGTTAATAAAAAAATGATTATTTTTAAACAGCAAGACCCAAATCTTTTCTTTACAAAAATATGTTTTTTTACAATGAAGGTAGTGAGACACTGAAACAGATTGCCCACAGAAGTTGTGATTACTGCATCTCAAGAAATGTTTGAAATACAGTAGGCCAGGGCTTTGGGCAAGCTAAGCTAGTGAAAAAATGTCCCATCGATGACAGAGGCCTTTATGGCTATGTGCTACTCTCCTCTCCTGCTTAAGCCACAACCACCAGGGGCAGTGGTGATAGATGCATCCAGCCTGCTCCGTACTTTGGGGGGGGACAAAGGGCTCTGTCAACAGAGACCCAGGCATCTTATTGATATGCAAATATGACTGTAAGTCAATCATCTTACTTCATAAATAGTGCACAGCCCAGGGCCCCTTGAGCTCTCTCACACAGCAATGGGCTGCACACCAGGATCTCCCTTTGAGCAGGGACACATCTCAGCATTACTCCTTAAGGCAGAGAAATTCCTGTCATAACAGATTATCCATAATTGTTGCTAAACTTTGAAATCTTAGCTAAGTGATAGAAAAGATTGATTGTGAACATACAGTCCTTTAGACATAAACTGCTGACTGAGTCTGGAATGAAGTCTGGATCTAGCTATCTGAGAAGGAGTTTAGAAAGCAATGGGGTCCTTTCTGAACATCATAACTCCCCAGGAAATCCCTCCTAACAGCTGGGACCCTGTTCTCCATGCAGTAAACAATAGAATTGTGTTAAACAACTGTCACATTTATCAGTGAACTTTGTTAACTCACTGTTTTATATCAGTAAAGCATATTATTTCTACTCTCTTAAGTGTGAAGTGCATCACTCCCATCTGTAGCAGCACTGAACTATCAACAAATTGAGACTATTCAAGTTGAATATTGTCTTTAAGAAGCCCAAACCTGGCAAAGAACCACAGGGAGTTTCTGAATTTTTATGATTTGCCTGTTGTATTAAAGAAGTCAACTAACTGTGTAATTTCAACAGTCACTATTGAAGAATATTTTTCCCTAATTTTTATCACTTTAAAGAATACTGACTTATTTTCTAAATGCAAACCTACACTAAAATTGTGTTTTTAACTTTAATGAAATGGGGACTTTGCTTTGCTGACCCTCTGCTGGAAATTTGTTTTAGGAAATGTTGCATAGAAGAAAAATATACCTCCAAATAATTGCCAGAAACAGCATCATGTATTGGTAAAACACCACAGAGACTTCTGCTGTTAACATCAGCACCTGCTTTCAGTAATTCTACGATCACATCAGTAAATCCTCCATTCGAAGCTTCATGAATTGCTGTCCAACCTAATAAAAGCAAGATACCACAGTATCCATCTGATTTGGAAAAATACACAAAGATCACAAATTACTAACTCTACATTTTGCTTCATTTAAGAAAAATCTTACACAAATTATCATCAAGAAAGGCCAAGGTAAATGATTTTGTGTGTAATTCAGTCTACTTCAAAGAAAAAGTCATCCAATATTAAGCAGAAAAACATTGCTTTCTTTTCTACTACAGTAGAAAAATAATAGAAGAAAAACTCTAAAAACTCAGGAGTTAATATTAATAATCTGATTTCTAATACCACTATCATTTTATAGTATCAAGTTAGCCAGATATCTAGTATAGAATAGTATCCATTTGAGACTATGAAAACAGAAACATGTTATATATTTAGGTAGGAAAAAGGAAAACATAATCTTGTCATCTGGTTTTTGTTCTTATTTCATAAGGAAATAAGACCTGTCTGAATGTGCTTCACACATGCATATACTGATGCACATAAGCTCCACCAAACTTTGAAGTTCACTTCTGTACACACCTCTGAAAATATGCTCTCCAGCAGAGTAAAAAGACCCTTCTGAGAAACAGTCTGCATTACCTTCATGCTAACATGAAAGCCATGTATTCATTCAGTGTGCTTGCACTTGTTTAATGACTTCCTTTCCTCTTCAAAATTTTAAGCCAAGAATCCATAATTTTATTGAAAGTATGCAAACTATATAAACATGTCTATACTACAGATTATGAAAAATTGTAGTGTAAAACAAGCTCATAAGAAAGTAATTTCCAAACCTGCATAGTCCCGTTCATTGACAGAAATTCCAGATGATATTAGAGTCTTCACCAAAGACACATCTCCTCTCTTAGCAGCAATATGCAGCTGAGTTTCCCCTTTTGCATTTCTCCTAGTTTTCATATTTCTCCCAGCTCTTGTCTTACATGAACCATATACAATTACAGCTTTTTCCCTGGTAGATACTAAACAGATATTGGTTATTCATTAGAAATTTTTTTCACAAAAAAATGCCTGAGTATAAACAAAAATTAAACTTCATAATTCATTTGAATTAATGTAAATGTGTGTAATACTGTTGCTTTAATTATTCAATAACATTAACTGACTATAGCAAAAAGCTAAAAGGTGGTAGGTCCTGTGCAACAGGTCAGATGACAACACATCTTATACTTAAGAATCTCCAATTAAAACCTAAATGATTCAACAAGGGTACAACAAATTAGGAAGCCACAAGAAAGGTAACAAGGTTGAAATTTTATACCGTATAGAGGTACTGAATATGTTAGGTTTCTCCACGGACTGCTTTCAAGTTACCAAGCTGCTAAATATATAAACTACACACATAAAGATACATAAAAAACTATTTCTAAAAGTGGAGACTTTTTATTGCACCACTCCTTATCAGGTCCTAATTCTGTATCAGGAAAAATACAGGTGTGTGATTTTATACATATATATATATATGTGTGTGTGTATGTATGTATGTATGTGTATATACATATATATATATATATATATACACAACTTGATGAATATTATATATATACATGCACAAAAAGTTTGTTTTTACAGCTGTGATGTGAAAAACTTCTGTAGATTACAATATTGCAAGTCTTTGAGTAATGTTTAGTGGCATAGATAATCTGTCATTTAAACCTGTGCACAACTGGACCCATAATTGCAAATAAACTTGATTTATTCCTTATTGGTTCACAAAGCAGAGAGGTTTTAATTTTGAAGCTTCAGGTAACAAATCTACTAAATTTTAAGAGATACAATAGAAAAAAGAGATTAACAAAGTACTTATTATGCATATAGAGTAAAGACAACCCCTTCTTCAAGCTGGTACCAAAGAGACAGGATATATAAATCTTCTAAAGCTTGTCATCCATGCTACATTTTTTAAACTCCTATTCCTTTTATTACAATAACATACTACCCAGATATATTTTAAAAGTTTACTATGTTCTTTCTCTGATTTCTTGAAAATATATAATTTATTCAAAGAACACAGAAGCATAAAGTTTTCAATGAGCATTCCACAACTCTTATCCATGGAATTTTTTTTCCTTTTATTCCTATGAACAATTAGTTGCTGTGTCTTCCTCGTCTCATTAAACAAGCTCTTTTCTCAAATATTTTCAGTCAGCGTCATGCATTAGGATCAAACATCTTCCATACTTGTCAGCTGCCTTTCTTCAGGCATATCCTGCCTTCTCGAAAATTGGTTTTTCCAATGTTTCATTCAAAGTAAACTACAGAGCTTGTCATACAAGACTATTTGGAAGAATATGAAAGATAGACTGAAGTGATAGTAGAGACAGACATACAGTGAGGATATACCCATCCTGGTTTTAAATGAGCTTACTGTAGGCTGTTCAAACCTGTGAGAAAGCATTCAGGCAACCCTCTTTGCACTGACACTGCTTGGACAACACTGCATTGGCAACAAGGAAAACTCAAGACCTCCTTTTCTAAATGAAAACTTGAGATTCTAGAGTGCACAAAAGCATCGCATTATTAAAATACTCATCCAATCTAAGACCTACTTTACCATAAGATAATGTATTGTCTTTTGTCTAAAAGCTTCTGAACTCCCGAAGCAATCATCCACTTTCTGATTCTTCCTTTTCTTTCCTTTTGATTCACAGGAGAATGTCCTAGGGATTTTTTAGAGATGTTGAAGAAAAAAAAGGGCATACAACAGCCCATTAAGCTAATGAACCTTAGCAATATTGGCTGCAAGTGAACAGAAATAATTGCAAAGTTTTCCAGTTAAATTGTCACGCACAACAGTTTGCTTCATGGCTGTTAGGAAACATTTGCAAAAACATGATGGGACATTGGTTTGTGAATTGAAAAATACTGGTTCTCTGTGGGATGCATTGCCAGGTGGGTCACGAGAAGGAAAGATCCAGATCTTGGCAAATAGAAAGTCTAGTCAACACCGTACAAAGATAAAATTAAGAGATTACCATAACTAGCAATCAGGTTGGATTAGGCTGACATACCTCCACAATTTCAAGGACATTGTCCTTCAATACCTCCCCATGGGTCTACAAGCAATTATTTCCACAGTTTGAACTATAAGTAAAGAAGTAAGCTGTTTGTACCTTCCTTCCATATAAGCAGAATGGAAATGTTCAGAGCCTAGTAAGTGATTGACTGTAGATGAAAGTGACACTGTGTCACTTGTGAAGAAAATATTTTTATTCAGTAATAGAATAATATAAGGAAGACCAGTGGGACATAGAAACAATCAGATGGGATAAAAAGACCCGTTAATGACAAAAAAGTGTAGGATAGCAAAAAATCTGAAAACCCCACAAGTCAGAAAACATCATCCCATTTTTGACTTTATTTCTACAGCAATCTGAATGCCATTGTCCTGGACTACAAATTTATTATGGCCTTCAACTGTATGAAGGGCTATACTTTCTTGCACCACCACTGAAATTGCAACACTCTCCTGGTATGAAGGGAATAATTAATTTTATCAAATAAAATATTACCTGAATAATCTCTTATGAGGAAAAAAGTAGCCTGGGATATGCTATCCCAGAGGAGACCAAAATATAAGACACATGTTTGAAACAAAGCTTTTTAAAATCATAATGGCACAAATAGGAGGCATAAGAAGTTTTAAGAGGGGAGGAATCCTATCAGAACTACAGGTTCTAGTTTTAGCAAGTCTTGAGTAGCATTGTTCTCTGGCTCCAGAAAGAACCAAACTAAACACGATGAGTGCCAGCTTTATAAAAAAATCTGTAAGTGAATATATTTAGAGGTTGAGTTGGAGCAGGGCCCTATCATGATCGTAAGGCTACAAGATAAATGAAAATCTTAGAAATGAGATGAAAATGGTAAACAAAAAACTGCATGTGCAGGCAGAAGGGAACACAGCTACTGGAGGATGCTAGATACTTATTCCCATGGAAGTATCTACACTACAGCTAACCCAAAGGTACCAGTACAGAGTCTATGCTGATTTGTGCCTGATGAGGTTATATTCTATATATTATCATATTCTATAAAATATAAGTTGAACTTTGTGTGTCAAATATATGGAGAACCCTGCTCTTTGATCTGTGACACGTAAAACTGTTAACTAAAGACCGATTAAATGTTATTTTAAACTGCTGTTTATGTAACATACTTAAGTAAGGACAAGCTTGAAGTTCTCACTTATAATCCTGCTTCCCCTCAACCACAATGCTGAAAGACTGATGTATGTAACATAAAAAAAAGGTGCATTCTGTAAAATGGAGCACAGATATTTCTGGAACTATTTAGGTATGCACTAAATTATTTGCTCATGCTATATGTTTCTTGTCAAACTTTCCCTCATACATTTTAAAAAGCCTTCCTCATATACATTTGGAAAAAAGAACTCCACTGGTTTATAAAGCATTAACTTTTCACCTGACTTCTTAGATGTTTGCTGTTCTGATGCTTGACGCAATTTTGATTGATTAGATGAAAGCTTCTTATTGCTGCTACTGGAATATGAGGCTGACATTGCTTTTTGGCTTGTCTTCTGAGGATTTGCACATGCTGGTTCTGACTCCTCAGTCTATCAAAACAAAGGCAAAGAGAGTTTTAAACTCAGGGCTGATCCATTAGTTTTATTTCCATTAATATCAGATTACACTTGATTTGTCAAGTTTTGCAAAAAATCATTCTGAAGGTGTTCTCATAGTGGTATTTAGACTCCTGTCACTCAAACTACTACTGTTACTATGCATGAGACTGTGTTGATCCCTGTCACATCCTGTTGTAACTTTAAAACAGATACATTGTGAGAGGAAGTCAAAGCAAATCAGTATTGACTGAGAATCAAGTGCTCTTAAACAGACAGTTGTGAGAAATGGATTTGTAAAGGATTCTCAAAACCTGACTGAAAGCTCACACAGTCCTGTATATCTGTATGCAAACACTGAGATAAAGTGTGCTAAGAAAGGCCATGGAATGGAGATTACATTGTTGAGAGAGAGACTGAAATAGATGGCCTTGCAAAAAGACCAGATATTTTGGAGAATTAGAACTGTGAAAGATGCATTGTAGCAAGAACAGGTGAGGCAAAATAAAAAGTGATTTGTGTTAGAAGCATTAGCAGCATTGTGTGGCAAAAGATAATATG
The DNA here is from genome assembly GCF_048771995.1 of Taeniopygia guttata. NCBI lineage: Eukaryota > Metazoa > Chordata > Aves > Passeriformes > Estrildidae > Taeniopygia > Taeniopygia guttata. The sequence continues at coordinate 66,260,781 of NC_133063.1, read as the reverse complement.
CTGAAAAGCATTTATAAGGTATTGTAACCAGGAAGTTGGTTAGCTTCTGACAGAATGGTGTAGTGCTTTCCATCTCTTGTGTCACCCTTCTATGAGACTGATAATGGAATTAAATCTTTCAAAGCTCCTCTCAGTTGCCCCGTCCCTGTAGAGCTGGGATTTTCCAACAAACAGTCTGAGAATGTTATGCATACACTTTGTCTCCACAAACCATGAATGTGAGATAACACAAATTGGTCATCTCCATTTTACAAAGAAGTTGCTGATCTTCCACTAGCACTGCCCTTTTATTCTGCAAATGAATTTTCACTCTACCATTGCTGAATTACATTCCTGCTGCAATACCACCTGACAGCACAGTTTCCCTACAATATTAAGTGGGATGTGACAATTACAAACAGATACAGCAAAAGTCTGGCCCATTTCATTAGGCCCATCATGAGGAAAATATACTTTCTGTAAAGCTCCTTGGATTGTAAAGGGAGCTATACTTGAAGTCCATATGACATGAGGTATTATTTCTGAATAGTTGTTGTAGCCTCTACGGTAAGAACAGCCTTTTTTGATCTTGTTGTTTTATTTTATAATTTTTCTGTCTTCAGAGAAAGGTTCCTAAGAGATTTATTACTGTGTTTTTCACCAAATTTGTTCTTTTGCTCTGTTCATTTTTAGCAAAATTTCCTTTGATGGCCCAGTATTATCATGTTAAAGTACACTTGGATTTGATTGATTTGATTTTATTTGATTCTATCTTCAAAACTGGCCATATAATTAACTTCATTTTCTGATAAATTCCTTTATTATATACTAAAAGAAAATTGTTCTGCTATTCAATTAGCTGATTTCCTCTATGCTGCTTTTTTTAAGTACTAAGAAATTGAGGAACTAAAAAACATATGTATAATAATGTAAAAATTCATGGGCAAAATACAATAATAAATATTACTGAAGCACTTTAAACTCGTATTTATTTTTGAAAATTGAATGAGTTTGAATTAATGATCTGCCTTAAAAACTGTCTTGCTTCTGTGGTCATAAACCAGAGCTCTAGTTTCACATTTCTGACAAGCCTGTCTGCAATTATTCCAAGAAATTATAAAGAAGGGTAAATAACACATCAAAACCTCACAGAATCAACTCATAATCTCAAAACACAGCTGGTCCAAAGGCCAGTGACTATCTAGCATTATCCTTCCGATTACTTTACATCTGGAGACAGATCCAGAACACACACTGCAACATCTGACACAACTATTAAAATTAACAGTTACAAACCTACAGTAATAGGTTTACATAATTACATGTTTACAGCACCATCTTTATAAATCATTTTATGTTTTAAAGCATAATCTAAAACTATACACTATGGATGCTGTTACACCATAACATTTCAAAGGATGCATAGACTGCACAACTGTGAGTAACAAGGACAGTTATCATCACCACATAAAACTTCAAAAGCTAGAAAAGTTGTGTCTATGCACACTACATTCTAAATTTCAGATATTATCTGTTATCACTGTTGAAAGGAAGAAAACAGAGAGAGAAAATGCAGCTCCTAATGCTAAAAGCTGTTGCACTATTATGCAAACACCAGCACAAGTGACTGATCACAGTGGTTTGTCTTCACATGAGGCACCAGCTTCCTCATCCTATTGAGATCTCACAGCATAATTGTGCAACCGCTGCACAAGACTGTGTCTTTCCAACTCTCTCCTCTCAAAGCCCAGCACAAGTTACTCTACACAGAGGCAAGACATAATTATCCCACTGCTACAAGCCAGGCAAAAAATGGCAGTTTCAGTAAGCTTTCTGCAAGTACAAACAGGCACTGATGTACCATGCTTCCTGTAATTAGCTCTGCAGCACTTGCAAAAACAGCAAGAACCACCATCCATGAGACACCTGCCTCTCTGTTTTGCATCCTCATGAGGCTGTGCCTTATCCCAAGTACTAGTAAGGATGAGCCTAACATTGACTATCATTCTCAATCCCTACTGGACATATCTAGTACATTGTGTGCTAGAATTGAAACAAACTTCAGAAACAGTCATCTGGTTTAGTTTACTGAAGACTGTCAGCAAACTCTTCACAATTTATGATCAAATCAGATTTCTTTGTAAAGATGTACCTGGCGTTGGTTTGTATCTTCTACACAGTGAGTATTTAACATGTTCTTTGAATAATCTCCACCTGAAATGAAAATCAAAGACAGAAAGAAACCATAATTGAAGAGATCATAATTTACTTTACATATATACCATCTCATGTCTGCAATACTGCACATAACATTACTTAAAATACTTAGCTTTCAAGAAAAATTATCAAGCCCATAAGGGTCTTATTGGAATCTAAAACATATAAAGATTTACATATTTATTATATTTTGGAGTCTAATCTTTGTTGCAAATAGGCTCTTGTTCAAACCATGTTTCAAATTTTCTTGAAGGTTAGTGTCCTGAGCAATGCTTTTTGAAATATAGCGTAACCTCTGGCTCTTCTCTGTAAGACTCCAAGTGTGCTTCAGGAGACCCAAAGAACCTCATAGCAGCAGGCTGAGAGTCCTCACTAGCACCCCTCCTATCTAATCTTCATGTCACCTTACAGCTTCTCATGGGCAAGTCTGATATTATCTCAGTCTCCCTTCAAGTCTAGTTTTGAGCTCTATCAATGAGCCCTGCTAACTTATGAGCAAAGACCCTCTTCTCTGAGAAAGGTGAATGCCATCTGACACCAAAAGGCCTGGGGATATCCAGACCATCCCTTTACTGAAAAACCCAGAATTCTGGCAGTGACATTGGCTACAGAGTCATGCATTAACAGACTGGTTTTGCTTGCTTCTTCCAATGTCCCTGCTCACAACTGGCAGAAGAGAGGGAAAAATTACCAGTCTGAAGTCTGTTGATTATCCCTGGATTACATGTTAGAGCTTTATTGCCACCCATGTCAAAAAGCAGTAATGGATAATAGCCTGAGGGACTGGGACTCCTTCTGACTTAAACAACTTATAGCCCACATTGGCCCATGGGTGTCCATGGTCTTAATCCTTGCTGTAACCAAGGCTTACTTTGTACCTGCTTCTGATCAAACAGCCTCCTCCAAACTTTCTTCATAACTTCACAAGTTCCCAAGAATGTAAAAGACCCAGCTCTCTCCTTAGCTGATCACTAGCTCTAATCTAACTTTTTCCTTGCAAACTAACTTGCTGTTACCTACAGCAATATTTTCCTGTACCCAGCCATCACAGCAGTTAAGGCTTGGTAACCCCTAAGTTCTAGAGCTAATTGTAGTTTCTTATTTTTTCTATTATGGATCCTTCAAAACTCAAGACTTTGCACCGCTTCAAAACCAAATTTTATCTCTACCTCTAAACCTATCTCATCCATCAGTAAGTCAAGCAATGCTGCATCTTCCATTTAGGTAGATAACTATTGTGTTCCACATCCTCATTTCAAATTTAAAGGTAACTCCAGCCCAAGAAAGAGCTGGATATTTACACTTTGTCAATGTACAGCAACTGCAGAGGGTAAGGAGTGCTCACTGGTAACTCAAGGCATCAGACAATGAAGGCCATAGAGGTACTAGCAGTAATTAAGGAAATATAATTCAACAGATGTTTTAAATTTCTCCATTGAGAATGTCAGAGTAATTCTTTCCTACCTGCTTCTGAGCGTCTTCTGGATTTTGCCACATAACTTTTAATAAGTTTCATCATAGATGGGTCAGAAGCTTCTTCTAATGCACACCTTCCCATCTGATTTTTTAGTAAGGGATCAGCTCCATACCAAAGTAATAAGCTCACCACCTAGAAAAATATGTTTTTCAGGTAATTTATTTTCTGATAGTATTTTTCAGACTCCTTATACAGGCTTCTCTCTCTTGTACTTGACATGAGCAACTAAAATCAAATCTCTATTTTAGCTCATACACACCAAGCATTCCCCTAGAGGCATCATTATCCTATAGTCCTATTATTTTTATAAATTGTTCCAGTTATTAACCTGCTGCCATTAAAACAAGGTCTCTCAAAATAGACGGTAGGATTCATCCTCCCATAGCTCTTAATTGGCAGAAAAAAATCAGGTAATTTTAGGGTTTGAGTCAGCTTATCCATCTAGGATATCTACTTTAGGAGAAAATAAATTATGTGCTAGATGTGTCTATTGTGACTCCTGTGACTGCAAGGGAAGTTTTGACAGCTATTTCTGATGTACAACATATATCTGCTCAAACAAAACACATTCAGAGGGTCTTGCTAACATTACAATTTTTATACAAATATAAAGCCTGAATCTATTGTTACTCAAGAAATTATCACTTTAGCAAAATGTTCCATCAACTTTTGCAAAGTACTTTTTTAAGACATGGGAAATTTACAGTCTGATTATTTCATTTCTGTGGGTAACTCTGCAATCTTATTCCAGCATAAATGTGATTTTACTTGTACTCTGCATTTATTTCTTCAGCATTGGTTATCCTTTCAGACTGAACTTGACCCACATCCTTCACCTGCATGTTTAAGTCCCTCATTACTTCTAATCAGATTGCTAATGTGAAAAGTGTTAATGAAGTTTTCCTAATTCATACATTCTCCTAACAACAGAGTAAAATAAAAAAGGTTCAGCTGGCAGCAAAAGCCCTTTTTGATTTCACAAGTTGTCCCAAGTCTTTAGATTTTTTTCAACCAATAACACTGAGAACACTTGTTCCATAACAGGATCATTGAGAGCATCACCACATGTGTGCTCCCCGCTTTAACTAGACCACCAGAAAATCTTTCCTATGCTTACCATTTTTTCTGACATAAATTGATTTTGCATATCGCAAGTACAGAAAATGCTAAAGTAGTCAAAAGTTGTGTTTCCAGTCCACAGTAATAACTTCACACAGAGAAGGTAGCTTTGAAAAACACAGTTATAAATAGCATGTTACTGAAAGTCATATTACTGAATCACTATCACTATTTTGTTGCTAGTCAAAAAAACAACAAAATAGAATGCAACAGACCACTACAGTAAGGCAATTTCACTGCTACTGAGTAAAGAGAGCAATGAGTAAATACAGCACCACCATGTAGTACCATTCTCTCTGGATATACCAGCTTGCATAACTTTAACTCAGCTCTGTGCTGAATGATCTTGTGTGCCTCAAGTGACATAGTTGAGATCAGTGTTCTTCCAATATCACTCAAGTTGCTGGCCCCTAAGTATTACCAGAAGAGATGAAGAGTCCTTCATCCACAACCATAGGTATCTTAGGTAGAGCCACAAAACTCAAAAATATTTCATGAACCTGGAACAGTCTGTGATGTACAAGCTGTAATTTATTCTTGGGGCTCTCAAGTCTCAGAAAAAATTATTTGGGTTCTCAAAGTCTCAGAAAAAAATTATTAACCATAATCCACCTTTTCTCTTTGCTCCAGATTTTTCTAGGAGAAAAAAACTCATGTCAGTTGTGAAAAAGACCAAATGCTCAGGAATAAAATTTATTAGCCACCCCCCAAAAAAACACCCTTTAAAATCTTGGAAATCAGTAAGAATTAGGCAGCATATATGCTGGTCTTTATGCAGTTTTTTCTTTCATACATGTAGTTTTTTAGGAAAAAACTGCCAGCAAATAAAAGGGATACACAGAACTCCTACACGAATTTGGGCCACCCTAGGAACATGTACAGGCAGGTGGAGGTGACCACTACGACTGAAAGGGGATCTGCAATTCTGACACAGGCTTATGAAACCACTGCATTTGGCAAGAAATTTTACCATTAAATCAAACTGACTATTCAGTTAGCATCCAGTCTAAGACCCTACAAAATATAAGGCTGTCTTCATAATCCTCCATGCTCTGTGTTAACGCATGGGTGTGCATACATGACTGTGATGACCTGCCATATATCCATGACTCCTAAATCATGAAAAAAAGTCAGAAGACTGCTCAAATCAGAAGTTACTTTGTGGGATGATTACAAAATCAGTGAATGAAGTAGTATTAAACAGTAGCAATCTACTCCTGAGTAGTACAACCATTGTCTGAAACACTTAGAAAAAAATTTTCCTTTTGGACAAATCTTGTTAAGCATGTAGTGGTTTGAATAGAAATCAGGCAGAGAGAACTTGCAAGCTCCTGAATTTACCTGTAATCTAAAAAGACCAGCCCCATACAAAAACATTATGTGACTTCTGGACTCAACAACAATAATTTCTATGCCTAAATCACACTTTGGGTTCAATTCAGAATATACCTCATAATGGCCTTCCTTAACTGCATCATGCAAGGGTGTTATTTGTTCCTTTTGTGTAGCATTAACATCAGCTCCTGCCTTCAAAAGCAGATTTGCTATCTGATAAAAGCCTTCCACACTTGCTATATGTAGAGCAGTCAAACCTACAAAAGAAACATGTATTTCACATTTGGGTGAAAAAATTCTAGAAATTTATGTCACTTTTACGTTGTGTCTCTGATGAAGACTTCATAGAGTATATTGAAATGGTAAAAATGGATGCATTCCAGTAGGATGTATGAAGAAATGTTTATGAGAATGTCACGAGGGTTGGGAGATCTCATACTTTTGACAAAATTGGTACCTACTGAGAAAGTAGATGCTGCTGTAACATTAGTTTAAGATTTGATAGTTCTGTTATGAAAGGACAGAATAAAAATTATTCAGCCCATATTTTAGTAATTTCTGCTGGACAAGCTAATTTTTCACTGCATCTCTTTTATTTACATGGCTGTGCTGAAGAGGGTAAGCAAGAAAGAAGTGACAAAATAAAGACATGAATTATTTACTAGCAAAATACTTACAAAATGTTTGTAAGACCATCCAAGAATTGTTTGAGTGTTCAAATAAATGAAAAATCCCTAGTGAAATTCCATATTCACACCCAGTTATATGGAAAAAAAACAAGATGTCACATGAATTTTACTCTATGAAGGAACTGTTTAGGAAAAATATGGAATATAAGTCTATGAACTGGGTTTAGCATAACCATGCATCAGGTCCTAAAACATGTAGGGTGAGAGACATAAGAGAAAAACACAGAAGACTTTCCACTTCCTAACTTCCAGCACTGAAACTAGCATGCCTCCAGAAGATTACTTTGATGGATAGTCTTGCTCTTCAACAATTTTCCATTATTAGAAATCTGTCAGGGCCTAATTCACATAATAAATATGTGACTTAATAAGGCTTAGTAAGATTTTTTTCAGTCCCATTAAGCAAAATGATCTTAATTTCACTAGAGAGAAACTCTTGAGGCTCTTTTATACACAACCCAACCCTGAATATTGTATATTCCTAGTAACCAAGTTTGTTATGAAATCTGTTAGAGAGATAATAAAAAATTTCATTTATGGGAATGTACTAATATCTCCCTCAGTAAAAAGTATCCTCCACCTGATCTAATAATAAGACTGGGAGAAAATGCACTTGCAACACATTTAATAAATAATCACTAGAGATTAGCAACATGAGTCTGCGAGGACACTATGCATGCCCCTGATTTGGAGAATGGAGAAACACAAGTTTCAGTGTAACTGTTTCTCAGATCCCTCAGGACAATGCGAGTCAAGACTCCAAATCAGAGCACAAGACAGTATGTTTAATAAGTTGGCCATATCCTACATGCTGATGTCCAGGAAATAAAAAGGAGGAAAAAAAATCCCAAAACAAAACAAACAACAGAAGATCCCAAAAACTCAGCCAGGTACTGAAGCAGGGTACAATAGCTTAGGAATAAGGAAAAAATACTAGGCTAAGATATCCATATCTTAGCTAAGATATCTTATCTTAGCTGGATATCTTATCTAAGATATCCGTATCTTTAAAGCTTCCCCCCAGTGAAGCATAGAATAGGAATAAGGAAAAAATAGTAGGCTAAGATATCTTATCCTATTCTATGCTTCACTGGGGCAAAGCTTTAAAGGAGGAGAGCAGACATAGAGGCAGAATATAATATTCAGAACAATGACCCAAAGAAACCAAGATGAAAGTGTGTGCCAAAATGACACAAGTCTATTAAGTCCACCTCTTTCTGTTTACACCTGCCTCACTGAAAACAGAAGAAGCAGGGCCAGGTCAACCTCTTGTCTCTTCAAGGAGTGTAACTAACAGATATTTTCTGCAGCTATGCTCCTTTCATACAAAAAAAAAAAAAAAACAACAGCCAGAGTTTGGGGGATGAAAAAATGGTGGCCTAGCAAAATATGTGAAGGCAGAAAAAGAAAGCAGTTGTTACCCCAAAATCTAGAACCCTGCACTTTAGTACACTTACCTAATGTGGCTGCAGCTGAACCCACACTATCAGCACTTCTCAGCTGTCAACATAGAGCTTTTAACCCCACCAACAAAATATTTCTCCTCTGCCTCCAGCACATATTATGCTAGTACATATTACAAGTCACTCTGTTAGCTCAAATGCCTCTGCTGTAGAAGTCTGAGATTTGCTGCTGATCCAATCTATCTCTCAATATATTCCAGAAGAAAGAGAATTTCAGCCTTAATTCTGGTCTGTTATATGCCTGTGTTATGTGATAGCCTATAACTGCAGAATGTGGGGGTTTTTTTCCCCACAGGACAGTTGTGAAATCCTAGCTCCTAGTACAATATGGAAACTGTAAGAACTTTAAGACCTATTAAGTTAATTATTTAATCAACTGTATTTAAACACTGTTTTGTGATAAGCATGCATGGAATCATTGAACTAAGGCATGTAAACCTATTGCATCATGTTGAAACTTTTTCAAGTGTTTAACTTCTCCCTCAAAATTTTCTTTTCTTGCATACTTTTATAACTAGATCTACATGTTTTCCCATGAGCAAGTACTAAGATAACCAATAAAAATTTAATAATCAGCTGACCAGTCACAAATTTACAGTCTTGTCCACTGCACAAACTCATAATATATGCTTTTATTAGTTATAGACAGGTACTTGTACTGAAAATAGTATTTTAGTACAATTGCAACTTACCAGCATAATCCTGAGCATTTACATTTCCACCGGCTTTTATTATTCTACGTACAAGGTTTATGTCTTGGTGAATAACAGCTCTATGTAGTAAGTTCTCACCATACACATTCTTCCTGTGGATTGTTGAAAGTGAAAGGGGGCGAGTTGGATTTATGGAATTCCTACTAAAGGCTTCTCGTCCTGAAAAATAATGTAAAAGATCTGTTGCACGGAGAAGTATCTTTTTTCTCTTATCTTGGCTTCAGTTTGTATCAAAGCTAGTAAATATGCTTCCTGAAGGAACAAATGTTCAATCAATTTAGCAAAAATGAAAATCTAAAAAAAAAAAAAATCACAAATTGAATAATAATGCCATTTAATAAAAGATGTCTCAGTGAATTAGATAACAAAACTCCAACTGAAATTAAACACACAGAAAAAAGGTTATGTAGAAATGTTTTAACTTCAGACTTTTTCTTTTCTAATTACATTTTTGCAAGATGCATTGCTTCCCAATGGATAATAAAATCACTATTCTGCATCTAAATCATAATAAGGTGACTATTTCAATAACTATTAAGTTATTCAATAATTTAACTTTTCTTAAAAGTCAACTTTATCCACCAATCTTTTTTTGTAGGCAAGTATTTACACTAGGATTGAGATTAGCTCTCTCAGGTTCTCGTTTTTCATTACTTCACAACCAGCTCAGTCATTTCTGCAATGAGTGAAATGTGAATATGAGGTCTAAATGTAAAAAGTAAAATTTAAAAGAGACTGCTATTAATGTTAATTTAGTATTTAACAAAACACTATCTCCCTTTATGCAGTCATGACAGTTGTCAGCTTGGCTTAAATTATTTCCAATACACAGATGAACTGTTCTGTACTTCACCAGCACTGCCTTTTCAACATCCCTTAAAACTGTGGAGAACAGCATCCTGGGTACTGCCTCTGACAAAAAACAAGGAGGGAAGAAAGAAGGGAAGAAAGAACAGGAGAATCGTTTGAAGATAAACATAGTGCCAAGGCCTAGGTCATTAATTAATCTACTTATAAAAACTCCTAGGATTATATACTGCTCCTCTCCACAAACTGTAGCAGGTGTGCCTCATAGGTCCTAAAACTCCATCCAGGTGCCAGTGATGCCTTAAAGAACTAGAAATGAAAAAAACACACTTTTGAGGCAATATTAGTATAGGAGATAATATAAAGGCTGGTCTTTAATGGAGGCCTCTGGGGGCAGATAAGGAAAATGCACATCCCCACAAAGGGTGAATCAAGTTTTATAAATTTTAGCAAATTAACATAACTGACTAAAATCCTCAATTAGAGACATAAACGGTGAGGTAACTCCCCCCCAGTTCAATCCTTTTCTGAATCCTTCCACTCCAGATAGGAATTAAAATTTGTTTATGAAAATGTGTCTCAAAAAGCTGTTTTCAACCTTGGCTCCCATGAAGAACCAAGATAGGATAGGGGCCTTAGACCCCCAGGCTGGAGCCTTTGGAATGCGTTTTGTCTTTCTGCCTATCATGGTAGGGAAAAGTAGTGGGGCTAACTATGAATACAATAATGGGCTACGGAGTTACAAATATATATGTAAAGAATAAAGAGAACACATGGAAGAAAAAAAGGTAAAAATCAATTTGGCATCACCAGAAATAGACCTTAAACCCATAGTTCTTCTAAAGCTGTAACTCACACAGCCTGATGTTTTGTGCATTGCAATACACTGTGAGCCTTGACTAATTCCAAACATTCTTAAATTCTTGACTGAATAGATTTTTAGAATTGAATACATAGAGGCTTCCCTCAGCTGAGCACACAGTCCCTCTCTGCTGTCCAGCCTTGTAAGACATCAATCATTTAAGACAGTCACTAGTCAAAGTTGGTCTAAACAAGTCAAGCAGTTCAGGAGGGATTAAACTGCAAAGCCATAAACAGAATCACGTGCAGTTTTATATGTTGCACTTTACCTCATTAAAATCTTCTGTGAAGGGATCTATTTCCCATTACTTCCACTTGCCTTCCCTAGAGCTTTCTCTGTGGCTGACCTTGTACACAACAAGTGACACATGCAGACCCAAACTAAAACTTATTATGGGGCCGTTTTTAGATTGAATTACCGAACTAAGATGACTCATGGGCTGTTGAAAAGTCTGATGTGAACGGGAGGTAAGCTTGCTACAATGGTTTACCGTGAAGCTACCTCTACAGGTAGTGCAATTTTCTGCAGAAACTATGCCAAAGAATCAGTAACTTGTTTATTGAGTGGAAACTAATAAGCTGATTTGAAAGAGATGAGCAGTTTGTCATTCAGCTTTAAATCTCATCAAAATGGTGCTTCCACTGTGATAAATTAAAATCCTGCAGAAGAGAATTACATCCTGTTAACTGGAGGTGGACTTCATGTTTTTTAAGATCTATTACATAGCTGTTGCAATTCAAAAACTTACAAACTTCGTAAGATGTTTAAATGATTGTAGGTAAATGGAAAAACCACTATCTGAGTGGACTTAAACAAAAAAAAAAAAAAAAATCAACAAACACGCAAACAAAAACAAAACAATCCAACAGATAAGACCTAATCTGAAAGGTGCTGGAGTGAACACTTAAGTGAGCAAATTCTTTATTCTCCCAGAAAATTCCTTGCAAGGTCAAGAACATCTCTGCACGTACCTTCAAAGGATGAAAAATAGCAATCTCTCTCTCTAACAAAGCTTATTGAAAGTAAAAATACTTCAAAAGAGTGCTCTGTGGTAGTAAAGGCCCTATATTCCTGTAGACAGGGTAACAACAACAGGTATTCAAAATAGAATAAACTGTTTCGTACAGGTCAATTCTTGATAATGGCACTGCTCTGACTATGATTTTGCACACAGAACACTAAATGGCAGAACGATAAACAAATGTAGCTCAAGATCTACCTTTTCACTCTGCAAAAAAACAATTATCTTCAGCTTTTCAGTACACACCATATTTTTTTCATATAAAACACTAATAAAAATTGCATTCTGAAAAACATCTCATGATTCTTATGCAAACAAGTTAACTGTTAGGTTACTAATATAAGGGTTTACAGAAGAAGGGAATTATCAATAACTTTAATTATTAAAATGAATGTTTGTACTGTATTTTTAAAAGAAAACCATGTCACAATATATTGGAAAAATTATGAATTATATTTGATTCAGTATAGTTGTTCAAATAATATCTATATGATAAAAACATAGGGTATCTTACTCCGTATGTCATCAATTCTCTTGCTCCTTCTCCTCTGATTAGCTTCTGCATACTCATTCAGCATTATTTCTTGCCATATGATGCTTTCTAGATCCTGCTTGTCTTCAGAAGTAGATTTGCTGACAAGACTGACAAGAGATTTGCTTAGAATCAACAAAAGTATTCTCTATATAAATCAATGTTTACAGTAGAGATAAGAATATGAATATATTTACAGTCATTCACATGACAAATGAGTACTCCACATGCATTGTATCTATTACAGTAATAGATAAAAATAATTTAAGAATTATTATGCATAGATTTCTCATACTCAAAATGCTTCGCTTTGTTTCTTTTTATACTGCCACTGTGAGCCATTCCTGCTGTTTCTAGTATTTGGTGATGAGAGGAAATAAGCTCTGTACTTTCCTGGGGAGGTCTCACTTACCTTGATGATGTTTGGGCTATTTCTGCACATGCTGCAGGCTCCACTGAATATGAATGCCCCTCACCAGTTTGTTTTTCACTAAAGGTGGCATCCAAGTACATTACTTCTTCCTCTCTCTGCTGACCACCCACAGGCTGTGACAAAAAACAAAATAACAGATGCAACTGGTAGCCATGAAGTTCAAATAGAGAAAAGAGCTCCAAGAATACTCTTTTTTAAATTGTATGCCTGCAGAGAATTGAGGGATTGCTTAAGTGAATAACTGGAATTCTACAGGTATGAAAAACAGATGCTGCCACAGGAGAGGTAATCCTGAAGTAGTATGCCATGCAATATGTTCCACCAAGAGAATTAGGCTACTCAGAATCACAGCTTAAAATATAAATCTATGCTGGATGACAGCAAAGAAAATTTGTTCTATCTGAAAGTTATTTGATTGGACATTTGAAATGATAACAGATTACATGAGTTCCTGTCCTAAAAAGTAAATGATACTTGACATGTCTTAAGATAGCCCATACTATCTCATTGCTGCAGAAGCCTAAAAATTTACATTAGGTGAGATCCATGTTTCACCTGAAGTTCAGTAACTCCCAGCTGAGCAGTTATTTCTAAAGATATACCATCCTTGAGCTACAGCCACTACAGCTGAGATTCACTTCAATTACCTTCAACCTTCTGCATGTAGATGACACTAGGCATCCTCATTACACCACCACTTGTAAAGAGGAAGAGCTGCTCTAAGATGATATTCACCTCATCCCAAATTGTGCAAAGGGGAACCTAAATGATTCATGTATACCAGAGACTTAACTCTAATCCCACCCCAAAGACAGGTCACCACATGGTAGTTAATTTGAGTTGCTTGAGTTTATTCACTGTTTTAGCTATGCAGCTGTGACATGCTGCTATGTATCACTCAAGCTCCTGAAACCTGGGTACTCATTAGTTTATTACACACTTGAGTAATGCTGAAAGCTTTTAGGACACACCCTCAGCACACATGCATAGAAATTTTTTCACAATGATGCGGGAGAACTGGTTAATCCTTTCTTGTGATACAAACATAAATGAAGAATGCATTGATTTTTAAGAAATCCATATATTTAGCAGACAGGTTACTAAAGAGGGGAATTGCCTTCTTAGAAGTGGTCCCTCTGGGTCATGAGACAATGCATGTTAAGAAGGGATCTGGGGTTGTTTAGTCTGAGGAAAAGGAGTCTCAGTAGTGCCTTTACTGCTCTTTGCAACTACCTGAAAAAAGTTTGTAGTGAGGTGAGGGATAGTCTCTTCTTCAAGGTAAAAAGCAATACGAAAAGGGAAAGTGGCTTGTACTTGTGCCAGAGAAATCTTTGAGTATGAGGAAAACTTTTTTCACTAGCAGTGTGGCCAGGCACTGGAACAGCCTGACTAGGGAAGTGGCGCAATCACCATCCCTGGAAATGTTTAAAAGACAGGTGGATGTGGCACTTAGGGACATGGCTTAGTGGTAAACACAGTGGTTCATGGTTGGACAATTGGACTTGATGATTCCAAAGGTCTTTCCCAACCTTAATGCTTGTATGGCAGCTGGGGAAAATCAAATATATTGGCTTAGAAAACCATCATAGCTGTACTATCCATGGATCCACATCTGTGATGGCAGTAGGGTTAGAGAAGGAGAAGGAAACATTGCAAAGAAAAAAAAATCCCACGCTTGCTTTATAAGAGACCATATACTAAAGTATCTGGGATATCCAGCATCCAGTTTGCATCTACAAGCCAGTACAGACTCTCCTCTTTTGGATACTTGTTTCACCACAAGAATACTCTGAAGAAGGAAGGGTGAGAAAAGACCACGTTAAACAGTATACTGTTACAATTCAACAGTTACTAACAAATTAACTGGGTTTTTATTAGTAATTTGCCTCCTTACCTTCTGCCTTTAACACCAGATAAAGGCACCAAGAAAAGATAAATTTGATTGTTGTTTGATATAAGAGTAGGGAATCTCCATTTCCACAAGACTCTGCTTCTCAATTTTAACTGCAATTTTGAGTAAATCTATACATTAATCTTCACACAGCTGTGCTACAAATTTCGGTAATCAATATGTCATTGAAAGAGTTTTGTATGGTTCTGAGACAATTGGCCTACAGACCTTTCAGCACCTTGAAATTAGCCATTTTGTGGCACATTTAATGTGCCACATTTACATGCTGATACATTCTGTTAATACTACTAGGAAAAGATAGAAAGAACTCAAGAGTTTTTGGATGCTTTATGCTATTGTGGGTTGTATAACTTCCTTAAATAGCCAGCTTTACATGACTGATCATTGATTTTTCAGCTCCAGGTTATTCGAATACAATACAGAGCAAAGAATCAGGCTGCAGGTTTACAAGAGACACTTAATATACTCTGCAGCATAAATCTATGTCTCCTATCTGTGTTTCTCTCTCCCTGTTTATAATCCAAACATGGCTTTCCTTTCATGCTCCAACCCATAATTTTGTATTGGTGTTACTGAATAGAAATGACATGTTACAGAACACCTTCACAGCACAAGAAGCAACAAGAAGGATCACATGCTGTATCCATATACACTGGTTTCTTCAGGGAAAGACAGGAATATAAACACATGCCTCTTCAGTATGTCTTACATAGGCAGAACTAAGCACAATAAATACACTTCTAAATACATGTGTAAAAAATCCCCACTGAATAATCTTCTTAGTCTATAGGAAAGACATAGCTGAAATCTATTTTGTAATACTTGCAAATCATTTGCATTTACAGCAGTGAGAACTACGACAAAAGAAAACAGCACACTATTGCCTGGATCATAAAAAGAACAGGATGCAGTAGGAACCTGGAGATGGAATTGGCTGGTGTATACTGGTATGCTACAAGGAAATAACGGAATAGTGTTTTGGAGAGAACATGAGACACAGAAGATATACAGGCAGTCTAGGAGTTTTTGAAAATCTCAGGCTGATTCTAGGTTTCCACACCTGTCAGTAAATTAACTTTACTAGGATTTTCCATCCCAGTAAGCTTAGTTATTTTCATAAAATGGATACATCCAACAGGAAATACAGTACTGGACTTTTAAAACAAAAACAACTGAAATTACTCAAACATGCAAATTAATGATGCTAGTTTGTTCTTTACTAAGATTCCCATCTTCAAGAAATTTGGCTACTATATATAATACTTTATGATAAACATAAAATTTCAAATATCAATTAAACTGTGGTTATACTTGCTCATTTGTTGTGCTCTGCAAGTTAGATCCAGTGAAGGCGTTTATTTCTTCCGCCTGAATTGTAGCAAGTTGAGGCTCCATGACGTTTGTTATTTGAGTATAGTCATCATCTACCTGCAGAACACTGGTTTCTGAATTTAGCTGCTCTTCCTTGGCCTTGAGCTGTCTCTCATTTGGCACTACAGGAGTGGCAGCTTGTACCATTGATCCTGACAAGGCATTCAGAGGCGCCACAAGCTCTACTGGCAGGGCATCATTGCTCTCAGCTGCTGATGGATTGACGGAACAGGCATGACCTTGACACTCTAACTTGTCAGGCAATGAGTTTTCAACTTTAAGACTCTCAGAATCACTAGGGTATCTCAACAAATCACTGATGTCAACTTCACTAGTCTCTATATTCTGTTCAGTGAATACATCCATGAAAATCTTCCCTGGGGATGCCAGTGAAAGATCTGTATCATTATTAAAGGAATGCTCTTTTACTGTGTTATCTGTGTCAATAAAGGTCATGCAGGTTCTGTGGCAGTCATCTAAAGCATGTGGAAATGTATCTTCTGGTATCTGTTCCTCTTGAACTGTTATTATGTCTTCCACAGGATCATGCAGACAGAGGCTTATTTCTGGGCAGCAATCTTTATTACTTAATTTTCGTGATATCTAAAAATTAAATTTAAAAAGTTTACAAAAAAGAATGGAGCAACTCCTTCTAAAAAGCATTTAACTAAAATTCACTTTAGAAGTTATCTCTCTATCTCTCTTTCTATATATGTGTGCACATTTTATTATGAACTTTTGCAAAATCTAGAAGACTCAAATCCTTCCTTCATACAATATACTAACAAGTTTGAAAAAGTTTCAAAAGAAGTTTCAACTTCAGCTGTTGACTTCTATAGCAATGAAAATCCAGGGCAAAAGAGACTAAACCTGTTTTAGTCTATTTAGTAAAGATACTATGTCATTACCAATGGCAATGACAAAATAACCTCAGGGAGTCATAAGGCTTTAAAATAAGGTCATTAAAAATTTCTGTCACAGAAATAATGAATAAACATATTCACAATAACATTTTAATGATATGTTTATGTGGATCCAACACAGATATGGATGATTTGTGTCTCACACACTTCAGTTCAAAATCTTAGGATTTTGAGAAGTTTTCATGGTGTGGCTTCCACACTGAGTACCGAGCACAAAATCATAACTGTTCTTGGAAAAGTAGTACTGCTGTTTTTCTAGTCACTTTAAGCTACATCCAACAAAAGCACCCATTCTTACATGAAGAAATTGCTTTTCTCATTTTTCCCCATCCTTGTTTTAAATGCTCTGAAGAAAAAAAACCCATGATGCCTCCAGAGACCTAAACCATGTTTTTTCTATATAACATTTCTATATGATAATCCTTGTACTTAGTAATACTGGATCTAAGAAAATCTCTTTTAATGCATTTTTGGAGTCTTGCTGCCAGCAAGTGGCAATACCAGGCAATGCAAGAAAACTTTAACCACTGGTAACATGATTTAAATAAAGCTCACACACAATAAAGTAGTAAGATCATAAATCTGACTGCATATACTCAGGTTCAGTTTGCAAGCTAGTATAAATCCTTGTTTCTTTCTTGAAAAATTATTCCCCTGACAGATGTTTCCTATCTTTTACATGTGCATCAAATTGTTTCCAAGTACTCATTACTTCTTACTTCGCTTTATTGAATTACACTTTAGTTTTACACCACTTCTTTAATCCATACAGACTTTAAACATCTGGGAAAAAAAAAAAACAAAAACTTCACTGGCAATAACTTTCTCTACTTGAAGAACTATGGTATAAACAGGATGTCTATGTATTACAAATTTCCCAAGAAAAAGGCTCAATGTATTTGTTGAAGAGTGGGTGAAATTTTGCAAGATTCTAAAATCTCCAAAGTCAATTGAAATTCAACCCTTAAATGTGACATGTTCACAAAACAACAGACACAGTAGTCCAGGTGCGGTCTCACAAGAGCAGAGTAGAGGGTCCACCAGGATTCCAAAGTCCTTCTCTGGCAGAGCTATTTTCCTGTCAGCTGTACTGGTGCCTGAGATTATTTCTCCCCAGATGCAGAACTTTGCATTTCCCCTTGATGAATTTAATGAGATTTCTCTCCTCCCAGTTTTCCCATCTGTTCAGGTCCCTGTGAATGGCAACACAACTGTCTGGTCTATCAGTCATTTCTCCCAGTACCATCTCTGAACTAGTTGAGGGTACTGTGTGTTCCATTTTCCAGGCCACTAATAAAGACATTGAACAGTACTAGGTCCACTATTGAGAGACCAACTACAAGAGAAATCAGTGCTCTACATCATCAAAACCAAGAAAACTCAGCAAGACTAATTGTAAGGTGTCAGAATTCTATGCACAGATGATAATATAGATTTATTTTGTATTTTCAGGGGTACACAAAACTAAGCTATTCATGACTCACTGGTGGTTGTCAAGGTGTCTTTCCTGACCTTGCTTCAAATCAATACATGAAGCCTGTAATGGTCATTGGTTTATCCCACTAAAGATCCTTCCGCAGGACTCAGACCTTGCTAGTGCCAACATCAGCCAATATCCAAACAGTAAAATCCACTGTTGTGACTATTTCCAGCCTAGTTACTCCAGGTTCCTAAAATATCTTCTCTGGAGATATTCCCAATGTATTCAATCTGCCTCTTCTCCAGAGGCTATTAATAATAGGCAATCTCTGTTTCAAGGCACTTAGAGTTTGCTCTATGGGACTAACCCTGTACAATGAGAATGTTTCATTTAATAAACTCACAGTTTTATATTAATAGCTGTATATTTTTCAGAAAATAATATCCTTAGAGATTTCATTTTTTCCCTTTGTTCTGAGATGGAATATTTTACCCTGTCATCACTTGTATTTGCTGGAAGATATGAGCAATAAGGACAGTAGAAAAGAACAGCATTTTACTCTGATAAGGACAGTAGAATAAAACATCGTAGCCTTGGAGAAACAGACAAAAGGGGTAACTTAGGCAAACAGAAGCCATACAAAACACAAGCAGGATGGCAGCTCAGTTCTGCAAGGCTGACAAAGCAGAGGTTATGCAAAACAACGATAACATGCTTAGTCAAAAGTACGGGTCAAGGAACAGGCACCTAAAAAGGACATGGGACACTGAAAACACGCAAAGAAGACCCTAAAGAGCCATACAAGGACTTCTGATAAGGGGTGCAATTACGTAAATGAAATCATAGCTATACATCAAGTAAGGGGGCACAGCTAATGAATGCTGGATTGGTGTGTATGATAAACACTGTTCACTCAGTGAAGGATCCTCCAAGTGACCACTGCTGCAGTAAAGAATGACTGTGCTCAAATATTCACAACTGAGCTGGAAAGTTACTATCTGGCCAATTTTGGTATCAATACTGGTCTCAAATCTATCTTTGGTGAATTCTACCAAGAACTGCTTTTCCCCACACATAAACCTCAATAAGGATCTTTGAAAAATGCCAAGTAAAACTGATTTATATAGAACCCTAACTTTTTATTTGCAGGTACAAATCAATGGAGGTAGATGGTAGAGTAATAATGATATGGTATCTGCATTAAGCAGAGCCTTTCACAGCAGAAACTCTGCTGCAACCTATTTCTGACCACAAGTAAGACTCTCCCAAACAAAAGGAGAGTTACAGATAACCTCCTTCTCCTCAGAGACCTTCCAAATGCACTGCCTGTCTTATAGCTTTCATTGGTGGGGAATATTTTAAGCTACTAAGTGTTTTCATTACTTTAGCTTAAGTAACAGCCCTTATGGATTCTATCTCATGATGTTCTTCCCACTTCACTTTAATGGTCATGCTTCTATCCTTGTGTACTGCAAGCTTAACAACTACAGTTCTTATGGAAAAACAGTTTCTATGGAAAAAACAGAAAATAAAGCTTAGCTTTAAAGTTCTTTTCAATGTGCTCAATGTCAGTGTAAACAGCTATGTGCTTGCTTACCTTTTCTTCTAAATCCTTCTGAAATCCATTCAAATTGATATCTAAACTTAGGAGAATAGAAAAATATTTCAGTTTTACTTTCCACTTCTGAAAGTTCTTATCATCTCTTTAAAAAATGGCAAAACTTCCTAATTAGGGCTTACGTTTCAAACCTTAAAAATTACTATAGTCATGTTCCCCTAAGGAGAACTGACAATAAAATCTCTGCTTAGGCTCTGTTAGTCACCAAATAATATGCCAGAGCTATTTTGTCACATTTCTTCCCTGTAGTTTAGAGTCCTGTGTTTCCAAAGACTGTCAGCAGATGGAATTGCCACCCATTTGACATGACAAGACCTAGCCTCTGCCCTTTCTAATTACAGTGCAGTTAGACAATACTGCTAAAACAATCGAGTAACTTATGGCTCTGGATAGCAATGATCCCAAACCCCCTGATCTCATCACCTTGTTTCAACATTCATGTGACTTCCTGGCAATTTCCTAATCAGAAATAAAGTGAATGTTTTTCTGTTGGATTACCAAAAATAAACTCTAGTGGGAAACAGATTGGTTAGTCCTGCACTTTTGGGAACACTGAGGAATGAAATACAACTTAAGTAGTAGCATATGCCATGCAGACCTGAGGAATAGTAGCATTTTTGTTTCTCTTTTCTTACAGATGCCTCTGATTCTTGGATATATTAGAAAGAAGCAAGTATGAACCCTTCATGACCTTTTTACCTTACACATCTATAAGTTATTTAAGCACCATGTGGCCTGTAACCCTTGTCAGAAAATTCCACAGCAATGAAATAATTTTAAACTGGCTATATACGACTGGCTTGAGAAAGCAGTTATTTCTTCAAACAATCCTAACACAATACTTACAAAAAAAGAACCTGCAGTCCATGAGTATAAAAACTGAACAACTATTGTAAAAAAACATGTATAGCCAGATTCTGTATAAACTTACATGAATACTCATCTTCAGCTTATCAAATTATTTTCCCAAATGATTTTGCCACAGCTGGATCAACTCCTAGTTTTCTACAAAAACAACGTACCTACAGAATTATTTTGCTGTTCTTCTGCTGCACAGTTTAATGAAAAACAAGGCTTAGAAATATTTTCAGTAGATGATGAATGGTTTATCCAACCCCTAGGATTAAATAATAATAAAATAAAAATATTAAAGAATTGTAATCTGCCCATTTTAGGAACATTTTTACAATACTTTGAGTTGGCTGCTATCTGTGGAAACAGCTGCAGTTATTTTAGAGGTGTACTTTTCTTTACAAGGACAGGCAATAAATAAGACTTCTGGATTTCCTATGTGGAGCTAGCTAAGTGGAAAAAAAATGGCCTTTTCTATTCTTTATTAGTTCTAGCTATATTTCTGTTATAAATCTATCTTCTACTGAAAACTTTCCAAAGTTTCCAGGAACAAAACCCCTAATATTATTTATTACAAGTTTTTATTTGTCCAATGGTTTTTCCCAAGTTCTTTTTTTCTTGTTGGTTGTGTTCTTAATCCATTTATGGTAGTATCATCAACAAAAATAAATCCAAGTATAGCTTGATCCATATTGGACACTGAGCTACTGCCGACATAAATACAGATCCTTCATTAAGCAAACAAGATAATTGTTTCTCAATAGAACACTGGGAATAAAATAACATACAAATGGAAGTATAACAGGATTATTTAATTACATTATGCCTGACTGGAATTCCTATGTGATATACTATACTCACTTCAGTAGAGACTGAGACTGGTCAGATGTGTCTGTCTCCTGAAATACCTGAAAGAATAAACTTAACAAGTAAGTACTTAATTGTTTATTTTCTCAGTTTTATTGCAGGCTTATCATCTTCCTTCTGTAATTTAGTTCGGAAATGGAATTCTTAGATCCAATTACTACACACATTACTACTAAGATACAAAAGCTTAATCATTTTTTATGTGTACTATTCGACAAAAATGTTGAAAAATAAAACAAGGCTATAGAATAAAACATTCACCCACAAGGATAGCAAACTGTTGCAAAAAAGAGACGATTGCTTCAAACTTAAGATGTTTTATACATCAAAGGACCAAAACACAAGGTATTTTAATTTTAACTCACAGTTTCAATCTTTTTTTGATAACTTTTTTTCATTAAATAAGATAGGATGCTGTTCCAAGGAGTGTGATGTTTAGTATTCTGTTCTCAAAATCCCTACAAATACCATTTTTAAGGAACTACTTCCAAAACTTGCACATCAGCCAGTTATGAGTGGCAGGGCTGCCACAAGCCAACACAGGGAAGAGGAGGTGGGTAAGGAGAGCACTGATGTCACAGAGGGAGCCAAGTTCCAACTCCTTATTACAAAAACCTTGGATCTGTTTTTTGTACCTTTGCCAATAATGCAGAGATCTCCCTCAGTATGGAAAAAGCAGTCTTTATACATAGTCTAAGGCAAACTAGGAATGGATCTCTCACTGATGAGCTAAGACTGAGTATTACTAGTGAGTGGACTATATACACACTGGCTGCAATTTTAAACAAATCATTGACTTACAGTGGACAACATTACAGCACTTACAGCACTAGAGGACTCTAAGAACACCTTGGTGTGGACACTAAGTGACAACTTCTCTGTCTTACACAAGGTACTAGCCACACAGTAATAACAAACACTTAACAACTTCTTCAAGAGCAGGACATAGAAATTTCCCAGTAGCAAGGACTGCTAAAAGGTTCCCTGGAACAGAACAGATTCTTTAGGTTGTGCAACAATTATTGACTGATGTTATTCCTAAACATGGCAATGAGATAGTTCGCAGAAAGTTATTTATTTTGTTTAAATAGACCCTTCAGGCAAATCAGCCTGAATATTTATACTGAACATTATCCAGAGATCAAGGTCAGGAGACTAACACAGCAACTACTAATCCTCTCTAAGTAGCTAGCATCGCTCAGAGAGGTGCTTTAAAACATCAGCAAACTACCACTACAACTCTGATAAAGACGCTATTTTGTCTGCTAAAAAATTAGGTTCTAAGTGAAATTAGTGTATTGGTCGTTTGTTGAGAGATCTTCTCAAACCACATGCATTACACGAACTGTACTTCTGGCCACTGACTGAAGTACTGGGAATGGCCTGTCATCCTGCCCTCATTTTTGGTGAAGAAATTCCTGCAAAATCTCAGTAATTTTTCTCACTTGAACACTTATTTATACAGTCAACTATATGAGGGGACTCTGGATGATTTCCAGAAAAAGACCAATGCTTAAAAGCTGTTAGGTGTTACCTAATAACTTACGGTGCACTTCACCAAACAATGTAAGAAAAAAATATAAAAAAGGGGAAAGCACAAACTTACAATCATTACAGCTGTCTGAGCAAGACAGGACTGCATATCCTAAGTCTCCCATAACCCATCTGAAGTACAAAGAAAGCTAAGACTCTCTGGAACAACTGGAACAGATGTTACTTTTCCTAAAAACATTCACAGCCATTTACTCTGCATGAACCTCATGTCACCTGCTGTGATCATATATGCTGTGTTCATACATAATTTCTGAAGACAAACTAGAAGGAAAGCTTCTATGATAGCACATTCCATGTTGGCTCTTGAAGTGGTTGAAGAGCCACATTGGTGCAATGTACACATGTAGGTATCAAAGACAACAGGCCAAGACCATTCCTTACAGTATTCAGTAACAACTTAAAATTTTAAAATGTCCTCAAGCTGTGCATGACCAAGTTGCCAGTGTCTTGCTATACAGGTTTCACCAGAACAAAAAATACTAAGAATTACCCAAACTATTTGGTGAAAAGTACTAGGTTTCTTTGCTTTTCTGACTTTTTCTTTAGTGGACCGGGCATTTGTCCTCAGCTTTGGGAATGGCTAATCTGGTGAGAACCAGGGAGCCAAAGGCTAAGGTTAAGAAGCAGCTAGTCAGGTCATCTCCCAGAGGGGAAAGGGAAAGAGCAAATGTGTACTTCTCTCATTCCCCTCATGCTTAGAAAATCATTTCATGAACTTCAGTCATGACAGCCCTCAGACATACAAGGAGCAAAATAAAGTTATGGAGAACAATTTTTGAAATAACAGCATCTTTTGGATTTTGTTCACTGTTTCTCACATTGTCAGTTGAGACAAATTTATTTGCAATTCTAGAATGAGCTGTAAAACATTCAACTTCAGTAGAAAGCATGTCTTTTTTCAATGTACCTTTTGTCATCTTGGAAGCAGTCTAGCTCTTTTTAGAAAAACCTCTCTTTTACCGGCATAAGGATACACAGACTGTAGGCTTTGGACTGGTGAATCCAGGCTAAAGACAGTCCAACAGTCACAGTTAAAAGCAGAAAACCTGTTTGTCTCTGTTTCATGACCCTGCCATATGCAGGTGGAAAGCAAATTGCTCAGCTGAATAGAAGTTTATGGGCTAGCTACCAACCATGGTAAATACATTCAACAGTAGCCAATTAGGGAATGCAATTAGCCAATTAGGGAATGCAGAATTATCCATAGAGTAAAATAATTACCCCATCATCATACAAGCAGATGTTTTACTCTGCATTTTGGATTATTAGCACTTTCTTTTTGAAAGAAGCAATTGATCAATCATTGGATCACAGCTAATCTCATGAGTAAACCAGGGTGTATTTTAGTACAGTCAACCCAAATGCTTACCCTTCAGCTCCTGAAAGGAACATATTAAAAAGTCTGTGCTCCACAATTTCTTCATCTTTTTCCTGGACTTGTTGATTAAATTTAAAAGGTTGTAATCTAATGAAAGACCAGCAAAGACACTTTGATACATTCCTGTAGACTGTGTGCTACACAGGTGACAAGAAGAAATTCGGTTCAGCTGTAAGCCATTAAGCCTCCTCAAGGGAATGCCCAGTGGGTTTATCAATAATTAATCATTAGATATGCTTAGAGAAAATACTACCATTGGTGGACTTACTGGGTTTATCTGTGCTGCCTTATGATAATATGTGTGATCACCAAATTTCGGTACAAAACTGATTTCTGGAGAAAAAGTTCCTAGAAAAAAGAAAACATCCAAAAAAATCCTCAGTAATTAAAATTTTGATGGTCTTAAGTGCTATGTAATATTCCATAATTCCATAACTTTTTATATAACTATGTAACTGAGCTACATGCATCAAAACTTCTGATATGCAACAGATTTAACTGGCTATATAGTCTATCACACTAGATTTTGAATCTACATTAATGAAATAGAAATTAAAAAAATGAACCAGCAGTGGAAATGTATTTCATTTAGTGTTCCAGCACCACCCCTGATTTTGCATCGGAGATTAAGTCTTTGCTATTATTTTTTTACACTAATAACTGCAATTTTGGTAACCTGCTTGATCCATAAGACTGAAATATACTTGTACTTCTAGATGGCACCATTTCTTTAATGACTATACAAATTAAGACCTTCTCTCAAAAAAAAATTTAAAAGAGAGAAATCCTTAAGTATGCTTGAAAACTAAGATGTTGTTACTGACACTAATAAAATACTAATCAAATTAATATTTATACTATGTATCTCATCACCAAATTACTACTATACAAGTATGCACAAAACTGTGAATGATGAAATTTTACTTCCAACTTCCAAAATATAATACGATGCAGGCAGAATACTAAAAATGTCACAATCTATTACAGTTACAGAGACAAAAACTCCCCACTCAACTGTCAGACAAATGCCCATTCCACAAACTGAACACAGTTAAACAGACATGCCCCATGTATGTTGAACATTGCAAGGATTTAGTTCCAGTGGACAACTACAGGGAAGTTCAAAATGGGATGATGCTTCTCTCCTCACTTAAGATTATCAAGCAACTATAAAAGGTTCACTATTAGGAAACCACAGCTATTGGAGTTTCTGGAGATTTCAATGGGCTGAAGGTAAGATTTGTATTAACTCAGAGAAGGTTGATAAAAAAATATGGTCCACTCAGATCTTCAAACTGGAAAAAAGATAAACACAACTAAATCTGGAAGAACACCATGTGTCACTTAAAGTATTCCCAGTCTGATATATCACTGAAATAAAACCTATAGTATGCAAGTCAAATGGAACATATAAAAATGTCAAGGAAGTACTATGAAACTATTATGTAACTAAAACATGCTTGCTTGTGCAGCCTGCTATACAGGAGTCATTAGGGAATATTTTAATACCTTAAATGAGTGTGAGTTCATTCATGCTAAAAGTATTTAATGATACACTAAACATAATGCACTGAAATAGCTGTACTCAATTTTTTTATGTTAAAGAGAAGGATAAACTAACAATATTATTGGGATTTTAAAAATACCATGAGCAACTAGAGCTATGTACAACTATTAAGCACATAGAATCCATTTATTTTATTCTGCACAAACACACGTACAGAAATACATACATATAAATAAAACTGATATCCCTATATATACCTCTAACACTTCCGAAAACAGGGATTCTCAGTCACAATGCACAGGAAGAACAGAGAGAACTCAAGAGCAAACTGGATCAAATATTAAAAATATGCTGAAGAATCTTTTAAAATATGCACTACAATTAGGAATATAATCTAAGAGCACACAGTTCCTAAACAACTTCATGCAACACTCAAGTTTAAACATAGACTCAAGCAAAATCCAAAGCAACAGTTTAAGGAAACAAAAACAACACAGACTGAAAAAATAATCTGTCCTACCTTTATTAATACTTATCCCAGTTGTTAAAGCAACGTCCTTGTTAAGAAAAGCCAACCTTTGCAAAATAAATAAAACAAAAGGTCGTTAAGGAGCTGTAAGCATTACAGTCCTATAAACTCAAAGGGCATCTGGAAGCATCCATCCCAACCTCTGCCGTGGGGACACGCCTGGGCGAACGCGGACAGAAACAGTAAAAAACCCCAGACTCGAGGGATGTATGTGATTTTCTGCATAGAAAACCGTAACTAGGGAGGCACCTCGCTGCTTTAAGTATTTCCAAGAACTACAGTATGACAAAGCCATCATAAAGATCTGAGTGTGGTTTCAAGTCCTTGTTATATCTTAAAGGATAGAAGAGCTAATGTCATGAAAATAACATCAAGGCAAAGTTGCAGGGAAATAGAATTAGCACGAACTGTATTTAACAGTGTTTATTTTCTCCGAGTTGTTTTCTGGTACATTTTACTTCTGCTGACTAAAATGTTACTAGAATGGTGGGTGGGAGGGACATAAACTGGGAGGCGTACAAAGTGTGTAAAAACAGAACTATATACAGAGCTAAGAAATGGTAGGTCCAGGAGCATATGAAACGGCTCTGAACAGAGTGGAGAAAATAAAAAACGGAGAGGAGGGGAGAGGGAGAGCGAGAGAGGAGATCTCAGCTCGGGAGCGGCCCCCTCAGCCGCCCACTCCCTCACACAGGCAGCTGGGCAGGTGCCGCTCGCAGCCACACCGCATTATTACCACCTCCTCCTATGGAACTCCTCTTCCTCCACATCACTCTCCGTCACGGAGCCCTCCACGACAGTCTCGTCGCTGTCCGTGTCGCTGTGGCCGCCGCTCCCGCGGCGCTCCATGGTGCGGCCGCCGCGCTCCCCCGGCACCTCCTCGGGCAGTCGCGCGCTCCCCTCAGCGGCGGCCGCCATCTTGCGGCCGGGCCGCGCTGCCCCTCGGTGGCACCGGGCTCGCCGCGCTCGCCACAATCCCGGAGTCGCAGCGAACACCGTGCTGTGTGTGATCAGATGGGGCTCACTTCTCCGAGTCTGTGCGCTTCTGACGTTGATATCTCAAAAGTCAGAATCGGTCATCTGCCAAGAGGTAGAGTGGGAAGGGGGCTGTGAAAGTGTCTTATCAGTGAAAAAGGCCAGACAGCCTCAAAAATCCCCCTGAATGAAGGATTACTTGGGCTTTGACTGGCGTGTTAGAATCATAGAATGTTAAGGGGTTGGAAGGGACCTTAGAATTCATCTAGGTTCAACCCCCTCTGCTATGGGAAGGGACACTTCCCACCAGACCAGGTCGCTCGGGGCCTTGTCCAGCCTGGCTTCTAGCACAGCCAGGGCTGGAGCATCCACAGCCTCCCTAGGCAACCTGTTCCAATGTCTCACCACCTCAAAGGAACTCTTTCTTCATAATATCTAAACTAAACTCCCCCTCCGTCAATTTGTACCCATTGCTTCTTGTCCTATCACTACAGGTCCTGACAAAATGTTCCTGTCGAGTTGTTGGCTACTGCTGTGCCTCTTGTCACCTGGCTGGAGCCACAGGTGGGGTTTGTATGCAATGGATCGGTGCCAATTCACAAGCTCCTAGGTCTCGCAGTGGTCGTCTGTCAATTACAACATTCTTTTCCTCAGGCAGAGCCATTCTGGCTCAGCTCTGCCTACTATCCCCTGGCCCTGTGCTGAGGGCAGAACTGCAGATACGAGAACTCGATGTCAGTGCACGTGGTGACATGTACTTTCAGAAACTACAGACCCCAAATCACTGTAGTGACACTTCTCCCAGTGACTTTGGTAAATTAGAATTTTTAGTATTTGCCAAATCATGTTTATGGAAAAAGTGGAAAGCAGGGCAGAAACACTAAAGGTCATCTTATAAGATATGTGAATTACATATAATTGTTGAAACTGTATGAATTGCTGTTTTGCTTTGTTTTAGTCATTTGCATATGCAGTTACAGTAATTGCTGCACATATTAACAAAGAGTCCAGAAATCTCACTGCTAATACTTTACACTTTTCAGCTAATGAAAGTGAGATGCTGAAAAAAAACACTAAAGAAGCTATCAGGGGAGATGGATATGCAGCAGTAAATTACTAAGATTTAGAAACGCGAATGAAAAGTGTATTTACAGGTTAAAAGAGCTGGTACTATTTCATCACTCCCAACAAACTGCTTTGGGTGGAGTTCTTCGGAAACCTTTTTATCAGCACTTCCTTTTTTGAGGTTCACGTTAATGTTTCACGGCACACAGTGTCATGTGGAGCTACTAGACATATTTCCAAGTGAGGTGGCACATGTAAAATGCAGTCTGAGGAAAGCCGGGGCGTGGATCATCCACTGCAAAAACGTGCAGGTATTGCAGTTGAGCATGCTCAGCCCCAGGAACACGGAATGGCCCCTGCCACCCTGCAGTGTTGTTTTGCAGCCCGGTGATTCGGTACCCAGGAGAGCTACACCATCGGTTGAGATAGAAGAGACCTCTGGAGACCATCTAAAGATCACCTAGCAAAGATTACACACGAACGCATCCTGGAGGGTCTCTCAGGGCTTCCTATACATCACGAACCAAAAACTGCACTTCTTCTGTGGCCGAAAGCCACAAACATATATATTACTTTGCTTTTAGCTTCTCCCGGTAGTCAGGGGCAGCGCTGCTTCCCACAAACAAGAGCTGGGAATGTCCACGCTTCTAATGACTCGGCAAAGCGTGGTATCACAGGGCGGTATCGGAGGCGTGCAGGGGAACTCGCCCCGGCTCTAGCCGCAGCCGCAGCCGCACCCCTAGCCCAAGCTCCGGCTCCAGCACCAGAACCGGTGCCGGTGCCGGTGCCCGAGCCCGAGCCCGAGCCCGAGCCCGAGCTTGGCGGCGGGGCGCGGCTCGGGGCGGGCCCGCGAGGTGGAGGCAGCGCTCCCCAAGCGGTCCAATCAGCGTGCGCGGGGCGGGGAGCGCGGCGTCCCATTGGCGGGCGGCGCATGGCGCGATGGCGTGTTCGGCGCTGCTGATGGCGCGTGGGGCCGCGCGGCGCTCGGCGGGCCGTTGCCGCGGCGCCGCGGCGGGTGACGCGCGCGGGAGGGGCGTGGCGCGCGCTCGCCATTGGCCGCGCGATCGGGCGATGGCGGTGGCGGCCGCGCGCCCTTGCGCGGCGGGGCGGGGCGCGGCGCGGGGCCGGCGGGGCGCGGCGGGGCCGCCCGGGTAGTGCGGGGCGCGGCGGGACGGAGCAGGGAGCGCGGCGGTGAGCGGGGACCGGTGCGCTACGGGCGGGGGGGGGGCCCGGGGCTGGTAACGTGGGTACCGGGGCGGGCGGGCACCGGCTCCGGGCGCCGGGTGCGGTTCGGAAAGGCGGCGTCGCTGTCGCCGCCCGCCCGGAGCGGTGGCCCTGCGCTTCACCGCCGCTCCGGGTGCCGTGCGGGGGATGCCCGCGCCGCTGTCCCGTTACCTGCCTGCCGCTTCCGGGCTGCGCCGATGGGCCTGCGAGGCGGAGGCTTCCCCCTCTCCACAAAAAATGCCCCTCTGGCGGCGTGTCAGGGTCCCTGTGCTGTCCTGTGCCTCCGGGTGAGCTCCGCACGGGTGTTCCCCCGGCTGCAGCCGCTCGGTGCCTGTGGGTACTGCTGAGTCAGACAGCAGGAGATGGGCGATCAGTGCTGATCGAATAGATGGTGTTGCAGAGGAGTGCTCTGAGGTTAGGGACAGCTGTGTAACAAACCTTAAAAATTCAAGAAGCAAGTTGTGATCTTACGTGGGTGGTAATTGCTCTAAGCAATTACATACGACCGGTCTAGTTTGCTTTTTACACTCTGGTTAATTTTTGAGAGGGCCACATTTGGGGTTTGTTGGTATTTTGTATTCTGTTTTTATTCCTAAAATGCATTGCGTTATTTTCTATTCTCAGAAATTTTTTATTGAAAACGCAAACGGGATTTAGAAAGCATCCCTTTTGAACCACCATTTTGAAACTCAATAGAATTACATAGATGTTAGATTTTAGCTTTATATTTAATGTTACGTCTTGCTAATTCCAAGCCACAAGGCAGTGTTTGTGCATAAGTATTTTAAACAGAAATATCAGCTGATGTTTTGCACTGAATTTTTTTACAGCACTGTAATGCAGAATCAGTGTGTGAAATCATGAATATTTTCTAGAAGAATCAACTGCACAGTAGAAAGCATCCTGTGCGTTGGGCAGGTTAAATAAACACAAAAACTTTAAAGAATCATTTTATGTTAGGACTTAGTATCACTCAGCCCCAAGATGAGTGAGGATCCATCCTGTATTTCAAGATAGCAGCAGTTAATAATACAAGTAAGATACTATGGGTCATTATATAATAAATGAATTAATGCATTTCCCCCCTTAATTAATTATGTGAAGCCATTTTACTTTTACCATTTTTGCTTAGAAAGGGGAAAAACAATTTGTCAATAAAAGATTCTGAAATCTTTCTAGCCATTCTAATTGTTTTTTGTGATTGTCAGATAATCATTCCAACTTGCTGAAATAGTTGTATTGGCAGTATTACTAGGTTTAGGAGTGATAGAACTCTATATAAAGCCATGTTGTAACTGCTATTTATGATTTTCCTGAAATAGAGTAGTATTCAAAATTGTGTTTTCAGGGGATGTTGTGATGCCTTTTCTATATTTTGTGTTGTTTAAAAATCTTCAGCACAGGTATCCTTTTGGCTGGGTTTTATATTTGTTTTCCTAATTAAAACATACCTTCCATTGTGCTGAGGAGGAAATTATAATACCAGGGTGGAACAGCTTTGCAAGAACATAAATTTACAGAACGGAATGAAGAGTATATGATATAGGGGAAAAGAAGCGATAATATCAGCTTTAAAAGGAGTGGGTTAGTTTTTAATTTTGTTTTTAAAAAGCATTCAGTCATGAAATGGAATAATTTGTTCTTAAGGTAGGCAATCTTCTCAATTATTTTCCCATTTTGGTTCCATGAGCCACGAACATCCTGCCACACCTTCACTGTGGAAGGATAAAGACAAATGAATAGTTGCTGTTGGTGTTCATGTGATTTAGATTGGTATTGGTAGGAAACCAAGATGATTCCAATATCTTCAGGAGCACTTAGGCAGATAGATTTGCCTATCTGTTATGTTCTCCATTGAATGCCAGCTTCATTTTTCATGTCAAAGCAAAATAAGTAATACCAAAAGCCCTATGGATGGATTGTTGCAAGGACAGCACAAATGGATTTTTTTATCCACTTTGAGGTGGTGGTATGTAGAGCCCTCAGGCCTCCATGGAAATCTTGCAGTATTAAGTTGGTAAATGTAAATTACAGATTGTCCCTGTTAGTCAGGCTATTAAGCATTTTTTGAACTTTACAGTACAATTTTGTAAGCTGTTGGTTTTGTGCAGTGAGGAAAGTCCAGTTACTAATGTATGTGAGAATGTTATGGCAATTTGTTTCTATGCCATAAAACATACGTAAAGATCTTTGGCAGACTTACATAAAGAAACAACACAGAGAAGATAGACCAGGATGTGTTGAGCATTCCTGTTGTTCGTTATGTGAAAGACAGCTGTGAACATTTGTGGTGAATGTTCACCACAATGTCTGTTACAACAGACATTGGTGTCTGTTGTAAGCAAAGGGATGGTGAAATGCACCAGTAAACAGGGAATAGTAAAGGGTAGAAGAGAACTGCCACAATACTGTTATGTGAGGACTTGCATGCTTTAGACAAAGAGGGAATATTTTTGAATGTAATTAATTTGTATCACAGAATAATATTGAACAGAGAGTAGAGAAGACACAGTCAGAAATATAACACTGCAGTTCCTGCTCTTGAGTATTACCAGTAATGGTTAATTGATAATTTTTAATCACTTGTCAGTATTTTTGACAGGAAGAATGAGTACAGAGAAATAACAGAATTTGGTGAGTACTTACATAGACATTAAAAACAAGAATTTTGAGTCAAAGCAGTATCAAAATTGTATGATAGGAGGGTTTCGAGACATCTTGTTAGAGTAGTGATGCCTTACTGTTAGAATCACAGAATCTTCTGATATGAAGGGATCCACAAAAGTCATGGAGTTCAGCTGTTAAATGAATGTTCTGTGTTGGTATTGAACCCTCAACCTTGGCATTAATTAGTGCCATACTCTAATGGAGGACCTAATCCCAGTGGCAAAGACCATGAAGAAACCAGGAACATGTGTAGTGCAAAAAAAAAAAAGATTGAGAAGACAGTAGCAGATCATACTGTATTTTGGAATATTAGAAGTAGATGTGTTTTACATGGAAGATTGAAGGAAAGGTAAAGATTAGTTTCCTTACTCATCTCTGTCTTAAGTGATTTTGCTTTTATTTCCTGAAGGATGTCTTGCAGGAAAGTGTAGAGCTGTCTCTTTTTTCACTAAGTCTTGTACTCATATGAAGTATTCCTTTGCTGCAGGTTTGCTAAGTATAGAAAAACAGCCTTGAAAATGCTGTCCAGACTCTTCCGAATGCATGGCCTTTTTGTAGCCTCTCATCCATGGGAAGTCATTGTGGGAACAGTGACTCTCACTATCTGCATGATGTCTATGAAGATGTTCACTGGGAATGATAAAATCTGTGGCTGGAATTATGAGTGCCCCAAACTTGAAGAAGTAAGGATTTAAAATAATTTTATAGTATTTGGTGTTAGTCAGTAGATACACGGTTTTCTACAGAATATGATCAAGCTGTGGCATATTAGGATTAAAGTAGCCATGTGGAAGCTTCTTCATGGCCATCTTTTCTTATTTTGGATATTAAAGCTGTATGCAAACAGTGATGCACTAATGACCAAGCATTTTAGTATTTCAGTATTTTTTGTTTTTAAGGCAAGCCTAGCAGTGATATTTCTTTTATTTTGGAACTTCACTTGTAATGCAGCTTCAAAATGGACTTAACATTTCACAGTGGGTTTTCATTAGTGTAAAAGCTAACTAAATTGCTTTGTATTTCATACAGGATGTTCTGAGCAGTGACATCATCATCCTGACAATCACACGCTGCATAGCAATTCTGTATATATATTTCCAGTTTCAGAACTTAAGGCAGCTTGGATCAAAATACATTTTAGGTATTGTATCTGATTTTTGTATTTCCTGTATGCGTTTTAATTGTGGGGGAAGTTGTTTAGCTAAATTGGTAACAAACACTAACCTTTTATTCCTTATGTTCACAACAGCATTATTTTAATTATTTTTAGATAGCAGAAAAAATCTTTTGCTTGTACAAAAAAAGTACTATTTTTTTGTGAAAGGTTGTATTTATAGTATTATATAAATGCTAAAAATGTCATTCTTGTAATAACTGTTTATTATGTGAAATACTTAAAATTGTAGAGCTCTTTAAGCCAGTTTTAATTTTACTTAAAGTGAGATTTATGGCTTATTTCTGAGTCTTATTTTGATTGCATTATAAATTTTAGATTTTAATATCTATAAAAATAGCATCTACTTCAGTTTATATCTCAGCTGCTGTTAATGCAGTGAGCCAGGAATTATTCATTTGTCATGATTGATCTAAAAGCTGGGAGTATTTTGGGGTTTTTTTTTCTTTTTCTTTTCCTCTTCCAACATATATAAATGAAGAATTTCCCATTCTCATGTTTTTTTAAGGTATTGCTGGCCTCTTCACAATCTTCTCAAGTTTCGTTTTTAGTACGGTGGTAATTCACTTCTTGGATAAAGAACTGACAGGTTTAAAGTAAGTAATGAATTGTTATTCTGGATTTCAGGCTTACCTTTTTTATTTCCTGTACCATAAACCTTGAATTTTAACATATGCCTCTTTTATTTCAGCGAAGCTTTACCATTCTTCCTGCTTCTGATTGATTTGTCAAGGGCAAGTGCATTAGCCAAATTTGCGCTCAGTTCCAACTCACAGGTCAGAAGAGTTATTTTTGAGGCTTTTTTGGTTGGTTGGTGCTTTACTTTGGGATTTTTGTTTGCTTATCATGCAATGGTGATTTTTAATTTAATGTTCAGAATAGAACATTGTCCCATGGCAGGTGATTAGAACCTAGGTGAGCTTTAAGGCCCTCTCAAGACAAGCCAGTTTATAATTGTATGAGTAATCCAAGTGGAGACACATACAGACAAATAATGTCTTGGGGATACATAAATAACAAGAATCTGATTCTGTCCAGATTCTATCTTCTCTTGTCTTCAAGCCAGATCAGTGTTCAAGTGAATAGTAATATGGTAAAACTAGTGTGCATGGCCATGTGCATTGTTAATTGTATGTATGAGCATGATTTCGTTAAATCTGAACTTTAAACCAGCAATGCTTACAGCTCTTTCAAGGAAGCTAGAGTTCCTAGACAAAGGCTTCCTTAAAATGGTTACTGACAGATAATTTCTACGGCTCAGGACCAGTATCTAAAGACACATCCAGTGTTACTGTGTTACAACTGAAAAAAGCATGTTTTTAGGCCAAATGTTAGCAGAAGGAATGTAGCATATGTGCAAACAACATCCATGCTCTGATACATTTCACACAATACAGTAGGAGAGGTTGACGGGACATCTTGCTTATCATACCTGGTAATGTTTGTTTCCTAATAGATCAAATTCTGAAATAAAAGTATATTAAGTGGTATTACCATGTGCTTACAAAATACTGTACATGGCACTTTCACATACTAATTGTGACAAAACATTATGTGTTATATTTTAATTTGATGTATATTGCAATGTAAAGTTTCCATATATGCAATACAATGTGTTTTATATTATTTTATGATTACTGCAGGTACAGAATTTTTTACTGTTTTTAAGAGAATATTTTACAAATAGGTTTCTTCTACAGTTTTTTTCCCTCTGCTGCCCCAAAAATACCATCACCAGGAAAATAGTAGCAAACTCTCTAGAGTTTCATGCCTGCTTTCTTGAGGAAATCTCTTTCCCCAGCAGAAAGCTTTAGTGCCTTTTGTGACCTCTTTTCTATCAGCTGAGTGTACAGAGTTAAGTATAAAATACTAAAGTAATAGTAGTTGGGGTACAGATACGTGATTGTAGGAAATTTTTAAATACCATGACACAGGTGCCTTCTATTTCATATCTTCAGATTTAGAAGTGGTGTTCTTTTGAATTTACTGTAATTAGTGTCTCTGCCCATCAGTGTTGTAGAAGCTTAGAATACTGCTAAGGCAAAGGTAGAGAAATTAATCAAAATTAAATAATTTTGTGTCAATAGACTGTGAAAGTATAATAACTTAGAGGAAATAGAATGCATTCTCTGTATGCTTTCTCATAATAGTTCATTTTCAATAAATGTTTTACAAGGCCTTACTGTCGGAACCCAAAATGTCCCTCAGACATTTTTAGAGGTTCCAGGCCTTGGTCAGAAGCATTTTAGACCCTGGCAAGCAGCTGAAAACAGCTGTGATTTTAAGTTTGAACCATGGAATGAATTACCAACTTTGAGGGTGGAACAAGCAGTCACAGAATGTTAGATGGTATAGTAAAAGTAGTCACAAATTAGAGGGTAAAATTTTTTAGTGTTGTACAGGGGGGTTTTAGTACCTGTACAGGGGGGTTTTCACTTTGTACAGGGGGGTCAGGAGTTCTAAGATGGAGGAAAGTGGTCCTTATCTTATTCTTCCTCCTTCTTCTTCCTTACCTCCATGTTCTTGGTGATGTTGGCATTCACAGATTGGTTTAGAGTAGAAAAGCACATTGTAACGTAGATAGTAGGTATTGGGGAAAATCTATAAACATATAGTACGTAATATATCATATAAAAGATAGCAGCAGCTTTGGGCGGAGAGAGAGACGACGAAGACACCGGACAGTGAGGGTGTCAGGAGAGTGTGTACCTCTGCCTGGGCCGCAGACCAAAGCAGCCGCAGCGGGCGAGGACAATCTTTTAGATAGCTAGCAATAAACTACCTTGAGACCGGACAACAAGAGGCTGTGGAGTTTTTCTTTGGAAGCACGGGTTGGAGGAGAGACTTTACCACCACACGAGAGCCCCAAATCAATCCCGGGGTTCTCACACCTTACCACCATAAATGCTACTCTGTTTACTAGTCATATTATATCTAACTTAATTTGATTTTTTGTCTTCATGTTAATGGACAGAATTTTTTTTTCCTAGGATGAAGTAAGAGAAAATATTTCACGTGGGATGGCAATACTAGGCCCTACGTTTACCCTGGATGCACTTGTGGAGTGTCTTGTAATTGGTGTTGGTACGATGTCAGGTGAGCCATACAGTCTAAGAGTTTAAATATTTCCAGTTAAAAAAGGCTTTTTAAGAGACATTAGGATATTGAGAGTTTCAAATAATAGGTGTTACCTATGAGAGTGGGGTGACTTAATCTATTTATTTATCTGTCTCCTGATTAGCTTATTTTACTGGTTTTGTGCAAATATGAATAATATATGCGTGTTGAACCAAAATTTGAAATACTAGTAATGGCTTTCCTTGAGCATTGTGTAGTAGGAATGAACTTCTATGCAAATATTTTCTAAGATTTGGTTTGGGTTTTTTTCCAACTACATTGCATACCTTAACACCATCATCTTTATATCTTAGAGTCAAAAACTCATTTTGGTGTTGTATATAGTTTTTTTTTAAGCAATTTATACTGTTAGCTCTTTCATCGTTACTAAGGTGGTTGTGTAATGCATGTGCAACATAGCTGCCATGGCTTTTTCTGGATACTTGTAAAGAAGTAGGTGGGGTGTATACTGTTACTTCTCGCCTGAACATCCCATATTTGAAAAGGGAGTTCAGTACATAATGTTGGCTGATTTGTTTGCTCAAATAAGTGAGGAGTTTCAAGCTTCCATTATAAAGTTTGAAATCTTGGTGAACTGCATTTCTGTTCATTTAGAATTACACCTTAAAATACTTTTCTGTCAATACATAAATATATATTATGCTTATAATAAGCCAATCACAATGAATAGGGCTTAAGATGCTTGTTTTTAATTAATCTTGAGAGTTCCTTCTGTAATCTGCAATGTGAGTTTAATGTTCTCTTTCTTAGTCCAGCAGCACTTCTTCAGCTATAGCTAATTGCATATTCAAATGTAAAACTGTCTTTTTATTTAGGTGTGCGACAGCTTGAAATTATGTGCTGTTTTGGCTGTATGTCTGTTCTTGCCAACTACTTTGTCTTCATGACCTTCTTTCCAGCTTGTGTGTCCTTGGTATTAGAGGTAAGACCAACTTCAAGACAACCTCAAGTTTAGTATTCAGCCCTGTGCTTCTGTAGGCTGTACCTTTCATCATGGAGTTACATACCAGCATGTTCATCTTCCTTTCAAAATAAACTGGTGACAATAACATGTAAATATCACTGTAAAATATCATTGAGTCACACTCAGTAGTAGTTGTGATCTAAAGCAAACTAAACAGATGATACTGTAACTTATTGTCTGTCCAGGTTTTTCACAATTGAAAGTCTAACTCTAGACTCTAGAGTTTTTTGAGTAATTTCTCAATAATCAAATAAAAATGTAATGTGGAATCTTCTTTGTTGGTTCTTCTAATAGGTACTATATATGACCTATTTTTGTTATTTGTTTGCAGCTTTCAAGAGAGAGTCGTGAAGGACGCCCTATATGGCAGCTTAGTCATTTTGCTCGTGTTCTGGAAGAAGAAGAGAATAAACCAAATCCTGTGACGCAGAGGGTCAAAATTATAATGGTTTGTGCCTCTTTTTCACCTGTGGTTATGCAATCAGCAAGGTGTCCTGGTGCAAAAATCAAGCTTTTGTTTCCTATAGACCTGTATTCTGCAGTCACAGTTTTTAATTAACTTTATCTACACTGTCATTTTCCTGCCTATACATACCATTTCTGAACCAAGCACTCAGAGCTCTTTCACGTGTGCTCTCTCTAACCCCTGCAGTACCCTCAGCTTCCTTTTCTTATTTCTTGAGTGAGAGAAAAAATGTGGGTGGGACGCATCCAAAGCTACTATATAATAGTGTCACAGTCGGCCAAAAAGGGTGTTAATTAGAGGTGTGGAAAATCAGCTTTTGGATTTTAGAGGCATGGGAAGCATGGGGAGGAAAAAAAAACCCAAACAAAAAGAGGGCAGTATTTACTCTTCGTAGGTTATATACCAAGTTACATTTGAAAATTAATACTTGTTTTGTGTTTTTGATACAGTCACTGGGTTTGGTTCTTGTTCACGCCCACAGTCGTTGGATAGCAGAACCAGCTGCTCAAAACAGTACTGTTGAGAATTCAGTGGGATTGGATGAGAATGCACCAAAGAGAATTGAGCCGAATGTTTCACTGTGGCAGTTCTACCTTTCTCGGTGGGTGGCTTCACAGAAGTGTGATTGTACTGTATTTCTACTGCTGCCAAGCTAGAAGCTTGATCTCCTAGATCACAAGACTTGCAGACTTACAGGTCTGACCACTGAAGGACTTCTTGGAACATTTTGTCACTTCTTGGTAACATTTCAGAAGGAATGTCAATATTAAACCATTTGTCCAAACCCTTGAAGTAGTCAAGAACATGATCAAAAGCTAGCTGTCCTGCATGCATCAAAACACTGTCTTTTTCCACTAGCATCTTTCACAGCATACTGGGAAATAATTTTAAGACTGCACTAGAGTAATTACTTACACTAGAGTAATTACTTACACAGAGTTTATGACCATTCACACCTAAATGCAAAAGCTGCAAAACCCATTTTATACTATGGCTTTTCCTTCAGCTCAATTCAAGTTAGTGTCACCTGTTATTTCATGTTATTTCTGAGAACTCAGAACTTTCTGGTATAGACATGGGGTTTTTGTCCCTTCTTAGTAGTTCATCTTGCATCATAGTAGTCCTAATTAGTAGAGGATGATAAATTAAACTTGCCATTGGGGGACAGGTGTCAAATCAATTTGATGTAGCTATCAGTGAATCTTTTACAGTCATTTTTCCTACTAGGGCTGCTGTTTAGCCAGATTTATGTAACTATTTAATGACATCTGAAGGTTTTCATGTTGATAGTAGTATGAAGGATTATTTTTCCACCCTAGCTTAGCATACTTCAATGTCCTGGTAGAAAATATCTTCTGATTGGAATTTCTGTAACTATGTGATAATGGAATTATTACCCTTTCTGAAGCAGAAAATGTCAGAATGCTGTTATAAACAACAAATTGTATATTCTCTACAATTACTTTCTGATCACTTTTAGAATGGCCAGTATGGATATTGAGCAAGTAATCACACTTGGATTAGCCCTTCTCCTTGCTGTCAAATATATTTTCTTTGAGCAAGCGGAGACTGAATCTACCCTCTCACTGAAGAATCCCATAACATCTCCTGTGATGGTACAGAAAAAGGTCCCTGAAAATTGTTGCAGGAAGCAGGCTGGACTTCTGAAAAACAATCAGAAAACTAACACAGGAGAAGAAGCTATTATTCCCAAAGATGAAAATGGTAGGTAATTTTTATAGTTCTAAAGTCTGGACCCATTAAGGAATATTTGGAACAAATTGTGCAATCTTTGGTAGCATATTAAATTTGGTAACAGAACTTCAGAATTTTGAAAACCTGATAATAATAAAAATATTTTTATTATCTTTGTGCAGCTGAAGTCATAAAACCTGTATTAGCAGAGTCATCAACCAAGGCTACATTTGTGGTTGGCAGTTCCAGCCCTGTGGAAACTTCTTCATGTCACAGTGGAAAAGAGGAAGAGATTGAGTTACCTAAAGAACCACGTTCTATTGAGGAATGTGTTCGTATACTTGGAAATGCACAGGTATGAAAAAATAACCTTTTTATTTAACCTCTACTGCAACATCTGATTTAAGAATTGTTGGGAGTTTTTCCCAGGTTTTAGATAATCCTATTGGTTGTAATACCATTCTTCAGGACATTACATGGTTTTAATAACATTGGGGGTGTGTCAGTCACAACTAAAACAAAACGCTTTAATGAGTTACTTCTCGAATCAGTTGAGAAGGGTGGGAGAAGGGATCAGCTTCATTATTCATAGCATACCAAGTCTTCGGAGCTTCATCATGT
The DNA here is from genome assembly GCF_048771995.1 of Taeniopygia guttata. NCBI lineage: Eukaryota > Metazoa > Chordata > Aves > Passeriformes > Estrildidae > Taeniopygia > Taeniopygia guttata. The sequence goes on along the minus strand of NC_133063.1, from coordinate 66,220,214 downwards.
ACATGTACGAGTGGGTCTGTGATTATGAAAATTTTTGATCATATGTTGGCCTGCTATAAAACCTGATATTGGCAGTTGACCCCTTTAACAAAGTACAGTTGTTACTCTTTTTCTGTTAGAAACATTTGAAAGGATTTTCACCAGGAGAATCTCTATTTTCTCTCTCCACCTTTTATGTTTCCAGGAAGGAGCAAAATTTCTTACTGATGCTGAGGTTATCAGCTTAGTTAATGCTAAGCATATTCCTGCATACAAACTGGAAACCCTGATGGAAACCCAGGAGCGAGGTGTATCCATTCGCAGACAGATGTTATCTAAGAAACTTCCTGAACCTTCATCTTTGCAGTATCTTCCTTATAGGAATTATAATTATTCTTTGGTAAGTACAAAGTAGGCTCACTGTAAAGCAAGAACTCACTGTAAAACTATTTTCCAAACACATGAGGAAGAAAAATGTGAACCTGTTGGAATGAGTCCAGAGGAGGCTACTAAGTTGATCAGGGGGTTGGAATAGCTCACCTCTGAGGACAGGGTAATAGAGTTGGGGTTTTTCATCCTGGAAGAGGAAGCTTTGGGAAGACCTTAAAGCACTTTCCAGTATCTGAAGGGGGCTTACAAGAGAGCGGAAGAGGGACACTGTACAAGGGGTAACAACCTTTAGCTGAAGAAGGGGAGATCTAGATGTTAGGAAGAAATTCTTCGCTGTGAGTGTGGTGAGACACTGGAATAGGTTGCCCAGAGAAGGTGTGGATGGCCCAATTCTGGCACTGTTCAAAGCCTGGCTGGATGGGGCTCTGAGCGGCCTGGTCTAGTGAAAGACTACCCTGTCTTTGGCAGGGGCGTTGGAACTAGATGGTCTTTATGGTCCCTTCCAACCCAAACGTGTCTATGGTTCTTTGAAATAAATCCACCATATGGTTCTATGAAATAAATAGTTATATATGTGAGTTAACAAAAAGCACGGTCAAAACTGATGTAGAAGGAAAAAAAGAAAAGCAAACATGAGGCAGCACCTTTAATTGCTCTTGATGTTTTTAAACCTAGGGTGGTGCGTGAGTTTTGTAAGTTATCAAAAAAATATTTCCTATCAAAGTATGCAGCTGACTTATCTAAGAAACGCAGAGTTCTGCTAATACTGAGCCGCAGTTCAACTGAATGATAATACTACCTTGAGCACAAGTTAAAATTGAAAATTATTTTAAATTAATTTTAAATCTTTAAGATTATTTAAGGATCTGTACAGAATTCAATACATCTGTCTAGTGTTGAAAAGCATTAGCTGTTGATAGCTGTAGCTGTTAACTTTTTGAGGTGGCAATGAGTTGCTTTATGGGTAAATTTGTGGGTGTTTTACAAAGATTCCTTGGTGTAGTCACAGGCATTGTATGTAGTATGCTGTACTGTACCACTGGAGTGTAACCTGAGTGATTGTTTTGTATTATTTCTGTAAGGTGATGGGAGCTTGCTGTGAAAACGTGATTGGATATATGCCTATTCCTGTAGGCGTAGCAGGACCACTGGTTTTGGATAACAAAGAGTTTCAGGTGCCAATGGCAACAACAGAAGGATGTCTTGTAGCAAGCACAAACAGAGGATGTAGAGCAATATATGTAAGTATTGTGTGACTTGAAAAGCTTAGAAAACTTCCTATATTATAAACATATATAAATATAAAGCATAAAAATATGCATTATATAAACCTAAACATATTCAGGTTTATATAATGCATATTTTTGATTTCTTGGAAACTAATATTTCAGTAATCTTACTTTATCCCCCTTCTGCTTTGGTTTTTAGCTTGGTGGAGGAGCAACTAGCCGCATTCTGGCAGATGGGATGACTCGAGGACCTGTTGTAAGGTTGCCCACTGCTTGCCAGGCTGCGGAGGTGAAAGTCTGGCTTGAAAGTCCCGAAGGTTTTAAAATAATGAAGGAAGCTTTTGACAGCACAAGTAGGTTAGTTCGATGGCTGTTCCAGCTTCATTTCCAGACATGAGACCTCTATGGATGGTAGAAAGATCTCAGTTTGAGTACTGCAATAGGGGATATTACATCTCTGTTTTGGCTGTTCCAATGTTGTAAGTATCTAAGAGGACAGAAGTCACTCTGGCTGTGTGCCAAGGCTAGGAATAAGCATTTTTCACTGATGATGGTAAACGACCTTGTATTAACAACAAATAGATACACATTGCATAATAATTAATAGAATATTTGTCCAAGCATTTTTTTTAAATCCTATAAACTTATTTTGATTTTTACTAGGCAGAGTGACTTTAACTGTAGTTACTATGCAGAAAAAACCCTCAAAGTTTGGTCTTAAGCCTTGCAGATTATATTGTTAATTAATTTATCTGTGAGGTTTCAGAGAATACAAGGTAGACTAAAGAAATGCTAAACAAATGTAAACCAGTGATAAGAATAAGTCTATTTCAAGCCCTAGAGTTTCTGTAGGGCTTATGATGACCTTCTTGCTTTAGGAAGATTCAGAGAGAGATTTTCTTACCAGTTGGGGTTCTTAACAAGTGTCAGCCAAAGATACATCTGTATTTTGGCCAGAATCAGTCCAAGCTGCTTTTAAAATGCAGTATTTTCTGTGTTTTGAGTGACTTGTGCAACTTGCACTATTGAAGGTAGCATGCTTTTTGCCTTGCTGTAAAACTTACATCAGAATTTCCAAAGGCCTCATTATTACTTTATATCTGGTAGTGAGATGTTTTAAGGAATACAAATTAATAAAATATATGTTAGCAGTTCAGGATATTTTATTTCTTGAAGTTCAGGGATAGAAAACATAAAAAGGCAGTGAACACTTCTACAGTGAATATTTTTGTAGTAGTTACTCAAGAAAGCACTGGAAGGGTTCAAGAAATTATTGGATGTAGCACTTGGTGCTGTTGTCCTGTTGAAAAGATGATTGTCTGTCAAAGACTAGACTTGCTGGTTTTACAGCTCTCTTCCAAATTATTCGTAAGGAAAATCTGTGATTCTGTATTTAGCAGCGCAATTTGCAAAGATTTGCTGTCATTTTGCCACTTAAAGTTAATATTCTCATGAGGATTGTAAGTAATAGTTAAATTTTCTTGCAGGTTTGCCCGCCTACAAAAACTTCTCATCAGTTTGGCTGGTCGTAACCTTTATATCCGTTTTCAGTCTGGAACAGGGGATGCAATGGGAATGAATATGATTTCAAAAGTAAGGACAAGTACCCTTAAAAATGGGTATTCCTTTTTAAAAATAGCGTAATAACCTGTGACATCTGAAAGACAGAAAAACAAGACACAGTGGTCTTTGCACAAAATAATAAAAATGTTTGATTTTGTGAAGTGTAGACGAAACTAAGAAGAGAATGATGAAATAAAAAAGTAATTTTTTATTTTATATTTTTAATAATTATTTAAAGAAAGAATTTTTGGTAATAGAAGATGCTAAGCTGGTTGCACTGTTGCTTTGAGCCAAAGATTTTTATCCAGCAATAATTATTCTGTTACTGTGTTTTTCACTTCCTTGTTAATAAAGATTTAGGAGTGGCAGTGGAGAGGTGTTCTCTAATTTTGCTTATTTGTTTTTATGCAAACATGGGGAAGAACTTGAGATGTGATCCTTGGATTGCTAGGATGGCTTATGCTATAGGAAATGAATAGTCTTAGACTTAAACTTCATATAGAATAGGCAGTCAGAACCATCATAAAAGTGGATCTGATCATAGACAAGTCCTAATGTAGCAGATTTTCTCGTCTGATTTCCTGGTGTAGAGAAGCTCTTTCCACTACATCAGAAATTAATTTATTCCATGCCTGTAATGTTTTACTTGGTTCCTGTTGTATCTTCAGTATGATAACCACATGTCCATGTACCTAGAATGGATCCAGGGATTCTGTATGTACCGGGAAAAATAGTTATTCCCCAGTATAATTCCCAAAGTGATTAGAAAAAGATAGTCATAATTGTTTGTGGTTTTCTCCCTCCTGTTTCTTGTTTCTTTATTATATTGTGTTCTTTCCTTCCAGTGTAACTGATTATCTGGTTAGAATGCTGTTCCAATATAGCTGTTTTGCATAGCTTGAATAGCTTGTTTTGTACCCAGCCTATTGCGTGTTTCTCTCTAACAGGGTACTGAAAAAGCACTGGCGAGGCTGAATGAAGAGTTTCCTGACCTTCAGGTTATAGCTATCAGTGGTAACTACTGTACGGACAAAAAACCTGCTGCTATAAACTGGATAGAAGGAAGAGGAAAGTCAGTTGTCTGTGAAGCAGTCATTCCAGCTAAGGTGGTTAGAGAAGTAAGTGTCTGCTCTTTTGTTTATAAAAATACATACATTTTGCAAAACTGAAGCTTACTTTACATTGTAAATGTGAACTGAAAGTTGTTTTCCAGGTAAGGATAGTTCTTACACATCTCTTCAGGTACTTCTGTAGGATAAGCCATTTCTCTGCATCAGTAGATACTTCTTTTTTCATTGTGGCTAGTGTGAAATAGTGTGTTTGTATTTATGATGCATATCTAGTTGAAAGCATTAGGATTTTCATGGTTAACCTTTGAAAAATTATGCTACATTTTGACAGATGTTTACATGTAGTGTTTTGTCTGCCATTAAACCTAGTCTTTTAACCCTTTCACACATATTTTGTCTCACATGCACCTGGCTTTCTCTTCAGTATTTATATGCTTCCTACTACAATGGAAACAGATAATCAATCAGGTGGTTTACTTACTCCAGAGCTGTCTTGGCATCTTGCATGACCAAGGGTATTGCTTTATAAGAAATGCCAGTTGTCCTCCATTACAGCAGTGTCTTAGATTCTCTTCCACCTGAGTTCAGAAGATAGCTTCTGTGTCAGATAAAATCCATTGCCTCTTACGTGGTTGTCAGTGCTGACCATGGGAGACAATATCCAGGGAAGACTCACTACATTGTAACACTTGTTTAAGATCTTATAAATGGATGTTTGCACGTTGGATAGGGTTTGGGTTTTTTGTTTTGTTTTGTTTTTTGGGGTTTCTTTGCTTACTTTCCCCTAATGATTTGTCCCTTTTGGGAAACTACATAAACTTCTAGAACTAGTCTTCTGGGCAGTATTCTACAGTCCAGCTTTGTCTTGTGTGAGAACTACCTTCATGTTGATTCTATTTGATGATACCAATCCAGTTTTGTACTGGGAGAGATGCTTAAGACTTGTTATCTTCGCTCAACGGCTCAAAACTTTACAGCTCTGATATAGCCTGTCCATCTTCCCAGCTATTCTCATTTTCAGACTGAAAAGTACTAGTTTCTCTATCAGCAATTAGTAAATAGACTTCTAGTATGTCTCTGAACATGCTTGCTTCTGCATCTTTTACAGTTCTACCATGTCTAAAAGTCTGAGTACAGAGTTGGACAGAGGATCTAACTGTGTGTGCAGAATGCATTTATACATTGACATCGTTCATGTCTTCTGGGGTCATTTACTGTTTTTCAAATTGTTGTCACTGACAATATCTATTATAACCTCAGGATTTCATTCCAGGGTAGTAACAGTGAAGTAGTCCTTTCATAATGGGCATTGATAATTTTTAGGTAAATTTGGGAAGGTTTTCCTCAAACCCCAGCCCTGTATGTCACCACATTTACTATATTGAACTCTTAATACATAAATGTTGTATTTTTGTCAGCGCTGCAGATTTGGTGCAGATTTCTGTAAATACTATTCCTACTGTGCAGGAATATCTTAAATTTTGCTCAACAACAGTATCTCTCTGGACCATCTTTGATAATTTTTATATTCAGTGTAAATCTCTTACTTGAAAGTTTCAAAATACAGTCACTATAGTATAAATGTGCCACTTAATTTAATATAAGTGTTCGTAGTATTAATTACCTATGCAGAATAGTGGTTTGTGTTGGAACTTTTCAGTTTGGCTCCATATTCATATGCAAAACAAATTTGGGAAGAGTTCAGTGTCTGGAACAACTTGAATGTTACAATCATGTCAAGATAAATTAATGGGATATTTCTGCCAAGATGATTTTGCTTGTTCCATTCTGAATATAAGGAGACTTTGAAATGGAGTACCCAGCTGTGAGCTTTCTCAAAGGCCTGTGCAAGTCCAGACATTTTGTATTGATTTTTCAATTGTTAATTGGACATCCTACATTTGAAAATCTCCTTTGGAGCAAAAATAAAAGGTATCCAGGACAATGATTGAGTCAAATTCCATTAAGCAAACAAGGGGTGAGGGCCATGAATAACCATAAGTAGAGTATTTCTACTCCTGCCTGAGGAAATGGGTAGTAAAAGTGTATCTATCACTGTGTCCAGGTGTTGAAAACAACTACAGAAGATCTAGTTGAAGTTAATATAAACAAAAATTTGGTGGGTTCTGCGATGGCTGGTAGCATAGGTGGCTACAACGCACATGCAGCAAACATTGTGACAGCGATCTACATTGCCTGTGGTCAGGTAGGTTTGTTTTACACCAGTTCACATTTTCTTTAGTTCAGTAATTCTTAATCAAACACTGATTTAAGTGTCTGGATTGTTGTTTCTCCTCCTTGATCTGAAGGATGCTGCACAGAATGTGGGCAGCTCCAACTGCATCACTTTGATGGAGAGAACTGGTTCCACCAACGAAGACCTGTACATCAGCTGCACGATGCCTTCTATAGAAATAGGCACTGTTGGCGGAGGCACCAACTTGCTCCCACAGCAGGCCTGTTTGCAGGTACAGTTCTGAAAGTGGAAAGCAACTTACCTTCTCAAATCAAAGGTTGCTTTCATGTGGTGTGCAAGCAATATTGTGGGAATGGGGCTGCTTGAAACTTGGAGTATTTTGTATGAAAATGTTAGAAATGCCTAATGAATTGTTTTCATATATCCAGTTTCTAAAGCTTAAGACATTTACTAATGTCTTAATAATATTAAAGAGACTCATTGGATATCATTTAGAAATACTTACTTTAATACCAACTATATCATAAATTGACTTAGATTTCCTAGCATAATGCTACCTTGTATTTTTTTCCAGATGTTAGGGGTTCAAGGTGCAAGCCAAGACAACCCTGGTGAAAATGCCCGTCAACTTGCTAAAATTGTTTGTGCTACAGTGATGGCAGGGGAATTGTCACTAATGGCTGCTCTTGCAGCAGGGCATCTAGTCAAAAGCCACATGATCCACAACAGGTAAAAAAAGGAAAAATTTGTGTATTTCTCTGCCGTCTTGATCCTCTTACAAGTACAGGAGACTCAATAATGATTATGTGATGAATTGCAACACAAAAATGGTATAACATTTTAACTGTCTAATGTAGTTATCTTGCTGTTTTATTAGGTCGAAGATAAATCTACAGGATCTTCAAGGAACTTGCACTAAAAAGGCAGCTTGAATACTAAAATGGCTTTGAAATGAAGAATTGTTCTAGTAACTGACCAGGTGCACAAGGGAAAAAAACCAAAATCTATGAAGTTTAGAATAAAGATTGTCTTCAACTTAATGGTATCTGTGTAAGAGAAACTAAGAGATCAAGACTTGAGACTAGCTATGCTTAACCTTCTTCAGTGGTTAGAGACTGAAAGAAGTCCTGTCAGATGTCTTGAACATGTTTTTCAAATTCTTACTCTTACACATCATTTTCTGAAGAGTCAGTCTTATGTTTTTACAGGTTGAGATTATTTTGCCTCATAAGGTCCTGGTAACTACTAAACTGAAAAGTAATGTAATGTACTTCGTACATATAAAGTAACAAAACAAAAAGTTGGTGTAGACTTCGATTGAATACACTGGTCCTTGCCATCTTTATTTTCTGGTCAAACAAGCATGTTTTCTAACGTGATGGCAAGCCTAATCACTTTCTATGAACTCCCAGTTTTAATTTGTTCACATGTAAAACAGGTCTTAGACTATCAGACAGTTTAATTGAATGCTATTAGTTTAATAGAAATCTCTCTATATATATAGTACCTAATTTGCTGCTGCTTCAGTTGAGCAGTGTTCAGTGTTTAACTCCACAATTTAGGTTATTCCTTTATGTAAAACCTGTGATCTGTAAAGTTCTGAACTGTTAAATATAATCTATACTGAAGTAGGGAAGAACAGTGTCTTCAATTGTTTTGGTACTCTGTAGAAAAAATGAAATGCTAACTTCAAAACAGTTATGTGTCAGACAGGTATTTAAGTAAATGTACTTTCTCAAACATTATTTGATAGGAGTGCATTCAAACAAACGAGTCAGGAACAGATGTTTACACTTACTTAACAAGAAGTCTCTTTAGGAATATACATCCACATTGTGTACCTTATATTGGGGATTTTTATAAGGTGTTTAACGCTTATTCTCCAAGAATAGGTGCTTATCCACTGTTTCAGCTGAGATAAAACTAAGCCAGAAAACCACACTGTTCTTAAAAAATAGGAGGGGATTTTTTTCTTTTCATTTCCTTTTGAACTTTCTTTTAAAGGTGGGGAGTATTTATTTTAAGAAGAAATCTTAGTTTTTTTGTCGATGAAAAGTACTAATTAAGGGGATTCAGTGAAATTACATGTTAATGTAATAAGCAGTTTTTGTAATAAAATACTGTACTTGGACCAGTGAAGCAGTCTCAGGTGTTCTTACTGTAATAAAGAAAACCCAGGTTTATTCTGGTTTGATTCACCTTTGGGAATACTGCTAAATGCATAGCCCTGTCTAGGTAATCACAGGAGGAATATTACTAATATGCTTGATGATTTTTTGTTTGGTTGGTGTTGGAGTTTGACTTTTTGTGGGGGGAATCAGTGGATTGGGCTGGATTTCCTGCAGCATCATTCCCTAAAGCGGTGACTAGTAGAGATGTTCTAATGTGCAGATTTGATACACATCATGGTGGATTGCTTTGTAGTACATTTACACATTAATCCATTGTAATGAGCTCATAAATGTAATGTGCAAGCATGAAGACATACTACATGCTAGACATGTTATGATGCCATGTAAATAGCAAATACCATGAATGTTTATCTTCCTGCAGTATTGTTGCTACTTGCTACTATTTTTATTTAAGGAAATTTCGAATTACTTTGTTTCTATGTTCATTCAATGATTTTGTTTAACACTGGTCTGGCAATAAATGGTGGTTCAGTGTTCATTTTGGTGGATTTAACTGACATTCTGTCTGGCAGAATTAACTTTTTGTATTATTACTAAACTGTGTACATTTTGGTACAGAACTACTTTTTCAGTTTCAGTAAAACCATAGAAAACACATTGGCTTAATTGTGATGTTTTAAGCTTACTTTATGACTTAGAGATATTTGTAGAGTCTAAATTAAGAGAGTTAATGAAGAGACACTGGCAAGCAGTGCTAAACACAGCCAGGGCTGTGACACCAGAACTTCTCCCCTTGTTTGGAGAAGCCTGTTGGCACTCATTTATTCTCCTCAAAGCTTAGTTAGGCAGTTTGCCCAAGGGGGAGAACTGACTCACTGCAGCATTAGAGATACCTTCTGCTGGGGCTTGTTTGGCAAAATCAAACCACCTGTCTAGAATCAAATTTCTAGAATTGCCGTAACTTCGGTGTTGTACTTTGACCGTTGATAATGGTGAAATACTTCCCAAATCTTTTAAAACCCTAGAATTAAAAAAAAAAAACATTTGAAATAGTGTGTTTGACTCTGGTACCACCTTGCTTCTCTCTTTACCTCCTTTCTCCTCTGTGTGCTGAATCTATTTTACCCTGTAAGAAACCAGTCCCCTTCTGCTGCCTGGTGTGGAAGTTTCAGCACGGTGAGGCTTGCAGGCACTGCAGCCCCAGCTGCCTCTAGCCACACAGTTGTTGCCCACTTGGATTTCCCCAGCTGCTGCAAGGTGCTGTCAGTGAACTGAGCACTACTGAACCTTCCTGATGGAGGGAGCAGCTCCAGTGCAGGGATGCACACCACATGCACCCTGACATGGCTGTGATACCAGAAGCCTGGTATAGCAGGTGCTGGCCTGGGGAGATGTGGCTTTGCCAGGCTCCAGCACAGGCATTCCTAGGCAGGCACACTCATTCCTGGACAAGAGCACTGTGGGAGACCACTTCCTTTCTCGGAGTGTACAAGTACACTGGGTGTGTCAGTGCACAGACCCTGGACAATTTTTGTGCTTGATGTGAACCTTGCTCATATGGTGAATACCATATGAGAAAATACCATATGAGCCCTGGGAAAAGCTGTAGTAGAGGGCCTGTCTTATTCCTTCCAGCTGCCTTTTGGGGTGAAGTGAGAGCTCTGGCTACTCCTCAGAGTGTTTTTCAGATATGTGATCCTCTCCATCTCCTTTAGGACATGGCTTACCATTTTCAAGGTCATATCCTCTTCCTCCTTTGGCTTTGGTATGGGAAGGTTAATATTGCAGGTTTATACTTGCTGAGACAAGACGATGGTTTGGGATCCTGTCTTGCCTCAGGGCAAGTTCATATTCCTGTCAGGTTCGCCTTGCCCTGCAGAGTGGCGACACTGCATCCAGTGACACCCCTAGTACTGACAATTCCATACCTTGTCCTCCTGCCTGGGCATGACTGCTGCCCCAGGCTCACCTTGCTTACACCTTGTGGAATGGGGGAGGCCTGCTTCCAAAGCTGACCTCACTTCAGTGCTCCAAGGCTTTTGTATTACATAATACAAAACTACTTAGCATCCTATCTTAACCACCAGCTTTACTTCAGTTTGCTCGCAGGTGAAGCTTTAGCCCCAGCTTTCACAGGTTGCTCCCATTCCGTTCCCACTAGGATTCAGGCCTTCTAGAAGAATATGGTAGGTTGACCTTACTGTTGTTTGCCTCCACTCACATAGGACAGGAAAGAGAAATTGTAAAGGCAAAAATGAGAAGACATTCAGATGGAGACTGCTTAGGAGGTAAAGTGAAGCCACACACAGAAAGCAGAATAAAGAATTTATTCACAATTCCCTATCAGCAAGAAGAGCTTTGGGTTAGGGTAACACTAATAGTTACTTGGGAAAACAAATGCCATAACCGTGAATGTCCCCACTTTCTTATCTTTTTCCCAGAGCTTTTGGTGCTGGGCACAATGCCATCTGGTATGGAATATTGGTGTGATCAGTTGGGATCAGATGTGACTCCCTTTGCTCCTTCAGAGCCTCTTACCTCTAGCCTGCTCACTGGCAGTGAATGCAGGAGAAAAATAAAACCTTGATGCTGGCAACCCCTCCTCAGCAACAGCTAAAATACTGCTGTGTAACCAATGTTCTTAGTCACAAATCCAGAACACAGCCTCATACAGGCTGCTATGGAGACAACTAATTTCATCCCAGCCACAGCCTGTATAAAAATAGAAAATCTGGATCTTGGCACCAATACCCACAAGAAGTGAGATCCACAACAGCCAAGTAAACACCAGCTCTTAGCATCAGAGAAGAGTATGGGTTGCAAGGGACTTAAAAGAGCATTAATTTCCAACCCCCCTACTGCTGGCAGGCACACCTCCACTACACCAGAGAACTGCAGAATTGTTTAGGTTGGAACAGAATTTTAGAATCATTGAGTCCAACTCTAAACCTAACATTACTAAGTCCACAGGCTAAAAAGGCATCAGCCTGATGCACCTGACACGTTCCTTCCTGACACGCTTCCTGTTGTGTGGTCTGATAACACTCAGTGAAACAGACATGATGCAGTTTTCTTCCTCTCCCTGGATCCTCCTGGAGGCCTCTCCCATGGACACAGTGCACCAGACAGAACCTGAGTGTCAAGAGAAGCCAGTCATGTTTCCTTTCGCCTCCTTGCAGCTTTCCTTTCCTTTCTCTTCCACCTCATACCAGGCAGCAGTTGCAGAATGGAAAAAAATCACCTCTTTCTTTATCCTTCACCAGAAACATAAGGTCAGGTTGCTCAAAGCCCCATCTAACCTGACCTTGAACACTTCCAGTCATGGTCCAGCCATAACTTCCAAGTTCCAGCATCTCAGCACCCTCACAAGAAATAATTTCTTCCTTACCCAGTTTATCCTTCTGGAGGAGAATTCTACAAGGTCAGTCCACACTTTCACAAGCTGGAACATCAGGATAAAATTAACCATGACTGCCCTGGGAGGGCATGACTATGCCATTTCTCATTTGCAGGTCTTTGGCTTGTACCAATATTTATATAATTTTTATGGGGGGTGTCAGTGGATACCACCGCTGTGTAGATACTGACAAATGAAAAATGGACATACTGTTCACATTCTGTGTGGCACAAAGGTTTGTTACACAAAAGACTGCTAAGAGAAATGTCACATTTATAACTCTGTTTTGGGTATTGACAGGAGCAAATTCAGCTGGTACATACTGAGCATTTCCATCACTTTCTGAAAACAGGGGCTTTTCTGCCTAGAAATGGCATACATCCTACCAGGCCCAGATGAGATTTCTGCCTTTTACTGCAGGAGCTGAAGCTTGGCCCACAACACCCCAGAGCAACAGCCCCTTTGCTGTCGCTGTGAGACAGATTGGACCATTTTTGGTAGAGATTTTCCACAGAATTAATTGCATGTGCCACCTCTCCCTGGGCAGTGATGTGGGTGCAGCCACAATGACCCCTGATGGCTGGTCCTGCCTGCTGCCCTCCCAACCCTCCTGCTGTGCCACCTGCGCTGAGGTCAGGCTGGCAGCAAGCCCTTTGAGATTTGGGGCCCTCAAGATTTGAGGTCTCAAGATTTGAACCAAACTTTGCAATTCTTTTTTTTCCAGTTGTTAATCAGAAGCTGTAGCTGAACAGTTATGATTAAGCAATCGCACTGTGAATGTTGCATACTTGGCTTGTCTTTTGTTTTGAGGAAGAGAGAAGACAATCCCAAGATGAAGGGACTCTCTGGATGAGATCTGCCAGGAGTGAAGTCAGGACTGCCAGGAGTCTGACTGAGGGAAGGCAATTCCACCACACCCTGACCCAAGGGACGGAAGAACCATCCTTGCAGACCAAAAGGGCTCTTCTCGTGGAGAAGAAAGACACACAACTTGGGTTTGAGTACTAATTAAAAGAAAAGTAGTATAACTTACAGCTAACAAATGCTGACACCTTGGTTTATTAAAAGGTATAAATAGTGTAGAGGTTTGATGATCACAGAGCCAGCCTTTCGTGGGTTACCTCCTGATTCCCGGCTTTGGGCAAACTAGAATAAAAGGCAGAAACACGGCATCACAGAATCGTTAAGGCTGGGCGGGACTTTTGGCGATCATCCAGCCCAGCACCCTTGCTGAGGCAGGGTCACCCAGAGCAGGTGACACAGGAACACATCCAGGTAGGTTTTGAATGGCTCCAGAGAGAGGCACTCCACAACCTCCCTGGCAGCCTGTTCAGTGCTCGGCCCCCCTGAGCACAAGGAACTCGTTCGCTACGCCAAGCGAAGGCACAAGAAGCCGCGTTCCGAAGCGACCTCGGCCGCGCTCCTGACTCGAACCCGCCCGGGCCGTGTGAGGGGAGCGGGGCGGGGCCAGCGCCGGCCCCGCCCCCTCGGGCCCCCCGCCCCGCCCCGCCGGGCCGCCAGGGGGCGCTGCCGCCGCTCTGCGCGGCGCTGCCAGCGAGGCCGCGGGGCCGGTGCGGAGCGCGATGGAGGCGCCGCCGGTGACCATGATGCCCGTCACGGGCGGCACCATCAACATGATGGAGTACCTGCTCCAAGGTAGGCGGCTGCGGGACCAAGCAGCGCGGGCAGCCGCGGGCAGCGGCGGGCGGGGGGCTGGCGCCGCGCACGGGCGGGCCGGAAGGCGCCGGGGCGGGCGCGCTGCGTAGGGAGCCCAGCTCGGCCTATGGGGGAGGCGACGGTCGTGGCGCTATCTCCGCAGGGAGCGTGCTGGACCAGAGCCTGGAGAGCCTCCTGCACCGCCTGCGCGGGCTGTGCGACAACATGGAGCCCGAGACCTTCCTGGACCACGAGATGGTGTTCCTGCTGAAGGGGCAGCAGGCCAGCCCCTTCGTGCTGCGCGCCCGGCGCTCCATGGACAAGAGCGGGATGCCCTGGCACCTGCGCTATCTGGGACAGCCCGAAATAGGCGACAAGAACCGCCACGCGCTGGTGCGCAACTGCGTGGACATCGCCACCTCCGACAACCTGACGGACTTCCTGGTGGAGATGGGCTTCCGCATGGACCACGAGTTCGTGGCCAAAGGGCACGTATTCCGCAAGGGCATCATGAAGATCATGGTGTACAAGATCTTCCGTATACTGATGCCAGGAAACACAGAGAGCATTGAGCCGCTCTCCCTCTCCTACTTGGTGGAGCTCAATGTAGTTGCGCCAGCAGGGCAGGACATTGTTTCTGATGACATGAGGAACTTTGCTGAGCAGCTGAAGCCTCTAGTACACCTGGAGAAAATTGACCCCAAAAGACTAATGTGATAGACAGTCTGGGTCATTAAGGCACTGGTTTTGTGTTTCAGAAAAGGATGTTTTTCTAAAAAGCTTTTTGTGGGCAAATCAGAACAGGGAGAAGGGAATAAAGTACTGTGTATCAGTTTTGGCAGCTGCAATTCCTGAGTGTTTTTTCTTTCACTTGTGAATATGAACAAAAGTGGACACTTCAAATTAGCACTGTTAAAAAAAATCAGTAAATGTTAATACCCATAGTGTTCTTTCTCTTGCATGGGAGTTAACTTTAAAAGCCTGTTGCCTAACAGTCTAAAAATGTCAGACTTACCGGAATTCATCCCTCTGTGTACTCAGATCCCACTGCTGTCTTAAGATTTTTAAAGCACAATTTGTGTAGCCTACTTAGTCATCCAAAACTTTTCTATTCAGTAATAGAGGAAGTTAATACGGTTTAATGCAGGAGGTTTTTTTCACACAAGCATAAACACAGAGACTGCTGTATAAAAGGGCAGCTAACTGTACACCTCTTCACCAAAGCTTATGTGACAGGAACAGGTACTTGTTAGGGAAACTGTTTCTTCTGATGTAACCAAAGTTAGAAGTAGAAGAAAATCTAGTAATATTAACATTTGCAAGTGGTTTTCCCCATCTTTTAACAGTGTTCCATTATTTTCATTGGAATTGGTTAGGATAATCTTAGTTAATAAGAAAGTAAATTACCAGGTACTTTTTATTACTGGATTTCTCAAGCTGACAGCTATATTAAATATTGAAATGTTAAGTGCTTTTTATTTAAAAAAATTACTCACAATTTTTCATTAAAAATGTATTACAAGCAAATTAGTAGCTGCTAGTTGAATTACTGATGATTTTCCTTAGCACATCTCTTGAAAGTAGGATGGTTAGTTACCCTAGTATTGCTCAGATAATTCAGTGTTATTTTAATTAAGTTTGAGAGTTTTCAAACACAGTTCAGTCAAATAAAGGTCAGGGAAGATAAAGAGCTCATTTAAATTTCTAAGGTTCCTTACAGAGGACAACGATTTTACCCACTGCTGAAGTGTTCTAACCTCTGTCAGAAACATTGTCACCCCAACTGCTTTATGAAACAACTGAAGGCAGGGGCCACTCTAAGAAGCTTGAAAAGCTTTTAAATAGCAACATTTTCAACTGGATCAGTGCTGCAGTATGGGGCGTGGGGAAGCCTTGAGTACTGGGCTGGTACTTGAGCACCCTCAGGCTGAAGACAGAGCAGTGATGTCCAGCAGGGCAGCAGTGAGGCATCACCAGTGTGACTGCTCGTTACCTTGATTACAAATATCTTCTGGACGGTACAAACACACCTGCAATTCTGTTCATACTTGGGCATGACTTGCCCTCACCAAGGCAGCACACCATCCTGGGCTTCTGAGCTGCAATTCCTTCATATACAGGGCTTAACTTCCTAGGAGCTGCATGTGCCAGGAAGCTCCACGGTTGAGTGGCAGTCTTATCCCAGCAAATGAGAATTGTCAGGGCTGCTGTCATATTTTGCCACTCTTAGCACTGGTTACAAATTGCTGGCTACAGATTTGTACAATCTATGGCTTATCTCTTGGCACACAAAGTTTGGAAGTCTTATGGATGACAATAGGTCTAACAACTGATCCAAAATAATAAAAAATAAAAAAATTTTTATTTTTAAGGAGAATGAGTTTATACCCTGAAAATCGCAGCAATCCTCAGTACCAGGCTTCCTTGTGCTGGCTGTAGTCCATGCATAGAAGAGGCAGGTGTTCAGAGAGAAGAGCTCACTGCATCAATGGCTACAGCTGAGGACACTTTCAGGTTGCTAATGCTCGAAGTGTGTCCCTTTTTTCTAACAAAATGTATTTTTCTCCTCCTATAAAACTTAGCTTGTCAAAGGTGGAGACAGAAGATGATTAGTGTTTTTAATACACACCAGTAAATTGTATGTCATTGCCCTAATTACCATTCATCATCCAGGGTCAAATGATACTGTAGTTACATAGAAATGCTTAACCTCTCTTTACAGGAAAGTATGTAATTTTTAAATTATGCACGTAAGTTATGGTACCATGAATGTGAAATGTCAATTTTTTTTAATTTTTTTTTTTTGCGGGGGGGTTGGGGGGGGGATTTCTTTTTGCCAGGTACAATAGCTGCATTCTCCAAGGTAGAGATTACTGTAAGACTCTTCATTTTTTGCAATATATTACAAGAGGCCTGAAACAGCAGAGCTTAAGTTTTGTTTCTGTTCAAGTAATGCCTTCTGTTACTTCAAACTGTTCCTCCAGTCCCGCACAGCTGTAAGGTTTCTACAATTTTCCTGATTGCTATATAAAGAAGCAGAAATCACTGTGTAACAAATAAAGGTAGGATTGTTATTGATCTATTAGGCATCACCTATTTCTTCTAAAAATTATTCTTACTTTGGAAAAGCCGTAAGTTTATGCTTCGGTACATCTTAGTTTTCCTATGTTCTTCCTATGGAAGCTCCCAGAATCTTGTTATTCCATACAAATGAAGAGCTGACATACTCTAGAAGTGATCTCAATAACTCAAGTGAACTGCTTTCCTGTTAAATGTTTTCCTTGCACTGTAATATTGTATATAAATTCATTCATGATTTAAAAGTTGGTTAAAAGATAAGATTTCTCCAAACACTGGAAAGTTAAAAACAACGAGAAGCCAAGATTTTTCTTCATAATTTTTAATACTTTTAAATTTTAAATACTGGTTTTAAATTCGTGATTGTAACATGTAAGAGCCAACTTCTTTTAATTTTTAAAACTTATCATTAGGATCATAAAGCTATTATAGAACAGTTACAACTCTACACACTCAAGGTACTCAAAAATATGATTCATGTTTTAAGTCTGTAAATGAACAGCGGCAATTCAAATACAGCATTATCTGTACAACTTGACAAAAATACAGGTGGACAATCTGATTAAAGAGAATCTGCACAACTTCAGATAAGCCAGCTCAGCCCAATTAAGGTAAGTTTTTTTCAAAGTGCATCACATTTTTCACAGATAAATTTGTCGAAGATTTTCAGGTTCTCAGACAGAGTAACCAGCTCATCTTCATCCCCAGTACAAGTTCTATCAAGTCATATCCTTCAGATCTAGTTTGGCAACATCCAAATTTTCCAAACAGATGCAGATATCCAAAGATGCATCTGATGTATCTGATCAGTATCTGATGATTGCTGCATTTTCAGCCTTTTGAACTAGTTCAGCTTACAAAACAACCATTCTAGTGTCAGAAGCTGCTTCTGCAAAGACCACCACAGCTGTGTTAACACTCCTATCTGTTTACAGGAGGAAGTGAACTCAAGAGCACACAGACCTGGCAGTGACTGACAAGAGGGATGGGCTCAAGAGACAAGGTAAATTGTGAAAAACCATAAAAGCAACATCCCTTCCAGAAGAAAGGATCTAATGGCTACTCACACAAGGACAATATGAGAGGCCTACTGCCTTTTGAGATTACTTTTTCAGAGGTCCATTAATATTGATCTCTCAGTCATGTAACTCCTTCCATAGTCCTTGAAAAGCCTCTTACAAATCTGATTGGGCAGGGCTAGCTACAGTGAAGTACCAGTGCCTTTATCTAAAAGTAAAACATACTCTTTACAAATAGTATCTGTAGTGTCATTTTATTTACAGAATAAATCGCAAAAGTACATCACATTTAGTGCAAATGCAACTAATGATATAGGTTTATATACTGCTTTGTAAACTTTCCATACCTTTGTAAAATAAAGCTATCCTATTAAATTAATAAACTTGTCTGTGTTCCAACAATTACCAGAAATGGCAAATAAGGAGTTAAACTCTTTAGATTTTGGACATTTTGTTAAGTTCTGATCAGTGGCTGTGGTGGAACGTGCCACTGCTTGGTTGATTGTAAAAAGATGAAGTACATTTGAGGTATAAGATTTTGTTTTTTAACGTTGGTATATAAAATGCTCACTGGTGATATAGTAAAGATGTACAAATTTTCCTCTTATTTGCCTTGCTAACATTACCATATAGGCACTTTTCTACATATTCAAATGAACAGAATAACTCTGTAATAAGGCATATTCCATGCACACCATTAGAGAAAGGCAAATAAAAAGGGAAGAGTTATGGAGCATGAAATCTGCATGCGTGTGTAATCATGTGTTAGGTATGGTTTCATCTCTACAGAGAAGATGAACAGAGAAATTTTTCAACACTGTGCAGATCACATTTACTCATTTACCAAATCTTCACTAAGTTACTGTATTATATCTCTTTTCAGGCACCTAGCACACTATATCAAATAAATTTGACTTTCAACTTTCTTTTAAAGAAAATATATCTGCAACTTTTTTCCTCAAGATACACAGTTTAGTGAAACACCAAGCAGTCTCTGAAGAGTTTCCAACTATAGGACATGGATAAAAGACCTCACAGTCAGTATTAGCCCAAACTGTTCGCTCCTAACAAGTATCTCCAGAACCAAAGGCAGGGAAACATCTGACATTTAAATTTTCACAGCAGCTAAAGGGAACTTTCCAGTAAGACCTATGCATTCTGATAGCTCTGATGGGTTTTCGATCAAGAGGCAAATTTTCTACATGAACCTCATAGCACAGCTTTATTGAGATGAGGAAAACACATGCAGGATCTGAAAATAATGTACTCGTCCTCAATCTAGACTGGGAATGTTGCTTTATGTAATCCAAATTATTTCAATAAATATTATAGTGTACCTTCTCACAGCTTTGGAAAATCCCCAGGTATCATCCAAGAAAGTAGTCCACAGAAAGCATGGGCAGATGTCTTCTAGGTTTTAGGCAGTTATTTGCCCTCTAATACAGAATCTTTCTAGGTATTTCTGGATCATGTTTAAAAACAAAAATTCTGCAGCACATATTACATAACTAAAAAGTACAATAGAAATATAAAGATATCTGGAAAAAATAAAGCTTTTCACACTCTTACTCCTTCAGAACTAAAGATCGTCATAAGAGTAAGACAATAGAAAAGGCAAAGTCATAAGTATATCGACAGCCCTCAGATATTAACAGGCATTTTATGTAACAAGATGATTCATTATAGAAACCAGCAGCAATGAACTGTGATTATACAAAGCAAAACAAAACCTGCCAACAAGTTACCTAGGTTTTACTGAAGCCACTCCTTTCAACATCCCCAAAATACCACACAGATTTTTGTGCATATAAAGCACATACAGTATGCTATATGTGCATTTGTCTCTTGTGCTTTTTACACATGCACAAAATCTGCACAAGTATCTTAGGAAGGTTGACAGTGAAATTCTACAACTTGTTTAAAATTAACACAGTAGCCCATGTTGGTGATTCAAATTTGTATGCACTTTTCTTCTTCTAAAGCAAGCAAATAAAAATAGAGCCATATACATGTTATCAATACATGTATTTATAATTACACACTGATTCAGCAAGAAAGTTAGCAGGAGAGAGCTACTGTTAAATATTCAGCCCCATGGTGTTGCAACACTTCTTCACTTCAGTATACAAAGCCTAGAACCTGGGCCATAAAAAGACTGTAGATCCTTCGTTCCAGCATGGAGTGCTCTATGCATGGTCACTTCTCCAGTGTGGAATGCTCACCCAGTCTTGTTCTGATTGCTGCAGGTAAACAAAAAAAAAAAGAATACAGCACTGAAAAGTTTGTATACTGCTAGCAGAATGAACTTGTTAAACACCTTAAATATCATCAGGACCACTATCATCATGCGTTAACTGTTGGCTTGTGATGCCTTGTTCTTAATGCTTTACTTACACTACTTCTCTAACAATTCACATTTAAAATTGTGAACCATTACAGGGATAACTGTCACAGAAGAAGGAAGCAACTAAGACTTTTGGAGTCTGACACAGTAAATGGAACCCAAAAATAGAAGTAACCTATGTCACACATAGAAAGTGTGATAGAGACTCATCTTCAGATGTAACTGAATGATGCTATAACACTAGCACAACTAAACAGAATTCTGTGGTTTGACATGACAGTTATAGAAAATGAAATATATATAGCAGGTGTCAAAACTAGCAAAAATGAGTTACGCCTTATTTAACACTAAGGGGCTCAGATATCCTCAAAGGGATCAAGAAATCCTCTTCTAATGTCATATCATCATCTAACTGTTCAAACAGTTTATATTAGCCAATAACCCTAACCTATATTAAGAATATATCCACTGACTTCAGAAAGCACCTGGAAATCCCTTTTCTTTCCTAGGTTCATCAGAAAGGCTAAAAACTTAAGTCAGAGTCTTCTAAATACTATAGTAATTCATGTTGGTCTGTCAGTGAAGTTCCATTAAAAAAAATCCTAGGTCAAAACTATTCTGTTAATATAAAAGAAAACTGAAATGTACTCATAGTCTATGAAATACGCAATTTTAAGTAGAATTTAAGTTATAAAAACCTCATGAGGCTCTAGAGTAAGTTCAGTATGTATTTTTTCAGAACAAGTGCAAAATGCCTGTGAAGTGAAAAAAGCCAGTACTCATCCTGTTTTACTTCTATATAAATTGGACATGTATGCAAAAACTTGCAAGATGAGCCAATAAAAGTCTATGAAAACTAATGCTGGCTAACTTGTGCAGCCTGTACACATGAATTGCATGATGGTTTTAAAAAAGTATATTGCATGCTAAAGCAAGCACTGAAGCAATGCTAATAATGTAAGACATTCCTAGATTGCATACTTCATTTGGCCTTCAAAATGGTGATTAAAGAATTAAAAAAGTATGTATACCTGCTAGTACTAGAATAAAATAGGCTTTCCTGCTGTTTTCTCTTGCACGTATGATGTAAAACGCTTTAAGAACTTTGGATATTCTCGTTTAGCCACTGCCCGTAACACTGATGCTGGTGCCCATCCTCCCGGGTTCACTAGAAATAAACAGGAAGAAGGACATTGAAATAAAGCAACTCCACTAAATGTTAAAAAAGTAAATTTTAGTTAATTGCTTCTGCAACACTTCCTGAAGTAACAAGAAAGAATAACCATCAGCAGATTTTTTTATGTCCCTAGGCTGGTGTTATAGCATTTTCTATTTGTAATACTCAAGCTCAGTCCAGATCTATGATGCCATAATTTAGAAAACATTAAATATGCTGTATGGTAAGTCTTGAGAAAATGTCTGAATAGAAGAGGATATTGTCTATGGGCTTCCAAGAAACAAAGAGAAAGAGACTTGAGCAACTTCCTATTTCAAAGATAGCAGAATCAGTCTTAATTTTTCAATAATTCTGCATTTGCCTGCAGAACTGACACACAGGCAACACCCTGCAAATGATTATAAAGCATTTAAACAAAATTTGAAATTATTTTAAATTACCTTTTCATTCACAGGTTGCTGAAAAAGCTATCACTTCCCATGTAGTCACAGTTCAGAATTTAGCAGTAAACATATACGTTTTAAATAATTCAGAAATTTAAAAAAACCTAAAAAGCAGAGTGAGCTACCCTTGAAATGTTTTGTAGCTCCGGGAGAGAAGATAGTAAGCATCTCCAATACTATAATACATTTCTAAATACTGGGTACAGCAACAATACAATTTAGCTTTGAAATTTTTAAATCAATACCAAGGATCTATCGGCTAAAACAAAAAAGTTAAGAAATGTAGACTAAATTATACAGCTTGCAAGCATCTTCATATAAAATGTATTTACTCCTCCTTGGCATCAGGGGATAAAAACTGTATCTTTACTATCAGCAGCTTTTCAGCCTAATGAGATGAATTGGAAGAAAATCACAGTAGTACATGAAAAAACCCAACATACCATTACTGAAACTAAAAGCTATGCCAACTCATTCCAGTTGCAGACATTTCTGCCCACCTTCCTCCACCCCAAGGTTATATACTTAGGACTGAGCTACACAGCTCTTCCATTTATTCTTCCCAGAGTACACCATAACGAATGATCCCATTCACCAGTTCATGTAGCACCTTAATCCGAGACCTTTTGAACATGATGAACACAAAGGTGATGCTATATATATATATAGATATAATAGAAAAGGGAAAAGGCATCATGCCTTTTTTTTTTTTTTTGTGCCAGTATTCAACTCCCCAAAATTAACATCATGAATGTCATACTGAAAAATTTTATACTTACCATTAGCTACATATGTAATCTTGCACAGAATGTTGTCTCTGCTTATTTCCTTGTTGCCCTCTGGTGGGCTTACTAAAGTCTGACAAATCATTGCAATATTTATTTTGGCACGGACACAGCGATTGTTCAGCTGACAAAAATATGAAACATTGTAAGCTTTAAACTAATTTCAGCACACTTGAGCATGAACATCTTTTCATTGTGAAGTCTAAAACACTCTAGAAGCTGTGTTTCTGAGAGCTGCTTTCTAGCACTTACATAGCTGCAACATGAAAGTGAGTAAAATTAGAGAGACATGGTGGATAGGGAAAGGATCTAAAATGTCTGAATCTTAACTTTCTGCTTGCTTAACAAATTTTAAGTTAATTACTTCAACTGCTGTGACAACTCAGTAAAGAAACATTTCAAGAATAATGTATCAGGATTTACAAATATCAGTTAACTCTTCCCTTGAAAGCATGCAATGGAATAGCAATCAAAGGAAAACAAACATTGCTATTATCTCGTAGAACCAAGGCAAAACTGTGTAAAATGGAGACTACCTATAATTATACAAACCTACTCTTATATTTGACAGTGCCGAAGAGATACTGATTTGATTCCATACAAAATTACCTCAATTCCTTAAAATATTTTCACATCTCCAGAAATTTTGCTTCCATTCTGCTGTGATATCTTAGATCATGCAAATGAGAGATAAGGCAAGGAAGCTTTTGGCTAGGAATGCCTTCATCAAGTCACTTTACCACCTGGTTTAAATCAACTGTATTTTTGTAAAAACTCTCAATCTCCCTTACACTAGCACTGCAAATGCCTTACCACAGAACAGAAAAACTACAAAACTTCACAGAATCAAAATAATACTTACAGGAGCACTGTCATGTTCTACAGAGAAATTGCACACAATCCATGTTTCTGGATCATTTTCACTGAATGCTGGTATTTTTCTGATGGCAGACAAATACAGCACATCCCTTTGAGAGGCTGGCCACACTCTCTGCAGAGAAATACCTGAACATAAGCTTTTACAGGTTTAACTACTAGTTAAAATTCAAAACCGAACAAGGCAAATCATATCAGTTATATTATTAAGTTGTAGTATCTTCAAGTTAGTGATTTCATTCTGAAAGCTGAAAGAGAACAAAGCTGTTATAAATAGGAAACACAAATATCAGGTTGGCTACACTTAATACGAAAAAAAAATAAGGCAAAACTTTAAGGTCTTTGAAATGCAGAGCACTAAACTGCAATGAATTTTTCAGTTAAAAAATAGGAATGAGCAGTTGCCCTCCTGTACCATGAACCTCAGAGGTTTGTGTTTTAGTTAATACTTGCAAGCTACAAACTGAACTAATGGCTAGGTGTACAGCGATGCATCTATAGTTACTTAAGTCTCCAGAGAAGAGAGGGGAAGGATGTATTTAAAAAAAAAATCACCTCAAAAAGCTACTACTTCAGTAAGACAGATATAGCAAACTGATACTATCCAAGAGAAAGTTTCAGAAGTGAAATGTGTGACAAAATAAGAAAATATACAGAACTTATTTTCCTGACATTCCATAGGAAAAAAAAGTTCTGGCTTTTACCACAACTAATATAGATGACACAAATGTCTTACTCAAAATTATGAGTCCTCTTTTAAAGAAGTTTTAATGTAACTGCACTACTGGTAAAATTGTCAAAGAAAAGCTTTTGTTTTAATATTTGAATATACTAATATTTGGAAACATACAAGACTAAGGATAAGTATGTAAATTTTATTCCTATAAATTTTTCAGATCTTTACATTTCAATTGTTGGGCTGTAACTCAAATGAGCATTTTTATGAATTGACACCAAAACCATTTTGGGGGAAAAAACAATTAAGGTACAAGAAAAAATGTTGTACCAACAATTAAAAAGACTTTCATTATGAGGTGGTATGTAAAATAATTGTGGTGAACATTAACCTGCATTTTTGCAAAAAAATGTGATACAGTCGTGTAGCTTCTTCCTTGTAGTTAGTGTTGATTTATTGCTTCTGTTTGCTTTGGGTGACTCTGGCCTTGCTGGCAGTGATAGCATGACATTGAAAGCAGGCCTCACTTGCTACTACAAGCTCTATCAGGCACATACATAACCAATTATGTCTCAAGAAAAGTTTGAAAAATTGATGGAAGTTGCAGTTAGTAGGGAACTTGTTCAGGAATATTGTCCAGAACAGCATTTTAAATTGTTAGACAAGTCAAGTATTCATAATACTGAAACATGCATGCTTCAGATGTCTCAGTAAGGTATGCAAATGAAGTGTTATTACCTTATGTGTCTGGTAAATGATGATTGCGTTATCAGCCAAATTTTCCACAACATGGAAATTTTCAATTGTTGCTAAAAGGGGAGGGGGGCAGGGGGAAGGAAAAAAAAAAAAAATCAGTGAGCAGTCACAGAAAATAGGACAATGCTATAAATACTATTCTTGCTGATAAATCTTCAAAGCTGAAGAACCAGTGCCTTACTTTCCCAGTCATTACGAACGTCAACATTCCAGAAGTAGTGGCAAACTTCATGCCCTGTTACCCCTTTAACAGCATGGGTGGCTTTCAAAGGATCTAGAACTATTCCATTCTCTTCTACTTCTCGTCTGTATACCTATAGCCAAACACAAAGAAAGATACGTAAAGCAGAAGCTGTCAAAACTGTTCATGTTTTAATTGTTTAAATTTAATCAGTCCAAAAAAAATCTGAACTAATAAACCACTTACCTAGAAGCTTATAATGTGAATAATTTGCCATGAAAGTGTCCTCTGGTAACATCTATTGAAGATATTCTTATGTGGCAATTCGCATTAAAATACCAGTACTTTAAGGTTTCTACTCCAAAAATGATTAAGCTAGCTTATTTATTACTATCGACATGGGTTTATAATCATGGGGGAATAGCCAACACACTGTAGCTTGTTACTCTTGTTATTTTTGTACATAGAATTTACACATTATTTTGATACCAAGCTTTAAGTAGGAGAGAATGAGAAAGGAATTTGTAAAGCTTAATCTATTGAAAGAGTTACGCAGAATTTTATATGAATACATAGATTAGAAGCTACAGTTCTCATGGACCCCAGTGCTACTCCCAGAGAGAAGTTACAACAGCATAACTTACTGATTGACAATATTTTCAAAAATCATAGAATTATTTCGATTGAAAAACACCCTTAAAATCATGGAGTCGAGCAGTAAAGATAACACTGCTAAATGTACACTGGAAGTATCTGTTTTCACAGTGTACCATCTTATATGAATTAACCAAACCTGAAACATTTACCTTCATTTCTCCTTCTTCTACCACTAGTTGCCAATTGGCATCTCCTCCTACATCTTGCAAGGAATATGTCATGTGGTTTTGTACCATCTCTTCCACCTGTAAAAGAAATAAACCAGTAATTTTTAACTAATTTCTTCCATGGTTTTGGGGAGACACTGTAGAGCACTGGAAGTCACAAGTTAATACTTCAATTCCGGTGCAGGAGCTGAATTTGAATGAGAGTTCTCTGTTAGGTTAGGAACAAACAAATAATGCTGGCCTTCGGAAACAAAAGCCAAAATCTTGATTCAAATTCCAACTTCATCCTTTGTGGGTACTTCCTAGCCTGCCTTTGTGCCTTTAAACTGCCAAACCTCATCACTTCTACCTAAGACAGTTCTTTATTTCAGCAGATAGGAACTGCAAGTATCTCTAAATGGAACTGCAGTACACTAGAAGATATTCACTGAAGAGCATTTTAAAAGCTCCACAAAGGCAGGGGATTAGGGAGGAAGACTGACAAGCTCTAAAAAGCAAATGCACATCAAAAGTCATATTGGAAGAGCAGGGAAGAAAAGAATCACAAGCAAAGCATGCCTCCTCAGTTTCAGAGGCATCTTTGCAGAGTCGACAGCTAGAAAAAAAAACCAGAAATGCCTACACTCAAAGGATTGATGGTACAGAGATTCTATAATTACGAAATGCTCGTTTAAAACTTATTTTGCTAGAAGCTGTGCCTTTTTTTTAAAGACAAATATATGCTATATTTTTATCAAGCTATGTGAATATCTCATTTTTTATTCCATACAATATGCATGAAAATGGGTACTGGGACAGGAAGATGATGTGTATTTTAGCTCTAATACGTTATTCTGTTTCTTTGGTTCTCCACCCTTTTCCTACGGCCCCAAATAAAAACAGAAGCAAAATCATAGAGTATCCATTGCTGTGTAATGTTTCAAATATTTGAAACACTTTAATAATTTTTATCCACCCAAAAGACAGACAACTACTAAAACCTGTCACAGAAAGGAAGTCCACTTGATTCACAGCATTTTCCTGAACTACTAGAAATACCTTTTTTTTTTTTTTTCCCAAAAGGAAAAGCACTACAAACAAAATTAGTTAACTGATCAACATAAAGATTAGTTGAAGTGCACAAAATTAACACTCTGAACCCCAAGGTGCTTTTGCACATCTTACAAAAATATGAAGCCTAGTATGCAGTAAAATAAATAAAACGTATTTGTGCAAGTATGAAAACAAGTAGAAAGCAAAAATAGTATTAATTAATCTTTTTTTATATATTATAAAGAATTTAAACATGTTATTTACTTCTAATTTAAGGCAGTAATTTTGTTTGTACTATGTACCTAACAGGCAATACACTTAAGGCCAGAAAGAAAAAAGGTAACTGAATCACGTAAAACTCTAGAAGCACAACATGAATAAACAAAATCCACTGAATGCAAATCCTAACTTGTCTTAGTTTAACTAAGCATAGACTTCTCTAGACAAGGCAAAGTTATCAATCCAGGTTTTGGGTGCTCTGGTTCTGAGCTTCAGTGAAGAAAAAGCACCACCAAGGCTTCTAGACAAGCCAACTTTTGCTGCCAGTTACTAGCAGTTTCCTACAGAAGTTTCTTCCTTTTTTTTTTTCCCAGTGAAACAGTGACAGTACAATACAAACTAGGTAAGAATGTGGGCTATTTAAATATTCAATTATTTAGCTCTTGGTCACACTGCTTTAAGAATGGAATTCTTGCTATGCTCTCAGCACGTACTTCCCAATCCTTCAGGCCCTTAAGTATTTTCTATCCCATCCCTTACTTAGGAAAAAGCTACACTTTATACATTTACTTTTGTCTTTTGATACTTTTTGCTTTACGTGCTGGATGCAATGGGATGAAAGAAATATCAAGGAAAGACGAGAACGAGGCATCCACAGGAATGCAATCTAAACAGGCTCCTTCTTCAGCAGGAAATGCAGTATTTACACAACCTGCTTGTGCACATTGTCTGTACAAACTGTATTTAGTCTATGCAACTGGTCACCATGTGACAAACTTGCACCAGTTTCAGAGGCACAGTCAAGATCCAAAGATTCTCTCCCACCTGAGAGGCTCACTCTTACCTCTGGGTTCCTAGTTGGCTACAAGAACGGTCTGCTTGCAACCTGTATGTCATACAGCCTTGACCTGAACTTTGAGTGGCAAGTTTTTCCCTTTAAAGGGCCTAAGAACAACTCAGAACCTATTATAAAGCTGACAGATCTTTAAAATAAAGTGATCTGAACTCCTACGCAGCTGGTAGAGACAACAACACCTTTCTAGAGACACGCTGAAGAAACAGCTCCCACCAGAATACATGTTTAAACTTCTCAGACTTAAAAACAGGGCTGCAAATTGCTATTTGACCTTTTACTGCCAACATTCCCTTCATTCACATGAAGTCTAGGAAAAACCCTCATATTTATTAAGAACCAAGATACTACTTTGCCTTCCTAAAGCAAATTGTCAGCCTGAGAACAGGGAAGGCACAATGACACAGAGGCCAATTTTTAATAAATGTTTAATAAAGTCTATAGCAGGTAGAATGAAAAGGTCTGCTATTCTCATCATGCTCTCTGTTGTCTTGTTTAGTAGAACTGAAACTCCAGAGTAGGTGGAATGACTTGTTAGTCTGGCAAAAATTCATTTTAGGGAAAATACTTGGAGGCTGGAACTGCATGTGGGGATATTCACACTTTCTGTAGTTAGTCCATTAACTTGAAACTGAATTAGGAGGCACTCCACAGTAACTTTCATGTAGTATAATCCGTGCAGCAGGCAAAAAGAGCAACTTTACACCAGTCCATTTGATCCTGATACTTAACCACAATTTGCATTATTGTCATACGGATCTGGTTCACCTCAGGTGTGTTTTTAAGTGATCAGTTATGCAGTCACAATGGTACTCTATAACTCAGGTTTGTCATATGAATACAGAAATGTTATCGCAGGCATAAAACAGGTAAAAATGAGGACATCTGCATATCTTGGAAAATACGAGTTCCCCTTATGCTGAATAATCTCTGCACTTACAACTTGACAGAGTACTAGTTCCTGTCTTGGCAATCAAACTTGCTTTCTATTACTTATTACCCCCTTTATTATCCCCTCACTTTATTACCCCTCCTCCCAAAGAAAAAACAACTTAGAAAACTAACTCAGCTACTGGAGTACCAGTGATGAGCCTATCACTGCTGTGCAATAGTTGTTGCATACTTTTTCCCTTGCAGTAAGTTCAGATTTCAGAAATAAACAGATGGCAAAAGGTCTTGGAATTTTAGTCCACTAGGCAAGTCCTTAAGTGTTGGTTCTGCTCATGGAGCTAGCAGTAGGGTCTCCAGGTAATAAAATTCCAGGCTCTGTTAAAAACAAAAATAAATTCCATTCATTTGGAAAAAAAAAACCA
Source organism: Taeniopygia guttata (assembly GCF_048771995.1). NCBI lineage: Eukaryota > Metazoa > Chordata > Aves > Passeriformes > Estrildidae > Taeniopygia > Taeniopygia guttata. The sequence goes on along the minus strand of NC_133063.1, from coordinate 66,191,025 downwards.
AAAAAAAACCCAGATTGGTCAGAGCTTTTAAAAACCTTGCAAAAGAGCAGATCCCAAAAGCAAGCTCCATATTCACCATCACGTATGGACCACAGAAGGAAAGAAATAGCATGAATAACATATCTGACCTACTGTTTTGGAGATTAAAAAGCGAACACTTATCTAATTCTACTCTAAACTATCACCTTCCTAGTAAGTACCTAACACAATTTTGTACATTACTGGAATGTATCATTATTGCAACACTGACATATTCAGGATATCAGATTTAATTTCTGAAGGACAAGTGAATATACATGAACACTTCAATATGATTTCTCATAGCCACAGTCTTGTTGGTCAACATGTTTAATGGACTTTTGGTAATCAAACTAGTCATAGAAGTAAAAAATGGTAATAGTGAACCATAAGACTCAATGTATTGATAACATTACAACTTAACACTTCAGACAAAAATCAAACCTTTGATTTAAAAGCAAGAAATTCAATCAGAATATTCAATCTGAAGAAAAGACCATCTCTGGCCTCTGTAAAACACGTTGTTCTACTTTCAATAGAAATAGAGATATAAAATTTTCCAACTATAGACATTTTTATTAAAGCTACTGAAGTAAACCAAATAGTTTCACGAGATTAGGGCCTCTGCACAAGTGGTATGCATGCAAGCTGGATGTAAAGAAAGACAACCATTTAGTACAGGAATAGAGAACTCCTTTGTTTGTCTCAATGTACTAGTTTAAAGCAAGCAGTGATTGACGTAACAAAAAACCAAAAAACAAAAAAAACCCCAGGTTCTAGAGAAAAGGATGATATAAAGCAAAGATATGCAACCCCCACTTGACACATCAATACAGTACCTGGGTGCTGAATCTGTGAACATCATCAGAGGCACTGACTAGATCAATGGAAGACATGGAGGAAGAGCGACTATAGGGCTACCAGAGACAGACAAAGAAAAAACCAAGTAATCAGAACAAAGGCACAACAGAGCGTTCAGTACCAACTTGCAAGCACAAGATAATGAAGAAAAGGAAAACAAAAGCACCATAAGCAGCAAGCACAGCAGCAAATGCTGATTTCATGCACCTATTATATATTATGCTCCCAGTGTAGCCCTGACAGGAGCATAGTGTTTCCAGTAACATTCAAAAACAAATCAACCAATCCTGATACAACAACTGGATTGTTATTTTTTTTTAATAAAATAAATTCAATTAATCTGCATGAAGTTATCTTGAAAAGACTGAAGTTTGACAATTGGGATTTTTCATTTTTTTCTGCCTGACCAGCCTGATACAAGTAAAGAATATTCTAAAGAGGTTCTTAAATCAGTATTTTTTATTCAAGAAAAATATTATTATATCAGCCAAGACAAAAAACAGTCCTTCTTCAGCTCCAGCTACTTTTTTTCGAAAATGAGTAGGCCACTGGAAGTTACTAGAAACACTGAAAAAAATCTCAGCAACCCATACAAAATATTACATAGAAAGAGCCCATTATTCTGAGAAGATCAGGATAAATATCTTACCGTTTGTACAAATCGATGAGTCCCCACAGCAGAATATGCATCTCCAGAAGGTAAGGATGTTGGCCAGTGTAATCTAACCTTTTCGCTTTGGGACTGCAACAACATAGGTTTAATTATTATTAGTCAGCTGCTACAGGGTGGACTGTGAAACAAAGTGAGTCATGCTCAATCTACATAGTCACTACAACAACTAATGCTGTCCACGACAGGCATGAAGTTGTCATCCCACTGGAATTCTCAGTGAGTGGGCTTGAAGGCTGAATTAATCTAAACTTCAAGGTGTATTTCTGAGTAAAAGAAAACACACTGGCAGCACTAAAGGTTCACTAAAGGTCTATCACAGTCACTCAAAGCCTTTACTCTTTGCTAAGAGATCCCAACACAGGGTAAACTTTGTTGGATACTACAGGTCCACTAGAAAGTCTTTTAGTTCTCAGGTCATTGTCATTCACCACATTCCTAAGCATAAAGCCTTTTACAACAGAGGAGGCAAGACTTTGTTATTCCCTCTCATTTTATATGCTACTATACTTTCTCATTCTCTATTTTCTAGAATGCACCTTATCCCTTTTTGATACTTGTCACTGAAATGCATTAAAAGTATTAGTGAAGTAGCCAGGCAGAACAATGTCTTTCCTATTCCATATATCACTGAAGTAAAAAGAAACTTCAGATCAATTATTAGATTTTGAGAGACAGCTGAGATTTTGAGAGACAGCAGTATTTGATATTTTTATCTTAACAGGGCAGCAGTCATATAGATAATTTTCATACAGGACATTTATTTAGGAATTAGAAACTAGAGACATTCAATATACTTAGCACTTACACTGTTATTTTCTAGACAAGCTATGAAGTTACTTTCTCAAAATTAGCATTAAGCAACAATATTTTAATGTAAAAATAGTAAGAGGAATTTCCTGATCAGTGTCAGAATAAATTAACTGGAGCTTCAAGAGATACACCTCAGGACAGACTGTAAGACACAGAAGTCTCTCAGAAGTGCTCACCATTAAGACATTTTTCAAATTTTAGTACCTGTTCTTCCATTTTATCCTGTCTGTCAAGAGCAGCTTCAACAGCATCAAAGAATTCTTCTTCATTAATCAGACTATTAGGACCCTCCTAGAGCATAAGAAAAAAAACTAGCTAAAAATTCTGGAGACATAAAAGTTCCACTTCAATTTAACATTAGAAATGCATGTTTATATTTTATATGTAACTGATGGAAGCAAATTTCTTCTACAGATCTCAAATCTTTTCACCCATATTCTTAGATTACAAGTTCTTTGAAAACCTTTACTTGTTAAAGGAATTGTCTTCCCCTGACAACAATTTAATGATAGTTACATAAAGAAGAAAAAACCCCAGGAAAGTGAGTAATAGTGTCAGTATGCTTTGACTCCAAATTTAGGATTTAATTAATAAATGTCTTCTCTTGAAAATGTTTACAGTGTCAGTAAAGTACACATATTAACATAACCGTGTAGTTAGACTCCTTACAAGTATTACAGTGCCTTAAGGCACTGATATTCATGTGTGTTCAAAAATAGAACAAGGGAAGACATAATTTTGGGGATGTCTATTGAACATTCTTGGAAAAAAGAGTTTAACACTAAACAGCAGGTAGAGTTAAGTCAAGGAGTGAAAACTCTAGTCTACTAATTAAAATGGTAATTTAATAAAATTGGGTTTACTGCTTTTACTGTATTGTAAAACAACCTAGTCCTGCAAATTAAAAAAAACAACCCAAAATTGTGTATCAGCAGTGACACCTGGAAGAAGACGCTGGGCTAATAACCACGTAGACAAAGTTCAACCTCCTATTTATTTAATTCTTTTACAGTGAGTGTCTCAATGACAACAATTACTCTAACATCAAGTATCTTAAATAGCTGTACAGTACTAGTACTATTACTATTTCTCAGGCTGTGACTTGAAAGTAGAAATGTGTTTCATTAATGTACATGAAAGGGTCAAGCTTACTGTATTACAGGTGAACTAGCTTACATTAGTGTGGATGCCTCATCTGTGTAAGTGTTCAAGGCCAGGCTGGATGGGGCACTAAGCAACCTGGTCTAGTGGGATTAGTCCCTACCCCTGGCAGGAATATTGGAACTAGATGATCTTTAATGTCCCTTCCAACCTAAACCATTCTACTATTACTCTTCAAAGGTTGGTTTATGCATCTTAGGCTAGAACTAAAAACCTCACTGAGGACAATGATGATGAAATGCAATTTAACAGAAGCAAGGAACTTAAAATCTGAATTTGAAAACATAGTATTTCAAGTGGCAGTGACAAATTAAAAATCAGCAAAAATTAAATGTAATCTTGTAGGACAGTCTCTCCTGTCAGAGTTTTCATATTTTTGTTTTACTGATCTCTACAAATAAAAAGGTAAAGTACAATTACATACAAGTGGTATCAAATGTATGAGAAATTAAGAAAAAACAAACAGAAGTATCTGTAAGAAATATACTTCAGACAAAAGCAAAACATCAAAGGTTAAGATATACTTCCACTCAAGATATTAAGGACTGAGATTCTTCATGCAGTTTCAGTTTCCAAGGTGAAAAAGTAAGTTTGGCATGAAGACACTTGTAAATTATGCTTTCACTGGCTTGTGAAACTTCACTTTCCCTCTTTAAGAAACAACCCAATCTTAAAAGTGTCTTGTGTTACTGTAGCAAGGTTTTGGTAGCTGAGTGGCCATAGGGGTGGCTTCTGTGGGAAGTTGATAGACGCTTCCCCCACATCCAACTGAGACAGTGTGAGCTGGCTCCAGGATGGCCTTGCTGTCGCTACTGCCCAAGGCCATGCCCATCAGTGACTCTGGGATAATGTATTTAACAAGGGGGAAAAAAACTGCAGCTGGAGAAGAGTGGAGTGAGAGTATGTGAGGCTATGTGAGAGACAGAGCTCAGTAGGTACCAGATCAGTGATAAAGGAGGGGCAGGAGGTGCTCCACATGCTGAGATTTCCCTGCAGCTGCTGGTGAACACCACAGTGAAGCAGCTGTTCCCCTGCAGCCCATGGAGGGTCCATGGAGGAGCAGAGAGCCACCTGTAGCCCACACTGGAGCAGGTGGATGCCCAAAGAATGATGTGATCCTGTGGGAAGCCCACACGGGAGCAGGCTTCTGGCAAGACCTGTGGCCCCATGGATAGAAGCTCATGCTGGGGCACGTTTACTGGCAGGACTGTGAACCCATGCTGGAACAGCCTGTTCCTGAAGGACTGCATCCTGTGGGGAAGACTCATGCAGAGCAGTTCATGAAGAACTGCAGTCCACAGGAAGGACTCATATTGGAAGAGTTCATGGAGAACTGTCTCCTGTGGGAGCAATCCCCCACTGGAGAAGGGTAAGAGCGTAATGAGTGTTCCCTATGATGAGGAAAGAGTGGCAGAGACAATGTGAGAGGAACTGACCCCCATTCCTTTTGTCTTTGCACAGCTGAGGGGTAGAAGGCAGAAAATCTGGACGTGAAGTTAAACCCAGGAAGAAGAGAGGTGTAGAGGAAGTGTGGTTTTAAGATTTGATTAGTAATAAAGTGGTATTTCCCCAAGGTGAGTCTGTTTTGCCTCTGTCAGCACTTGGTGAGTAACCTTTCCCTGACTGTATCTCAACCCAGAAGACTTTCATTATATTCTCTCTTCCCTATCCACCTGAGGGAAGTAGTAGAGTGGCTTAGTGGGCATCTGGTAACCAGGGTCAACCCACCAGAAAAAGTCATAGTATTATAAAAAACTTCTAAAGTACAATTCATACCTCATAGTCTGGCCCCCCAAAGTGGGACTTTTTCTTCAGTTCTGTCACAGCATTTTTGTATGCTTCTTCAATTCTTCTCCTCTTCTCTGTCTCCTGTAAAATACATGACCATTTGATGCAGCAAAAATGAATTGTCAACATGCCAATAAATGGAATGACCAGGGTAGTGTTTTTTCCAAGCAGCAACTGCAAAACTGATGAGTTTCTGAATTTATTTGTTTGTATGAATTATATGTGCCAATATACATGCATATATAATAGAAAGTTTGGGGAACTAGCTACCTTGAGGGTATCTTCTAAGTCACATGGGAGAAACCAGACCAGCAAGCAAAAACTGGTTTCTAGTTTAAGCACAGTTGTTCATGCTTCATTGGGAGTCACACTTTTTATGACACTTATAAACTTCCTTGACACAGATACTTGGGCAGGGATAACAAAGCGTAAAAACTAAAACTGATTAAAAAGCTAACATGCTGAATAATAGTGATACACTGACAGGTTTGTATCTACAATCAGGGCAATAATAATTGCCATAATTTTGTGAATAATTTTGTGGACTCCATGCAGAGAGTGCAACTTGATAGCCTTCTCCTGTAAAAGCTTGTGACCGTATTAGGAGCCAGTCTACGTACAAACCTGATGGTGACTATATCATTGTCTATTTTTTGAATAAAGCAATTGTAATGCCAAAATCAGACTAAGTTTAATATTGCCTCTACAAATGCATACTGCCAGATACTTTCTATGAAAAAGCTATAACCACTTCTGAAATTCTTGCAAAAGTCAAGCTCAAGATCCTCCGAGCTAAGTATAAAAGGTGGAAGGAAAAGCTGTAACTACAATAAATGTAGATAATACTACATTCTTTACATCAGTTTCATTCTAGACATTTGACTATTTTGGTAGTGAAAGAAAACTAACCATATAATCTATACTTCTATCATCTCACAGTATTTATTTCCTTTTTAGAGAAGTTTACAGACAGATTCAAGAAAATCAAAAGTACAAAGATTACACCATTCTTATCCCACATCTATCTATCATACGGAAAGTAATGTCTTTTGATCAGGCCCATAGTTATAGAAGTTACTCTTAAAAAGTGATGTTTAAGCACTAAAATGAAAAGATAAAAACTAAACCAAAAGCAGCTCTACCACTGTGGAATAATGGTAGCAGAGGTCTGAATACAGTAAATTGCTGTAATTAAGGGTGTAGGCATCAAGGTGCTGCTCACATGGGTAGCCTTTGTGGGAGAAGACTGGGGCTGCCTTGTGGCAGACACAGGTGGCTCTTGCCAGCTCCAAAACAGACTCACTGCAACACACAGCTTAGCCCATCCACTATGTATGTGACACTTCTCTAAAGGTAAAAAAAAACAGGAGTATAAAACACTCTGTGGAGAGAAGAACTGGTAGAAAAAGTGAGACATCACAGAGGAGATGCCAAGATGAGGAGATGCAGCTCCAGGGCAGAGAACATACGGGGGTATTTCCTGAAGGAACCACGTTCCATGAAGGATCTACAATGCAACAGATTTTTTTTCCCATAGGGCTGTCACCAATGGAGGCACTACAGCTACTTGCACTAGAGCTGGGAAAAAGCATGAGGAGGAAGGAATGGCAAAGATGAAGTTTTGGACTAATTGCAGATGCTCCATTCCTCACCCTGCACTGCCTGCTGCTAGCAGGCAGTAAGGTTATGGAATACAACTCAAGTGAGAATACACAGCACGTACTTGGCAATCAGCCCAGCCAGCAGGGGTTTGTGAAAGGCAGGTCCTGCCTTACCAACCTGAGCTTCTCTGACAGAGTGACCTGCTTAGTGGATGAGGGAAAGGCTGTGGATGTCATCTGTCTAGGCTTCACTAAAGCCTTTGACACTATTTCCCACAGCATTATCCTGGAGAAAATGGCAGCCCATGATTTGGTTGAGTATTCTCTTCGCTAGTTAGGAAACATCAGTCTGGATGGCTGGGCACAGATCGTGGTGGTGAATCTGGTGGCTGTTGGCAGGGCTCAGTATTTGGGCAAATCATGGTTCGTATCTTTACAGTTGATCAGGACAAGAGGATCAAGTGCACTCTCATGCAGTTCACAGGTGACACCAAGCTGGGTGGGAGTGCTGATCGGCTGGAGGGCAGGAAGGCTCTGCAGAGGGATCTGCACAGGCTGGATCATTGCCTGAGGCCAATGGTGTGAGGTACAACAAGGCCAGTGCTGGTCCTGCCCTTGGGTCACAACAAACCCAGGCAGTGCCACAGGCTGGGGCAGAATGGCTGGAAAGGCCCTGGGGATGCTGGTGACAGTGGCTGGAATGAGCCAGGGTGTGCCCAGGTGGCCAAGAAGGCCAATGGCATCCTGGCCTGGATCAGCAATGGTGTGGCCAGCAGGACCAGGGCAGGGATTGTCCCCCTGTACTCAGAATGGATGAGGCCACACCTCAAATCCTGTGCTCATTTTTGGGACCCTCACTTCAGGAACATGTCGAGATGACGTCCAGAGAAGAGCAATAGAGCTCTCTACAACTCTTCAACTGCCTGGAAGGAGGCTGTAGCCAGGTGGGGTTGGTCTTTTCTCCCAGGTAACAAGCACAAGCAGAAGAGGAAAGAGTCTCAAGCTGTATTAGGGGAGGACTAGACTGGATGTTAGGAGGAAGTTCTTCACTGAAAGGGCAGACAAGCATTGGAACAGACTGCCTGCTCTGGCAAGTGCTGGTATCACCGACCCTGGCAATGTTAAAAAATGTGTAGATGTGGCAATCAGGGACATGGTTTACTGTGGACCTGGAAGGGTTAGGTTAACCATTGGACTTGATAAGGTCTGAGGTAATTTCCAACCTTAATGATTTTATGATTCTAGGTGGAGGAGCCTACAGGAAAGAAATTAAGATGAGCTCGGGAAAAGGGGTAAGAAAATGTATTCTGCTGTTCTTCTGTTGCTCATTAACTTCCCATTATTTTAAATCAGCAACAAATTGATTTACCACATGTCAAGAATGTTCTGCTGTGATAAAAACCAGGGAGCAATCTTCCTGTCTTCCTCTTGACTCATGAGCTTTCTCATTCTACTTTTCTCTCTAATCCTGCTGAATAGGTGGTAAGCTTTTCACTCTCTGCCAAGGCTGTCCCACCCCAAGTCTAGTTCTAATTTCGTTCAAGAAAAAATCTCTTCTTCCACAACGTGAGCATAGAAAGGAATACAAACTAATACTTGATATACTAATTAAGGTACTTAATACCATGACTGTCCTCTAAACCCCAGAAAATGTCATTGACAAGTGGGCCTTTTTGAAAGTTGCAAGTCTGCCAAAGCAGAGCAAGTTGGAAACTTTGAGGTTTCAGGAGCTTTTGCCCTTTTAATTCCTAGGAAAAGAAGTTGAAAGAAGTTTGTGAGCCCCTTTAAAATGTACTTACTCATGTTGTATAAGGTATTAGTCCCATGAGACTCAAGTGAAATTTAGGCTTGAATTTACTAACTACTTGCATCTTCCACAAGTGCTTTAAAGCTAGGTCACAAGACAACAAAAAAAGTGACAAAACCCAAACCTAAATAATTTCGAATTATATTTTAACATATTATTCTTTATTAAAATATACTGAACTACAGGCAAGGAAAACATGCTCTGAGGAAAGTCTCATCAACACAAATGAAGAGCATTTGTCCAGCACAGGGAAGGCTTTTGCTGTGGCATCTAACAGTAGCCTTCCAATATGTTCAATACACTAACAAAGAAACTGAATCAGTCTCCTCACAGTTTACAGGAGAAGGCTTTAAAATAAGCATCAGATACTGGAATAAAAGTTACTCCAACAGGATATAAGGCAAAACTTCTTCACTCTAACCACAGGTGAGGAGCAGACCTGTTTAGAAGAGCTGGGCTGCCTACAGCCTTGATAAAGCCCTGACTCAAACTGTCCTTACTTTAAGATTAAGGTTAGAGTAAGAGAAAGCTGTTGAGGTCTCTATCCAACCTGAACTCCTTTATGATCCTACAAACAGGTTTCAAGTCTTAGACCTACTGTAATTCTTCCAACGCTCAGCTGAACCAGTAAAGAACTGTTGACAGAAGTCACAATACAGTGACACAGGGCCAGGCCTTTAACATATGCACAAACAATACAGAAGACAGGGTCAAGGATTTATAAATGGATATATTTTGTCTGAATATGTTCATTCTTTGAATAGTATATCACTAAATAGAGTAAGATTAGATACATGGTATATTCCACATCTAAAGGTGGAAGGAAAACAGAAGGACAGCTACAGTGTACACCAGCCAGCAATGGCAAAATTCTAGAAATTAAAGCCCGAAGTCCAACCTGCTGCACCTCCAACAACAGACCTCAGACAAGAAGACACTGCTCCCTTAGAGCTGTTACACTGGTTGAGTAGGCTCAGAATGAACTATCACTGCCTAGAATAACAGACACTCTCACATGACACAGATTTAACTGATTAGTATAAAGCATAACTTAATCTCACCAATCTCCTGGAGGACAGTGAAATAATTTTATCTTGAGGAGACATATAAAGTTAGAACTGGTTTTTCTCTCCAATGCTGTCACCACCTCTTATACTAAAACATTTCAGAGACTTACACATCATTTTGCATGCACAGATAATTAGGTCTATGTCAGAAGGCTGTAAGCAATACACTTACTACTATGAGATAATTTCAGGTTCTTTATAGATATAAAGAATATAGGACTATTATCTGAATAAGTGCTGTGAAAAAAAGGCTATGGTGAAAAGAGCTACTATATCACCGGTCAGAAGAAGGCTCCTTAAAATTTTATAGGGTTAATAATTTAAGCATCTGAAATTAATAAATGCTCTACATAAAAATAAAACCAGTTGTTTGAGTACAAAAGTTACTAACACCTTATTTGAAATTTCTACTTCAAGCTAAAGAAAGTTTTTTTTTTTTTCAGCAAAAGCAAAAGAAAAATTATCTTACCTTATCTAGTCTTTTTTGCCAGCTTTCTTCACGTTTTACCATGAGTTCAATGCAATGAGAGAGTGTAGCAAGGATTCCAGCAGTAGTTGCCTTGAATGTTATAGCTTCTCCTTTAAAGTCTATGCCATTAATGCCTTTGGGTGTCACATGTGGAAACACTAAAAACACATATATAAGATCACTGACAGCTACCCTTAATCAAACAAGCACTTCACATGTATGTGTTATATTCGAAGACAACAAACTGGCTACAAAATTAATTTTAAAACAAAAATCTAAAGTGATAATAATGTCCACAGTTATCCACAGGATAAAGAAAAATATTCGAAAGGCGAAACAGATCCTTGCAGCTTCGTCTTGCTACACTGTATTTCAAGCCTGCTTGTAATGCTGTATTACTCTGCATTCGCAAATCATGTGGGTGGAGGGAGTGGTAATAGTTTGTAACAATAGTAGTTTGACAGCTTGAAATGGGGCCTAATTAACACAGAGCAACCTTAAAACATATCAGATTCAGCACTAAGAAAGGAACAATTTCAAAATGTCACCAAATCCAAAATGTATAATTCAAGGTTCTTTTAAGCATATAATTACAGATTTTACAGAAGTAAAAAGGTATGAGATAAAAGCATCAAATGTGCTGAATTTTCCAAGTACTGTGAGTTTTACAGTTCCAAGAACTGCTCATGCTGTCAACCAGGCCATCTGTTGCTAAGGCTATTTAAACAAGTAGTTTAAAATGTGTGCAAAAAAGGTACCTATTATATGTCACATTGGTATGTAGGTTGACATAATAACATATCAAGCACTGCACATGAATGTCAGAAAATATTACAAAGCAGAAGTAAAACTCAAGTTGAAGCTGACTGAACCCAGCAAGGTAAAATAACTCCTGCTAATGCCAAAGAGCAAGCTTATGACATATCACCTGGACTGACATAATTTTTTTCCCCAGTCTGTCAGTTTGTCAACATATGACTTTTACAGTTTAAAAAGTAAAAGTAATTTTTGAGTAAGTTTACTGTCTGCGAGAGCAAAGCAGAACTTTCAAGCACTTCCATTCTGTAGTGCCAGAGAACAGTGTCTGCACTTTGGGAACAGAAAGTAATCATCACATGGTCTTCGGCAGTGGTTTAAGTCTCTAGAGGTTTTATATGCCCTCCTTTCAGAAGCAACTCTTTTTCAAACAAGTAATTACAGACTACACACAACTTTAAATACCTAAAGAAGCACTACGGTAGAATACAGCTTTTTAATCAGGAACATTGCCTAAAAAGTAAAAATTATGGGGGCTGGGGGGAAAAAACCAAGAAGGGCAAGAGAACAGTAAAACTGTTTCCAAAATGATGATGAACAAAGCAGCTCTCCCTCCCCAACAGCTGGAGAGGGAGCACAGAGGGGGCTGAGACTTACAGTGGCATAAGCTGGCAAGGAGGTGATGCAGTGTTTCCACTGAAAATAATTAAAATTATACAAGACCTTTACACATAATACTTCACAACTGAAAAAGAAGGTTTCACACTAATAATTCCTCCTGTTGGGGTAGGCTATGTTCACATGCAGGCTTAACAGCACAGCTGTAATGCTTGCAGATGTGATTTTTCTCTCTCAGGAAATACATAGACATGCTGAAGAAACTGCCACTAGCTGCAACACTATATAAATAATTTCAGAAATCTCTGCAGTAGAATTTAATGGAAACAGATCAACACAGTTTAATTTTCTGGAAATGAGAGAACTTTTGTCCTTTTCTAGGTCTCAGCCACATCTCATTAATACTTCCATACAGTTGTAATCCATTCCTTCAGTCTCAGAGTAGGTGTGATAGATGCAGAGCTGCAGTCTTAAAGTCAGTGCCCATAGTTTTTCAGTCATTACCATTGAGGGCAAAAATAAATATCTTGCAGAAGGACATAAAACCTATTTCTTTAAAGAGATGGTCACTCAGCTTATGATTCCTTATGATGGATACCAAGTATTTTGGTTCATTCCTAATCACAGGAAATATCTGTCTTTCTAAAGCATTTTGGGAGATGACCTTAACCCTCACTTCAGGAACCACTAAGCTTCAGCATTTTGTAAGTACTTGTGAGAAGATTTTCTATTTGGAGAGACCAAACATATTTCTGATTCCTTTTCTACACTTTTTTCATGTCAGCTACAAATTGATTATTTCAAAATTAAGTCAGGCATCTGGAGATCTGTGTTTAAAGGTAGACACTAAAAGGAAAGAGTTCTTACTGTTGCAACTGCTCTCTGGTTATCAAACTGCATGCCATCAACTGAAAAAAGCAAGATAATTCTGTCTCCCACTCCTAACTTCAATTTCAACATCTTCCAAGCAGTTCATTTTTCATTATCCCATCTATGCTCTATTTATGACTTGCTTTCTCTTTTGTTTCATACAAGGAATTCTTCATACTGTTCTTTAACTTTCAAATAGCTCTTTAACTTTTCTCTCCTAGACCTCTGTGTCTGTTAGGATAGGTGTTTCCCTTCTTGTTCCCAAGATTTTGCTCGTAACACCTTCCCACTGTTTGATCAAACCTGTTTTCCAGAGAAACAGGAAAGTATTCTAAAGAGAGTAAGTAGAAAGATGTTCTTCCATTTTTTTCCATTTTATGCTCCCTTAACATATTACATCACTGAAGTAATTCTAAGTGAAAAACATTTGTGCCCATGATCCATTTCTTGATGCCTACTGCTGTTATCTTCTGTGGATTGCAACAGGATCAGTATGATTAGTTTTCATCTAAGAACAACCCCAGTTTTTCAGCAGTATTTTTCCTCCATTCAAAGCACAAAAATCCAACATAAATCTCTGCTGTAATTTACATCAAATTTCTCTCCTTCAGCCTTTGTACCTCTTCCATCGTTATAGTTCCAGTACAAAAGACAACTTCCATATTCAAGGTGGTTCCTTAAGTAGGTTACACCTGCTCTTCCTATTCTTGGAAAATTTAAATCTAAATATGTTCTCTTTCCTGAGGGATGAATGGGAACACTGAGAGATCAAGACTCTACATTCTTGACTATAAGATCCCAATGGGCAAATATGCATCAGCCAGATACCTTAACTTGGTGTTCTACATAAATTATTACAGTTCCAATCACTAGATATTGTAATTGGAAAGTGGCTAGTATATTTAAACTTCATAGTACTCTACCTACCTCTTCACCTAAAGATCCTATAAACCACAGAAAAGAGGAAGCCTCCCTATCCAAATCACCTTCAGAGCAGTACACAATGTCCATACTTTTATTAACTTTCTCCTCCCACCCAGAAAACAAATTGCAAAGGTCAATATGAATATGGCCCCTTAAGTCAGTGTAAAATCTAATAATTTGAGCTTTAGATTGGTGCACTAGTAGTTTGAAAAGTAGGCTTAAACACTCCATCATATCACAGTAAGCTAGATTAAGAGGTTGAACCTATGCGTCATTTCCTAAACCACTGAGTGAAGAACCATCTCAGAATAAACAGGCAACCACTTGTATGCTACAGTTAAGAAGATTGTTAGAGTCCTTCTAGGACAAGATAGAAACTTCAAGAAGAAAACCTGAAATTTGAGAAAAAAAATCTTAACAGCTGCTCTGAGGCTAAGCTTTAAAAAAGGTGAAGTTCAAGATAAATCTTTCATTGCCAGTTATGTCTGACCTTTTTTTTTTGTGCCCAATACATGAGCATGGTTGTCTCAATCTGAGACATCTACTACCCCCCACTCTATCACTTTTAATTCCACTTTAAGACAGAGAGTCTAATTATTCATTTCTAATCAGCTTTGCAGCACTCAGCTACTAAATATTTAATTAATTTAGCCATTAGAAATCAGACTGAGGCACAGAAAAAACTGAAATCGGAATAAATGTTTTCATAGAAATAATTGAAGGAAAGTAAATTTAATGGAATACAGGACTCAAGTGGAATTAGAAGTTCTGCAAAATGCAAGGGGTTGCAGAATTATTTCCTGTAGTGAGCTACAGTGAGTGAGTTTATACAGGTACCCATAACCAAGGTAACCAAGTATCAATTTCTGAGCATGTAAGTCCCCAAAAGCCTGATGACCAGCTGTATTAAAAATACAAACTTTTCTAATGACATTACCCATAGTATACGCATATATATTGCAGATGCGCCAGAACAATGTAGATATGAAAATATTTTCTACAGGTAAATTAAGCTGAAACTCCTACTACATGACTTTTTACAAAAATTGACTTTGACAAAGACATCTATTCCATAATGAATCACATAGTAAAATTAAACTCTTATTTAGCATTTGTCAAAGAAGGCTTTTTCAGTTTTCTGAAATCTAACATAACAGTTCTCCAAAAGAAAAAAAAGAAGCACAATTTCTTATAGACAGCAGGGCTAGTGGAACAACACACCTGTTTACATTTGCTTCAAAACTTCCATGTTATGTTATTTAACCTTTGAAATCAGCATCACAATTAATCCTCAGTAGAAAAATCTACTTGTGTGATGAATTCTGGAAGTAATCTGAAAAGCTCCTTCCATTCCCTTTCCTTTCCTCTTCCATCACAACAGTTTTGGATATGCTTTAGGTAAAAAGCATATCCAAACACAAGAATATCCACTTAAATACAAGTAGGAAATACGTAATACATGCGAACAACAGCCAATTAAAAAGAAAACAGAAGACACAGAAAAGGCTTATTTTGCCATATATTTTCTAGGTTCTTCATGGAAGTATTTACATTTTTAAAAACATTTCTGGTGAGTACTTTGGGAGATTCCATCACACTTGAAACTGGAGGTGCAACTTCAAAGCTTTCTGAATCAGCTCTAAGAAATACCTTAGGACTAACTGAATTGCCAACAAGTAGAGTGTGTAAACACTAGACTACTTCAGTCAGAAAACATGAGAAGGTCTAAGAAAAATGCAAATACAATTTAAATGCATACACAACTTTCTCCAGGCCAGAACCACCAGATTTCTCAAACAGCAAGACTTAAATATTCAAGTTCTTCACATTTGCTGCATGGATACAGTAAAATGGTACTCATGGAACATGAATAAAATAACCAGTTCATTTATGACAAGAATAAAAATCAGTATTATATTCATTATAACAATGAAAAGGACATAAAAAAAACTCTAAAATTATGATAAATGAGAATCAGTAACAGTGTTGTCTTAACCATTTGATAGCCACAGTACTTGTGAAAACCATAGGGGGACGTCCCTAAGTGGAAAAGAACCGAATTCCACCAAACTCCTAAAGCAGGTAACACTTGAAATAAAATGTTAAAAAATCTCAGTTCCTAATATTTGAATAATGCAGCTGTTTCAACACAATTTTGCAGCAACAATTACTTTAGACACAGAACAGCTTGACAAACTTGCATTAGTCTTTGTGTGAATTAAGAATAACTCAGAGAATCACTAGAAGTTGCTAAAGAATTATAACATGACTAAGAACTTCCATTCACATACACTTAAATAGCTATTCTTTCTATTTTCTGCTTAGGAAAGAGCCTAATACACCTGTCTTGTATCAGATGTATCACCATACCATTCATTCTAATTTTCATCACTGAAAAAAACGGGACTTACATTTTTCTTTAGTGCTGTTACTGCCATGTACAAAATCTCCATCAGGACGTACTGTAGGGAAATCATCTTCATCATCTTCTACCACTAGATTTGAGACAGAATGTATTATAGGAGTGAGAAGCTTTTCTAGTTCTTTGATGTGCAAGAAAGAATAAAGACTGTCTTCATGGTCAGCCAGCAGCACTTTTTCTATAACAAGTCATGACCCCTCCCTCCCTTTTGGGTTTGGTTTACTTTTTTGATCCAAGACCACTAGCAGTGTAAATGTCAGTTAAAAGCAGAATCTAACATTGCTCAGCATTGAAGTTTAGCATTCAGTTCTCTGGTAAGAGCAACATACTTTGGTGTTACAAGTGGATAAGCAGGAGCCATGATTCAGTACCTATCTAATTTTCTACACTGAAAAGTTTTTTAAAAAGTGGAATTGCACTTCTCTGGTGTTTTATTGCTGCAGAAGTTTCACACTGCCAGAACAAACACAGGGATGAATATAAATGCCTTAGTAGAGTGCAAGATATAGCGACAAGCTGTGCTCTGGTATAAGCAATTCAGAGATACATAGACATCCACACTGTAGTTTAGTATGGTCTCAAGTGTGGATTCAGTGCTCTAGTTCCAACTGATACACATTAGAAGCATTACTTAAGGCAGCACTTTTGACTTTTAAAAACAGTGTATTGTTCTATCAAAACTAACACCCATTTATTTTTCAAAATAACAGGTAAGAAATAGCAATAAATTTAATTAATGAGAGTTAGCATTGGTATTGTAAAACAAAACACTTAAAAAGAGCATTGCTTTTGTATAGTTGACAGCTACAGGTTAACATCAAGCAGATTTTAAATCAAATCTGAATTCCAAAGTAAAAATAATTAATATATTTATGCATTTATGCAAATGATCGATCCTTTACTAAACTAAATTTAGGATACATATTTTATTTATAAGACATTAAATTGCACTGTAACAATATCAAGAGGTTTATTTGGTAAAAAGCTATATTCTATGGAGGGAAGAGTCTTGAGTTACCTTTATCCCTCTGGAGTTCATCTTTGGAAACTGCATCCGCACAAGCATCAAAGTATTTCTGTAAAGTATCAACTTGTCTACACAAGATGTCTCTAAAGGTTTCCATTTCTGCAAGCTTCTCATGTAAGCTATGGCCCTTCTGAGAACACAAAAAAAAGCCTGAAATGTTTCTACATACTCAACAATACTTGAAGCAGTATAACTACAATTTAATTTAAAAAAATATATTTCTGCAGCTATGAAGAAGAAACCGAAGTATACTAAGGGCATTTTAGATATCAGCAATTATGAAATACTGTTAATAATGTCAGAAGAAACCATATCCAAGTATTCCTTACTCATTTTGCTACTGGTCTCAATGTTTTCTCTTGACTGCACCTGCTACTTCAGAGCACTCCACAAAACATTATTAAAAATGTGAACTTGCATGCTACCAGCTTTATACATATTTGCCTGAAAGAAGTCACTTCCAGCTTAAGATCTTTGTTCCAATCCTTATTCCCTTTTCTTGTGTTGTTCCTCTTCTGCTCTCCCAGAAGTACAGCACACTCAGTTCATACATTAAATATTCATATGCAAGACATGAGGAAAGCTATAATTTGTCAGGCAGGGCTATATCACACTTATTAAGCTACAGAATTAGTATTTGTTTCCAGTTGGATCCCAGGATATTCTGGTAAGTAAACTAGAAAAAGTTAATGAACACATAAGTTTGATTTTCTTGCCACAGAAGATGACACCACAGTTTAAAAGGGATGACTGCATGAGAGGCATGAGCTTCCTGTATCATCTGTATGATGGACTACTAACATTTAAACTAAATATTTCTATAATTATGTGAATGAGTCTTCATACGTCATTTCTTTTCCAGTTGTATGTTATTTATGCACAAATACTAGGAAAACGTTTTGCACCGACCTTGAATGAAGAGGTGGATGTTGCGGAGTACCCACTTGCTCCAGAGACAAGAGACACCATGGAGCCATGACGGCGCAAACTTGACTCTGATCCATAGCCAGATTCAGTCTGAAAATCAAACACACAAAAAACTAGAGTGCTGAGGCTTTTGATTAAAAAGAAATAATGAAAATAAGATTAATGTAATTTTCTCTGAAACCCACCCATTTGTTTTTTGCAGTAGAGGTTTAAATAACTCAAACTGTGCCTGCATCTAAGATGTTGATGTAGTATCTGTGAAGTTATTATAGACTTATTTTTTAGTATCAAATCAGTTTGTAAAGTAATTTGTCACCTAAATTTGTCACCCAAAAGGACAGAGTAACATATATATGTAATGGTTTAAAAGAGGGACAGTGTTTCATTATTTTGGTTTATGCACTTCCTAAGAAGTAACATTCACACAGCTTATTAAAAAAACATACATTACTCTAAAATTAATTGGGGGATTAAACAGTTTCAGTCTCAAGACAATCAGCTTCAGTCAATCTATCCAATTATACAAATAGTACCACTGTCTTTTTGAAAGCAATAAAACAGAAATGAAAGAAAATCAGACAATTACTTCTATCAAGTTTTTTTCCTGTTTCAGGCTTCTTCAGCAAAATTATTTATATTAGACTGAAATTAATATTTCATGTGAACAAAAGGCTACATAAAACAAGGTAAGACACTAAGAGGATACAGTAATAGTAACTAACTAAACAATGAAAAAAGAAAAACAGCTTGATTAGAATAACATTTATAAGATCAAAAATAAATTTTGACAAATTTCCTTACAAGTCAAACAGAGATTCTGAGTAACTGAAGGAAAATAGATTTCTCTAAATGTTAATGTAAATGATGTGCATAGAAAAGGAGATGAAAAATCCTGATAGAGAATGTAAGAAATAAACAGATGATTCAGAATAATATATGAAATACTATTAGTAGATGAATTTGATCAAGTAGACAGAGGCAACAGTGAAGGACCTTTGACAGAAATAAATTCTGCAGTAGCACCAATACTCCAATGGGGCAGGGAGAAGGGAGACAAAACAAATGGTACAGAACAAATAAGAAGCAATTATGAAATTCCAGTTATTGTATATTTCATGGAAAAATTGGGAGCTGTATAGGCTTTGACAAGGCGGGAGAGTGTAGATACGTTAAAAAGCAGGGAAAGGTAAATAGTTCTTTGAAGTGTCAGTTAAGAATCTGGGCAAAGTGGAACAAAGTATGTATGTCTGAATTACAAGTAAGAGTTTGGGCATATGAATGCTATGTTTCAAAAGCATTTAATAAGCATAAACCTGAAAGGAAGAATCATCCAATCCTTTAAACATTTCTTTGAAAAAAAATCCCTTTAAACACAAATATAAAAAGACTTCACTGTTTAATCAGTACCTTCAATATTTATTTAAGCATATGCCACAAATGTTAAGATGATCCCATGTTTTTATTATAGCTAGTTTGACAGTGAAAATTCATTCAATTTTCTCTCTAACTTGTACACTCTAAGAAATATGATAAAACTTTATTTTAATAGGATATCAATTTAAAAATGTAGACAAAATATCCACTTCATTGAGGTTAGAGTATTTTAACTAAGAATAAGAAGCGTTTTCTGATTTTGTCCTTAAAGTGAGAAAGACACACCTATGCAAGACCTTGCTTTAAACTTAGGAAGTGAAATTTCTCAATTTCTTTATTTACTTCAGATTTAGTCAAAGCCACACCTATATAGTCCTACTTTAGAACTTCCAAGAATACTTGTAAACTTTATCAGAAAATCTGATACCTTATATTCTACATCTCAATTAAAGGCTTTTCTTTTGATATTATGCATCCCGTCAATGCTCAGCTAACTTACTTCACAAAATAAAAACTGAAGGTGAAAGAAAAAACCCCAACCCTTCTTTCCACATCAATATGTAAGCTTGATTTTTTAAAGGTAACTTTTCAGCAGAATATTTGTTCCTCTCATTTATGCTTGTGATTATTATTTCCCCTAAATAATTTATCCATGCTACAGAATAGCACATGTAACAGCATGTATATGGATACAGCTATCAGCTTGCAAAGTCTACCAATAAAAAGGTGCAACATTATAAACTATTTGTTATTGAGCAGCAAATTCAGCAGGCATTAAGAGCAGACTGAGCAGCACACAGTATGAATCTAAAGCATGTACATTTACAGACCATTTTCACAAAACTGTGTCAGACAATTTTGTTCAAATAGCCAAGAGGAAAAAAAAATTACATTGATAATACTTGGTTTTTCCAAGAAGCAGAAAATAAGTACTCATTTCTAACTGATGCACAGACAAGCCATCCTGCTCACAGCAGACACATGCAGGCAGATGAACACAAACAAAGCATGAATCATGCAAAGCCCCACCATTCTACTACCGCAACATCTAAACGAGAGGAGGTCACTGCCGCATTTATGTCTTGCAAAGCAGATCATCGTTAACTAATCACTGCAGAAACAATCATTTACATTGAGAAAAGGAATGTAGACAAAGTTTCTTCTGTTTATATGAATTTTAATTTCCCAAGATAAAAACTGGAAAAGATGGTAGAGTTCATATGATAGAAATCAACAGTCTCTGCTTGAAAACAAAATTACTTCTAGAAGTCGTATCAATTCATACTATCAAGCACTAATGCCAATTTGCCATGCTTGGTGAAAAGATGCACTTCTTTGAAATTCCATGCATACATCACAGCTTCAAAGCTAGATAAAAATTGGCATTTGATAGTAATTGCAACACCTTCAGCTTTCTAAGCCAATGCACGAAATCCATTAATCCTTTTGTTACAATAGATAAGAGGAAGGAGCCACATGATCCAAAGCTTCATGTGATCCTTTAACTGGAGCAGATGCTAGTATCAGAAACAAGGCAGTATGTCAGAAAAGCTGCTTTCAATAAAAAAACCTAAGTATTTGCAGAATCATATTGCAGATCTCTCTTACTGCTCGCACTTATCCTTAAGTGGTAAATAATACCCTTGAATAAAGCACAGATTCACAGCCAAGTCCTTCCAGTT
Source organism: Taeniopygia guttata (assembly GCF_048771995.1). Classification (NCBI taxonomy): domain Eukaryota; kingdom Metazoa; phylum Chordata; class Aves; order Passeriformes; family Estrildidae; genus Taeniopygia; species Taeniopygia guttata. The sequence goes on along the minus strand of NC_133063.1, from coordinate 66,170,170 downwards.
AAAAAATCAAATAAAGCAAATTATTCTCACATGTCTTCAAGGAATTCTTTTGATTATGTCTCAATTTGCGCCTGTGAAGCGCTTCAATATACGTTTGTTCACCAAGGCAGATATATTCAGTTAGCATTATAAATTATTTATTATTTTACATAACACAACCAGAAGGCAGCTCCTCCCTCTAAGGCATACAGCTCACTCAGAAGATGATGGAACAGATATTAGGACACACTGACTCTAATCTCATTCTCTACAGTATTTGTAAAAATACACTCAATCCCACTCAAACATCCAAAAGATCAAGCCACGATATCTTATGAAAAAAAACCAGAAGATAGAAAAGGTAGTAACACAAAAGAGCTGGAAGGTACTATGAAAGGCTTGGTGGAAAATAAGCAGATAAGCACTATGTTCCAAAGAGAATTTTTAGACTTGCTGCAAATGCTTCAGAAAAATGGGTTAGTGCAAGGATGAGCCATGGCAGGGCTACCTTAGGAAATTATTGCAGACAGTAAGAACACAGACACTACACTTTGAGCAATACAGGATGCATTTCTGTGGACTGAAAATAAAGATATAATTATCATGTGACTGTAGGTCTGATTTTTCAATTGTTCTGAAGCTGCTGACAATGGAAATTTAAGGTTGCAAAACTAAGGTGGCAGTTAGCAGGAAGGCAGAGATAGCAATTCCACAATCCAGGTCAGAGCACCTACATAGTGATTCCCCACCCACAGCCCTCCCAACCCGAGTGCAGATGACTATTTAAAAGGAAAGAGCTTCTAATCTGACCTTTTTTTGCATTTGTAAAAACAAGGAAAGACATGTAGACCTAACCTTCCTCCAGCAGCGACGTACGTTGCAATTTCGTAGTAAACACCCAGGTTATGTGCACAGGAGGAATCCCCAGGAATTCCAAATTGAAAAACACATATAAAAATAAAACTTTTCACTGAGCAAAAGTACAAAAACCCAAGCTGACAATAACTGCAACATTTAGTATACTTAGTAATAAAACTAAAGCAGCTTGTACTCCTGGTCATGGGAATATAAGCAAGTCTGGGAGAGGCTACATTTATCCCTTCTGTGAATCTGGGCTGTCAGGAAAGGGACAGGTAAGGTCTGTATTGTAATACAAGAATTAATAAATTCCATTCTATTAGACACCATCAGAAAAAGCACTGATGTTTTGGCGTCAGTTCCCAATGCACTAAAGGAAGTGTTGTTACTTGTTTTCATGCTCTGAAAGCTAGCGGGTTTTAAAGAATGAATTAATTATATATTGTCTGATCCTGGTTTAAGGCTAACACTTCTGCAACTGTGCCTTTAAAAAAAAGAACAGTTATGATCCCAAGTGAAAGCAGTAGTCACATTGGTCTTTTTAGCAGTTATACAAAATGGCATAATAGTTATATTAAATATTAAATATTATTACATTGTCACAAAGTATAAAATTCAAAAGGGAGTGTTGCCAGGATTAAGTGCTAACTAAGGCAGATGAGCCAGGCAGATGAACAGTAGGATAAGCTGCTGCAGGAGTCTGAGAACCAGCTCTCCCATGGAGCATCCACTAAGTGGAGAGAAAGCTGTGCCTTGCAGGGATTGAGCACGCAGGGATAAACCAGCCTGTCTCAACAGGGGAACAGAGCAAGGAGACTAAGGCATGCACCATATTCACAGTTAACAGGCACTTAGGCAATCTCACTTATCCTTCAAAACGGCAGGGAAGGAGTGATTGCCTCTTACTCCAACTGTTGGTTTAGTTTTATTTTTTAACCGAAGATAGTTAAGTATTACAATGATATCACCTCTGTAGAATTAGAAAAACGTATCCACCATCAGTATTATGGTGAAGAATCCTGGGCTAACAACCACAATGATATTTCCAAAGAGCACAGTTAAATAGCAATGGGGGTTTATTCACCTTTGTGAAAAGGTACTTGTTGCAAGGCTGAGCCAGTTTTGGATATAGACTTGAGAGGCCTACACTTTGCTTAATCAGAATTAACATTTTCCTAACAAGAAACAACTAGAACTCAAAGTACAGATGCAGGCAAGGTTCTTACTTGAACTAGAAGAAATGGACTACAAAAAGCTTTACAGCTACATAGAACATACCTATCAGCAGATATGTAGTCGTAGCTAACTATGCTTCGTATCAATAAGAAAAAAAACCTGCCAAAACAAATGTTCCTGCAAAACACACAAAGTCCCTTGTTCATCTAGTGCAAATAGCAGTTACCTTGGCACTGCTGAATTCAGAAATGGATTGTTTTTCCCTGTAATCTCTAAACATTTAGCCATCAGAATAGATATTCTATCAAATGGCTGGCATAAAACATTGGAGGATAAAAAAGTTGGAATTGTTGAATTCCATAACATATTTGACAAAGAATTTAAGGAAAACCATCTCACACCCTAAGGAAATATATGCAAACACATGCTGTTTAAATTGCCATCTCCTAAAAGGAATTTGAGAAAAAGCAGGGAAAAAAACGTTTTACTTGTAATCTCACACTGTATTAAAACTAACACAATTTTCTTCACTTTCAGAACCTATTATCTACTCCTATTTCCTTCTTGCTGTAGGTCTTGTCAGTTCTCAACACCTACTTCATTCAAAAACAACAGGAGCTCACTGACATATTACACATTTGAACCAAAAAAGTTCTATCAAATAAGGGACTCCAAGACATGCAACTTTTTGTCATGTCTGATACAGCTTCAGATTGCTCAAGTTGTCCAAGGTTGAAGATTCATAAAAACCAGTACTACTACTGAGTCCAAACCATGTTTGTTTAAAAAAAAAATTCCAGTCTGGTTTAAAAGCTCTTTATGCAACAGCACTCTGCCATCTGTAGAGGCTTTACATGCTTTTCTAATCATACATCAATTTGACAACATAAAGATTCCATATATTAAGCTCAAACTATCTAGGCAATAATTCTGTCCAAAAGTAACTTTACTTTCAAACAACAGATGAAGACACTGGATATAAAGTATCACAGTTCTGAAGGCATAATTATCTAAGGACAAACTCTACCATTCTGCATGACAGGCAGAAAATAATCAGAATCATTCAAGTTGGGAAAGACTTCCTAGATCACTGAGTTCAGCCTTTGACCCAACACCACCATGCCAAATAGACCACAACACAAAGTGCCACATACAGACTTTTACTGTATAACTCCAGAGGGTCCATTATTTTCCTGGGCAGCCCATTCCAATATCTGATCACCCTTTCAGTGAAAAAATTCTTCCCAATGTCCAACCTGCAGAGCCTTCCTACCCTTCAACACTCCCACCCAACTCATCACCTGCTAACTGACTGAGGGTGCCCTTCATCCCCTCATCCAGACTGTCTGTAAGGACACAACACAGAACTGGACCCAGTGCTGAGAACAGCACAGGTGACCGGCCACCAGCTGGATGCAATTCCATCCACTGCCGCTCTCTGTCTTGACTATCCAGCTGGCTTTTTACCCAATGAACAGCACACTTGTCCAAGCTATGGGCTGACAGTTTCTCTAGGGTAATGGTATCAGAAATGGCATCAAAGACTTTAGTGAAGCCTAGACAGAAAACATCCACAGCCTTTCCCTCATCCACTAAGCAGGTCACCCTGTCACAAAAGGAGATCAGGTTGGTCAGGCAGGACCTGCCTTTCACAAATCCATGCTGATTGGGCCTGATACCCTGGCTGTCCTGTGTGTGCCAGCCTCAAGTTGCAACAAGGGAAGTTTAGTTTAGACATTATGAAAATTTTTTCATGGAATGGGTTGTAAAGCACTGAAATATACTGCTCAGGGAAGTGGTGGAGTCACCATACCTGAAAGTGTTAAAAAAATGTGTGGCTATGGCATTTGATAACATGCTTTAGTGGTGAGCATTGTAGTGGCACTGGGTTGACAACTGAATGTGGAAATATTAAAGGTCTTTTTCAATCTTAGCAATTCTATGAAATACTCGATACACAATGGCTTACCAAGATCTAAAAAAGTTACATGAAAACATTGTTTTACCATTAATAAAATAATATTAATTGTTTTAAAGAATAAAACCACATGATTCTGTAAGTCTCATTTTAGTCTATGAGTTAAGAACAAGTCCAACATAATGCTAAAGGGATAAATTATCTGAATACTTCTAATACATAGATGTAAGACCTAGCCACAGATACAGAAGGGCAAAGATACACATATAAAGCATATGTCGTATCAAAAAACTTTATAAGCAAACTCTGATTATGAGTTTATCTAACCTAAAAGCTTTGTATATTTAATGTAAAAGACACGTTTGGATATCTAAAAGGATAAAAATTCAGATCATTTCCAAAATATTGGTGAATCACCAATTCAAAACATGAGAGTATATCCTTTTGTCACGGGGTTTCACAGTACTCTGTGGTCTAACAGGTCAGGACTGGGAAAATTAAATTGCCATACACTCATTTATTAAGTCACTCATACACTTTTGGGTTAGTCCCAGTTCATCTGTTTAATCTCCCCAAGTGAGTATCGCGCGTGACCACTAGAGGGAAACAGCGAAAAGGAAACAGACACCGCTGGAGGTTACTAGTGGTCTTTGACCAATAGTAACCCTTACCCTGTTTCTGCTTCCCTGGGCACAGAAATCTCCTTTTCTTGGTAGACAATTAAAACCAGAGCAGTTTTACCTTTAGCCTTTATAATTACACTTGAGACACATTGCTCAGAGAGGATAAAGTAATAGAGATTAAAGAAATTATTCTGAACTCAGACTTCTCAGTCAGTTCAAAACAATGAACCAACTATGAACACATTCATTCTCAGTTAAAACTGTCCAAAGACATTGTACCAAATCAATCTGACAAGTGTTCTGGCTCAGATTTTTAGAACTTCACTTGACAAGAAGAGGTTAGACTCAATGTAATTTAGCTTTAGAAGAAGTTTAATACTCAAATCAGAATATTTGGCACATGTGTCTCACGCACCATGCCCAAGTAGAAGATTTTTGTTTACATTCAGCTGTTCTGTCAGTAGTCTGCCAACACACAGCTCATCATTAAAATCACTTTTATATACCAGCTAGTCAAATAGGCACAGCATTTCTTCATATACAGGTCCTCACTAAACTAGTTTTCCCTGTATGTATGCTCACTTTCAGAAGCATTAGAAGAAACAAAGTTTTAGTTAAAGCCTACCAAACCCATTTAAAGTCAGAAGTAATGACACAGACAAACTTCATCTGAAATGAGTTATTGACTGTATTCATAGCACTTAAGTTTATACAAGCTTATCTGGGAGTTTGTAAAACTGTTTTATGAAATGCAACTTTCAGAAAACTCATCTTTGAAAACTAAACTATTAATATTTAAGTTACAATATATTACATACAATATTAACAAACACATCAGTAAAGATATTAAACTCACTTGCCAATACAAAAACAACCTCCACATTATCACTGATGCAAAAAGAAACAGATTGCTTTTACTTGCTGAAAGCAAACACCCTCTGTGTAATAGGAAAAAACAACTTCAAGCACAGCACAGGCCTCTACAATAAGCTGACCTACCCTGCCCTTGAAGGAGAATCTGGAAACTGGAAAACAGCTCACAAAAGGCTGCTTCTAGTACATTAGACGAAAGTAAATAAAAGGATCTAGGCCCTAAAATGTTCAGGACTTTGAAGATAAATGTTCTCATGAGTTCTACACAGAAATGTAATATTGTTGGTCCTTATCAGGCTATCCACTAAGTTTTGGGACACCATTTTGGTCTTACTTTGCTTTCCAGAGGGGTAAAAAGCATAAATAAGATAAAGGGTGCCAAAACAGAGCTGGTACCAACACAAAAACCTCCCTGCTGTAAGCATTAGCTAGAGAATAGTATAATAAAACAAGCAGTTTAGTGCCTATTTTAACTTGTCCTCTATAGTAAGTAAATCCTTATTTCATGATAGCACGTCTATTTTGTTCAACCTGTAGAGTCCTTTCTGTAAGAACTTCTCCCTTAATTGCCCATTGTACTATGAAAAACCCTGTTTCGGCAACTGCAGAAACACATTCAGCATCTACATAATCAATTATTTTGTAGACTCATATTTTCTACATACTGCTGAAGTCCAATTCCAATTGTTGGTTCACTCACAGAAGTGTACCCCTGAACAATTCATCGTGAGAAAGCTGCACGTGTGTTAAGAGCTGGCAAAATGAAACTGATGCTATTGCCTGCAGAGATCCCAGTGTGCATATGGGTGACATTAAGACTTCAGGAGAATGGTGATATTCTTGCTGTTGACCGCTTTGAACTGCAACATACTAAAAGCTGACTTTACCCCCTTGCGAAGTGAGGGCAGGGAAACTCCCACCTGATGGTAGGTAAGGTGTTTCCTGACCATTCTGTGTGGCAGTGACAAAATACCAATTCTGTTACCAGATTTTCAAATTCTGACAGATCTGCGTACACTCCAATTCAGGCAGCAGCCTGAAAAAGCAGCAGCCATAAAAATTATGAAACTCAAATCTGCCTCATAGTTGAGAAGAGTTAAGAAAAACAGCAGATTTGATGTTTAACACAGGGCTCTTATATCAAGACAGCATCAATCAATAAAGAGGGCAAAGAACCTTTCCAAGTCAAGTGTAACATAAAGTTTTTCTCCTAAATGCAGCCTCAGATCGACATATTTCAGACTTACTTCCCATATGTTCAAGCTCAAATCCAAAATGGAGCATGTTTTTTACTCCAGGTTCTGTCTACTCAGGTAGGTATCTGAGAGAGACTACATATGACTAGTACTCTTAGCCAAACACTATCCATCTGTTAAAGACGTGTCTAGTCAGCATGATGGCCTCTTTTCAAGAATTAAAGCACAAACCACTCCAGACACCCTCTGAGGATCAATTAGACATACTTGCACAAACCTTAAGTCCTATGTATTGGGTGATTAAAAGAGCACTGAGCAGGTTGGCTCCTAATTCTGGTTAGCCACGCAGGCTTAGGGCGGAGTTTTCCTCCAACGAGGGTGATTAAAAGAGAGCCCTAGAGAGTGAGTGGAACAAGAGTAGGCAAACGGGTGCGGCACAGCAGCTCACCTGGCAGTTCATGCCGGCAGGGTTGCAGCTTTCCTCCTTCTAGTGGGGAATTGCTGTGTTTCTGTTGGTTAGTTGGTTTTGAGGGTTTTTTTTTTGCTAGTAATGGTTTTTACAAAAAATGCAGTTACTACAGTGCATGTAATCAAATGGAACCCTCCAAAAAGGATGCGTCTGTCCATACCCGTTCCTGTGCAGAGTATTTGAATTTATCAGTGGTACCAGGGGGTGTTGCAGAAGAAGCCTGCCTGCAGTGTGAACTGGTAAATGATCTCCTTTTGCTGGTGGCTGAGCTTAGACAGGAAGTTGAAAGACTAATGAGTATTAGGGAAAGTGAAAGGGAAATAGACTGGTGGAGTTCTGCCCTTCTATCCATGAGGGAGGCCCACCAGGAGTCAGAGGACTCCCATGCCTCCCACTGTCAGGCAACAGGAAGACACCTGGTGGATGAAGAGGACTGGAAATGGGTACCTACGGGGGGGTAGTTTCTCCAGACCCCCACTGCCATTTCAGAATAGGTATGAAGCCCTGAATCCAGAAGGTCAGACAGATGATACAGAAGAAAATTATCCGCCCAGTGGGCCTCCCAATTACACTTCATCTATCAGAGGGATCACCACCTCTGATATTAAAAAGAAAAGAAGGGTAGTTGTAGTGGGTGACTCCCTTCTGAGTGGAACAGAGGGCCCAACATGTGGACTGGACCATCCAACAGGGAGGTCTGCTGTCTCCCTGGGGCCTGGGTACGAAACATCACTGAGAGACTTCCTAGGCTGATTCAGTCCTCTGATTATTACCCACTGCTGATAATCCAGGCTGACAGTGATGAGATTGAAAAGACAAGTGTCAGGGCAATAAAAAGGGACTTTAAGGCACTGGGTCAAGTGGTGATAGGGCAGGAGCAGAGGCAGTGTTCTGCTCAGTCCCTTTGGTGGCAGACAAAAATGATAAAAGGAAGAGGAGAGCCCACATTGTCAAGAGGTGGCTCAAGGTTTGGTGTCATCAGCAGAATTTTGGGTTCTTTGATCACAGGCCAACTTTTTCAGCACCTGGCCTGCTGGAACTGGATGGCTTCATCTCTCTGTTGCGGGTAGAAGAATTTCAGCTCATTAACTGGCAGAATTCATTGAGCAGGCTTTAAACTAGGCTTGAAGGGGGAAGGGGATGCAGCTGGACTTTTTGGAAGCAGGCCCAAGGATGGTAAGACTGTGTTAGAGATGAAATCAGCAGCCCAGCTCAGGTGCATGTGCACTAATGCATGCAGCAAGGGTAACTAACACGAAGAGCTGGAAGCCATGGTGCAACAGCAATGCTATGATGTAGTCACCATAATGGAAATGTGGTGGGACAACTCACATAGCTGGAGCATTGCATTGGATGGCGAGAAGCTCTTCAGGAGAGAGAGGAAAGGCAGAAGAGGTGGCCCTTTATATTAGGGAGGCTTTTGAGGCCATGGATATTGAAACTAATGAGGATGAAGTTGAATGCCTTTGGATAGGAATTAAGGGGAAGGCCAACAAGGCTGACATCCTACTGGGAGTCTGCTATTGTCCACCCAATCAGGATGAAGAGGTGGACAACTTATTCTATAAGGAACTGGAGAACGTTTCAGAATCGCCAGCCCTTGCTCTTGTAGGTGACTTTAACCTACCGGACGTCTGCTGGGAACTTAATACCGCAGAAAAGAGTCAGTCCAGGAAGTTTTTAGAGTACATGGAAGACAACTTTTTGTCGCAGCTGCTGGGTGAGCCCACCAGGGGACTATGTTATACCTGTTGTTCTCAAATAGAGATGGGCTGGTGGGAGATGTGGTGGTTGGAGGCCACTTGAGGCACAGTTACCATGAAATAATGGAGTTCTTGATATTTGGTGAAATCAGGAGGAACATCACGAAGACTTTTACACTGGACTTCTGGAGGGCAGACTTCGGCCTACTTAGGAGACTTATTCAGAGTTTTTTGGGAAGCAGCCCTTAAAAACAAAGGAGTCCAGGAAAGGCGGCGAGCTTCAAAACAGAAATCTTGATGGCACATGAACAGGAGGTCCCTGTGTGCTGAAAGACAAGTAGATGAGGCAAACATCCAGCCTGGATGGGCAAGGAGGTTTTGAAGGAACTTAGGAATAAAAAGAGGATGTATCATCTTTGGAAGGAGGGTCAGGACTTCAGGAAGTATTCAAGGGAGTTGCTAGGGCATGTAGGAAAAACACTAGGCAAGCCAAAGCTCAGTTCAAACTTAATTTGGCAACTTTTATAAAGGATAATAAAAAATGTTTTTATAAATATAGTAGTGGCAAAAGGAAGGGTAAGACCAACATTTGCTCTCTATTGGATGAGGGAGGGAACTGCAAATGAGGAGAAGGCAGAACTGCTTAACACCTTCTTTGCCTCAGTTTTTACTGAGAAGATGGCTTGTCCCCAGTACAACTGTTCTCTTGGGCTGGTAGATGGTATCAGGGAGCAGAATGGTCTGTCCCCGCTGTTATCCAGGAGGAGGCAGTCAGAGAACTGCTGAGCCACTTGGAGGTTCATAAATCCATGGGACCAGATGGGATCCATCCCAGGGTGATGAGGGAGATGGCAGATGAGCTTGTGAAGCCACTCTCCATCATTTACCAATACTCCTGGCTCACTGATGAGGTTCCAGAAGACTGGAAGCTGGCCAGTGTGAAACTCATTCACAAAACAGGTGGGAAGGATGATCCTGGTAATTATAGGCTGGTTATCCTGACCTCAGTACCCAGTAAGGTTATGGAACAGTTCACACTGAGTGTCATCACACAGAACTTACAGGATGGCCAGGGTATCAGACCCAGCCAGCAGGGGTTGGTGCTGCATCCAGCTGGGGCCAGCCACCAGTGGTGTCCCTCAGGGCTCTGTGCTGGGACCAGTTCTGTTCAGTATTTTTATGGATGACATGGATGAGGGGATTGAGTCCTTCATTAGTAAATTTGCAGACAACACTAAGCTGGGAGCATGTGTCAATCTGTTGGGAGGTGGGAGGGCTCTGCAGAGAGACCTGGAACACTTAGATGGATGGGCAGAGTCCAATAAGATGATGTTTAACAAGTCCAAGTGTCGAGTCCTGCATTTTGGCTACAGTAACCCCCTGTAGTGTTACAGGCTGGGGACAGTGTGGCTGGAAAGGGACCTGGGGGTGCTGATGACAGCTGACTGCACATGAGCCAGCAGTGTGCCCTGGTGGCCAAGAAGGTCAAGGGCATCCTGGCCTGTGCCAGGAATGGTGTGGCCAGCAGGAGCAGGGAGGTCATTCTCCCCCTGTACTCAGCGCTGGTGAGGCCACACCTTGAGTGCTGTGTCCAGTTCTGGGCCCTCAGTTTGGGAAGGACATTGAGACGCTCGAGCACATCCAGAGGAGGCAACGAGGCTGGAGAGGGGCTGGGAACACAAACCCTGTGAGGAATGACTGAGGGAGCTGGGGGTGTTTAGCCTGAGAAAAGGAGACTCAGAGGTGACCTTATCACTCTCTACAAGTTGTAGCCAGGCAGGGGTTGGTCTCTTTCTCCAGGCAGCAACTGACAGAACAAGAGGACACTGTCTCAAGCTGTGCCAAGGGAAATACAGGTCGGATATTCTTTACAGGAATAGTAATAAAGTTCTGGAATGGCCTGCCTGGGGAGGTGGAGGAGTCACCATCCCTGGATGTGTTAAAAAAAGACTGGATATGGCACCCAGTGCCATCATCTAGTTGAGATGTTAGGGCATGGGTTAGATTCAGTGATCCTGAAGTCTCTTCCAACCTAGTGATTCTGTATGTGATTCTGTGTGTAATGTTTGATTAGATTATGGGACCTATAGTCTAAGTAGGTGTTATCTTTGACCTTTCTTCATACTTTGGAAAATTGGGCAGGTTTACCTAATAGATTTTCTCAAATGCACTAAATATCACTAAGCACAGGAATTATATGTTTTCTGCTTAACCTTGCCTAGCATATTTAGAGACAGGTAGAAGCAATAATTGAAATAAGTAGATGCTGCACTTTTTGAACTGCACAAGAATAAAGCAAAACTTTAGTGAGACAGAATTTAACCAAACCTTTTATTTACATCTAAAAGTCTGAGACCAGCAAACTGAGGCAAAAAAACTTCATCTTGTTAAAAAAGAACTGTTTCAAGACAGAGGAATTCTTTTGCTGGAAGCAGAAAATACTGTAACACAATAAATGAATAGTTAACTGCTATGTAAGAAGCAGTTAACCTTTTGACCACAGAACCAGAATGACTAGGATGCAAGATCTCGAGCACCACCTCCTGATCAGAGCATGTCCAGTTAAGTACTCAGGCCTACATCTCACAAGGATGCACTTTTTAGAGAATTATAGTATCTATTTTCAAAGACAAGGCAAGTGTTACGAAACGTAACTGGAACACACAGGCAAAGAAAGACTGGGTTGGTCAAAGTGAAACAATTTGCTTTGTTTATAATTAATTAAGTGTGTTGGGCTGGAATGGACAAAGCTTTAGTCCGGCTTTAGACAGTACTAACTGTAACTACTTATTAATAAAGCTTCAATTTAACAGCTGCTCTTCGATCATGGGCCCAAGAATGGCAAAAGGGTGCCAAGACAGACAAAGAACTATTGTTTTCAGTCCTGAAAGGGAAGTTTCAACAATTTGGAAGTGAAAACATTTAGGTTTGCTGCAGCAAACATCCTTGTGTAGTCAACTGAAACTGCTGATTCACTGGCATTCCCCTAGTCTTCTTTCAGGAAAACCACAGTTTTTCAGCAATAAGTGCACTTAGCAAATTTAGCAACATCAAATGACATGCACTATCATATGTATCAGAGTTACTGGTGATACCAGTGCTAAAATAATGGAATGTACAAGACACACCCAAGCTTAGTTTCCCTCACCGAAATTTAATTCAATTTAAAGAAAGAACTCTCTGTAATTGACAGCAAATGAATAATAACTTGAATAACCCAGCTAATCTTTCCCTGAAAGCGCAGCTTCATACAAGATTTCAGTACCACTATCATACCATATATCAGGGCAAGTAACTCCTATCAGCTGAGCATCCTCAAATGTATCTGTTTGCTTAAACAAGCAGTTTTACAGTAACACACAAATCCTGTAGAAAGGACACCTTTCTCTATTTCACCCTCTATTCCCCCAGTTTTCTGATGCCTATGTTCATACCAAGCAATACGGAATATTTAAACAGTAGCACTTAAATATTAAACCCCTTCTTTCTCACATACTGTTTAAAATAGGTATGCTAAAGAGCATGACTTTTCCTCTGCAGTCAGTCTATACATAGATAACATTAAAATAACAGCAAATGCTTGTTTCCATGCTTGATCTGTTTTGAGAGAAAAAAAAAAAAAGAATCTTTTTGCTGACCTACAGTGAAAATTATACTGGAAGAATTACCTTAAGAGGTTCTGAAAAATGGCAAGGACATTAAATTAAAAGAACAGGTGCCCCAAGACATGATGTGTTTCCAAAATAATTCCTCCAACCCTTTGAGTCATGTTAGGTTCTGGAGTTACTTTCTTTTTCAGGAGTTTCCCTCTACAGTGGTGGTGTGTGTGTCTCAGAAGAGCCAAATGTTCAATGTTACTATGTCTCATAGGTACTTGTGCACCTCACCCATGCGGTTGAACACACCTCCCTGTAGCAAGGGGATCAACTATCATCTATTAATATCACCTCATTGAGTTTCACTGTAATGAAAGCTCCATGAAGAAAAGCCACCTCCTAAAAAGTTCTTTGAGAAAGCTAAAAAAGACCACCTTTGGTAGGCTGAGACATACAGAGTGCCCAAGATTTTTCTATTAAGCTGTTGATACACAGTATCTTTTGAGGTGGTGAGTAGTAATTCTGAGTAAATAGCATACAGTATTGGCAAGTGACAACTTTTAACTGTTTAACCACTATTTTTATATTGCAGTTTTCCACTTTCTGTCCTTGATACTAAGAGTTTACCTGAATTTGAAGGGGCATTTATCACCAAGCCAAGCTTGACACAGATCTTTCTCAACGAACAATACTGTTTTCAGGGAGACCTTGTAAAACATGCTACCACTTTGCCATGGAGAATTCAGACTCCTAGAGATAACTGCATGTCATTCTGCTGGTGACTAACCTTGACATTCCCCATACTTCTATTAAATGAAAGTATACACTATCCAAATGATTTACAAAGTGAATTAATAACACTTCTCAGTTTAATACTGGAATCTCACTTGTTTATAGCAACGAGACTGATTATTTACTGCACAGCCAGCTGCAAGTCGACTCTTCTAGAGCTCTGGTCACCTCAAGACTGAGCATTAGTATTGAGACCAGGTTTGCTTTAGCCATGTACATCACTCTTCATTAAATAGCACTGCAAAAATGTTGACTGACATACTCAACAGCTTAGTGGAGCAGTAGTGTCACAAGCCTTTCATATTATTTGATACTGAGTTAGCACTTTTACAAGTGTTTTCCTTCACACAGTATTGCACCCAAACAGCAACACTCTGCTAATCTGCAATTTGAACTGTAATTTTCAGGCATTCATTAGCTATTTCAAAACACCCTGGTTCACCAGCCTGGCTAAGCAATGATCAAAAAATTTACTTTAACCTTTCCATACATTTGAATCTTGAATCAATTAGTATATTTAGCTAATGAAAGGGAAAGACAGGACTAAGCCATCTCAAGTTCACTACTTTTTGGGGGCAGGGGCTTGAGAAGAGAGCTCCAGGCCTCTGCTAAGACTGTGAAGACTATCTGTTAATGCCATGACTAGATGGGAGAGAACACTTTTTAACTAGGAACATATAGGTGATCACAGCTTTCATGGATACAAAGATTTAAAATTATCTTAAATGCATAATATGTACAGCTTCAGATTGAGCTCCCAACAGAGTAACAGGCAAGCTCAGTTGTGAACTGAGATAGGTTAGATTAATTAGCAGTTTCTCCATGCAGATGGTCCCCATACTTTACAAAGTACTAGAAGCAGCACAATAACTTAAGGAAGGGAACCAAACCCACACAGCACAGTAATTATTACCCAAGGTAGCCAAGCTGGAAAGACTGAAGTTGACAGAAGAGCAACATAAACTTAACACTTATGTACACATGAGAAAAATGGAGTTCAAAGTCTACTTGGTTATAGGAAATACTGTACTGTACACGTACAGGACAAGTAACAATCTGCAGATAGTTATAGAGATTAATCAGATTTCGTGGTGTGCAAGTTGAATAAGTTAACCTTGTGGTGTTGTAAAACAGTAGCATACAAGATCCACAAAATAATCCTACATTCTATACAACACATACAGGATCCTAGTGGGACTACTGAGTTATATTTTGGTGCTATACTTCATAGAAAGATGAAGACTGAGTTTGGAAGACAGCCATGCCAGGTATATCAGAAACCTGTAAAAGACATCCACGTGAACAACAATTGAGGAATAGGGAACTGTTCTAACAGAAAAAGACAAGAAACGTTAAGTGTTTCAAGAATGAATGGAATAATCTGTCTAGATTTACTGTAAGACTACTTAATAAAGGAGAACTCATATTTTGAGAATGGCAAGAAATCCTTTTGATGGCAGAAACAGGCTAAAATGATTCCACAAACCCTTACTGTTATAGCACTTCTCAATCTAACTTATAGTGAAACATAGCACCTAGTAATGATTACTTTATTATATCACTCAGATGTCACTGAAGACCAAAAAGATAAAGACAGATTGAAGGACACATGAAGAAAAAGACAACTGAAGGACAAATGAATTTGTAAAGGAAGACACGGTGCTCAGACTGGAGATAGCTACATCCTTCTCGTATGTATTTCCCACTCTACCTAAGGTTCTGGTCAAAATCCAAAATAAGTAAGCTTATTACAGCCAAGTTCAGAAGTCTCTGCTTGAACATATTTTGTGATTTAGTTACCAAGAAGTAAGTTTTGTAAACCCTTTAAATTCAGCTTTGCTGGAAGATATCAAATGTGAATATACAAGAATTTAAGTTACATATTTAACATCAACACACAACACTGACAGAAACAGCAACAAAACCCCATCTATGCTGCTGCATAAGCTTGAGAAATAGCTTTTAACTTTTTAGTTTCAAACTAGTACAGGGTGCTTTTGCAATACCTTTAAAAATTTCTCTGCCACTCATCAGTGACTTGCCTAAACATTTCAGTCTTTTAAACAGGTAAATAGGCCTTTAAAAACAGCTTTTTACAGGTTAATTATATAGGTATCTGAATGCTGTCCTCAGCCTCCTCAGGCAAACTGCACTACTGCTGCAAGCCAGAGCCTCACAATGCCACAGTGGGAGAGTGGTCACTAGCTTCTGAAGCAAAATGCATTACCACAAAACCAGTAGGATTGTGTGCTATACAATCCGTATCAGCATCAAACAGAAATATTTGGAGTTTGTTGCATGCTGTAGAGCACCAGACAAAAGAAGAAGGAAATCCAAATCAAGTTAATAAGAAACAATAGCTGATATCAAGACTACTTAAGAAACTTGTTCCAACATGAAGGACATGGATACCAATGTAGGCAAAAGGAGATCTCATCATCACACTCCTACAATTCTCTTTATGAACTTGATAAATAAAACCAAAGTTGAACAATATATATATTTACTCCCATATATCCCATGCTTTCCTTCATCTGCACTGTCGCTTCCACTTATGTCAGTCTTACTTGTAAATGGGTACAGGTAGAAGTATAGCCAGACAACTTTTATTAGTATGAAATGCTAAAAATTTAAAATGTTAGGAAGCCACAGTTCTTTTCAGCCCTCAGCAATAAATGCTGAGGAAGCACATACTTAAAACACCACATATTACTGAAACAGCTGAATTTCAGGAGAGGAAGTAGAGGGAGAAATGGCAACAGACACTTTCCTGTTGCTCCCTGCTATATGATGTACCTGAAGTTACACTACTGGAAAGTTTTTATTTTAAAATAATTAACAAACCTGTACTTGTAATTAACATTCACTCATCAGTATTAGCATATACACTATTGCTAGAAATTGATAGTGACTAGTTGTCAATAATATAGTAAGCTGATGAAAGAAATATATTTATAAAGGTTGCAAAATCAAAATAGACTTCTGAAGACTATTTGCAGTACTTCAATATGCACTTAAATACAGTCTACACAAACATCTAAACTACTTGGTCTAGCAGCTCCTCAGTGGTCTGCCAGAAAATAGGAACACTAAATTTAATGTACAAAACTTGATGGCAGAAATTTATACTTCTCATTTAGTACCTATTTTAAAAGTTTGTTACTTAGTATGCTGAGTCAAAATATTTCTGTATAATTTCTCTGCATATACTATTAGTTTTAAATTATCTTACTAATTTCAGCCCAGACTGGCAACAGATTTGGAGTGATTTATTGTCATATCTTTATTGCCATTATTGGTAATTAAACCCATTCTAGGGCAAGGTTAGAGATATGCAAAAAAGGAGAAAACTACCCTGTCTTCACAGAATGTTACAGCTCTACTTAAAATTGCTGAAAGCCTGTGGACAAGTTAAAAATGTGCTACCTTTCTATACTTTCCCCTTCTTGTTGATAACCCAAGCTCATTATTTTATTAATTGAAACTCTAATATTGGTTTCTCACCTGATTAATTTTTTTGCTTTGGCATCTACTGCCAGTAAAATATTACTATGAGAAAGTTACATCTATTTGCATTTTTCATTGTTTTCTTAGAGCAGCTAAATAAAAATAATCTCATAGATCAATATTTACATACAGTATTCAAACAAAAGCTTGACTTTAAGTATGGTTAATGTGAAATTTCTTAAGACATTGTAGGTTGAAGGAACTTGGTTGCACTTGGATCTCAGTCTGAAGGTGACACATTCCTATTACAGAACAAAAACTAGGAACTGAGAAACTGGATGCCTATAGTCAAGTCTGAAGTGAAAATTAAGACTTCCTGTGAGTTTAATAAAAGTTACTCATGCATAAACTCTTATACTTAAGTCCATAAGAGAAATAACACAAGGATAGTAAGCAATTTTAATTTATAAATACATCAATATTTACTGCAATATTTTATCTGATGTCCTTCGCCTCAATCCAGCAGCTGATTTGTATTGCCAACAGATTTAAGCAACTAGTTCAACCACTCAGAGCAGGAACAATTACAGCAGGCAGAGGGGGATTCTGTTACCCAACTCTGCCGGTTACTTTGTTATTTAGATGCTTCCCAAGGGCAAAATCTTGTGGTGCTCTGGTTTCATCCACTGTGACTCTTGCTTTTGAATAGTTTTGCAGTCATGTTAGACTTAGCAAAAGCCCACCTCTACCCCTTGTCCTCTCCACCTGGCTTCCTGCTTCAACATCACCATTACTGCAATATTTTTCAATGTGCAACAGCACATTCAGCAATTCTTTTATAGTACTAGAACAGTACTTTGACAAGGCAAAACACAACAGGCAGATTACTGAAAGAATGAAATTAATGATTCTTAACACATTATCGATAAGGTAATTACTAGCTTTTCTTAGGTTACTTGAAAGAAAAGGAACTCCATATTTTATGTGGTTAATAATAATTTTCTGAAAATTTCAGGCTGATGATGTTTTTGGGTTTTGAACTTTCTCACAACAATATCATAAAGTGCCCTTATTGACTGCAATTAAAATTATGCTGTTAAAAGTTTGCTCTGCAGTTTTCTAAATTGACTTATGAACTTAGATCGACAGTCAGAAAATAACCACCTCACAACTAAATATCTCAATTCTAGGTTACTTGTTTGAAATGTGTCAGTGTTAAAGAAAAAAAATTAATCAACTGCTTTAATAATTACTTAACTTTTTCTTAAATTTGAATTTACCTGACTGTCAAATCCAGTGTTTTCAGCTCTTCCCACCATTTAAGCTAGATCTGCACTTAAACAATGCAAAAATGGTATCTAAAGCATCTTACTTGGGTTGACAACTGGTATTTTCAGAAACAAGTTGTAGTATACAAAACAAAAATTGCATAAATTAGAATGACTTAAAAGCTAAATTATCTTTGACCCTTAGGTTGCCATGTCTTCTCCCCATTTAGGGAGAAAATGCTAAAAACAGGAGATGTAAGTTTTACTCTTCTACTGTATGTAGATTTCTCCCCATTTAGGGAGAAAATGCTAAAAACAGGAGATATAAGTTTTACTTCTTCCTGTATAACCCTGTTCTAACCAGCTAACTCCTTCCACAGTGTCTAATCAAAAGGGAAAACAATAAAGCAGTAGCCACTCTTTCAAGGAAAATTTTTACTGAGGGAGACGGGCCACTTTAAGGGGGACAGGTCCCTTCATCCCCAAAAAAGGGACATCTCAATTAGGTTCAGAAAATAGCTACCTGATGCCTTTCACAGTCAAACTTTGAGATTCATGCCTCCTACTCTAGATATAAACACCTTGTACATCATCACTTCAAAATTAAAAAGAAAACCTACCTACTCCCTTCATGTCAATTTGCTGGGTATCTAGGTACTCCTCTGAAAAACTACATTTTCCAGTCTGAAGTGGCAAAATCAGATATTGTAAGAAGTTCAGGAAGACTTATTTCAATTTGACAAACAGAAGATTTTGAAAATACAAGACCAAAAAAACTATCAATTTATATTACTGAAGAGTCATGCGCCAATAATGAAGACATTAAGAGTCTGTGGGCAGAAAATAAAAACTATGATGGAACAAAATCGGACAAACCTAAACTGATGTAAAACTTCTCATAAAGCATTCCTTTCTAAATAAATTCTTATTAAGTTCTCGAGTGGTAGAGTAACATTACAAGAAATCATTATCCTGATCTTAGGAGTTCATTTGCTTAAAATAAGTTTACTTATACAGATGTTTCTCACAACAAACAACAATTCACTTTCATTTTCTCACAGCACTGAACTAACAACATTTAAGCCAGTTTATCTAATATTAGGTTAGAAATTCCAAATTCCATTTTGAAACCATGGGAGAGACCTGGAGGAGGTAGTCTTTCAAATTATTATTAAGAAGAGAGTAACTTTCCAAACAGATCAGCACTGTGGTGCTCATGTACCATCAATGTTTTGACACCAGAGAAATGCCTGATCAATACATCTAATGAAACATTTGACTAGAAGGATGGGCTCCTGGTTATACATGAACTACTTCCTCATTTGCCTTACTGATGGCTTTACAGTAGTTTTAGATTTATGCCTCCTCCAGTTCAGGACAATGAATAAACATTTTGAGCTATACTTGAAATACTTAATATGGTAGGGATTCAGGAACCTCAATATAAGAACAAAAAGTACAATTATAAACCCCTCTGAAAATTCTAACAGTTTTTATGCCTGAACATAAGCTATTTTACATTTCTCAGCCATCAGCTACTCATTGGTTCTGCTAAGCATGAAGTTTTTCTGCGTCTGCTAATACTCCTATTTAATATAAAGTTAATTTTAAATCAGTATTCTCTTTGTTTGAAGCACAATGAAACACAGTCAAAGTTTCTGTCTATTCTTCTTACCCTGAAGATCAACAACCTTGTGACATGCTCCATTAAGTCTCACAAACACACTTTTGTTAGCAAATAGCTTAAGCAGCCTACCAGAACTACCTTCCCACTCACTAAGCAACAAAAAACTTCAAAATCAAACAAAAAAGTACTCTATGCAGCAGTAGACTGATGTTAAGAAAAACGACTGTTCAGCACAGGAAATAGTTTCCTCTCCTGATTTTATACAAATTATTACGTGCCATTTGAAGAACCTGTTTCTCAGACAAAAAATGTTTTTTACCCAGAAGGAACTTTTGCATGAGGTTTGGTAACCTGACCAGAAAGCTCCTTCAGAAAATGTCAGAGTAAGCTGACAGAAATCTGAACTTCTCAGTGCAATGAGATATTTTGCCCATCGTCCCCTACTCTCAGTCAAGTTTTTGGATATAAAACTTGCATGAGCTGAAGCGAATTAAAGGATGAATGAAGAGTTACTCCAAGGCTCACTTAAGTGTGGTTTATACAAATTTGAACGAAATATGGGATTGACTTCAAGATTCCATGAAAATACTTTCTTTCAGATCCTATCAAAGTTATATTGGAAAAACGTACTTAAATATTTTCCATAAAAACCTATATTAAAAATTACAGGTTATAGCACTAACCCCTCAATGAAAGTACAGAAACAAGACATTTGGACTGATATTCTTTAAGAAGCACTAATAATTATCAGACTGAAGATTGGATTTGGACACTTCTGTGTTGTGTTTAATTCTACCAGACACCTATTTATGTAAATACAGCACTTTTCCAAGTGCTGGTCAAGATTTCCAAGGTTTCTGGTCATAAGATTACTGTTTATTTCTCTAAAATCGTTAGAAGCAACAGATGCACCTGTACACCTATGTTTATCACACAGAACTCCTACTCTACTATGAAGACAACAGAATATTGCCCTGGAAAGAAGATGTTAGTAACTCTGATATTTCATTATATACTTTCAGCTTGAATCTAAGCTATTATTACAAGACTGCAGTAACTTCTGTTCTTTTCTTTGCTATCTTTTGATAATTATATCCTTGATATTTTGTTGTATAATACAAAAGGAATGTTTTAAAATAAACATACGTATTGTAAATATGTAAAATAATGTATTACTTTAACATATTAAATGTTACGATAGCTTATTTAGAAGTCATGTGTCATAGTATTTTCAACTCCATTTAAGAATGAAAACAACTGCTATTTGCCTTAAATACTGTCAACACTAGAGAGTAAAAAGGAGTATGAAAGAAACTGAGAAATGTCAAATAGCCATGAAAGTGCAAACTACACATACTGGAAAAGCTGTAAGATTCAGAACAGTCAAGTCCAGTGTTATTACCTTAGGATAGCAAGATGCAAACTGAACTGTTTCTTGTCAGTTCAGCATATGCAGAAGAACTTATTATCACTTCCTACTTGTAGACATAATTTTTTTTCTGTTTTTACAACTTTCCAGAACACCCTCATTCTTTAAAAAATAAACTGAAAAGTAACTTTATTAAATAATGAAAAACACTCTCTTATCCCTATTTCTATACTAATTCTAAATACTAGAAAAAAAAAAAAAGTAGTGCAAATAATCAACCCTTCATTCTTCTTCTTTAAGCATAAAGGCAGAGATCTGGTACAATTTATTTATTTACATAATTATCAAATTCTTGCAAAGAATGGAAGTCTAAACTGTCCAAACATGAATTAGGTTAAAAGATTATTTTTTTAATGCGGGAAAACTGTACAATTAGTCAGGCTTCTTCATGAAGGGAGATCACTTTTGGAATGCTAGAATTTGTACCCCTCAATATTCATTTGTGATCTGAAATGGAGGTTGAATAAGGCAATTTAAGCTTACCAATAAAAGCTTATCAGTAATACCAGTCAGAAAAAGGAAGATAAACAGATACATCCTGATAGAGGCTGAGTACTAATGCAGATAAAAAATCAGTGTTGAAAAACACAAGTTTTTTGTTTTTTTTTTTTTTCAAGTAGCGCAGAGAAACGATGGCAAACTCTAAACTTCTACCATTCAATAATCTTGTACTGAGTTGGGGATACCATAATGCAGCTCATAACTCAGCAACAGTTAAGATGAGCCTTACAAAAGGGAATAGAAAAATAGCATGAAAAAGGTTTGAGGTAGTGATGGGCAGAGTTTAAGACAGGATCTGGGTTTTTTCATCACTCATTCCTTCAGGGTAGCATTCAATGATTCAGACTGCATTTCTGCTTATCCAGCTTCAGGTCAAAGTTCTGCATTTCCCCAGCTAAATCATTCATGAAACTTAGTCTAAATTTTAGACTAGGGCTATCAAGTTCCATGACTACACTAAACCACATCTGAAGATCCCCCAAGCCTACCAGTTTCTGAAATGCCAGTCCTACAGATGCAAAATCCAGTAACTTCTTCAGTGTAGCCTCATGAGAAATTTCTCTCAGGTATTGCACTAGGAATAAATTGCGGGATTGTTGTCACAAGGACACGCCACTGTTAACTTTATATTTTTTCATTAGACAGCGGAAAGAATCCTGGCTTTGCAACTTAATTTCTTATGCCTTAATATTACCTCTGTATCAAAATGAAGGCAAAATGCCAAGCTACAAAGGGATGAATAATCCATTTGAGATTATTTTTTTCTAGAGAAGCATTATCAAAATGCAGCACTTTAAATTTAAGAATATGTACTGCTTATTGCAAGGATTGGCCAATAAAAGGTGAAATCTCTTAATTACACACAGTACCTACACAGACAACACTTCAAGAAGCTCAAGGTAAAAATTCATACTTACTTGGATATCTATTTCAATTTGTATTCCTGTAATACCTGTGTAACTGAGATTAAGAGGCTGCATTGGGCTAGGTATTACAGTTTATTGCTACACCTTGGGACAGTGCCTATCTTGTACCTCAAAACATAATGCATGTTTTGTGTACCTTCCACCTGACCTAAAGGGCTTGAAGGGCAGGTATTTTTAAAATTAAATTAACTGAGTTCTTTGAAAGATACACAGAACAGATCAAGATAGCTGAACCAAAATACAAAGATTAGTGCCTTAAAAGATAAAGAGACAATAGTTAGTGATCAGGTACAGTAAAAGTGGTCAAATGATGAAAAAAATGAGCCCAAAACCAGAATGCTATCCTAGAGAACTGACTCTAAGACTAGCAAGATAGATAAGAAGCAATTCAATAATCAGGGAGAGGATGGACAAAACCTTGAAAACATCACTCACACATAATAAAAGCTTTTTTTGTTTCAAACTAGACAGCTCAAGAAAGGCTCACAGTTCTTAGGCCCCAGTAAAGTCCTGTCTGTGAAGAACAAGTCAACTCCTTTGAAACATTTAACACAGAGCTTCAATCTTTAGCTTTTGCCTGTCATAAATACCACAAGTATTTTAATGACTGGACAGGGAAGCTTAAACTCTCTGCAAGCACTATGCTTGATCTTATGAGGTAATGAGAATGGAAATTAGAAAATACAAAATTACATACCTTATGTTGTTCTATTGCATCTACCCATTGTTGTCTGTGGTCTGGATCCTGAGCCCGGAGGTACCAAACACTATCATTCACGCTGATATCAAATCTGCATTCATCAAAGTCATGGGGCTGTGACAGAAGAGAGTGTAAGAGTAGCTAAAATTAGCAACATGATCAACGATTCCTCACAGATTATTCTGACATTCAAACACTAATTAGAAAATCTGTCTATATTGTCTTAAATTCATCTTAGATTCTAAATTCTGTATTGTGTAGCTGTCACAAATAATGAACATATACTGTCATATGGAAAGATGCTGGTCTTCTGAAATAGAAAAGCCTGTGTAATATATTCTTATTAAATAAAATTTTCATAAATAAATTCCATACATAATAAGTTCCATATTTTCAAATACTTTGAAACAAATCCTTCAGCAAAATATCTACCATACCAGAAAATATTCCTACATTCACATTTGAATTTCAAAACAGGACAAGAACTGCATAACATTACTGCTACCAGTACTAATTTTAGATTCAATACATATATCATAGCAAAGAAACACCAGGATAGAACCATAAAAGCAGACTATATCTAAATGACAAGTCAGAGCTGGAACTTAGAAGCTGTGACATGTTCTGCCTCAACTGTTTTCACCATGAGTATTTCACAGATAATTGGAAGCCACATGCAATCCTTTCACACATCTCCACTCAATTGTATACTTTCAGTTCACATGCCTTAAATACTAGTAAGCTTTTACTAATGCAACAATGAAGCTGTTAAGGAGAGGAAAAGAAAACAATGATCGAATCTAACCTGTACCCTGACATTGTCAATTCAAAGTGACTCCATAGCAAACATCCAACTGAGCCCAATACTCCCCCACACCCTTCATCTCTGAAAGCCATTTTTAAAGACATGTAATACAGATGTAGCTGAAACACCTTTTTGAAATTGAATACAAAGAAAAAATATATATGAAAGTAACTGCAGGAGGCTAACAAGCTCCAAGATAAAGGCTAGTGACACAGTCTGAAGGACCATAAATATTGTTTCAGATGCTGAAGACAAGTGTTAGGAACATTCTTTACAATACAAGGACCATACTGCCAATACATTAATCTTGCAAACTAAAACACTGTTAATCATTAACTAAACACTCCACAAAAGAAAACCTAGAAATACGTCTCATTTGTTGTCATGCACACCATTTGAGTGTTAATGAGAATTTTTTTCAAAGAATTTGGAAACCAGAAGCTATTACACATAAACAAACAAACACCTTTCTCTTTTTCTTTTAATATACTAAGGAAGAAGAAATGTGTAACAGAATAGAAAACACTAATAAAAAATTAACTAGAAAGATTTTAACCAAAGCACATAAAAAAACCAAAGTGTAAGCTTAAAAACTTCATAGACTTTGTCACGCATCTGAGTGTTAAATGTTAAAGAAATTTAAACTTCCCATAGGAAAAATTTCCAGTAACTGTAAGAATTGAAAATCAAGTCAAACAACTATAGCTACTAATTACCTAATAGCTAACCATCTCGAGTTAATAAAATTCAACCAACTTTCAAAACTGGTTCTATACACTCTTTGCCTTCACTGAACCAGACAAAAGGGTTTAAAAAGGGACACAAGGTTGTTTGACCCTGGCTGGATGCCAGATGGTCACCAAAGTCTTAGTCACTACCCTCCTCTGCCAGATAGGGGAGAGAGATTAGATGAGTCATGAACTGGGATAAGGACAGGGAGATCACTCACCAGTTACTGCCACAGGCCAAACAGACTTAACTCAGGGAAAATAGTTTTATTTATTACCAGTCAGAGTAGGGTAATAAAAATTTTAAAGGCACCCCACTCCTCCTTAACAGGCTCAACTCCACTACCTATTTTCCTCTACTTCATCTCTCCAAGCACTGCAGGGCAACAGGGAATGGGAGCTGCAGTCAGTTCAAAAATTTTCTGTCACTCCTTCCTCATGTTATTTCCCTGTTCAGTGTAAGAACTTTCTCATGGCACAGAGACCTCTGTGATCTTCTCCAACATGGGTTCTTCCCAGGGGCTGCAGCTCTTCGTTAACTGCTCCAGGGTGGGTCCTTTCCACAGGGCACAGTCCTTCAGACACAGCTGCTACAACATGGGCTCCTGTCTCCATGAGGCCACAGGTTCTGCTAGAATGCTGGTCCAGCATGGGTTTCCCACACTCCATGGATGCTCCTAGGTGCAGGGAAACAATCTGCTTTACCATGGTCTCCCCTACAGGCTGCAGGAGAGTCTGCACTGCAGCATTTGATCATGTGTTCCCCTTCCTTCCTTCCTCATGGATTTCTGTGTCTACAGAGCTGTTGCTCTCAAATACTCTCTCTTTCCCAATCCATGTTGCACAGCAGTTTTTACACTTTCTTAGCTATGTTACCACAGAGGCATTATACCATCAACTCTGAGGAACTCAGTTTTGGTAGGTCCATCTTGGATCCAGACAGAGCTGGACCTGTGAGATATGGAGGCAACTTCTGCATCTGCACACGGAAGCCACATCTGTAGGCCCCACAACCAAAACTTGCCACACAGACCTAACAAAGGACAACACAAGTCTTCTAGTCCAGATCTCTCTTCCTCAAGCTGAATTTTCTATTATTGGTATTATTATTATATATGTGAAAGAAGTTTATCTGATTTAAAACTGCAAACTTGCCAAGGCAATGTGTCATGCTTATATGCCTGTTCCCAGCCACTCTTCTGACAGGCCCTCATTTAGTCAGTCATGTGATGATCTACAACAACCAGAGATATTCCAAAAAATCACCCAAACAAAGTCTAGAAAGATTAGCTATCAAGGTTTTTCCTGACATGATACCATTCCTCAGCTTGATCTCTCATTCTTGAAGTCCTTTGGGAAGAGTTACAGGCAATTATATTGTATGCAAATAGAAAGACTTCTCAAAATTCCTCTTAAAAGCCTGCAGCGCTTCTCATCTCACACTTCCATACGGTGCACTTAATTCAGTTCACCATCATCCTTGGATTCCCCTGAATCTCATATCTAACCCAAACATCTTCTAATGCAACTTAAGACTATCACCTCTCTTTTTTTTCAAAGACAGGTTTCTGTACTCCCCTTCTTTCCAAAGCAGCTTCTAACATATTTGAAAATGTATGCCTTGTTTTTTCCGAGGTTTTGAGAGTACTTTGAACACCTTTCTCCACCATTTACTGTGTACACAATTCTGCATTACATGTAGTTAAGAGACTAAGTTATCTATTTACATATATATATGTGGGTGTGTGTATATATATACACACATATATATATAATTGACCAGTCAGACAAAGGAAGGGATTGTCCTGCTCTGCTCTGACTGAGGTGCCCTCACCTTGAGCACTGTGTACAGGTTCAGGCATAGAAATATAAGAAGACATAAAGCTACTAGTCAGCATCCAAAGGAGGGTCACAAAGATGGTACAGGGTATGAAAGGGAAGCTTTAGGAAGGGTTGAGGTCACTTGATCATTTCAGACTGAAGGAGACTGAGTGGAGAATTCACTGTGGGTCTTCAACATCCTTACAAGAAGTAGTGGGGCAGGCACTGATCTCTTTACTCTCGTGACCAGCGATAGGACCTGAGGGTGGCACAAAGCTGAGTCACAGGAGGTTTAGTTTAGATATGGAGAGTAAGTTTTTCACCCAGAGAGTCACTGAGCACTGAAGAGGCTCCCCAGGGAAGTGGTCACAACACCAAGCCTGACAGAGTCCAAGAAGTGTTTGGATGATGCCTTCAGGCACATGGTGGGACTCTTGAAGCTCTCCTGCACAGGACCAGCAGATGGACTGGGTAACCCTGGTGCATCCCTTACAACTCAGCATATTCTGTGATTCTGTAAATCAGGTTTAGGGTTATACTCAGCTCACTGTGCAGTTCAATGTTATAAAAAAGTACAGTTGATCAGATGATCCCGTTAGATCAAGGTGCTTAAAGAAAAGAAATAACCACTAACAAGGTTAAATACGCTTCAAAAGGAAGTTAGGCAGATGATACATGATCTGCTGTTTACCTATTTTAATAGTATACATTATTTGCCTACTTTCCATATTTTTGGCAACTGAAATAATTTTTTATCATACTTCTCCTCTGATTTTTTTGGTTTTTTTCTGGAAAATATGTTTCATTGGAAGAACCCTGAATTAACTGAATACAAAAGTCAAATAAATCACCTGAATCATGTGATGTGTTTTTTTCTTAACATAGAACAAATCAGGTTGTTGTTTATTAACCCCCTTCTCCACCAGCACGGAGTTCATATTTTGTTTTCACTGATAACTTGGCAGATTTCTGTATGTTACTTTACAGTTTATGCAGCACCTGTTACATCCCCCCCCCACCCCCCACCGCCAAGCTACAGACAAACTTCCTTGGTTTACCTCCAGCTACAACTGCTTTTATTGTTTTCTGTACCTGCATCTAACAAAGACCACAAAATGTTACTCACAACTTCTCAGGTCTGTTCCTTATTCTTCTAACATTCTCATAAGACTAGTTTGATTCCTTTACGCTTCCTGGAAAAATTTCCATTTCTCTTCACTTTTTTTCATACAGACCGCAACTCATTTCATTTAGGTCTCATTTCTTTCTGAGGTTCACTGTTTCTAGCCTAGTGTTGCTTTTCCCTTTTTTACACTCAGAAGCTGTTTCAAATTGGTACAGTTCTTAGCATCATATGACAGGACCTTGGAGGATAAACAGGCATTTTCATCTGTAACAAGCTAAGGACATGTGCTGAGGTCAGGATATGTCTTAATGACCTTTCACAACAAAGATAAGGCAAGAAAGAGGAATGTTATACAGGGAACAGGAAGCAAGTAGGAGTTCACTATCTATCCTCAGGATTTAAAGCACCTTGGAGAACTTCAGCTGCTTTTTCCCAACCTGCAGCAGTCTGAAGCAACATACATAAATTGAGAGAGCACTGGGGAGTAAAACCCAGATCAAGACACTGAATAGGGATACCTGAAAACATTTACAGCATTTTCAAAGCTGAGTTTTAAGCGTCTGTGGCAGAGGTAATCCCTGTGTACACCAAGGGCACCTTCGAGAGCCCACATTAAAAAATAAACAAAACCAAAAAAAAGCCCCCACAGCTAAACCAAAATTCCATTTAAGAACATGCTGCAAGAAATAGGCCTCCAGGATCCACAAACACCCTTTTTGTAGGACTCTTTAGCTTCTTTCCAAGGCACCTGCAGAGAATCCTGCAGAAACAAAGGCAATTCCAAGTATTCAAGCACCCTAGGTCTTCCTGAAACCAATGGACACTAGCTCAAATTCTGAACTTTTCTAAGCAAGAAGAGTTTACATGAAAAAACACTCACTTGGCTACAGTTACTGAGGAAGTCGGTAGCCAGCTCAGGCCTCATGAGTCATAGCTGATTGCA
Source organism: Taeniopygia guttata (assembly GCF_048771995.1). Lineage (NCBI taxonomy): Eukaryota > Metazoa > Chordata > Aves > Passeriformes > Estrildidae > Taeniopygia > Taeniopygia guttata. The sequence continues at coordinate 66,141,666 of NC_133063.1, read as the reverse complement.
TTGCCACAAAATCCTTCCTGCTATTCAGCTGTCAAGCCTGAGGTATTCATAAAACAAGCTTCAGAGCAGTATCTGCTTGAAAAATACCGGTTCAGGTGCTTAAGGCAAATCACACAGGAAAGATTAGGTGTTTTTATATACTTTATAACCTTCAAGAGTACTCCATGTCAGAAAAAAAACCAAAACCAAAACTTGAATGAAAAAACTTTTGCTTGTTCTCTCTCATTACTCCAAATGGTGTAAATGACATTTTGTCCTTTCCTTACCGAGGAAAGCTGGGGTGGTTCATAGCAGATACAAATCAAGTCTGCATATCACTATTATTAAATGTGCTTCTGCCACTATTCTCACAGACAAACTAGAACTGGAATTTACCTAAGCTGAGATGACTTTAAAATTTTGAAGTTTGAATTTTTTCTTATTAAGAAAATCCCAAGCTGGGAATTAGGACACAAGACAAACAACAGAGGCCTACAGAAAACAAAAACTACAATTCTTTAGATCTCAGACATGAATCTCACTAGCATAAATTCAACAGAGGCTGGCCTAACCTAAAACATGAAATCTGATATTCCCCCTTCTCTTAGTACAACTCAAAGCAAGTTAAGAGAACTTCACATTCTTTTTTTCTGAGTGGGTTTGAGTGTGGTGTCAATCAGAAGTTACTTAACTGAAAATCTGAGAAAACAAATCCAAGTTCTTATAATCAAACTTCAGGTTTTTTCTTTGAAAAACAGCCTACACATATATGCCTTATATCAGAGTACCTGAAGCCATTAAAATCAAATACTCAGCTTTCAAGAAACAAAAAAAGGGCCTTACCAAGCAAAACTGATGTAAGTATTTTGCATACATTTCATTGATGCAAATGCTGTAACTCATGCCTGCAGATTTTTTTTTTTTTGCATGTAGCATGTGTATAGGGACAAACCATCCAGCAATCACTTATTTTCTGCTTGGAATACAGCTTGGTGCATTCTGCCTTTTGCTTCATCTGCTGAGGAAATCCTGAAACACCACTCTGCAACTCTGATGTCTATCTGCAAGCACCTTCATGTTAATAGGCCTGTAAATATTTTTTTAAGATAGCAAACTTCACCAGTTTCAACCTAAATACCTCTTATGAAAGTAGACATGAAAAGTTATACCCTGGAAAATGAGATACAAGCCAAACTATAACTACTCATAAACAACTCTTCCAGCTCAAGAGAGCTGAACACACAACTTTTCCCATGTGAACAGTGTCACTGTCCTACCATGTAAGGTACAATCTATCTACTGGTTAGCTTTTTACAATTCCGATGGCATTCAGGAAAAAGCATCCTTTTTGCACTGTTCTTCAGCTTCCTGAAATCCTCCAGTTACAAAGTACCTGAACAAACTACCACTTCCTCCAAAAAAAACCCCCAAATGTTCAGAGCAGTTACCATCGACCTACAGATTTGTTTTGTTTTCACAGATCATTCAGTATGTTCTGGACCTGGATGTATTCACTCAAATGCCAAAACCACCTCTATCCTCTCAAATTTTCAACAGGAAATTCAAAAGATCACTCCAAGATAATATCGATATGACAAGAAAGGACAGGGGGCACAAGCCATGATCAGAATAAAATAAAATTGCATCTGTAACATGGTCCTACTTTGAAACAGACAGAAGTTCAAAAGAGCACTGTATTCACCATAAGCAAAGAAAACTCACAACAGAAGGCAGTAAACTGGTCAAAGGGAGAGATGTGCATGTGGTAACTTAGGATGCAATGGACAACACCAGTATCCAATGTTAAAAAAAGAGAGGGCATAAGATATGATGAGCTATAAGAAGATAATAAGCACCTTAAAAATGAGGTAGCCTGATGGAATGGAAAAAGGGAAAGCAATGCAATGTAGCAGTTAACAATATTAAATAAAGAAAACTAAAAAATCATTACATTATTCTCATTCAGCAGCATGTGTCAAAGCAAGAAAAACAGTGCAGTTATTGGGAATTGAGGCTAACACTGAACTACACACTTTGACTACAGAGAATAAAGGAAAAAAAAAAAGAACCTCTTTGATACCAGGAAAAAAAGTTATATGAACACATTGTACATGTACCTATGTTGAGGTGCTAACAAAACCCTAAAAATAGAAAGTTTACTTTAATATCTGTGCTGTGTGACTGAAGGAATTAGTTCTAAAAGCAGACATGAAAACTGTATTTCAGCTCCCATGTAAAGCCAGTTTGGAACTGGTAAAGGCTGCCATTAGTTAACTAGAAAAAAGCAAATGCAAAATCTCAAATTTGAAAAAGTGCACATCTTAAAATTATTTTTCTAAAGTATTTAATTAATGAGAGAGCCAAACTGTGAAGAACCTGCTTCCAAAATGTAAAATAGCTAAAAATATGCTAACTTTTTTAAAAACTTTGAACAGAAAGGTAGCGAAATGAAGTATCACTCACATGATTTTAAAGTTGCATTCTACATGATGAATATTATTTAAAGTCACCAATGGAAAAATCCTATCAGCTGAATCACAGTATGTGTTTCACCAAATAATAATATGCATGGTTAGGATTTTACTGGACAAGATCAGTCAAAACACTGTCATTTGTGCCTTATTAAATACTAAATAGCAGTATTTTTCAAGTTAGTGTATTTCACTGCAGAGTCACTGAAAAGCTCATGGGTCAAGACAAAGAGAGATACATACATACTGCCAGCATGGCCAAACAGATTTGACTTAGGGAAAACTGACTTAATTCATTGCAAAGTAGAGCTGGATGGTGAGAAGTAAGAGAAGTACAGGAGGATTGGGAATGAGGTCTATGGTCTAACACCTTAATTCTGCCACTCCTTCCTCATGCTTTCACACGCTCCAACAAGGATTGTATCCATCACTGCAATTCTTCAGGCTAAACCTATTACAGCCTGGGCTCTTTGGAGGCTGCAGCCTCTGTTAAGACATATCCTGCAGCCATGGTTGGGTTCTAAATAGGTTGCAGTGTGGTCGTGTGGTCTGGTGTGATTCTCTGCACAGTTACATCAAAAATGCCTGCACAACACCTCTACAGGCTGCAGGGGATCTCATTCTGTGACTGGAGCACGTCTTCCTGCCCAGCCGTCTGTTTCTCACATCTTTTCCTCACTCCTCTCTTTCTTACACACTGCTGAGCAGTATGTTTGCTATTTAGCTCTGTTTACCTTGAAATATCACACAGTGGCTGTGAAGCTCAGCTGTGCCCTGCACTGTGTCCACTGAAGCTGACCATGTTCTGTGCAGGACAACAGGGAGTCTCCTCACAGAGGCTGCATGGCAGACCCCAGACCCACGACCCCAGACCCCAACCCCTCAACTTTTATGGATGGACCCCATCCAAAAAAGTGGATCATCTTTTATGATCCACTCAGTGCAATCATAAAAGCTCATCAAGATCCTTCTGTCACTATGACTTATTTTGAAGACACTTGGCTTTAGAACTACAAACACTGAAGTAATAAATTTTGCAAGGACTTTTTAAATATCAATATCTATCCTGGATCTAAGTCTCAGGAAGGAACAACTTAAGGAAAGCATTATACTTCATTGCTTAAACTACATTTTATTAATAATGTCCTGAAGTCCCAAAAGACATTACAATTTTTTATATTTGCCCCCTGCTGCTCCCAAGAAAAGCCAAGTAGATCCACAAATCTCTTGAACTAAGGTCTACCAAGAGTCACAACACAAAATTCTGGTTTCCCTTTCTTAGTTCTAAAATCCAGTCAAAACCTCATAGAAACACTGGACTACAATGTCTTGCCTTTCCTTGTCATTATTCTTAAGCAATAAGAACCCACGTTTTAGTTACATTGACCAGTTGTATTCTTTTTACATTTCTTTGCACTGTATTTTTCTCGCTACAGTAGAGGAAAACCTTATTACACACAAGCAAGTAAATAAGGTAGTTCTATGCCTGTTGAAAGTGATAAACCTTTAGTGGCAAAATGTGGGATATCTAACTTCTTGCTCATTAGCACATTAAAAAGAAAACTTTCCCATAAGTGCATATTCGCACATGAAGAAAAAAAATTTATAAAGAAAATAGGCTTAAAAATACAAAAGCCTATTAAATGCTTTTACATTATTTGCTATTGTGCAAATATTCCACTCCAGGCCTTGAGTCAGGTATTTTCTTCCCAAAATGCCTTTAAACACTAAATTTTCTTTTAAATAATGATCTTATCTTTTCAAAACCTAGCTAATGTAAAGGCCAGTGAAAGCAGAAGCATGTAAGCAGAATATAAAATTAGTTTGTTAGCATAGCATGCAAATTTAAAATTAGCTTGGTTTGATCCGTTGCAAAGAAGCTCTCTCATGGGGGAACTGTCCTTTTAGGTCTGGATCAAGTATACCTTGTATGTTACTTTAGTACTGAAATGATACTTAAAATTTGAAATTACAGATCTCAGGTGTAAACCTGGTCAATCTGGTTTTCTGCACACCTGCCGAATAGATTCAGATGCATAAAGTGATCATATAAAAACAATTTTCACATTTATTTGTGAGGAAATAATCTATCCTACAAGAGAGTATCTTACAGTGTATGATTTTTTTTTTATCAATATTTTATCAAAATATTTCTGTGTTAATAAAGTGGAATTACTAGGTAGTCATGCTGTGTTGGTTTATATGTAAACATACCCCTGACACTGCTATTCTCAAGTGTCTACTGAAAAAACAATTACTTAATAGCAAGACCTAGAGTATAACAAACATGTACTATAAATGTCAGCTAAAAATTAGTCAAAGACATGAAATGACACTGCGTTACTAGAAGAAAGAGGGCTAGGCTGAAATAGTCATAAACCAGCGTACTTGCAGCTGTCACCTTAAGTGATCTACTAGTGACTACAGATACATGTAAAAGCTCCACGGATTAGCAAATTGATATTGACAGATTTAGACACACACAGAGAGAAATCAGGATATAACTAATAGGCCTGTCATGTTTAAACATAGTCTGAAGAACTTGAAACTTGGTTTAACTCATAAAACTTACATTTAGTGCGAAGTACATGTTCTGGAAATGGACACATACATGTTAATGCTTTGGTGAGAACCAAGTCTAAGTGAATCCCCTGCAAACAAATTCATATGACACTCCTCATGTTTCCAGCTGGAACAAAATATTTGCACTATCCACCAACAACATGCATCAGCCACAGAAAAAAAAAGAGAATTATACTACAGGAAAACTTCAAGCTAATTACAAATTACCATGTCAAACTTCTTAGGAACCACATAATATAGAGCAAGAAACTAGAGTTATTAATCAGGAAGAAAGCCAAGCAATTTTGTATTAACTTTAGAGAATGCAGAAAACACTGTCTGAGCCACTTTTTTTAAAGGCTAATTTTATTGGACAGTCAAATGTAGGAGCAGGAATCACACTAACACTGCTGCACTCCTAAGTATTAATATATTGATTAATTTAGTTGTACCTCACACAGTGTACTGCAGTGTGGCACAGGAGCACTGTCACACACATCAGCGGCAAAAGAACAATACGGATTTCACAAGAAATTAATGAGTCATTATCCAGAGAAGGTACTCTACCCTAAGAGAAAAGCCATGCTTCACAGCACTGTATTAAGCCTGCAGACAGAGTAGAACATCCTGGACTTAGATTCATGGTGATGGGAATGAAAATTCCAGTTCTAGGAAATCAGTGGCATTCCAGCTAGAACAGGGGCCTGATTTACCTGTGGAAGCACCACACTAAGACTTAAGTTAGCTTGGTTTGAATCCAACATAAGCAACTTAACACAGTACAACTGTGTAAGCATTTCTATAAATGCAGTATAAACATTATTAGCAACAGGATTTATACTAACTATGCAATTCCCAGTCCTGAGCTGATCTCATTAGATTGTTACGAAAACTGGCTCTATCAACTAGACCTTGGAACCAGGTGTCTCTTGTTATGATACAAAATCTAAGCATGAGGTATCAAAGACCCTGAAACTATGGACACAGATGAAAAGCCATAGCCCCAGAACCATAAACAATTCCTTAATGGTCAAATACCAGTTAGTGAAAACATACATCCTACACAGCTGGGAAGGTTGTTTTTGCTCTTGATAGCAGTGGCTACTTAGAAGAAAAAAACCCAAACAGCTGATAAACAGGGCAAGGAAGCCACTAGGCTGCAGCCTGGAAAAGGATCACCTCTCCAGAATCACAGTGACCCAATAATATATTAAAAGGTGCTTACAAAAGATCCTAATTTGGACCTGTGTGTGTGTTTTGGCAAAAGATGCATGCTTCAGTTCTATACCTGTCCCGTCATCCAACCCTCCCCATCCCTCACTGAAGAGTTCTCCAATTAAATTACCTTCACCTTAGCAACTAGGACCATCACGAACAAAGATATCAGGCTAGAAATATGGTAGTGACTCCATGGTACTGCATAGTTACAGATAATTTAGGATGTAAGTCAGATATAAGTGACTGCTTTGAATAAAAGATTATAATGGTTACTGTGTAATAGGTAAGGTACAGCAATAATTAACAATGTGTAAAAACTAATTAAAAGGAAAAGGCATGTTGCTAATAAATGTCAGTCTAAAAGCTTTCATTCTAAAGTTTAAAATTGACCTGAATTGTCAGTCTAATGTCTGCCATCACAGCTACCTCTCATTATTTTATATATATTTGCATGTGTATACATATAGATCTATATATGCACACATAATTAGTTTTGAAAGAGCTGTAAAAGAGAACTTAAGAAAGAGCAATGCTTGTCCTTAAAATACAGCAACTTAACAAGCCTTAAGAACATATTAGACACCAGTTACAGTACAACCTCAGTACAATACCTGGAGACCTGTGGTAGTAAGTTGTGTTCCAACTAACAGAACTTAACTCTGTCCTCTTAACAAAGGAATGATGGGCTTCAGTTGAGAGGAAAAATACATCCAACAGATTTAAAAACTGGTGAAGTTGGCCACACTATTTGATTGATTTCACCCTAACTAGAATTCAACATGAATATGAGAAAATAGCCACTAAAGTATATGCCTAAAGGAAGAGGCAAGAAGATGAACTGGGAGAAGAGGAAAACAACACTCAAGCAGTCATCTACGACAAACTATTTTAATTGTATGAACAAAAAATGCAGTTAAGATCCAGGAAGCATCAATAAAGAGATGGCCGGCTGCAGCTGCATATTAGTAGATGAAAAGTATTCTGACTATATGACTTAGTATTCTGTGAATGTATATCCAAATGTGAGGTCTAATACTGTACAAAACCTCAATAGAGCTGTTGAAAATGTCATTAACAGCTATCACAAGACACATCAGATAATAAATAGTAAGTTGAGGACTGTTGAGCAACAGTACAGACATGGACAGGGTGACATACAAACCAACCATATAAGTGTACAAGAAATCAACTATAAATCAATCTTACTAAAAATCATAGAAATTCAGATTGAGCAAGAATAAGGATTAAAAGTAGCATGGAAAAATTTGCCGAGCTACAAAATCATAGCTTTAATACCTAAAACACTGAAATTATTCAAAACTTAGTATACATCTGCAAGAAATACTCCACAGCATGAAACTGCTCCAGTATACTGCTCCACAGGCAAGAACCATGACCCTGAAGTGTATGTCAAATAATGAACAGTGTTAGAATTTAATTATCTTAATAAAAAAAGTCATGTTGGGGAACTATAGTCTCACTGATAATAAAAAGACAGAAATACTGCTGGATTACAACTCTAGGTTCAAGAGTGTGGTAACACATTATTATATTCAAAACACATTATTATATTCAAATACTAAAAACCAATTCTTCAGCAATATTAAGTACGGGCAAGATATTTGGTTAACATATATTGTAGGTATTTTTTTTTACATATTAATCATTTTAGAACCTGCATCATAGTAGAAAGAACAGCCTGAGCTGATCTAGATGTGCATTTTTCCATTTCTGACTTAATTTCTTCAATACACACTACAGAAGAAATCATTCCTTTCTCCACCTTGCCAAATAGTTCTTTTTTTTTGCTTGACCAGGATATTAACTGTTTATAAAAGTTCAATACATACACACATTTTCATCTCACATCAAGCCATCAATGGCTGGTTCAGACAACAAAGAGGCATACACAAATTTGTACATAGGATATGAGTGCCAAAACTAATTGTCCAGGAAAATCCTGTATTTCAAGAAATTTCCATGTACCATACCAGCAGCAGTCCAGTGTCATTATCTTCTAGGCATTTACTCCCTTTCCCTTCTTCTCCATCCTGTTGCTCTTTTGCATTTGCCTCTACAAAACAAAATCACCTCAGGCCTTTCTCATATGAGTAATTATTCCTAAACACATTTGCCTCTATTTAGAATGTCCATTTCCCACTTAGCCAAAATCTCCCACCAGTCTTGATTTAACTACTTGATTGAGAGACACACCAAAGCCAAAGAGTACTAATTGCCATATGACCTAAATAAACCCCGACCCAGTTAGGGCTTGTATTATACGTCTTAGTTTACTCAGGTCATTTTATAAGTAGCAACTAAGGCTGAGAAGGCACTTTATCAAATTACAGAAAATTAATTATTCAATTAAATGCCCATGATGTCATGCTACACCAGATTGTTTTGCAGCCTCAGACAGTTGGAAACAATATTTACCCAAGCAATTAGTAATTACTACGAATTTACTGCTAGTGTTTCTGCCCAGGGCACGGTCTTACGGCTTAGCCTTTTTAATAAAAACTTCCACAAATTAAAACCTATCAGTTCCCATTCAACTTAACTAGCAACAAATTCAAGCAAATCTAACAGCAGATAGACACTGCAATTATCAGCATTCTTTTATCATAAGCAGGTATCTTAGCAAAATCAAATTTTGATGTAGTAGCTAGAAAAAAAGGTAAATCCAAGCTGTATTTCCTCTATACCACCTCTATACACTGCCACATCAACTGAGTCCAAAATACTGTTAGATTTCACATTGTATAAAGTGCAAAAGAAACACATCAATATATTGTTAATGTCAAGATGACATTTTGAAAGTCTGTTTTGCAGGACATGACTCTTTATGCTACTAAGAGCATTTCTCTAGCACTGACATCTCCTTCAATTAAAAATACACATCTTTATGATAAAACTTAAGAGATTTGTAGGGTTTGATGTTTCTGTGAAAAAAAAAAAAACCACATAGGAAAGTTCTGCATGTGTTTTAATTAATGAGCTCATGAAGCATTTGCTGTTAACCAGCCAATCTATTTTTAAAAATGTCAGTCTGTACTTCCTCTCACAAGTGCCCAATTATTTACAATGGTCAGTATCACTCTATAAATAAAACAGAAATACTACTAGACTGAAGAAAGGTGGCTGTTCAACTAACCATATCTTTAAAAAGTGGAGTAGGATTTTTATTTTTAGGTTGATTACTGGATACAAACATGTCAGTCTCTCTTCAGACTATATATAAGGAAATGAGAAATTTAAAATTGAAAACTGCCAGTTTAACCCTTTCATGTACAATATTCTTGTTAATTTTGTAAACTGAAAGTAACACATGTTTACATCTGTCCTAATTTATAAAATGAATATTTATGCAGTTCTTTACAACAACAATTTACTACTACTTAGGAAGGAAAAAAAGCTAAGACAATTCACTAAACTGTCCCTCAGACAGAATTCCATTTTCTATCTTCTTGCTTTTCCTGTGTTCCAGACATTCACAACAGATACTCAACCCCCACACCTTTTAGAAGTTCATTCTAAAACTAAATGGCTGGCTTGCAATTTTATATTAATATAAAATGTCATTACTGCCTTCATTAAGCAACTGTCCTTTCCAATTGCTGTTTCTGGAAGAAAAAAGCCTCAACAAATGCATTTACTTGAAAGTATCTCCACTATGCAAACTGAATTTATTGCACAGTTCTAGTTCAGGCATTTCCACAGAGTTGTCTACTTGCCTCTTTATAGCACAATAAATAAACCCGAAGTAATCCAAAAGCCCCAAACTAGAAACCAATAGCAAGTTTCTATAAAAGTTTTGGTATGCATATACATCATTGCAGTATAACCAAAGCCAAGGAAAACCATTGCATCACAGTTGTTGCATCTGGTTTAAGCAACTAAAACCAAAAGATTTTTCTACATAAATAATATACACAGGAAAGAAGATGAGTATCAATACTGGATTAAGGCAACATGGCAAATACAGATTCTATCAGTAGAAAGGCTAAAGTTTAAATTGGAACATAAGCTTCTGGAACACCTTCTGTGTAGCTACGTAGTCACCTCTAGGGACAAAAAATACAAAGTTCACACATAGCTGAGTCTAAGCATTCTTAAAATCTTACCAAGCATTACATTTCTCTAATAATTTTTTCATATCCTCCATATAGATCCATGAAGAAGAACTGCTCTGACCAGGCAAAATCCCCTAGAATGCATCAGATTAACACTTTGATATTAAGAATTCTATAAAGAGATTTGACAATATATAAATATAAATTCCTACCATGATCAAATTAGTGTTGGCCTTCCTCTTAGACTGCCTGAAGTGGGGGCAGAGCATACCATGTTATTCTTGATTTATCATGCTGTCACTACATGAATTAGCACAAGTCACTCTGTACAACAGTGGCATTGTAAGAACAGACACAGCAATCAGAGACAGTACAAGCTTATGGACCAGGTTGCCTGAAAGCTGGACTTCCAGATCTACAGGGCATTTTCTTTTTGTTCTTTTCATAACAGACCCTAGACCTTCCAACTCCAAAACCATGCCCCAGGGATCCACATATACCCAACTGCCATAAACATCCATTCTTAACCTTGTACACAGAATTCCCCACTGGAAGTTTGACTTCAAGAATGAATGAACTACATAGCTTTAAGATAAAGAAGGGTATTCTTAATAAAGACCAACTGGCACTGACTACCATCAACAGCAGTAATTTGGTATGCACAGGCTAGAGTAATATAACAAAGCTTAAGTTTGTCCACATATGAACTTTTTATAATAATAATAATTTCATCTCATCCACCGACCACACAACAGAACTTTCATCTTCAGTTTTAGCATCCAGCCCGTTATAAACCAATTAAACACCTTTGAGGTGTTTTGTCTTACGTGGATGAAAGCAAATCACCTAGCATCATATACTGACTTTCATCATCCTTCCCCAAGCTTAATTCATATGTCCAGTTCATTACTTGATGTAATCCAGTGAATATACAATAAATATTCATCATTTATTGCTCTATTCCAGAGAAATTGGCTCTTTTCAGTCCCAGTAGTCTACCGAGATCCCATATTTTTCATTCCATGAAGGTTACAGTCACACGGCCATACCTATTCTGGACGTATGACAATATAATTCTGTACTTCAAACACACAAAAAAGCTGTGCCAATAAGCATAAATTTAACTAGTATTCTTCCATCAAATAAAGTTAAGAGATGAGTGTCTTACAAAATATTCCTGTAAAATTACCTATCAATCCCTACCCAGTGCAATACAAATGATACAACAAGAGCAGAATCAACTGTGGGTTTCTGCATACAATATTCATGTCTCAGTTAATACTATGACTTATAATTGGACTCAATTGCTGGAAGTACAGTAATACTATTCAGTGACAGCAACTTTCCAAATTTATGCTTATATATTAATAAAATGTGGTCATTCTATAGTAATAGTAGAATTAATTATGCACAAAAAATCATTACATTCCCCATTGGATTTAAACATGCATATCTAATCCAAGTGCCTACAAGAAAGCTTTATGAAAATCCAGCTACCCTTTCCTAGAAGGGAACATTACAGTTATCAACACCATCTCATACTACAGAAAACTTAACTGAAATACAACATGTTAAGATAGAAGTAGTTAACTCTGGATCAGCAAGATCAAGGGAAACTGAACTTAAAGAGTATAGTGAAAGACTGTTTAAAAATATTGAAGATTAAGATCTCAACTATATCCAATCAGTGCAACTGAACTAAGACAGTAAGAAACCTGACATGCCCTCCTTACCAAAATAATTACCAATCATTCAGTAAATAGTAAGTTTCACTGAAAGCAAAGGTAGTTTCCACACATTATCATTTCAACGCTTATTTTATCAGCTGTTTGTGTTTTCCTATACATTTAAATACATGCTGGAAAGCTTACAGGTACTGAAGACATTATGAGGATACAGAAGTAAAGATCAACTATGAACCTCAGGAAGAATACCTTAAGCATTTATCTTTGAGCATAATCAATTTTCAATTGAAAAGTTGAAAAAATACAATATTCAATTTGCTACTAAACAAGTATCAATGTTGCAGGAGCAGCAGAAGTATCAATGCTAAAACTCTGGCTTTAAATACAACCTGTAAAAAACAAAGAATAATTACAAGAGAGTTTCAAAAGTGTATTTTTATATCCTAGAGACAGGAAATGATCCAATAGTATTCCTCAACTTCTAACATTCCACAACAATAACTTTAAATACAGCTAGATATAACTAAATGGAACTTACTAGCTCTCAGAAATACCATTTACTAACTGAACTGTCAAATACCATTCACAAAGCAGGAGCCTGAACAAAAATGGAACTAAAATATCTGATTAACCTTTAGAACTGTGGATGCTTTTAATTCTCTCTCCATGTATTCAAGAAGTTCAAGAACTTAAAAATAGATGCATCAATTAAACTTCAAGTTACCAGATCTAACAAGCGCCAGAGAGAAAAAGATACCTGTAGAACGTTCCATTGTTACATACATCCTCATCTGAAGACATGCTTGCCAGCTTCCCTTTGTAAACTGCAATGTACCAAAACATTCCAGCAGCAATGGTTGTATCCCTACAACCTCTCACTCCACCACCACAGCTGTAATTCAGGCTGCTGAAATGTGCTGTACAACATGCCTGCAGATGCCATTTGACTACATCCTTGCCGGCACCTTCCTGCCTCTGCCTAGTTGGTATGCTAAGCTCTTGCCTCTTGAGAGATTTTTGGAAAGTTCTGATCATATGCTCAACAGACTGCCAAAGATATACCTCAGTGAGAACTCCTAGAGACTGTTGTGCACAACCAATTCCTGATTAAGCAACACCTTGAGGAAGTTCTAGAAGCTCAAACAGTTAAAAAAAAATAAAACAAATTACATTATCTGTTTAAATTTTTAGACGACCACAATACTTGCCAGACATCTAAATGTAAAAACCTCCTTTTCTTCACAAACTTCTCTCCAAAATACATATGGTTGATGTAATCAATCCAGTCCATTTTTTTTAACCAAGAGGTGTTAAATAAAATTCTCTTTGTAAGCTGATTATCAGTAAGGAAGAATATTTCTCATTCTTCTTCAACTTGAAAAATTCCATATATTTGGTGGAATAAGAACATACATGCTATGATTTAACACTACTACTTTAGGAATTTGTGAACATACATGCTAAGGTTTAACACAGCTACTTTAGGAATGTGTGTGCTGTGCGAAAGTCTGGCTATTTTTACTCTAAATCACATAACTGGATAGACTATTTAACAGTATTGCAGAAAGACTACAGCATGTTTGTTGACAACCATTAGTCATAATGTGTATTGTAATTCTGAAAGCCAGATTTTTTTCTTTATCTTCTAAGGCAAATTATTCTTTTTAATTTTTCATCAAGTCATAAAGGCTGGGAAAGAAACTCCAATTTTATCAAGTCCAACCATCAACCCAGCACCACCATATTCACCATTAAACTATGCCATCAAGTGCCATATCCACACCTTTTTTGACACTTGCAGGGATGGTAACTCCAGTGCTACCCTGGGCATCCTGTTTCAATGTTTTGCAGCCCCTTCTGTGAAGCATTTTTACTGTGTCATCTAAACCTCCAAGACAACCTGACTCATCTGTCCACTTCCTACCTGGAAGAAGAGACTGAAATACAACTTGCTACAACATCCTTTCAGGTAGTTTAAGAGGGCCAAAAAGTCCCCCCTCAGCCTCCTCTTTTCCAGCCTAAGCAACCCCAGCCCCCTCACCCACGCTTCATAAAACTTATGCTCTTTTATATATAGGCTCCTTATTCTTACCAGTCTATTCCAAACCTTCTTTTAGCATTTGAAAAAAAAATCAGCAACACATTAACTTGTTCAGGGAAAGAAACATAGAGGAGAACATTTTATTTTGGAAACCTACAGACTTGTGTTCAGAAAGTCAAGGACCACAGTCAAAGAACCACCACCCTCTTTGGAGGGCAAAGACTGTGAAGGATGGTACCTCCTCTGGGAAGGTGGTCTGGGAAATTCACCCATGGAAAAAATTCTGCACCCTTCAGAGGCAGACAGTCTATCCACCCACAAAACCTTCTAACGAAAGGAATGAAAAGTTGCTTGCCGAAGCCACAACTTAAAAGAGTTTGGTTTAGCATTTAGAATTCCTTGCCCTGCTCCATAGTGCTCCACTGATGCCACTGTCACAAGTAGATGACCTTAAAGATTTTGCCATACCCATGTTTGCTTTCACCAGACACAAATATACAGAACCTCAAAACATGAATGATGTTAATAATAGAATTGTACTTACTGTAATCTCAGCCTTGCTCAGACAAATAGAGCCTCTGCAGCCATACTCTGTTTCATCCTCAGATTTGTAATAACTGAGTGTGTTGCTTTTCAGAACTACCCATCGATCCTGCCATCCATGAATGTAGTTGGTCCACTGTAAAAAAATTTTCCAGAGATCAGCCAATGGAAAGACAAGAATAAAAGAATGATAGATACTTTCTAGGCTTTTTAGCACCTGAAGAAAAAGGCAACATATTTTTACAATTACTTCCTAAATGAAAACTTTTTTTCTCCTAGGAGCTACTAGAATAATTTTACAAACTCCCAAAACAACCAAAAAGCAGTTGTTTTGAAAGGTCAGTAAGACAACAGATGTCTGGACTCCAACTGCACTGCCAAGGCCAGTCACAATAAAGCCAATAAACATACTGACACAAATTGAGGAAAACAAGGGAGGGGAAAATAAATCAAACATTAATGACTAAGGTAAGTTTAGGCACCTGATTTAAAATCTGAAGCTAGGCCAAAAGACTTAAGTGGATGAAACATGGAATAATTTATATAAAATATGATATAAAGTTATCTTCATATAAATACAAACATGCCATTATCCCAGTAAATAGCTATTGCAGTGCCTAGGGAACTCCGTGCTTTATTAATTTAATATTGGCCATAGATACTGCTTTAGGTTTTAATTCTATCTACTTTCACTAAGACAATATTTGGTTATCAGCAGACATCCAACATGTTTTTGCTATTCAGATTTTTCTAGGGGCTCTACATTCATACTGAACAAAAACAATATTCTGGGAACAAATTCCAGATTAATTCTAGAGACATCTAGTAAGAAGTGACCAAAAGTTCTGATTATTGTTCTTACATTTGCACCATTTTTTCTGTCTGCACTTTGTAGAATCATATGAAATGCACAGAATCACCTGACACCTTATAATTCTGACCATACACTAGTATTTATTAATTAAACATGGTGCAAATGTCATACATTTGATAAAAATAGAAACAAAAGCATTGAAATAAATCTTATCATGCAAGCATTTCTTTGATTTTGACAAATGTTCTTTGATGAAAAACTCTGGTTAACATTTAAGTCTATCCATCATTCATTATTTTGTGGTCTAAAAAATGAGGGGGAAAGGTCAACTAACAGTCTAGGTCCCCCTTCGTACTACATACATTAATTAACACATACTCCAATTACATGTTAACTTTAGTAATAAGATTATGAGGTCTAAAGAAAAAAATTATAGCTAAGAAATTCTTAACAATTTTCAGATGTAGGCAAGACCCTGATTTGCTCTTAAAATATAAAGCCCTTTTTCATCTCTTAATACATCTAATTGCTAAATACAGCATTACTTAAAGAAAGCCTCAAGTGTGCTTAGCACATGAAGTGGTAGCACAAGCAGTCAGAGGTGTATTATTTCCTGCCTTCCTCTTTTCCTATCTCTCATGTTCCCAACTCCTCCCAGGATGTGCAAGGCAGAGTCCAAAGTTATCTTGGAAAAAAAAAAAGCAAAGAAAACGACCTTCCCTTCTCTGAAAAAGTTAACAGAAACATATATAGTAGTGAATCTTGCATCTGCTGTTGCAATCAAAGCTTGCAATTGCATCTGCTGTTGCAATCCAAATGTGCCATGAATTAAGAGACTTCTTAAAGTATACTTAGGTAGGCACGAGGTTTTGGCAAAGAAAGGACCAGTGTTTTTCCAAGCATCTAGACTCTCATGCTTCCTGAAAGCCTCTACCACTGAAGTTCTTTCTTTGTATCCACCTTAAAATCGTTAGCAGGAAATACAATGGAAAAAAGCTTATGGTTTCAAAACATTTCAAAAGACCAGTAGGATACACTTCTAACAAGTTTCTCTTACCAAATTCCTCCATTACCTTCATAGCTTTTCTCTTTACTGAAGGCAAGAACTTCTAAAACTACTACTCACAAAGTGAACTGGAGCCTACATCTATGATTTTAGAACTTAGTGATACATAGTGAGTTATTAAAAATAGATATTTCCTTAGTAGAAAGTTCAGTATGCTACCATTCCATTTTAATTAGTTTACCTTAATAATTACTGAGGTATCAACTAACAAAAGGTAACCCTACCCCTCAAACATATTCATTGAGACAGGTTTCGCGATACTTGACTATTCAGATTAAATTCCAGCTCCTCATGGGAAAGACACTCTCTGCTACACTCAGCATAATCATCTAGAAAAATAAAAAGTTTGCACATACCTCAGCTAGAATGTCTGAAGCTATGGATTCACCTGCCACACCAGTGAGAACAAGCACCTGGACTTTGTATTTAATTTGCTAACATAAAAATCAATTACATCGCACAAATTACTTCCCTTCTAACAACGGAAGCATCTTACCCAAGGAAAACTTTGCTGTGAAAAAAAAAGGAAACAAAACAGCAAAAATATGCCAAACAAAAATCTCTTACTGTAACTGCTCTAACACTATCTCACATCCATCTCATCCCCTCCTTCCACCATCCAGCATTAGGTAAGATCCTACAAATGAGAGCAGAGATCTTTCTCTTCTCCTAACCATTCCTCTTATCTTTGGGATTAGAAACATTTCCAGGCTGGAAGGGGTTCACAAAGTCCCTCGCAACAGGGTGAACTCAGTCATGGCTGTTTTCTACGCATTCAGGGCAGTGTGAGATCTCTACATCCCGTGCCTCCTACGTTGGCTTGTGCCTAGCCTTATTGCGTAGGACAAGAATAAAAAATTCAAAACACAGTGCTTTAATCTTACAGATATTTCATCGTTATTCTGAACATATTTTCTGTAATAAAAAAAAAATTAAAATATCCGTATGAAAACTAATTCAATAGTCCACTCTAAAGTACTCCTGAAAATAAAATTTCCCAGTATAAACCGACACATGCTCGGAAGCCACCTTCTTTTCAGCGATAAAAGAGAAAATAACTATGCTTATTTTTAAAAGGGGAAATAAGCCGTATAGCCATTTTCCTTTTCCGCTCCTCCCGTTATCTATTGCCGCAGGAGTATTTCAATGCCCTGTTTTGATACTTGCACTCACAGCCGTGCCTGCTCCCGAGGAGCCACGACCGGCTGTGGGCGCCTCCGGGAGCTCCCGGACTGCCGCGGCTCCCAGGCCCGGCGCGGCCCCGGCCGGAGCCCGAGGCGTGCGGGAGCCGCCCGCGGTGGCGGCAGCCGGAGCCCCGCGGCCGGCGGGCTCGGGGCAGGCACGGCGGGACCGCGACTCCGCTCCGAGAAAGGCTCCCCCGGCCGCAGGGGGCGGCGGGGCTGGCGGAGGGGCCGCCCGGCGCCGCCGCGGCTCTGCCTGGCAGGGGCTCCGCCGTCAGGTGGCGGTGCCCCGGCCGTGCCAGCGCCGCCCGCGGAGCCGCCCGGCCCCCCCCGCCCGCCACCGGGCCCCTCGGCCCGAGCCCCCGGGGCGGTTGGGCCTGACAGCGAGGAGGATGGGGGGCGGCAGGGCGCAGGAATGGGCGAGAGGCGGCTTACCTTGCTGAGCACCCCGCAGAGCTCAACAGGCAGTCCCAGCTCGGTCTCAGGGTCCTCCTCGGAGCCGGAGGAATTCCAGCTCTGGTTGTCCGACATGGAGACTGGAGCCGCAGCCACCGCCGAGCTGGGAAAGAGCCGGAGCGGCCCCCGCCCACAGCAGCCTTCTTCTGCCGAAGGGACCGGAGCGCCGGGCTCTACTCGAGCGGGTGCCGCCGCCAAGCGCCGCCCGCCCCTGCCAGCGACCGGCCGGCAAGCAGGCTCGCAGCCCCGGGATCCCCTCGCCGAGGCCCCTCAGACCCCGCCCGTGGCCAGAGCCACAACACCGGGACAGCGAGGGGAGGAGGGGCGAGCGCGCGTCCGCCTGCCGGGCACCCGCTCAGCGCGCTCCCGCCGCCGCCATCTTAAGCGAGGCGGGCGCTCAACACCACCCTCGATAAACGCCCCGTCCCGCCGCAGCGCCCCGCGGGAGTTGTAGTTCTGCTCCGCAAGGCCGTGAGCCCGAGTGCCATTACCCCTCGCTCGTGCCGCAGGACATGCTGGGAGATGTAGTCTCACTCCGACGGAGCACGGCCGCCATCTTGGGTCCGTCGCTCCTGTGGGTATCGCCTCAGTGCCCCCGGCTGAGGGGAGCTCCGGTACCAAGGGCGACGGTGCTGCCCGGGGCGATGTTTGCTTTGTCTTTTATGCAAAGGTATTCGCTTTATCTTTAGCGAGGCGAAGCGTCTCTCTGGCTCTGCTTGCTTTCAAGGGCGAGGAGATGCAGCCTCTCTTCCTCGCCTCGAACCGGCGGGGCTCGGAGGACAATTGAAGGGGCTGAGCGCCAAATTTTTCCCTCATCAAATATGGTGGAGGAGGCGGGAAGGGGCGGGAGATGGTGCCGGCTCTGGTTGAAAGGAGAGGGGAGGGTGAGGCTTTGGGACCCGTCCAGAGCCGCAGAGCGATGGGTCAGCGTTCCTCTTCAGTGCCAGGCACTGCGCCTGCCCCGTCTTCCGTTTATTAAACTGCTCTCGTAGTTTAGGGAAAGAAACGGATTTTTTTTTTTTCTTCAGACTTAGTCTGAAATACGTGTTTTCGTCGATATTTATGGGTGGAGATGTATTTGTAGAATAGGAAAAAAAAACCGCACCCTGTTGTACCTGTCACTTCACGGCTTGTGAACAGCGAACAAGTGGTTTGGGAAAGACTTAAGGTTTGTACTAACTCATCTCCTTTCTCCTGATTTCTTGGGCGGGGGGAAAAGTGTGTTAAAGAATGTTGATTGAGGAAATTTCCGGTTGGGAAATACACTTCTGTTATTGTTGTAAGAGCAATGGTGCACAATTCTGCTTTCTCTGGCTTCTTCCGTATGACAAATCATTGTGCAATTTTCCCTTGTTAGGCTGTTTGAAAGTTTCCACTGAGGGTTTTTTTTTTTTGAAAGAACATTGACACATCTACTTATATGCATCCTCTATATATAGGAGTTAAAAAATAATATTCATACCTGCTCAAAGTCTCAGATATAAAGATATTTACAATGAATGCAGAACTGAGGATGATTCAGAAGGCAGCATCATTGTCCTAAATTATTAGAAATAAGAAATAGTCATAGACATCTTAATATTTGTGTGATCATTGCAATGTACAGGAAAACACTTTTACAGAAGTCTACTGTGAGTGCTACTTTAGACAATTTGCCAAAAAACAATGTTTTTTCATTCACTAAGTGTTTAGGAAGAAACCAAGTGCATTTTTTTTTCTCCTTCGCGTCGGTTTCGATGTATTTGTTAAGCAGGCTTTGTAAGTAGCTTTGTAAGTATTGATATGTATGAGAATGATTTATAGTTCTTCTCTGCAATATGTTGTTGAAGTAAAGCCTGTTGTATTTTCCCAGTTAAATTCTGAATTAACTTTTTTTCAGGAGCAGGAGTTGAAGAGACATGTCTGAGCAAGTCCTTTCAGCAGTGGCAGTAGCATTTACACAGACATTTACTGTCGTGCTTTGATCAGAAACTATTCACTTAGTAACAGAGGAAGCTTGCTTTTTCTTTTCCCCCTTCAGAACATTGAATCTATCAAGTGTTACATACTAAAAATGCATTGAGTAGATATTTTTTTCAGGTTGTTCAAGCATACCCATCCTTTTTAGAGAGAGTATTTGTTTTGTTTATTAATTGTGGCTAGCATTTTACAAACTTTAAGAAAAACTACTGAATGCTTAAGGTTTGCATTTTCAGCTTAGAACGCATTGGCTGTGCTAGGTAATAGATTTTTGTTTACATCTGCCACATGCTCCCGGTGTATCTTGTTTTTCAACACAGTGTCACCAGCTTATGTTCTTCCAAAAGCTGTATTGCAATTGTGAATACCTTATGTAAATTGCCCTTTTTTTCCCAATGTTCTTACCGTTTTTTTAGAAGCATAACATAATGTCTGTTACTCTTAATAAGATAAGGCCATACCCTTTTCAGCAACTATGGATGCAGTGGGAGTAGATTTGTAAAGGTAAGTTTTAGTGCTGAGGATTTGAAGTTCTTCTTAACACACGTTTTGAGAGGTGGTTTTTTTCAGACTATAGTAGTTTGATTCCTTGAAGGTCACTACATTAATGATTGTGGTTTAGCAGGTGTGCTGTGGAAGAGCAGTCTTCCAGTTATGTATCATTTGAAAAGAATCAGGTTTGCCTGTGCCAAGACCAATCTAGGATGCAAACCAAAGCATAAGAAATGTAGAAAATCATACTGGTATCCAGATGGACTTGCTTCTCTTTAGCTCCTTCTATACCTTTTCTACTTAACCTCTGTGATTTATTGCTGTGTTTGTTCTTTAATAGCAAGTGTCAGTCTGTACCCTTTCTTGAGTCTTAGGGATTGCAAGAGGTTTGCAAATTACTGTTTTAAGTGGAAATAGTCCTCACCTCTTTTAGAACAGCAGAACAAATAGTGTTCTGTATTACTGTTGTGTATACTACTTGTACAAAGTCAGGAGTGTTGAGTTTTCCTGCTTGGAATGTCAGTCATAATAAGCACTGTCAAGTGGGTAACTTCATAAATACCTTTACTTTTTTTTCTTCTCCCTTTTGTGTGTCTTTTTTACATCCCATGCCTTCTGTTTTTGAGTGTTCATTTTATGTTTTTAAAACAGAATCTCCATCACTTTCTAGTGTGTTCATGCTTACCATTATGTTTGTTCTGAAATTTAGCACTGTTTTTCTTAGGAGGATCCTTAAAGGAGCTTTGTTATGCCACAGCATATTGCCTAATAACATAGGCTCAGAAATATGAATGATTCAGACACTTAATCCTAAAACAGTTTTGGTCTCAGTGAATAACTGTATTAGGCTTTTATTTCGAAGTTAAAAAAAAAAACAAAAAAACCATATATTAATCCATTTGCACTAAATATGTCTGTAGAAGCCAGGTTACAGATAACTACACTACCTCTAGTGTAGTTTTTACTGATGAGTGTTCAGTTCCTTCATTATTTTCTTTATGGATTAAAAAACTAAAACCTTTGTTCTCAGTAATCTAGAAGTGCAAGGAGAACTTAGTTAAAGACTTGAGATAAATCTTTGAGTTGAAAAGGTCCTTTAAAATACTGAACAGAGGCAGAAGAAGATATCATGGTTCTTTACCCTTCAAATAAACTTAGATGTTCTAAAGACATGAGGATTTTTTGACAGAGAAACTGAAACTAGAATTTAGAACAGAATTGCTTTGCGTCTTGCCTACAGAAAATTGATAGGGTGTGAGTACCACTTGTTTTACTTGTGTCACTCTTCACTCTTTATTCAGAGAATTTGGTGAATGGCATAAAATATTTTGACATTTATTTTTGAACATTGTCAGAAGCGGTCTCCATTAACTGTTTACTTTAAGTGTGAATTATTTAATGTTTAAAAACATGGATTTGCCTGTAATTTGTTACATCTTAAAGTCAGTGACTGTTGCAGAAGACATAATTCTAGGACCTTGTTTTTTCAGAGCTAATTCCATGTGCTTGTATGGGATCTACGTTTTTGTAAAATGCTGTCATCTGCTACTTTAAAAGTAGGCGCATTTAATATGTGTCAGCTTGAGAACTTGGCATTTTTACTTCCATGAATTTGGCCCAATTTTCTGTTCAGTATTAATTTATCATATGCTCTGGCTTATTACATTTGTAAAGATATTACATCTTTATTGAAAGATTCTTTTTTCTAAAGAACTTGTTTGTGTTTTATTTTGAGAGAGAGAGAATAGTGAAACAGTGTTTTGGACAGACTAGCTAGAAATCTGTGTGGTTAACAACACCATGTATGTTAAGTGTATATTTATTAAATGCTGACAAACCTGTTGTGCAGTTCCTTCTGCCAGTTTTTTTCTTGTAAATCACTACAGGATTAGAACTGACAGGAGTCTTCAGTTCAGTAGGCAATTGTGTCTCTTAGTAATTTCTTTGCAGCTCACATTGTCATGGGAATATAGGATAGCAAAGATATCAGAGTCTGTTGTATTTATGAGGACAGGTATACAACTTACATGCATTAAACAATAACTCAGTATGCAAAGAAATTATTTTTCAAGCTTTTCCATACTGGTGTCATTTTCCAGTCTTAATAGTTCTTCTCATGTTATTAACATGGTCAACAAATGATGAACTGTCAGCGTACTTCGCAAGTGTTAATAATGTACATAATAACGCTATGCCTACTGAACTGAATATTCTTATATACAAATATTGTATATTTTGCATTATTTTGTTACATGGAAACTGTAATTTAAAGGCATTTAACTTTTCATACTGTATACAGAGTTTATGTTGCTGAAATTGGAGGATTTTTAATGAAGACGAGATGGAGTATGAATGCATGGGATGAAATACATGCCATTTCCTTTAGGTTGGTTCAGTCAACTGTGAAAAAATGCTAAATTTGAATGAAGATAGAGGCACTTGAAACTAAATTGTTGCTCTAATTTTATTGCCGTTTCAATCTCTTGACACTTTCAAATACTGTATAACCCTGTCTTACTAGTTTAGTTTAGTTTCTCTGCCTGATTCTAGAAGAGCATTGATTACGGTTTAATTAGTAATCTTGTCACATTTGTAGGCATGCCAGCTAACTCATGAAACTTTCTACACAGTAGTGGTATTTTGTGGTTCTTCTCAATGTTTTTGCTTGTTTGTTGGTTTGCTTTACATCAACTGTTGCCATTCACTGCCAAATTCTTTACCTTTAGAAGTCCTTCCCTAACAATTAGAAAATTATCTTCTTCTGCTTAGATATTTTCCTGCTGTTTTTTGTAAACATGGGTTTCTTTAATATCTTGTCTTCAGTTTGCTAGTATGCTTCAGCAGAAGAACTTCAGGAAAATATGAACATTGGCATCATTAATTTTTAGAAGTTACTCATGTGGTTCTTTAGTAATAAAAATTCACCTCTAAATGCAAAAACATATAATGACATTCTTGTGTTTGGCTGCTAATGAGGCCCATTTAAGTCCTGACATGGGAAAGGGGCATTTAAAGGAAACATTACACACTCTTAGATTTATGTATTTTGTGATTAAGATATTTGCTTTTAAGCAAATACACCAAATTGGGGCTTCTCCAAATAGCAAGGGTTCCTGTCACAGGGAGCAGTGTAAAGTTGATGAGTGAATGTCCATTCTGCATGACAGTAAAACTGGAGTGTTTTATGAGTCAGTGACTTGGGGTAGGAAGACATGGTTTCTGTATACTTTTTCAGTAATTAATACATTTTAAATAATTTGTGGTATTATCACACTTGGACTTTTTGGCAGGGCCTCTTGAAATTTTATAAGGGGTAATGCTTTTACTGTGGGGGATTGGTATAGATTAGATGTGTTTTTAAAGTGAGGGTGGTGAAACACTGGGACAGGTTGCCCAGAGAAGTGGTGGATGCCCCATTGCTGGAAACATCTGATGGCAAGTAATAACTAAACAGTTCACCCTATAATAGGAGTTTATTGAGGATTCAGCAACTCACTTCCATAAAGAACAAGGGAAGATGTCAGAAATTCACCTATGAGAAATATCTGTGTGTATAAGAAATTACAGATGACTGTAGTTGAGTAGTAAGGGCTTGGTAAGTTCCAGTAGTTGGATACCATGGCTCAACACATTAATGGCAAAAAAAAAGTGCACCAATTTTATCCCGAATTAGGGTTTCAAAACTTTTAATTGAAGCCATCTCTTTTCAAAATATGAGTTTTGATATAAACAAGGTTCTGAATTTGAGCTAGAAATTACTAGAAAAGATTCTGCAGGTTGACTCAAGAAGGGATGATGACCAAATGAGTGATGGTTTTCTTCCATTTAAAGATATTGCATTTTTTTTTTCTTTTCATGTAATAGTGAGCAGTATTTTTGTTTCAGGTGGTAATGTTTCATCTGGCAGGATAACATACAGGCACAAATGTCATGTTCATATGTAAGGTATGGTGAATGTCCATTCATATAAAGGTATATAGTCCACTTCATATAGAGGTACTAGCCTTTATCTGAGGCTGGTTTGTGCTCAATTTCTCTAAGGGAGGTTTTAAAGGAAAATGGTTTTAATTTAATAAGAAAGGAGAGTCTTACTGTCTCCAAACACTGATAGAGTTATAGGCAGTTTGATTTGGTGTTTGGGGCAAGTCAGTCACTTTGTAGGAATATAAGTCTTCATATTTATGATAAATAAAACTAATTACAAAATCTAATTATTGTTCAGTTGAAACATAAATATTTTATTACTTTTTTTTCAGATAGTAAGTCATAAAACAAGTACTTGTTTTGAAGAAATTCAATGGATGACATGAAAAAAAATTCTAACAGCTCTTGCAATGATGGACTTCTACTTAGAATGGGCCTTAATGATAACAAAGCTGGAATGCAGGGTTTGGATAAGGAGAAAATCAATAAAATCATCATGGAAGCTACCAAGGTTGGTTTGGTTAATTTTTTCCTGATGCTTTATTTGTGGTCCAGTATTTTAAGGCCCTCTTCCTCACTTCCCAAAGTTTTATCCCTCACATGTGTGCATAAATTGTATCTTAGAATAAATTTATATGTGGGGAGGAAGGAGAGGGGCAATAGTTTAGTGTACTTTAGAGTAGTGTTGGATTCATCCACAAGGACATGGAGGAGGACAACTGAGTATATGCTTAAATGCTCCCTTTTTCTCCAAAGCAGTACATAAATACTGCAGCATTTTCCAGATGTAATTGTGAAGGCTGCAGCTTCCTCTTTTTCTCCCTCTTTCCATTCCTTTTGTCATTAATCAGCCAAGCAGATTTACTTCTTTTGGTCATCCTCCTTTAACTGATTACTTTGATGTAATCAAATTTTTCTATAATCTAGTTTTTACTGCCTGTCTTTATGACTGTCTTCTCAGTATTCAAGAGAGTGGCCAGTACTGTGCAGCTTTATACTAAAGATCCACAGAGGCCCTCACAATTCCTCAAACCATTGAAATATTTGTCATCCTAGTTGTTATTGGAGAGTTCCAATAGAACAATATAGGGATAACACTTTATCTGAGAAACTCAGGGTTTTCTTACTTTTCCTTGCACAAATGTCTATTTTATTTGGTGTCACCATGGCCCGAGATTATGTGCTTTGATGTTTTCCTCATGCATTCTGTATTGACTGATATTGCTCTGTAGTGATCTGCTGTGGTGGGGCGGAGGGAGAAAGGAGGAGAGAGAGGAAACATGCTGCAAACAGTTCTTATGTAGCAACGTTTTTCCTTTTTTTGCTTGCAGTTTCACATTGATGACACTTTATATGCTATCAAGCTTGTTATTGATAAGTTTTTTCTTCTATATTTTGTGTTCACTCTTTCTTGAAAACAGTGCTTTGTCAGACATAGCCTGGATAATTATATTTACATAAATTATTTTGTTATAGCAATTTATGTTTCATTTCCTGGTATGAAAGAGAATAAACTGTAAAATAGGTTTTCAAAACTGACGTATAGACATCTAACTACTAGCATATATTTATGTCAAAAAACGGCAAGAGTTTATAATTGCCAGATACACATCAAGAAATCTGAAAAGAAGCATTGATTCTTTTCCTTAAGCTTTTCTATAATCTTTAAAATGACACCTACAGAGACTACCTGTAGCTTTACTGCAAGAGGGTTTATGGCATGTCAACTGTGAAACACTGCAAGAAATGGGAAAAAAAAATTAGAACTTATTAATAATCTCAAGAATCGGGTTGCTTTCCACACCTACATTTTGGTACTCATTTCTGAGTCTCAGCAAGTCGTGTTTCATGGTATAGGGGAGAAAAGATAAAGGACATATCTGACATTCAAAGAAAACACACCCTAATTTTTTCTAATTAGATATTTCTTCTAATGAAATGTGACATATTACAGCTCTGCCATCATCTTTTTTATAGTTATTATGAAAGTGGATATTTTTGCTTTTTGTAGAAATGCTTGAATCTGACTTGGCTGTGGCTGAATTCTTGGTATCAGTGACATTTTGGTGGTCAGACTCTTAGAACTAAAGATGTGTTCATTTTTGCAGATTTTACCAAGTAGTTCAACAAAAGCCTTTTCTTGCAAATATTCCAGTTATAAGCTAAGACCTGTTGCAAGAAAAATATTTTATTTCCTAGTTTTGAATTTTTTTTTTTTTTTTGCTTCATTATATGCCCTCCTTTTTTGTTCTGAGTCAGGAGTGAAAGTCACATTATACATTCTGTACATGATTATTGTATTTTTATTAGATCTCCTTGTATTCATGCCTTTTTTTGAAGGAACAATTGCATATGTGAGAGCAACAGGGCTTTTTTATACTCATTTGGTTTTCATCATCCTCTTCCAAATAGCTTCTGTTTCTGCTGTGTCCTTCAAGATTAAATGGCCAAGAAAAAACTCAACATTACAAGTGAATTTGACTTACACAATGTCATTATATATTTCCATATTTATTAAGCTATGTGGAAGCCTGAAAAAATGCTAAAATAAATTGTTATTAGAGTTTTGTAGTCCATAACTTGAAGGTGTTGCAAAGAATAGTTTGACTTCATCTACTCTTTCAAAATTTTTATTGTTAAGTGTTAGACTAAATAAACATACAAAGTTCTCTAAATAACTCCTTAAACTCCTTTGTGCAGGAGAAATACATGTGTGTCATTTGAAGAGATGTAAAGAATGAGTAGTCTTTTGTGTGTGTTTTTATATGAAAATCCAAAGCATGCATTAGAAATCATCTCTATGTTTTATGCTTTCTGTATTTAAAGATCAAATGTGGTTGCTTAAATACAAGGTAAAGACAAAAAGAAAAACATAGGGTTTTTTGTGATTTTTTTTCTTTTAGGGTTCCAAATTTTATGAAAATGAACTTAAGAAAGATCAACAAGTTAACCAACGAATTGAAAGAATGATGCAGCTAAAAGAGAAAATTACAACACAACAGCTCTTGAAAGCACAGATGCAGGTACTAATTTTCTAAAGACTTAATTGGACTAAATGTTGGATCATAAACATTTTGGTGTGTTCTGGTTTATTGCATTAAATTCTGCCTATAGGCACAATGTTAAACTACCATTTGATGTTAGATGTACAAAGAAAAGCGCACAATATTTTGATGGTGTCATCTTAATATAAACTTGCTAGAAGAATAGTTTGTAAAATTACTTTGAAATATTCTCTAAATGAGTAAAAGGAAACAATTCATATGTTTTCAAGTCTGAGTTTGAGGTTATGTCATTATGATTTATTTATAGCTTTATTAAATACTTTGCTAATAAGTATCATATCAGTATTGAGTTTAGAATTTACGTATATTTGTGTTCAGTGCTCTGCAATGGAATGAGAAAGATCAGAGTTGTCAATAATATGCCTTTTTGAAGTTAATTAATGAAAATCATCATGTCAAGCATTCACAAGAAATGCAAATGCCCTAAACTAGACGGGTGAAGAGGCTATTTTTCTTTTCAAATGCTAATGGTAGATAGTAGTCTTCAAAGTATTACAGTGCATGAAACGTTAAAAGAAAGGTTGCACACCAAATATTACTAGACACAACAGAATTAAAATTGTTTATAGGAGCTGAATTCCCTTCCAATTTCTTTTCCATTTGTGCTGTTTTTCAGTCTTTAAATGATTGCTCGCTAGTTTTCCTTGACAGGATTCCCGTTTCATTCACTGCACATACTGGATTGTGTTCACTGAGGGGCAAATTATTCAATATTTACTGTTGTCCTTTATGTTCGATGGGTGGCCCCAAGCTTTATATGAACTCTAGACTAATCCAGTTCTGAATGCCGAATTACTGATTTTCTAACAGTGTTTTCTATGTTGTACAACACATACTGTGAATTCTTAATTCTTGCAATATTCCAGCAAAGTAGACTGATTTTTTTTTTTTGTGTGTGTAGATGGAGAACTGAAGCACGTGAAGATTAAACACATCCTTTAATTTTCAGTGCCATTGTGAGGATTAGAGGTTGAGCTCTTTTTGGTGTACAAACTTTTTTGTTCATTTCAGGTTTACAAATCACTTCATACTTTAGATGCCAGTGTTTCAAATTTGTTCCAATAAAAGTTTGCCATTCTGAGTACCTCTGAAAAGTTTGTTGTAAACCTGTATATCACAATTATTTTTAATGAATCTTTAACATGGATTAGTTAAGACTCCGCTTGTCCAAGGTTTTTTCAGTTAACTAGGGTAGCTTTTAAGTAATATAATTGCAGAAAAAATGCTTGTGTTTCCATCCTACCTTCATCAGAGGACTATTTATTTTACAGAGAATAGTCTTTCTTATAGAATTAATTACATGAATAACACCAATTTTTTCAGCAGTGTTATTATATAGTTATGTAATGAGAGAATATGTAGTGCACTTTGTGGGAACAAAAAAAAATCTATTGCTTTGTCTACCTTCATGTTGTCTTTTTGAGAAATTGATTTCTTGATATTGCAATATAATTTTATAATCTTTTAATGTTTCTTATGAAAACTGGTTTCTCTACAGAAAAAAATAAACTTAAGAAGATAAATTCTCTCATATGTGTTTTACTGGGACCTGAGTTTTAAATTCTGTGCTTGAAATCTTTATGCTGCTTGCAGAAATAGCAGTCTTCTTTATTTCCAATAGATAAACTGTAAAGTCAGCTGTCACACTGCACGAGAACTATCAATAGAGGAGTGTAGTAGGTACACCTTTTTGCTGGCTAATTTGAGATCTTTGTTGCTGTAAAAACTTCTTGAAGCATTGGATTTTTGTTCTATTCTCTGTATGCACATAAGCTCTAGTTTATGATTGTTTTTGCTCTCATTCTCCCAGCACAAATTCTGACCATTTTGCTCTCTCCTCTGCTTTCTTTTAATTTCTCATATCCTCAATTTTCCTTTCTTGTCCCACATCTACAGATCACCATCAGTCCGCTTTACTAAACAGTCCTTGTCCCAGAGTCCTCATTGAAATTTGTGGACTTGAAGCCATTCTTCTCTCTATTTGATATTCTAAATACCTTGCACTTTTTCTGTTTCTTACCTACCAGCTACATCTCCCCAGGCCTCCACCTTTTGCTTGGCAAATCTTTGTCTTTCTTGGTTTTCTTAATAATTGCTGTGTATTGTTTAATCAGCTCCATTCAGTTATGGATACAGTCAGTTCTTATTATCATCTTCTCTGTTGTTCTTATCTATTGAGTTTTTAATTCTTCTTTTTAGTACTACCTTGTGATAAGAGAACCAGTTCTGCTAAAATTTTAAATGGGAACTATTTGGAATTAGAAAAGTATCTGTATATCTACCTCTATGAACACTGCATATTCTCATCTGCAAATGAAGTCTTGTTTGTAGGATGGTTAGAGGCTCAGGTATGGTTTCCTAAGCTGGCAGTTGATTTAAGCCCTGTAAGGTAAAACCAAACAAAAATTGTCTCCACATCCTGGACTTTTGGACAAAATCCTGGTTACATGGTGGGAACAGTAATATGAATAAAGGGTAGAGTCTGCAACACAATACTATTGCTTTTGCCATTAGAATGTGTGGAACTCCTTGATGTTCAGCAGTAATTTGTAGTAAATTAAAAAGTGTGCAGCTGCTACCAGATTTAGAAACTGCTGTACTTATTGCTGGTTTTTTTCATCGATGTTGGGTTTATCCCAGATGTCTATTCTGTAAACTGCTGTACTTATTGCTGGGTTTTTTTCATCAATGTTGGGTTTATCCCAGATGTTTATTCTGTAAATAGTTACCATTGTCTTGCTTTTATTGACTTTCTGTCTTGCTTTGAAAACTTACATATTCTACTGTGGGATAAGAAAAAAATGAGAAGTTACTCTTCAAATTATCTCTAAGTAATTATAAGGAAAATTAAACTTCTAATTATAATTTGTACTTTTTGGTTGTTTGGTGTTTTTTGTTTGTTTTTTTTTTAAATCTAGCTTAGAAATACATATTAAAAAAGTATCTCTACTGTACAAAAGTTTATTGAAAGCAGCTTTTAAAAACTTGTCAGCCTGGCTTGCATGTAAGGAAGTACTCCACAAATTTTAAGGAGAGGTTTTGTAAGTGCCAAGAATTCTCATGAGTAGATCTGGTTGTGTTTTGTTTTGGCATATTAATTGTATCACTTTCTTTCTCTGAAGAGTAATTTTTTTTTTTTTCTTATCAGTTTAATGTAATTTTTCTTCATTCTTTAGATATGTATGTTAACTAATCTGTAAGCATGTTAGCAATATAATTAGGGAGAAAAAGCAAACAGAAGTTTATTATAAATGTGATAGATTGAAATACAGAAGTTATGCTAGAAGAGCAGCACTCGATAGTATTAATTAAACAATTTGAATTTGAGAGGAACCTCAAATTATCTGTAAAGTAGAATTTAAAATAAGGACGCTTTTGATGAATTAAGTGTGACATGAATCCTTTTGAATTAGTAATATAATGGAAATAATATAAATACCCCACTTTTGGTTGGTTGGTTGGTTTTTGTTTGTTTCTTTGAATAGCTTCCCCCTTGTGCTTTTAATTTGTCTGAACTAGTTTTCTCAGCCTCAGAGAACATACTGTGCTCTTCTGTTTTGAGTAGCCTAGTTTAAAGCTCTGGTCTAGCATTTCATCCCTCATGGCAACTTGGGAAAAAAACAAAGAAAATACTCTGTAAATCATTAATCAGCAATTTAAATAGAACATTCCAAGCTCACTTGCCTTGGTTCAAGTGTTTTGAGCACAAAGATAGTTTGTATGGTTTTTTATTAAGCAGTTCTGTTGAGGGAAGTAAAAAATAGAAGAACCATGCAAATTGCATGTAAACATTGGTCTCCAGGACCATAAATGCATTATCGTCAGTTGAGAGACATTGCTATGCTGGTACCCTGATATCAAAAGAGTGTGTGTGTCCTGGTGCCAGCAAGCAAAGTGAAATTCTTGTTGTGAAGCCTATTGGGACTTCCTACTAGCAGTAGCAGCCTTTTGTTGTGTAGATTGAGGTTGACTTGCCATCAGTATTGTTAGATAATCTTATTTTGATAGCACATTCTTTTGGGTTTTTTTCCTGTATTTTCTCTTACTTCTAGAATGATGTGTGATGCTGCTGCCAATATAGTCATCATAAAAATCCCGTGTCAAATATTTCACAATTCTTCATGACAGCACACTCATACTCATTCATAGGTCAACACTATTTCAGGAACAAGCTCATGATCTTGTGTTTTGGTAAAAACACAAGCAATTTAAGCACAGTTGAAGTGTAGAGCAATCTGCCTCAAAACACCTTGGAGCTGATGAAACAGTACTGCTCACGGACACATACATCTTTAACATTTGGAGTGAAACACACTTTGTGTACAGGCTGTTCTGTAAATAACTTGCACTTTTCCTAGCAATTTAGTCTTATATGGTATGGGTTCCTGTGACAAAAATTGAGGACTTTTATTGAGGGATTGACAGTAGCTTACTTTGTAGTAATTGAACATGGGTGTTTGAGACCTTATTTCTGGCAAGACAAAATACATTGATGTGTCCTGTGAGCTGCTGATCTTCTCTTCACCATTCTAGGCCAATTTTTTGAAGTGTGATAGCTTCAGGAATGTTGGAAATTCTTTAAAGTACTTTTTTTTTTTTTTTTTTAAGTAACTTGCATTTCTAGAACTAAGTGCTTTAAGTAAAGCTTCATACTCAAGGGTCTTACAAAGATTGTTTGAATGAAATATGTCTTTTTTTTTGTCACGTTACATGGAGCTTGTTGTCTGGTGGATGGAGTTTTCTCCTGATTTGGCTGGGATAGAGTTAATTTTCTTCACAGCAGCTGGTATGGGACTGTATTTTGGTTTTCTGCTGAAAGCAGTGTTGATAATGAAGAGGTGCTTAGCTATTGCCGAGCAAGACTTGCACAGAGCCAAGGCCTTTTCTGCTCTTCTCACCACCCCACCAGTGAGGAGGCTGGGGGTGCACAAGGGCTGTGAGGGAACACAGCCAGGACAGCTGACCCCAACTGACCACAGGGATATTCCAGACCATATAGCATCAGGCTCAGCCTACAAAGTGGGCTTCACTTTGTGAAGGCCATACTTTTGCAGTTGTGGCATTCGTCTGCCCAAGTAACTCCTACATATGATTAAGCTGTTTTTCCTGGAAATGGCTGAACCCTGCCTGCCCGTGGGTAGCAGTGAATGATTCCTTATTTTGATTTGCTTGCATGCACAGCTTTTGCTTTCTGTCATTAATTGTCTTTTTTTCAACCCATGGGTTTTCTCATTTTTATTCTTCAGACTCTTCCACCGTGAGGGATTGAGTGGCTGCAGGAGCTTAGTTGCTAGCTAGGCTAAACCACAACAGCTGTGTTTTTTTTCCACTGGGTTTTGGGGTGGTTTTTTTGCACCAGTTGTTGCAGCAGCATTCTCTCTGAGAGCAAGTTTCCTGAGAAAGTTTTGTTGGTTTTTTTTGTTTGTTTGTTCGTTTGTGTGGGTTTGGTTTTTCTTTTGTTTTTGTTTTGTTTTTTTTTTTTTTTTTTGGTACTGGTTTGGTTGGGATTAGATTTGTTGAGGTTTTTTTTCTCTAACTGTATGCAAAATTCATCTGAGTTTTAGGATCATCTATACTGTTGCACTTCTGCCAGGTTAGTAGTATTTCAATTACTGGTTTATTCTGTTCAGGTGGACAAACTTGTGATAGAACTGGAACAGAACCGTGACCTTAGCAGTACAATTGTACACATTGACATGGATGCCTTCTATGCAGCTGTGGAAATGAGAGACAATCCAGAGCTGAAGGAAAAACCTATAGCAGTGGGATCAATGAGTATGTTGGTAAGGCTGAATGTTAAACTAATACAGAAATCAATTGCATGAATCTTAAGCCTAATAAACAGATAGCTAATTCAATTACATGAATCTTAAGCCTAATAAAACAATAGCAGAAATATAATGACACTGTTTCATATGAAGTGTGGAAAAACCCAAAATAATAAAGGAAACAGCAATTCTTAGACTTGACCATGTGAGCTGGATTTTTCAGTAAAAAGTGTACTAATTAAAATTTAAAGTGTATAAGCAGATTGAGAGGCAGAAGGAGGGGGAGTGAAAATGTGCATAAAATCTTGGCTTTGTCAGTCTTTTTTTGTATGGAGATATGTGATTAGAACTTCGTTATTTAATTCTAAACTTAAAGAAAAGTTTTATTACTGAACACTAAACTTATTTAATCTCTCTTAAGTCCACCTCCAATTACCATGCTAGGAGATTTGGGGTGCGTGCAGCCATGCCGGGATTTATTGCTAAAAGGCTATGTCCCCATCTAACCATAGTACCACTAAACTTCAAAAAATACGGCAAAGTGAGTAAAGAGGTAAGTCTGAAAGTGGTCTCTAACCAGAAGTGAGTGTACTTGTTTTTAGACTGTGTCAATAACATCAGTTCTAGATAGTATGAAAAGTGATAATTTAAATATTAAATTCTTCAGTTATGCAGCTTTAAACATAAGTCAATATGTCTTATAACAAAAGGTTATTGGTACTTTTGGACAAAGAGATTAAAAAGCATTGCACTTACCCAAGCTGTTAATTCTGCTGAAGTTACTAGTGTTGCTGATAGAAGCTTTGAAAACCACTTGAGTTTTATTATTCTTAAAAGTTAAAAGTCATGGAACATAATCTAGTTACTAAGAAGTTGCAAGTCCATAGGAGACATGGAGATGATAATTTCATACAATGCACCTGGTCTATGCCTGACTGAGGTATATGGATATGTTACAAGCTTAAGCCAGGATTGTGCTTCTGTGCTTATAGAATTTGCTTGACGTTCAGGTCGCATGCAGAATATGTGCTTCAGACTCTAGCTTCATTTCTATGCTTCATTTTTAGCCATGATGGGCAGGAAAAAAATTATTAGAAGGCTAACCAAGTGTAAATCTTCGTCATGCTGAGTTTGCAGGCAGTCTGGGAAAAAGGATAAGAGGTCTTTTGTACATTTAAAATCAAACTTGTGCATGAGACAAGTCTCCTGACTTTATAAGAATTGTATCAGGCCTTCTTTACTTTTATGAAGCAATAAATATACAAATATAAAGTAAAATATTAGTTGATTTTTTTTCACTTCTGAAAAAAAAAAAGAAAAAAGGCATATATCAGAGTTGTATTCAGATGGTTACTCTAGTGTCAGTGAACCTATGGCTGTGCAGTCCTTAGACACTTATCTTAGTGCCCTTTGCTGTTAAATACACTGCTCAAAATCTGTTTAGTTTTCACTTACTATTAATATCTCACTACTTCGAGAAGAATTGTTGTAATTTTACAATATTAATAAATAATTTATATTGTCAGCATCTGTAGTATTTATTGATCATCTGGAAATTTCAGAGTACATTTATTCCTGTCCTAATTTTGTGTCAAGATCTGCTCTTAAAGCAACACAACTTTAAAATTTTACTATATGTTTATCAAGGTTAGAGAAATACTGGCTGAATATGATCCCAGTTTTATGCCTGTGGGCCTAGATGAAGCCTACTTGAATATAACAGAGCACTTGGAGGAAAGGCTGAACTGGCCTGAAGATAGAAGAAGGTTCTTTTTTAATACAGAAAGCACTACAGGAATAGGTAAGCAAATTACTCACTTTTCATGAGATCACCTGACACTGAGTGTTTCTTTTAGATATCTTAGGCAGAACCATGAAAGCATTAAATTACAGTTAGAATTTAAGCTTTATTTTCTTTAGTAGGAATACTTTATTACAATAGTACAGAATGTATCATTCAAATGGCCAAGGACAGCTACAAACAGCATCAGTGCAGTGCAATCTGTAAGTAGCAAAATGAAGAATTTATAGTACAATATGACCTGGACTGGGTGAATAGGACACAGTTTGCTATATCAGTATAACAATCATAATCTAGACTCAAAAATCATATACAAGAACATGAGTCACTCCCTTAATCTCAGTGGAAGCAGATGAAGGCAGAGGTGTCCCTGGCCATTGGGATGTCCCAGGTCTCACTGTCCAGTGACAGCTCTGGTCCCAGTTCCTCCTCAGGACCTGTCAAAGGTGACAGTCTGGGGCTGCAGGCAGGCAGTGAGGGGGGCCGCAGGCAGTGCTGTGCTGGGGGCTGCAGGCAGGCAGTGCTGGGGGGCTGCAGGCAGTGCTGGGGGGCTGCAGGCAGTGCTGTGCTGGGGGCTGCAGGCAGGCAGTGCTGGGGGGCTGCAGGCAGTGCTGGGGGGCTGCAGGCAGTGCTGTGCTGGGGGGCTGCAGGCAGGCAGTGCTGGGGGGCTGCAGGCAGTGCTGGGGGGCTGCAGGCAGTGCTGGGGGGCTGCAGGCAGGCAGTGCTCTGGGGTTGCAGCTTCCCAGTGCTGCAACAGGGTCATCCACAGCACTGGGCTGGTCGGGTGTTGGGACATGCAGGAGGCTAAGGAGCGAAGTGAACGCATAAGCAGAGAATGGCTGCTTGCCTTATGAAATAGCATAAGACATGCTGACCACATTACATGGGGTTGGGAACAGGGGTTGCCAATCATGTGCTTATAATCTTCAAATAAGCTGCACCCATTTAAAGTGTAGATGCTTCAGTCCTTCCATGATATGTCCTCCCATATATTCTCTACATCCAATTTAGTTAGTTTACAGATTAACTTTCTCTACTGCTCACCTGTGAATAAAATGTACACTGCCAATGACTTGGACTTGGAGAATTTGTTTTATTTTAACATTAATAAAATGTTTGAAAAGTGATGTTAGATTTTCTAAACCAAATGGTGTGCATTACAATTCAGCTTGATAATTTTGGAAATAAGTAGCAGGAACACATCAGAATTTTAGAAATGTTCAAGATATTATTGGATTTCACTTGTATATCCACTTGGGAATAATAGAAAAGAAGTAGTCATACAAGTGGTTGAATGATGCACAAACTGGAATATTTATACTACCTGTATTCAAAATTTCTAACAGTCATTAAGAGGATAATCAAGCATACACTACTACAGAAAAGCATTAATAAAATAGAAAGCAACAAACTAGCATAGTCTTTACAAAATCAGTGTCACTGATATGTAGTCATGTGCTTCTTTACACTTGCGTGATATCTTTGTTCTTCTGAAACACAAATGCTCATTGTTAAACTGTAGTAGTAATGTTTGTAGAGTCAGATAAAGAGCTACTGACATTACTTGTTCTACTATGACTGCCGTTGAAAATGAGAAGCTCACCAGGCTGATCATTCTAGAACTAGATATTCCAGAACCCTGATTTTATTTAGAGAATATTGAAAAAAAAATCTGTGGAAGAGAGCATCTGGCATTCAATCTGACATAAAACAAAAATAATGATAAAATCTCAATAGTTTTGCTACAGCAAGAGGCCTTTAAATAAACCTTTTGCTTTTCTGGAAGTTATGTCCGGTCTACTAGCCAATTCCTTCAATCGCAGCCAAGCTCAAATCATAGCAAAAACAAAGCAGTTGCATCTCTCCAATTTTGAAACAAAAACCAATGCAACTGCTTTCTCTAAATAAAGATATAAATAAAACTGCTTATGAACACTGAAGCCACTGAAGAAGGAAATGAGTCTATATGGATGTATTAATGGTTTGTGTTTCTGTCTAACTTAGATAAAGATTGTATAAATATGTCTGCCAAATTTAACGAAGGTGAAGTCTCTTCTTCACCAATACTGTTTGAAGACAACACATCTCTGATGGATGACAACCTTGAACAAAGAGATCTATCAGTGGAAAACTCAGTTGTCTTTGGAACTTCTGCAGAGGAAGTTGTGAAGGAAATTCGCTTTAGGATTGAGCAGAAAACTCAACTGACTGCTAGTGCAGGTATCCAGATAAATAGGAATAATTAATAATCTTTGTATTTCCATAATGTCTTCTTCTTTCATCTCAGAGGGCATTAATTAAGAGTTTACCCTTGCCACACCATTCTTCTGCAACCAAAAATTATGTTGTCTTTGAAAGTCTGTAAAGAATGTGACTTCCAATTATTCTAAAGATGTCATGAATATCCAAACCACTACTGTTTCTTTTCATTTTGCTCTTTTTTTAATCATTGAAACAGTTACATCATCTTTTTGCTTCTTTCTACTTGAAACAAGAATAAGCAGTGAGAAAGAATGACCAGTGCACTTGAGCTAATCTTAGCACAGATGGTTATTCTGTATCATGTGCATCATGTAAATTGTTTTTGTCAGTGTGTCTTACTGAAATCTATCACTCATTTCTATACTGCTTTTAATTTGAATAGCAGATGTGTGCTGTTAAGTGTTTCTAACTTCAAACTGTTCCTTGCTTAAAACAATACCAAAATTCATTAAAATATTAGTCCTAGAGAAGTAAACATATGTTGAAGTCAAAGAACTCTTCAGTAGCTTTTTAACATTTATCAGTCAAGTTCTTTGTCTTGACTTTTAAATCTCAGCTATTTTGATTGACTAAAACCAGTGTATGTCTCTAACTACTTAGTTTGGATGCCATCCAAACTGCTTTATGAACCAGGTCAGTGAGGCATCAGGCAATGGTGAGCTTTGTGAAGCAACTGCAGAGGGTCAGGAAAGTGGAATGTGAGCAGAGCCAGATAAACAGCTAGTAAGAA
Source organism: Taeniopygia guttata (assembly GCF_048771995.1). NCBI lineage: Eukaryota > Metazoa > Chordata > Aves > Passeriformes > Estrildidae > Taeniopygia > Taeniopygia guttata. The sequence continues at coordinate 66,103,576 of NC_133063.1, read as the reverse complement.
GATGCAGCATGAAACCCCCTCCCCTGTATGCTATCTCATGAATAACAGCAGAATAACAGTTTTGTTTATTGAAGTTTTGTCTTCTTAGAGATTAAGATAGTGTGTAGAAAACAGGCATTGCTTTTACAGGTGCAAACAGGGGTCTTAAGCCCAAAAATTGAAAATAATTAGAAGGGTAACTGAAAAAATACTGATAATGAATAATAAGTAGAGCTATTTCTGCCATCTTGAATAATAAGTTATACCAGTGAGCAAATGTAAACTTAGACTTCTAGGGCTGTAGGACAAAGTTATTCTTTCTTTTGCTAAACAAATTCCAGAGTTAATTTGTAGAAACAGTTACTTTGATAGAACAGAGCCATCCCTCCTAATTCCTCTGATGTCTGTGAAATATATATAAATTTGTAAATTACTACATTCTGGTAGCCCATAAAAAAAGAGAATTTGTTAAATTCTCTCAAAAAAGTATTTTTGCTGAAATACAAGGAAGAAAGGTCTCCTTACTTAAAAGTTCATTGTAACTACTATTGTAAGCATTTTCTTTCCTCCCATAATCACCATCATATAAATGTTGACTCATGTAACTGATGTCATTTTTAAGGACTTAGTATTTAACCCCTCTTGACTTACTAGCACTTGTTGTGTTACTCTGACTATCTAAAAATAGGAAGTGCACTTTATTTAAGTTATATTTTATGTATTGCATGTGTTTATGTTGTTTAATGATGGTCACAAAATATCTGCAGAATTGTATCAAATGTGGTTATCAGTAATGATAATTCTTTTCCTTATTTTAGTCTTTTCCAAGTGCAAAGGCTACTCTTTGTTTTATAGATACTGGAAAGTTGAAATTAAACTTTGTCTTATGTTTTTTTTTTTAATTACCATGTTTTTTGTTTGTTTTTAAGGAATAGCACCAAATACAATGTTAGCAAAAATGTGCAGTGATCATAATAAGCCTAACGGCCAATACAGAATTTCTCCTGAGAGACTAGCAGTGCTAGACTTCTTAAAAGACTTGCCCATTAGAAAGGTAAGAGACACAAGGACATTTACTATTCTGTCAAGTAATGTTTTTATGTTCTAGAAGCAAGATTTTTACTGAAAATACAGAATTTTCTATGTAATCTTCCCTGTTGTGTTTGATTCAAATTTTCTTAGTAATGGATCTACAAATGGAAATTTTTCTCTATAATGTTAGATACTCTTTTCTAGGTGCCAGGTATTGGCAAAGTAACAGAGAAGATGTTAAAAGCCCTTGGAATTGTGACTTGCTCAGAACTTTACCAGCAGAGGGCGCTGCTTTCTCTTCTTTTTTCAGAGGTATCTTGGCGTAATTTCTTGGATATTTCCCTTGGTTTGGGCTCAACACATTTTGAAAAGTAAGCCATGGGGGTTTCTTCCTTCTGTGTTAACAGTTTTCTGAATGTTTCCTTGTGTATGTTACATACTGAATATATTATTTAATTGGCAAATACTACGGAAATACACTCGTTTCCTATATTTTTTCAAATGTCTGATGCCTGTTATTGTTATACTTATGTCTAAGATGCAGAAGCCAAACATGAAAAAACAAAGGTTTGTACAGCCATATCAAAATATGAAATCTAAACAATCTTGTCAGGGAAGTTATATGTAAGTGTATGTTAAGAAATCAATGCAAGATAACCTTATAATTATCAAAATAGCTGAACATAACTGAGATGTCCTGAGAAGAGTTGTACACTCTTTTTTCTTCAAAAACAATCCATATTCATTGCTGTTTATGATTATTGGATTATAAGGAAAATAACAAAGGTATTTGATCTTCTTTGGTGGTGAATTTTCAGGGAAGTTTCTGTCTCTCTTACCAGGATTATGTATTTTTAATATTTGGTGGAATAGAACTGAAGATTATTATATCCTTCTTAATATATGTTCTTTAAAGGTTGACTGCACTTTAATGGCTTTTAGCCTCCTTTTTAGGATGGGAGAAGTCACTCTTAGCAGTGCATTATATCTTTTTAACAATATTTGTCATTTCTAAGCCTGCCCTGGAGCCAAACATGTTCTTTAAAAGGACTGAAAACATAGCATTTTACTGTTCATTTAAATAAGAGCCTTAATTGTGTATTAATTCCTTTTTTAAAGATATTCCTTTCCACAGTAATGAAATTCTATTTTAAAGTAGCTGGATAATGATTTGATTTTATTAGAATTTCTAGAGTATTTTATGCACTTCTGAAAGACCTATTCTGTAACTGTAATTATTTTTGTAACTTCTCTGACAATAATCTTCCCTTCTTTTCATTTGCCTACAAAATAATATATGTAGTTAGCAGTTTGGAGTCCAGTAATGTGATAGCACAAATTTTTCTGTTGTTTTTTTTCTACCTAGAGTATAAAAATATTTTTGAAAATATACAGTAAGACTAACTTGGTGAAGGTGACTTGATAAAAGATAAAACACAGTTTTCAAAATACTTTTTCTGTTAATATATAAACAGACCTTGGACAGTCTTTTAAAAATTGGTACACTCTTTCTTCTTATTTACCCTAGTTAAGTGTTTTACAGCCTGGGATATCTCCCAGCACATTTTGAAAAAAAAAGGAGCATTTCAAAGGTTAGGAGTTTTAATGGTTTAATTGTTTTAATGTCTAAGAATTTTTTGGTCAGCACCAACTTGATTTCAGTGATTTTAGTTTAGAAAAAGCAAGCACTGAATGTATTAAAACCTGGGTATTTACGAAATAGTTAATCTTATAGTTATTGTATCTGACAATCTTCTCTTAAGAAAATCTGATAATACCAAATTTATTTTTTCCAATACTTGAAAAGAGAAGAATGACCTGAAATTGCTCTGAGGCATTTCCTTATATGCAGAAGAGTTGTTAAAGGATACTCAATTAACACTAAGAAGAAAGAAAGCAACAAACAAAAAAAGCTTTAACACATCAACTTTAAGCTGAACAATCTTTTAGACTGAAAGCAAGATATTTCCTCAGATAAAGGAAATATTCAAATATACATGTATGTATGGGATTCTAATAGCTGTACTTCACAGTTATAGCTGAGACAGAGTAGGATTTGTAGGTTTTGGTTTTTTCTTTTAATCTGACTCCCTCTGATATAATAGGTGAGTTCTGAGGGAATTTCTTGTTTGGTTGGTTTTTTAAACTTTTTTTTTTTTAAAGACACCTATGTCTGATCTATGTTTTTACTTAATCTACAGTATTTTTTAAGTTGTTCTTTTTACACTTGCTTAAACTTGATACACAATATTTGTAGAAAAAGTTAGCATCCAGACTATAGAAAAGACTGCTGTTAGTTATTTGAGCATGTTTGGTTGACTTTGAGTTTATTGAAAAGATAGCATTTCTACATCAAGAAAGTATAATAAAGTTTTTTTCTCTTTAAAGGGATGGAGAAAGAAAAAGTATGAGCACTGAAAGGTATGCTTCTTTAATATTGAAAAAATAGTGTTAACCATTGGAAGCACTAAATACCAAGTAATGTATTCTTTTATTAGTTATGTAATTTTATCGTGTATTTATTTAAACATGCACATACACAACAAGCTTGCTAAATCAAGATTCAAGCTTGCATTATTTTTTGTCCTGGGCTCCAGAACTCCATGGAGGTATATTTGTCAGTTTGAGTATTCTCTTATCATCCAATTCTGCTAGTGCTTTAATGCATCAAAATGATCTTTAAACCATAAGATAAGGTGGAAATATAGCTTGAATTTTTTTTTATCTGTTTAAGCTTAATGTCAATATCAGTGTAGTAGTCTGCAGTCACATGTATTTCCTAACTTAAATTTTTACCAGAGTAAAGTTCATTAAGAAGGTAGTTAACTTTTAAAAAATGAGTTCTGCCATGAGAATCTATAAAGCACTGTAGTAATTATCCCTATCATCATGTGTTTTTTTAGAAAAGGTGGTAAGAAAAGATGCTTAGTCCTGTCATTTTGAGACTTAATAGCTGTGAGCAGCTTAAATAAGCCCAATACTATTTTGGTACCATTACAGCTGAAAAATTTATGGCTTTAGTGTTTTGCTGCCTTGCAATCAGACAGATATTTTGGACATCTTTATAGTATCTTTCTGTATTGCTTTCTTCCTTTCTTTTTTTTCCTCAAATCGGAACAGTTTTAGACCAGAAATGTTTACAGGCTACTGAGATCATGAAACTAGTTTCTATGGGGGAAAAGACAACCCTGAAATAGCATTCTCTCTATCCTGTCCGTTTCAAGCCTTGGACTTCCACAACTTCTCAATCACTGCAGAATTGTCTAAATAGTATGAGTTACTCCTTGGATAGTGGTATGAGACCCACAGTGAAATACTCATCCAATTAGTTTGACAGTATGCAAACATTCTTAGGGGAATGTTAATCATAATAAAGGATGCCTTTTCAGTACAGTCAGATAAAACTGACTATAACTTAGAGATGTAAAATCCACTATAATTTTATTGACCTTACATTTGTAAATATAAAATTTGACATGGAATAATCTGTCTATGAGACTTTTCCAAAGCATGTGCTGTCTGTAAGTTTTGCTTTCCATTTCCCTTGAAACAACTTAATGTTGCTTTTCCTGTGATGTTATTACAGAAAAGCAAATGTGAAAGAAAAAGATAACACTAATTTCTGTTCCAAGAAGCTCTAGCAAAGGCAGTTTGCAACATTTTTGGCAGAAAGATAGCTTTTTCTCCTCTGAGACTAGGCATAATTATCCTAGTTGGCATCTTTTTCTTAGCATCTGCATTATTTATTTCTGATATTTGGCTCTGATGTTGACTTCCAGCTCCTGGCTTTCTTCTGATGTTATACAGTATGTACAAATGAGATTAAATGCAAATAACTTGGCTGGCTCTATGAATTCACTTACTGTTAGTATTCTGTCTTGCAAATACTTAAGCATTAATGACATTAAATTTGAATCATTTTCAAATAGTGCATGAAAAATTGAAACCAAATTATTTCATTATTTGAAGGACCTTTCAAACATTTTGCAAACAAAATATTCCCCTTAATAATCATTGTGCCTTGAAGTAAGAATTTTAACCTATATAACATTCTTTTGATTATAGTATTGTTTAACTGTATAAAAAATACTTTTAGATTGCAGACACTGAACATATTATAGGATTCATACTGAAAAAGATAATATTTTTGTCTTAGAACATTCAGTGAAATAAACACAGCAGAAGACCAGTACAGTTTGTGTCGCGAGCTCTGCAGAGACCTTGCTCAAGACTTACAGAAAGAGGGACTTAAGGTATTTATATTATTCAGGTTATTATTATTGAGCTTTTATTTTTTATTTTGTACTTTCATTATTAAAAGATGACTTGCAAAAAGATGTTTTGCACTCCCAACAATTCTATACAGCTTTAGAATAAATGCTTTCAGCAGCATCATGCCATGCAATCTATCTTCAGAAGTCTTAATTTTTTAATTTTCAGATGTTTAGGATGACTTATGCAGCATTTTGTTGTTGTGTGAGTGGCTATCTAGAAATATGTGTAGGATAAAAATTAAAACGAGTTTTGAAATATGAAAAATAAATCAAGTTGTTTGGCATGTAAACATTTTATTCTAAAACCAATGTTTGTAAGGGAATAATAGAGCTGGTTGTCCATAATCCATGCTTTGGTCAATTGTGGAATCCTAATGTATTTAAAACACTGTTTCTCTCCTGTATACATACAGGATCTAGTCAGTAGCCAGTTTTTTAGTTTAAAAACTTGACACGTGCCGAACTTGCTGACAAGTTATTCACACCATTCAAAGGTATCAATAGTAGAAACAGTCCCTTTATTCCTTCTCCCCAGATACCTGTTTTTCACTTGGAAAGAGTAAATATTTGCTTTGAAAGTCTTACGGTAATGTACGGGATTATATTTAAGACATAAAATAATTGTTAATCTTCTTCAGCCATAAAAGATTATCTCAAAAGATAGGTTGAAGGGGAAGTGATGAGCTAAGGAGGACAAAGGGTTAAGCTTACAAAAGCACCAAAGAGAGTGCTAGTTACTTACATTTGGACGGACATTATAGAGCACACAAATTGAGAGGTGCTGCCAGGGAAATACCAGTGCCAAACACAAATACTGTCTGTGGTTGTGACAGCACTGTGCAGGAGGAAGTAGTTTTTCTATTAATCTGTAATGAGGTATCACTTTTGTGTTGTTCATAGTTAGGATATCTGGCACTGAAAATTTCCATATGAGGAAATAATTTTTTTAAAGTGGGGTAGAAGTTGCATCTGTAGCCAAAATGTGAACTTAATGTGAACTGTGCCATATATGACATACATTTTAAACATTTTTTAAATTGTATTTTTTCCTAGGGTAAAACTGTTACACTGAAGCTTAAGAATGTGAACTTTGAAGTTAAAACAAGAGCTTCGACTGTGCTGTCTTCTGTTTCTACTGAGGAGGAAATATTTACTGTTGCTAAAGATCTGCTAGGAACAGAAATCAATAGTGTTGCTCCTCACCCTCTTCGGATAAGACTTATGGGTAAGATATTTCAAATTCATTCTTCCTTTTCAGAGTTAGGAAATCTGATAGTGTTTTGAAATAACACACCGTACTTTAAAGTAAAACTGGTATTAATGCATATATCCTTTTTCTACTGCTGGTAATTTTTGCAAAGTGAACAGATCTGTGCTGAGTAATTTAGGAAGTTTTACTAATGAGTGCTGAATGGTGACTTAGGAAGTTTTACTAATTGAGGTGGTACTTTTTTATGCAACAGCTATCACATCATCGTGACGGTAGAAACTTGAGTCATAGCAGTGCTTAATTCTGCTGCTTTAAATGAGCTTTTAAATCTGCTTTGCACCACAACAACAGAAGCGCTTACAGATCTGAAAGTACAGAGTTCTGGAGGAGATGTGAACATTTCTGATGACAGTAAGCTCTGTGTTTTGACCCTGAGACATGTTTCAGGTGCTTATGTGTTCTGCTTGAAAACATTGAGCGGTATATAGTTTACTTGACTAAGATACTAGAAAGTGAAGAAAAATGTTTTGATGGGTGAAGTTCATGCAAAACTTTCAGACTGAATTCTATGTAACAGTATTTATAACTTTGTGCTATAATGCAATGAGTTAAAACTTCAGAGTAATAAAATTAACAATATTGTTGGATTAGTCCTTGGGCCTGATAAAATTGTATTGACATTGTGATGCATTTGGAAGTAGTCTAGCATTTTCTTATAGATAAATTTTGCCTTTATTGAGTGAATGTATACCTCAAAAGGGTTTAACTAGGAGTTAGTATCAAGTTTCATATAATTATTATTATAAGTTTCTTTTTCATCATTAGGTGTACGAGTATCAGGATTTCTAACTGAAGAAGAAAAGAAATACCAACAAAAAAGCATTACAAGTTTCTTAAAATCAGGAAAAGAAATTGGTTTCCTTAGGCTTCAGCCAGAGAAGGCCAACCAGAAGTATTTCACAAAAAATTCAGAAGCTCATAGAGGGAGTTTTTTTGATCAAAAGCGAGCAGCAAGACAACTAAACAGTGAGAATATTTCTCCAAATGAAAGCAGAGGTAAGCAGCTCTTTCAGGATGATAAATCACCTGCAAATTTTATGGAAGAAACAAAGAAAGTCGCAGATTTACAGAATTCTAATGCTTGTAAGATCTTCACCTGTCCTGTTTGCTTTGAGAAGCAAAGCAGCAATAATTTGGAAGAACTTAATAGACACATTGATGAGTGCCTCAGTGGGATGTGTGTTAAAGATACTGTGGAAATATCCAAGAACGACAGTTCAAGAGAAAATACATCTAACTTTCTTCCACAATTTAAAAATGAGTGGGTTGTTAAATGTCAAAATAATAAAACAGATCAATTATCAGGAACAGACCAGTCTGCATGTGTATCTGACAGCTCTACTGACAATAGCACAGAAAGATTTAGTCAGATACCTGATAAATCTCCCAGCAAACGACAGCCCAGCAATCTCAGTGACATTGCTAGAAAAGTGTGTATGAAACAGTGTTTCTTCCCCAAACAAGTATCACAAGACAATGAAGACCATTTTGACAAGACTGAAGATACAGAAGGAGCTAGTTCATCCTGTTTCTTTGAAACCAAAGAAGACAGTGTTCTTGTTTGTCCAGTTTGTAATTCAGAACAGAAAACTACCAGTCTTACAGCATTTAACAGGCATGTTGATGTCTGCTTAAATAAAGGCCTTATCGAGGAGCTGACAGAAAAAGAGGATTTTCCTACTAAGACTTATAATATGGAAAACTCAAACAGTTTTCTCTCTGGTAAGTATATGCACTAGTATATGTTTAATTATTAGAATTGTCTGTATTTGCAATTAAGATACTTTGGCAATGATGAACTTTGAAATTTTTTTCTCAACAAGCTTATTTAAGTAAGGCCTATATAGGAGTGAACATTTTTATTTAAAAAAGTATCAAATTGATTTTCATGACAAACTAGATTTATGAATGTGATGTTAATTTGTCAGTACCCTCCCACCTGCCACAAAAGTGACACATTAATTACTACTTATTTCTGGAAATTGTATGTTGGTTACACTCAACCATATTCAGAAAGGTGTTTGTGAGGCCACTAGATTAAAATGAAAATCAATGAGAACATCATCAACCTTTATTGTTTCAGATTCAGTTAACAGAGTGGCTTCATTATATCATGTGCTGGCAAAAATAGAGATGAGAACTATTGCCTAAAGGAAGAAACTTCCAATTCTGTTTTATAGCTAATAAAATATATCACATAACTTCACCTGTAACATGCCACAGGACTATCATTCATGTTTTCTGAAGTAGTTCCTCTTTTTGACAAAGAGTTCATCTTCAGCCAGATTAGAGTGCATATGCAGGTAGTAAAGTATCTGCTTAAAGTAGTCCCTAATCTATTTTAAGAACCTTATAAAAAGAAATTAAAATGCTAATGTGTTAGAATTTTCATAAAACAATTAAGACTTAAAATAAGAATATTTTACAAGAAAATTTTCAAAGTGATATTGCTATTACATGTGCAAACATGTTTTAATTTAAATGGAAGACTTACTTTAGGTGAAGTTTCTTTTCTGCTCCCTGGAGTATAAAAAAATTAAAACCATGATTTTTAACTACCATCTTGAAAATCAACTACATTATGCTGAAATATTTCTGCAAAGTGTAACAAGATTCAAAGTAATTGCTTATAATTCAGTAACATAAAGGCTTTTTGGTTTTCTCTTTTAAAAATGGTAATATAAACTACAGTATTCAAGTTGAAGATAATAAAATGCTATCTGCTTGAGATAGATTAGATTTTTAAAAAAGTTCTTCCATCGATGTAGTTTCTGAAGCATTCTTTATTGAAGTAACTAATTTTGGTTGTTTTCAATTACTTTTAAGGAGGTTTAAGCAAAGGACAGCAATGCACAAATCCATCACAAGGAACAAAAAGGTAAGTGTTTTTTGAAAGTCTGAGTATCCAACTTGTTTTAAAATAATGAAGTCCAGAAAAACATTCAGTGTGGTAAAACCTGAGTTGGTATGCATTATGTATTTTAACTTCTTACTGTTTTTTTTTTCCTCCCTCTTTGTTTAACCCTAGGTCTGGACTAACAGCTTCACAGTCAGTATCAAAAAAAGCCAAGTCAAGCAATTCCAAACATACAATTAAAATGTTTTTTAAATGATTGTGTAGCAATGTGTTCTATATGAAGCCTTACATGGAGTTTTATGACTGCAAGTTAATTTAGCATTGGCAGTAGGCTGGATTCAGGTACCTGTGTAACAAGAACATGATGTCTGAGACAGAGAAGAGATAAAATGATTTTTTTTTTCTTTTTCTTTATTTTATTTTCTTTGGAGAATAATACTTTTTTCCCCACTTGTTTCCAAGAATCAAAATTTGCTAGCACTTTGATTTAGCTCCCTAGAATACCCAGGAATCATTAGCTAGGGTGCCCCACTGTACTTGCTGAAGGCCCTCTTCCCACACCTGAACTTCTGTCTTCCCTATTGTAAAAATAAAATTATGAGTTTAACTGTGTGATAACAAAGAAGAGTTGAGTGGCTCGATTTCAGCTAATGTCTGTCTTCATAGTGGACACAAAAATGTGTTTGTCTCACAGTTACACAGGATAAGAACAAGAACTGAGAGCACTATCAAGCTTTCATTGTTACTGAAAATTATTTCAGTAAGAGTTGATTGACCAGATCTGAAGAACTCATCGTGGTGAGATAAACAATGACTTCACTTACTTAAAAAATGTTTAAAAATCTGTTGATTGAGATGATTCCTCCAGGATATTCAGACAAATGCTGTTTGATCTCTGGCCTTTCTAAAGGGACTGAGATTTTTTTTACAGTTTGAAATTGTTACCAATGAGTAGCACTAAATTTATTCTAAATAAAAGGTTCCATGGTGCAATATTAATGGATTATGTGCAAGTACAAGATAATGAACCTTCTTATTGTTTAGCTATCTTTCTCTTTTAAGTTACTTTGTATTTCTGAATAAATTGTCTTCTGTGAGTGCATATGTGGAAAGAGGAATGTAAGTGCAAATATTTAAAATGGTCTGTTTAGATTTTTTCTGTTCACACCAAATTTTTTAAAGGTGTTTTATTATAATTAAGTATTTATCAGACAAATAATTTATTATAACAACATGTTTCTTAGAAGTTATACAAACAATGCCAAGCCCTGTAGGAAATACAAATTGCTTTTTCAACTGCAAGGTCTTTTAAAGATGTGGCTGCTGTAGAAGCAACTATTTTGTTGTTCAACTGTAATGGGATTTGCTTGTTTTTTAAACAAACAAATGTACACATGGTGTGTATTAAATGCCCAAGCCAGTTCAGAATATGTTTCCAGAATTGCTGGAATGATTACACCATCTCTACCTGCTTATCTGTTTGTTTGTCAGATGCCACTGTACCCACACCTCTGTCATTTGAATTCATGTCAGTGCTCCCTTATCTGCTTCGGACCAAATCAGCTGGACTAGTTCAGACTGTAAATTGATTCAGTCAAATTTTTCAAACTGGGTCAGTGAGCACTCAGCATGAGCTGTTCTGTTGACGTACATGGGAACTTCTGGTAGGAAATACATAAAAGCAGCTGACGGAGCGTAAGTCAACTAACTGCTGTTTAGAAAGTGAACACCTTTCCCTTTTTTGGTTTGTACCTCTGATTCAATAAAGTGTAGAATGTAAGTATTACCTTGTCATGGTGTATGTATCTTTAAAACATCTATTTTTACATAAGCATTACATAGCAAAAAGTAAGCTACTCTTACGTGCTTGAAAAAATAAGTTAGTTGGCTTAGCCTCAAAAGTTGCCTTGCCATTTGTTTAACAGGGAAGCGTCATAGAGTTATCCTAGTGTCATGAAAAGGTTGTAGATGTGTCAGTATTAATGTGAAAATAAAACTCATAGTTTGACTGTAAATTATTTATTACAATTCCATTTTGTGTTGACCCTAGCTGGATGCCAAGCAGCCACCAAAGCTTGCTCACCTCTGCAGCTGGACAGGGAAGAGAAAATATAATGAAGGGCTTATGGGTTGAGATAAGGACCAGGAGAGATCACTCATGAAATATCATCATGGGCTAAGCAGGCTCTAATTAGATAATGTAAAAAATTTGTCTAAATTCAATTAGATGAATTGAATTTATCACTAAAAAAAAATGAGAGCAGGCTGAGAAGTAAAAGAAGATCTTAAAAACACCTTTCCCACATCTGTCTCTCCTCAGCTCTGCCTCCTCCCCCAGTGGCACACAGACAGGGAATGGAGTTTATGCTCAGCTCCTCACACCTTGTTCCTGCTCATGGAGAGGAATGTTCCCCCTGCTCCAACATACGGGATCCCTCCCATGGGAGACAGTTCTCCATGAACTTCTCCAGCATGAGTCCATGCCATGGGCAGCGCTCTCTGTGAACTGCTGCAGTGTGGGTGACTCTTCCATGGGGTGCAGTCCTCCAAAGACAGGCTGCTGCAGTGTGGGTCTCCCACGGTGTCACAAGTCCTACCAGGAAAGCTGCTGCAGCATGGGCTCCTCTCTTCACAGGTCTGCAGGTCCCCGCTCTGGTGTGAGCTTCCCATGAGGTCACAGCCCCTCTCAGACATCCACGTGCTCCAAAATGGGACTAAACTTACTTTCCCAGGATTGTTTTTTCTTTCAGCTGAGTTACATTCACCTACTGGAAGTACAGGTGGTGAAATTGCCGTATCAGACTGGTATATCAATTGTAAAGATTTTTTTATATCACAGCCTCTATATACCAGTAATATTTAAAGACGATAAGAACTGTTAAATCTCTTGATCTAAGGTAAGCAGAATTTGAGCAAATAGTTTTTGTATCCAAATTCGTTAAATTTACAAACTCTTGAGTTTTTTAGATTAATTTTATTATGGACAGGTATGGTGTTAGTCATCTTGGAAAATAATGTGATTGTGGAATTTAATTTAAGAAGAAACTACAGAAAGCAACTCCAATGTATCTACAACTGTGTGAGGCTGGATACTGGTGGTTCTGCTTTCTTGGAACTACTTTTGCTATATTTATATTGAAATAGAAATATGAAAGGCTATTTTTAAAGTAAAATTCAATGTAGTCCTTAAAAAAATTATGCCCTGTTGCAGAAAAATTGTTGTCTATGTGAAAGGAAATACCAAAGACCAAACTCATAATGGATGTCAGGATAAGTTGAGAAATAGGTAGGTTAGATGGATCTCAGTATGTCAGTTCATAGAACCTGAACCTTTGGGGATGTGTGTTTTGGTTTTGATGGGACTTTGACAAAAGCAAATGCAATCAGTTTTTACCTAAAATTGAAGAGTTTTATGATTGGGTGAACTGCTACCACATGTGCATAGTTATGTACAAATTTATGTCAGAAGCACTTCAGTCTCTCACATCCTAAGGCTGTGTGAAGCATGCAGGAGTGCAGGGATGGTCACCCTTTCCTGTCCAGTGAACACTGGTTACAATTATGAGAATAACTCCCAAAAATGGTCTTCAACCTGCATAGAGAGCTCCATGACTACATCCACCTGGCCCCAGGCACCCCATCCAAGCTGTGATACCTCTGTGTGTCTGTATTCATGTGCTTATGGCATGGCTTTTCGAAAGTTGTCTGGTGCAGCGGAAATACCTTTTGTCTGATGTGTGCGCTTGAGCGGGCTGATTGCTCCTGGCACATACGGCTAGCCACTAGTGAAGACGTGCGGGGGATTGGATGGGTAAAGGATGATCCCGTTCAGTGCCTAGCCACTGGCAAGAAATGTAGTGTATTTAGTGCTTGGTTTCTCTGAAAACAAACTCCTAAAGCTGCTCCACAGCTCTGCCCCTTCGCGCGGCGGTGTCCTGGCAGCAGCGGCGTGCTGCGCTGGTGTGCCCGCAGGGGTGCGTTTGTCCCGGCTGCGGGTGCTGTCGTCCTGGGAACCGGTTTCTCAGGCAGCCGGGACACCTCCCTCGGCACAGCGGCCTGCAGCCCTTTCCTTTGGCTGAGGAGGAAGCAGGAGCGTCGGCAGCAATGAAGGGCCCGAGCCGCCTGCTCCGCGGCGGGGAGGAAGCCGCGCAGGGAGCCGCGGCAGCGAGCCACGGGGGCCGTGAGTCCGCGGGGCTGCAGGCGAGACCGCCCGGGCAGCGCAGCCCCCGGGCAGCGCACGGTCTGCTTCCCGCTCTGCGGCCGGCACAGCCCTGCCTTCCCTGGGGGCTGGCCCCGTTAGGGCTGCTGGGACCCAACCAAACCTGCTTTCGCCTTGATCGGAGAGCAGAATGAGCGGTGGGGGTTGGGAAGGGCAACGTTGAGCATGAGTTGTTATACATGTGGTAAAAAACATCAGCAAATGTGTGGATGTGAGACTGGGAGCTGGGCTTTGGAATGTGGTGCTCCCAGGGGCAAGTCCTACAAATTGCCCACTGCTGTGCTTTAACTTCTCCTTTGAACTGCTCTGAGAGGGTTCACTGGTATTAGTCACGTCCCTGGACCTGAGCATCTGCCACCAGTTTCACAGCCAATCACCCAGTTTTGGGAGACACACAGAAATCACAGGATCTTGTGCTCGTAAATACAACCCAGTGATGGGGTCTCCAGCTTTCAGCCTGCAATCCAGTCTGTGAAAGAACTGTAGTTAGTGAAAACAGGTGATTTGTGGAAACGAAGTGGTAGTTGCCAAACCCTGCTTGGCTCAGTCCTGTGATCACGGCGTAACAGCCAGGAACGATTATCTTGGGCTGTGATTCTTGCTCCAAGGCTGGAAAAGAGGGCAGCAAAAGAAAATAACTACTGAAATATCACCACTGGACTCAATGGCTTCTGGACAAGAGAGAAAATAAAGCTTCATTTTTTGTTAGAACAGCAAAACTGTCCTTCCTGATGCATATACAGTAAAGAAACATCATTTTATCTTGTTTTTGAAGGCCGTGTTGAGTAAAGCCTTGAGGTTGTTCCTACTTGTCCTGAGATGCATTTATCTTTGCATCCTCATGTTAGACAGCAGTCAGCAGGAATGAAGTTGGCCTTATTGTAATTAATTGTTGCTAATTAGTGCTGTATCTTTTTTCCCACATTTGTCATAAATTTGCCTTGAGCAAGGTATAGCCTTTGACCATTGGTTTGAAATCAAGTTAGTAGAAAGCTCTGTTGGATACTTCCTAAGGTAACAACTATGAAAACTGGGACTGAGGCATTTAGTCTTCAAAGATCACTGTTCATAATGATGATTTTGCTGTCAGCCATGCTCCTTGTCACAAATGCCAGGAGACTGGGAGAGCGTTTTTATTTGCAAATGATTTTCCCTTCCTTATGCCTGCATGTCATCGTACAAACAATACATACACTGGTGGTTCCCAGAGAAGTTTGGAGGGATGATTATTTTATTAGAGGCACTTGGATAATTTCTTTGGGAAACTGGAAACACCTTTGCAAGTACTCAGTTTAATTTCTGATTAATTTTGTACAGTAAAAATGTGATTATTCTTCCTGGGATGATAGCCACAGGGAACATATAAATGCAATTAAGTGAATGCCATCCTGATTTTCCTTAGTATGCTCTGCAGTCATAGTGCCTCAGGCTGTGTCCTGATTAGGCATTAATGAACTTAGATGTAATATAGTAGGATGAACTTGCCTGAGAGGGCTGTAAGGAATAGATAATTCCTGTAGTTCCTGGTCCAACAGAGTGGTGCCTCCTTGGTGATATCATTGGATAAGTGGCCTTCAGCCCAAAATAGTCTAGACAGAAGACATCTAATTATCTTTTCAGTGTGACATCCTATTGGATTAAAAGTATGTACTAATATTTTTTGCAACTGATGTAACTGCTACACTATTTTCTTTATAGTTATTACATATGTTACAAAAAAAAAACATGAAACATATTCTGACCTCCAGCTAAAGGAGGTCAGACACTGGAATTTTACTTTTCAGGGTTACTATCAGACACTGGAATTCTATTTTTCACAGTTACTGAATGTGTCTTCCTACTTCAGCTGACCAAACAGATGCTAATTTTTGGATTGGGACATTAAAGGAAGGTCTCCATTTAAAATTGTTTTGGTTTGTTTTTCCAGTCATGTCACACTGTTTGGTTACTGCTTTGTATATTTTGTGTTTTGGTGGTATGCTTTAAAACAGAACAATTTCTCAAAGAATAGGAAATAAGTGCTGAAGTTTGTAGCATTCACTGCTATGCCTATGCAGTAATTTGAGATGCAATTAAATACTAAGAGCTTCATAAACAAACTGTTCTTGTGAGTGCCAACTCTGGCAATCTATGTTGTGAAAAGTCTCCCTTTAGCTGCACTTAAAAGTTGAAACTAGAAATATCAGCCAGATGTCTCTAAAGGAGAAAAACCTAGTAATTAAATGCTTTGATGATAAGAAGCAAGTGGTTCTCATAACACCTAATCAGTACAAAGAACAGAAAGTGTAAACAGTATCATCATCCCTTATGTTGGTTATGGCTACTTTTTTAATAATACAGGTTTTTTTATCATGTTTTCCCACAGTACTGCCAGATGAGAGAGAATTTCAATATGCTGCTAAAATGAACAATTTGGATACCATGGAAAAGCTATTTAAAAAGAATGTTGACATAAATGCTGTAGATACTGTGAGTATAAAGTGCCTGACAGATAACTGATGTGAAGGGTGACTCCTTGGGGTTGATGGGGGAATACCAGCATGCCCCCTCAGCTGCAGGAGTGAGGTGCAGAAGTGCCCTCTAGGACCTGATGAAGAAATCACTTCATACAGCCATTATGAACATTACAGCTTAACTTGGGTTTTTCAGTAGTCAGTGTATCACATTGGGAACTAAGGATTTCTCATTTGTGCCCCTGCTCTAGTGTTTCCTCAGAGCTCTTTGGCAACTAATTTCTTGAGTTCTCCATTTTTATGAGTGGGATGACTTTACCTCACAGTCATTTTAAGAATGTATTCATGCTGCTAGCATTACAAATTTCTAAAAAGAAGTATTGCTCTTTGGTTTGCATGGAACTGTGTGAGCATTCTACAATGTCCTCTGACTCCAACCTGAGCTCAGAGTTCAGATTTACCCTAGATATACAAAAATGCATTTCCTATGCTGACTTCAACACCAGGCTTAAAATCTGAGGATATATACTTCACAGTAGCTAAATATAGCATTGTGTTCCACATGAGAGGTAGTTCAACAGCAACCAAGCAGTCATGATATTAATCTAGGATTTTTGTGTAACAGTGTCCTCTCAATAGCTACATATAAATCATCTACCCCTTAGTATCCAGTGTTACTGGGTTCTGAAAAAATTTGCCTCCCATGCCCACATGCATTTTCACTCACTGGGGAATTTAGAAGATAGTATAGTGCATTCCTTGATTTGCTTATGAAACAGACAAGGAGACAAACATTTCCTCTGAGCACACTTCTCTTGAATACTGAGAGTGTCAATTGAATTGCACTCTAAAAGGTCACTTTAAAACAGTTCTTTCTTCCTTCTTGCTTTCCAGAATTCAGAAAGTTAAAAAAAATACATTTTCAGTTCAGTAGTTTGAAACTTTTCTCTGTCATCCTTAAATTAGATCTATACTATGAGAGAGTTACTAGCACAGCTGCAGAGGCATTGTGCTTTGGTTGGTTATCCTAGTAGGGATGTAGCTTATGCTGGCAAAGCCTCTTTTTTTTGTTAATGTTGATCATTCCTGCCCCTGTACTCTCAAGCTAAATAAGAAAGGCTGTCAAAAGATGAGCTTTTTGATAGTACTCTTTCTGTAGTACAAGAGGCTTTTTTCTTACATAAATACACATCATAAATCCCACCTTTTTATTCCTTTTGATGCATATGATTGTAAATTCAAATTTATACAATTCAGGTGATCTTCAGAGAAGCTAAGAAAGCAAATCCAAACTGAATTTTAAAATTAATTGGTTAAATCTCTTATACATCTTTGTATGGAAACTATTAGTCACTAATGTTAAACCTAGTTATGCCCACTTTAACTGAATGCAAAACTCTCTCCAATAAAATTTTATTCAATTTAACAAATCCCTTTTAAATATATACCACTAATAACTTTATCAAAGTCTTCTTCAGAAGCACTGAGCCCATTTACCTCTGTGAAATTACTCACTGTTTGCAAGGTGGTAGCTTTCATTTACGTAGATGATGACTCAGTATGGGAAGGTGACTAACACTGAGTGAGGGAGAAATATTAGCTTGCATTGCAGAGGTTTAGTCAAAAGCAAGGAGGATACCAAAAGCAAGACTAACTGCGTACATACAGACCTCAGCTATTCAAACAACACCATGCAATAATATAATAAACAAGGATGCTTCTTGTACTGCACACACCTCCCCTATATAGTGTTTGACTGCTTCATGCCATTTTGACATTTCAGTGAAAGGACAATACTATGTAGACTAACAAAATATATAGATAAAGATCAAGTGTGACTGTTGAAGGAGAAGTATGAAAAAGTATATATTAACAGGCACATTTGGTAACAATCAGAGAATTCCAAAAGCCTGACCACGTGTACAGGGAAAGAACTGTATTACAGACCTGACAAACAAAGCTTTATTTATTCCAGCTGAAGCGCACAGCGTTGCATTTTGCTGTTGCAGGAGGCCATGTGTCCATGGTGGATTTTCTTCTTCATCACAAAGCTAGACTTGACATGGCAGATCAGGTAAGCTGGCTTACTTGTTTTGTTTCACATGTATAGGAACTCCTTTGATTAAAAGCAGATAATTTTCTTGTGCTCCCAATTGTGCAAAAATTAAGAGCTTGCAGTAAAAACGTTTTGCTTAGAACTGCACATATTTGTATGAAAAAAGCATTTTTAGAAGAAAAACACATTGCCCGAAGTACTGGATAACTTGAATACCTGAGTGAGCACGAGGCACCTCTCTTAGCCAGGTCACAGTGTTTACGATACAGCCAAGGACATTATTTGCCTTGTGTGCTGCAAGAGCACACTGCTGGCTCATGTTCAACTCGGTGTGCACCAGGACCCCCAGGTCTTCCTCTGCTTTTCAGGCAGCTGTCCCCAGCCAGTACTGGTGCCTGGGATTGCTCCTCCCAGGGGCAGGACATTGCATTTCCCTCTGCTGAATTCTTGCCAGGCCATATCTCCAGCCTGTCAAGGTTTCCCTGGATGGCAGCACACCAATATAGTCTATCAGCCATTTGTCCCTATTTAATATCAAGTTTGCTGTGGGTACCTTCTGCCCATCATTAATGCAGATGTTAAATAACTTTTCCACGATGGATGCCTAGTGCATTGCTTGTGACTGCCTCCAGCTATTCATAACTTGGAAGGTTTTCCAAGACAGGCTTTTAGGCCACAACCACAAATTTTGCTGAAGCCTAGATTTATCTTATTGCCTGCATACCAGGTATATAATCCATATTGCCTGCATACCAGGTACATAATCCATATTGCCCTCCACTGTTCTCCACTGCAATTTCTGCAAATATGGGAAAGACTGGTAAAGTGGAATGAGTCCCATGCAGACCCTCTAGGATGATTAGAAGTGCAGAACAGGGTATATGAGGAGGTGTCCTAATATCCAACCTAAACCTCCCCTTACACAGCTCCATGCCATTTTCTCTGGTCCTGCCAGGTCAGTGCCCGCCCCTCCACTTTCCCTCGTGAGGAGGTTGTGACTTCAGTGAGGGCTCCCCTCTGTCTCCTCCAGGCTGAACAGACCAAGTTTGCTTCTCATATGGTTTCCCCTCAAGGTCCTTCACCATCTTTGTGTTCCACCTTTGGACACTCTCTAATACCTTTATATCCTTGTATTATGGCACCCAAAACTGCCCGCAGCACTGGAGGTGAGGCCACAGCAGCACAGAATTGAAGTAGTCCTTTTGTTTTTAAGATGCTAAAAACACAGTTTGTTTTTTCCTATGAGAAAAAAAAAAAAAAGTTTTTAGAGAATTTGAGAAATGAGAACATTAAAAAGAGGCCTAAATAAAAAATTATGGTGACTTGTGGAAGTATAGTCATTGCATATTGTCACTTGAAACGTCATCCACTGCACCCAGGACTATCTATCTACATGGTTTCTGGAGAGAGAAAATAATTTCCAGGTAGATCTTAATCCCTCTGTTGTAAAATGGGATCTGTCCTTCTTTAGGGATGCCAGACCTTCTGTGAAGAAGTGAGACATTTATCTAGGTCTTTCTCTATTGCATTTAGCTTATTTTAAGTGAGATGAATCCCACCCACACTGTCAGGTGTTCATATTGCTTTTCTAAAAGCCTGCAGACTGGTACCCACTAATACACTGAATCAATCAAAAAGATTTAAAGAAATTTGGCTTGAGGTATTTTGGTGGTAGTTTCTGCCTTTGTAATTTTATTTGACGCACGGCCTGACAGTGATTCATCTTGCAGCCTGGACTGGAAATCTGGATATAATGTGAAAATTAGTTAAAGCAGGTGCTGATCAAAAGGCTAAGAATGAGGCTTGTTGATGACAAATGTAACCAACCCTAAACATGTTTATGTTAGGAAAAAATCAAACATTCTTACAGACTGACTTACCATTTTTCAGGAAGGAATGAACGTACTACATTTTGCAGCTCAGAGCAACAGCATTAAAATAGTTGATTATTTCCTCCAAGATCTTAATGTGAATGACTTGAACAAACCTGATGGGGTACAGCATGTTTCTGTTTACTTCTTTGATGTAATGAGGCTCTTGTTTCGGGGGAAACAATCTTGACTTGGGGAATTTCAATGAATTTTACTTTATTGACAGTTACATATACTTTTAATTACTGACTTGGATGCTGAGAAACCGGTAAAAGAAGCAGCCAGACAAGCACTTAATGGCAACACCTTTCCTCCCTCTTTGCCCAATTCAGTTGGACTGCAGACACCCTCTGCTGTCCTTGCTTTTGCTGCGTCAGTGATGCTCAGTCGTGGTAAAGCAATAGGAGGCAGAGGAGGCTGGGCTCAGTCCCCAGTCAATTCCTTTTTTTTCTGCTCTTTGCTTCTTACTATTTTCCTCTGCTCCAGAAAACTGCTTGCATGGGCTGCAGTCACCTGTGGATGTACCTTCCCCTGTGTCTCCTTCCTTGCATTTTCTTGTGTCTCCTGCTGCATCCCTTGTGTATCCTTCCCACAGCACTGCCCAGCCATTCTTACATAGAAGCATCATTTGGTTCTGTGGTGGAGTTAAATGCTGGCACATCATGGGGCAGTTTGATCTACATGGAGCCAGCTGAAATGTCTGTGCCCAGCACAGGGCAGCCTCTGACATTTCCCACACAGCTCATCTTCACAGACCCCTGCCCTTACCAAAACATGCCAGTCATGGCCAACATGGACATGTTTCACCAATGCAGAACACAGAACTCTGTGCAGCTATCCTCCAGAGGTGCACTGACTCTCCAACAGTGCCTTGTCCTCATGAGGTTTTCTATGTTTTTAATTTTAATTTCCACAATGTTGGGATCTTGTTTTGAAAGTCTATGTCGCTAAGTCAGATATTTTATCTTGACATGAGGAAAGCTTACTCCCATGAGATTTGACACCTAAAGAACAAATCTCTCTTTATTTTTCCTGAGTTTCTTGAATTTTATTGACCCAAGGGTGCAAAATTCTGAGTTCTTTTTACAAATGACATGTCTGACAAAACAGAGTTAATTTAATAAAACATACCTTTAGGCCTGGGAAAGGAAAGATGAGAAGGACCTTCTCAACCACCTGTTGAGGTTGCATCATAAGTCTCTACTAGGTGCATGCATTTTTTTTTTTCTAGACATTTCTGTAGACACCATCAGGCATGATGTGAAGCCATTTTACCTAGCTGGTTATATGCCTTAACGTCTTGAACAATGGTATGGTTTTGTGTCAGTTGAGTTTGTAAATGATTTGAAAAGTTTCTGTTAGTTTCAACACTACCAAAACCCCCTGCAATGTACAGTGCTAAATTCAGGCCTCCTGGATGAAACTTCTGAGACATGTCAGTTTTGGTCTCTGCTACCAGAATTTGGGTCAAACAAATTCACCCATGGAAATAAATTTTGTCATTTCTTTTCTGCCTGTTTCTGAGCATCCTCAGACTTTTAATGACACAGTTATTTTAATTATTTTCATACTGAGGAAAAAATAGGATTAAAAATTTTTGAGTGTATTTTCCATGTTTTTACAATTTCTTAACAGTTTTTATATATTTTATTCAGGATATGAAAAATGTATGATCTGTTTGTATACACTAAGTATAATTCTAACTACTGCTCTTTTATGTATCTACTATTGTGTTAATCTCCTTAGTCATATGATATATAAATTTTATGTAGGATACGTATTTACATATGCATGTCATATATCTAGTAACTAGAAGTTAAGTATTTCTACTTTCTGTAACACTGTGTTTATTTCCATAATTGTTTTCTAGAAAGGTAAAAAGCCATTTCTTCTGGCCTTTGAAAAAGGTCATGTTGACATGATAAAAAATTTGATTGCTCTGAAGCTATTTACATCTGAAAAAGATGAGATAAATGTTTCTTTTCCACAGAAGTACAACTACAAATGTGCTTATGAAAGATTATTTTGTTTCACTGTGATTATTATACAATCAAATATCTGAGTGCTCTGTATAGATGTTACAGAGATATATGGGACCAATAAATATAAAAGGATGCTGATTTTTTTTAGTGGTTAAGGGAAGGCAGTGGGATGATTGCCAGGAGACTTTTCCATACACATTCATAATTTATGCAAAGCAAGACTAGCATATGCTGTCTGCTGAGAGAAGTGGGGAAGCCTGGTGATACAGGTGTCAGGCTCTTCTGGGAGATCAATTTCTCAGTATTTCACTCTGTGTCTGTGTCACTGTGTGACCAATTTTTCAAAGGTGTTTAAAAGCTTCAGGATGAAAATAAACACCTATAAATTCTTTTTCAGCAGTACCTTTACACTTCAATCTGATTGAGTTTTTTTGACACTCTATTTTAAGGTATCTTAGTAATTTTCGAAGTCTGCTCTTAAATTTATTTTTCCTCACTTTACTATTTCTGGAATGAGCAAGTTAGTATTTCTCTGCATCTGAGACATTGTAAGGACAAATACATTAAAAATTGTGAATATGTCAGATACTGCATTTACAGAACCACATAAGTAAGCACTCAGAAAGTGATGTTGGATTTCTTTCTTTTCTGGTAATAGTTTAAAAGCTGCAGTGCCAACCAGAACTCTGCTATGCTAAGCAGTTTGTCAGCAGAGGTTGAAAGATGTCATTGTCCCAGATATCTAGCAGCTTAAAGGTGTCAACAGCACCAGGAGGTAAATGCTGTGGTCCTGCAAATTAAGTAAGAAGACAGGACAGAAACTCATCTCCAGGGTCACCAAACTAAATCACACTGTAACCATCAATGTTAAAAAGGATTCCCACATCTTCCCACTCAATGCTGTGAATGAAAAACTGTTCTGGACTCTCATTTTCCTGAGAGTTAGGATTCTTCTAATTTTTTTTGCCATTTTTATACTATTTTGTATGCTTACATTTTCTTTTAGTTCAAAAGCTGTGGCTCTGCCTGAAGTTGTTAGTTGCTTTTTTTTTCTTGGTGGTGTGGCGTGGTGTTTTGGTTTTGGTTTTGTTTCTGTTTTGTGTTTTTTAATTTTCTGGAAAGAAATTGCACTGACGGTGACAGAAATCAAAGACTGTGATGTTGATGTCAAATTTCTGTACTCTGACCTAGGCTTTTTTACTCTTTAAATCACTGGTCTTGGGGGTTCAGTGTAGTACCTGAAGTTTTCTTCTGGTTCATATGTTAGGAGTTAGAATTTCAGATCTTTTTGCTGGTATACATTGAAGTTTTCAGACAACCAACCAGAACGGACTAGATCAAGATTAGACTGAATCTTGGCACATGCTGTGTGCAGTTGCCTCCCTCTCCTTGTACGCAAAGGACCAAAGGCATTGTGTTGGTTTTAATTGTTGTCTTTATTCTGGATTTTAAAATATATTATTTGACATTTTAATTGCAAAGAGGGAAACACAGCATTGCATTTAGCAGCCAAAAATGGTCACAGTGAAGTTGTGGAAATTCTACTTGAACAATGGGAGGAAATAAATTACCTCAATCAGGTAAGTACCCTAAACTATTGAAAAAAATAAAGTCAAATATTTGAAAAATGTTCTAAAAAAATCAAATCTAAAGGAAGAGATGTGGCACTGAGGACACTTCATTAGTCTTGCTGGTTTCCTAGTAACTTTGCATCCTGTTTCCTTGTTCCTTGTCCAATAAATTAAGCTCCCTTAATTCCTTCAGTGTCATGCTCTGTCCTCTATGCCTTACACACATCCTCCCCTGCATTTGGCAAGCCCTTGCATAACTACCAGCAGAAGAGAGCAGTGGAAGGCCTTAACCCTGTTGCTCTCTGGCATCCAGCATTTTTAGCTGTGTGATCTCATTCCTTTTAACATCTCACTCTTAAGCACTTCTGGTGCTTTTCAGCCTATTCATTGAGCAGTTTGACTTGCATACCAAGCACATACCATCACAGGCACTTCAGCAGAGGTAATCTGTATCTTGTCCATCTGACCTCAGTTGCACAAAAGTGGCTGCAGACACTGCCCATCCAATTTGCTTTCCTAGTTTAGTGTTGGTGAAGCTCAGCCAGCGTATTCATCAATTATGTATTAGCTGTGAAGGTTGTATCCCTGATTTAATGCACTCTTGAGGTTCATTTTAAGGCTTAAACATGGAGTGGAGGAGGGAAATGCGCACTAACTGCTCCTCTCAGCGTTCTTGCTTTGCAAAGGGTTCATGTCTCTTCTGTTTCTTCTATGGGGCAGCTGGAACATCCTGGGCAAGGTAATTTCCTTTGTCGTGGGCTGGAATGCCCGCTGTGGGAACCTGCCATGTGGTTGATGATTTCCTCTGCTGGGCCGCGGGGCAAAATGAGTAACTCCTACCCAAGGCCCTCCTCTTCCTTAATCAGACTGACACACTGGTGAGTTGAGAAGTTCCCTGTTATCCAGCTTGTCTGCTGTTTTCAGCTGTGCCTGTTGTGAGGCTCACGAGCCTCTTTGAAACATGGAGCCCTCGTGTTTCCAAGGCTTGTCTAAGAATGTTGCGCACAAAGCTTGTGCAGCTTGTGCCCCTGTCTTGACATGGCTAATGGTGTGACCTTCCTCTCCAGCTGGAGATGTAATCCGTGTAGGAACAGATCTCTTTTCCCACAGCATGAGCAAAGTACTAAAATGTATTAAGTTTACCAGAATAACATCAGGATTTTAAGCAAAGAAAAATTAGGATTCATTGATTTTTTTTTTTTTTTTTTGTGATTGTTGAAACACCAGAGTAACTTTCATTAAACCTTTGTGTATTTTAGATGTTGAGAAGCAGGAATTAGATAATTGTGTAGCTGATGTATCCCATTTTATAGACTTGGAGACATGGAGACTCCTTCAGTGGGAAAAGATTTGAAATAAACGTTCAACAAGATTATTTCTGCTTAAAGCTCTCCTTATAACTAGCACTTAGGGTTGTCAATTTTTCAGAAATCCATGACATTGCACAGAAATTGGAATTACTGTATGTACTAGCATACTACTGGTTTTTTCTGGTGTTGAATGGCAACAATTGCTGCCCACCAAAAAGAGCATGATTAATATTTATGAAATACTTTTCTGTATTGTAAACCTTACTATATCTCTGCCCAGATAAACATCATCTGTCACTTAACTGCTAGTGAGTAGCCATGTCATTCAAGAGTGGGATGAGCCTGATGGAGCCTACTGGAGGTGTTTTGTGTCTCAGTGTTGTAGTCACATCTCTTAAATTGGAACAGACATTTTGTCTCTTTTGGTCAAGAATGGAGAAACTCCATTTTACTTGGCTGTTGAAGGAGGTCATGAAAAATGTGCTGAACTCTTACTGGAGGCAGGGAGTGAGATTAATGTTTCAACACAGGTACACAGTATCCCTCCTACTGGGACATACTAGACTGTGAAAAAGACCTTACCAGCAAAGGATATTTGCTCTACTTTTTTTTTTTTTTTTTTTTTTTTTTTTTTTGGCAGTACATGTGACTGATCTGATGACAAACTTGTTCTCTACATCTGATTACTGAAGTGCAGTCCAACTTATATCTGCTGAATGGCCTTGGCTAGCCTGCTGCAAGAAGTTTATGATTCCAGCAGAATGAGAACAAACTTAAGCAGAACTATTTTGTAAAAATTAGTTTTAAACATTTATTTTCTATTTTTTTATTTTTCTATTGATTTGTTAACTTTCTATGGATTTACTGGTTAATGTGACCATACTTGCCTGGTAAGGGCCTAACAGACTAACTGCCTGACAGAGTAGATGTGTTGGCATTGTTGTTGTCCATGGCACAGTATAGATGATAATGATGATCTGTCTCTTTTTAAGAGAAATTGGATGGGGCTATAGGATACAGGTATTCTTAAGTATGTTTGTTGTGATATAGTAAAAATGGAAATTTCCTTCACTGTTGACAAAAATATCATGACAACTGCTGATGTGCTTCATTTTGTATCATTTTGTCAAAAGGTTTTATTTGTGGAGAGGATACTAAGACAAATTTAAATGCAATATTATACTATATTTATACCTCTCTTTAATACTGTTTTTTTTCAGCAATAAAAATGTAAGTTTTTCTGTCTATCAAATTTCTTTCAGAACAATAGCAGTGCTTTGCATGTTGCAATACAGAATGGACATTTATCCTTGGTTACTTTTCTTATTGATAAGAATATTGACCTGGTTCCTAAAGCTGAGGTGAGTGTTTATCAGAATAACTCTTCTGCTGCTGCTCAGCCTGTCCCGTCTTTCCATAGGAATTCAGACAGCTGAATGAGATTGAGTAAAAAAATTCATCACCTTGAATTTTTTCCTAGACACACTGCTACTTGGTTTCTAGATGCTGATTATCAGCACATACCAATAGAGACAAGATGCTGTTGCCAGCCCAGTGAGTGCCTGAGCAGGCTGGTGCAGTGCAGAGTAGGCATGGCCGGGCTATGCCAAGGGCCAGGCATTCAGAGAAGAAGAGCAAAGTGCCCTGCTTGAATTTAGCAGTAGTCATGCTACAGGCAAAGAGTCAACATGATTTTGAATAACGATAATGAAAATGTAAGTAAACGATCAGTGCTTTCACATTGCAGGTAAATGCACCCTCGGCGCCTTCAAAATCTGCATGCCAAACTTCTTTGCAATTTGAAAAGAAAGAGGTATTTATATTATCCAAATCCTCTCTCAATTTAGATATTACAGATAATTGAGATTTTCTATGAATAGAATATTATTTTCCACTTCTACTGTACAGGATGAAAATAGAATCTGGACTTCATGACTTATGACTTGATCACTGACCTCTTGCAGAAAGCTGTCAAGGAATAACAATTTATGTTGTGCTTGAAATTATTTAAAGGTCAGATAGTTGCTGTACTATTGTTCTCCTTAGCTTTCTGTAGCAGAAGCAACTAAAAAAATTGTAACTTAAATTTTGCAAATGTAACTTAAATTTTGCAAACATCACAATGTTGCATAAGAGCTTGCTTTATTTTTCTGTGGCCCTGAAGAAATGTTTTACACAGCCCTAAAGGCTGTGTTTTATAAAGACACTGAACTGGCACCTGGCACCATGAATGGTACTGGTATGTAATTATTCTTTAGTTATATTTTGCAAGAAATTGATCAGTCACAGGTTCAACATACAAAGTGTTGTAACGTGGTTATCACACAAAGTGATCTTACCAACCTAGTGTGGATTTTGACTGGTGTTGAATCTGTGGCCTGGTTATATTAATAAATAATCAATAAAATAAAACCTCTGTCTTACTAATTGTAATTTGTTGTATTTTATAAATATGACATCAAGTCACTTAAGTACAAAGAGCATTTCCAGCAGCAACACGTGACAAAGGTTTGTTCCTGGAAAGTAGATTTCGACATCAGTTTACCGAATATAGAATGAGTCAGTCTCCAGGCCATTCAACAAAGGGCAAGGCCACTTTTGTGAGGGAGCAGAAACATTACCCTGATCTCTCTGTTGTCAGGATAGCAGCCCATCCCAGTTGAGGACATTTAGGAGTGCCTTGCTGCATTCCTAAGTGGTGGATGCACACTGATGCACACCCCTGTGCACTCAGCATTTCCAGTGTTCTCAGGTGTATTTCTTTACCTAGGGTGAAGAAAGGTAGGTGGGAGCAGGCTACCACCTCTGGTATACTCCACACACCCAGGTGTGTTTTCTGCAGAGTTGAGCCTCTGCTAGAGCATGTCAACTTTGCAAGCAGTGGGCTTCAATAAGAAACTCTTTCTTGTTTGCATGAGCTTGTAATAATATTCCCAACTATAATAATTTATTATTTTCCCTCCACAGCAGAAGAATTCCCCTCTCCATTTAGCAGTTCTCAGTAATAATCTACTGGTAGTAAAAAGCCTTTTGGATGCCAATCACAACATAAACTGCTCAAATCACGTAAGAAAAGCTGGGAATTTACACAGCTTTATTGGCATAGGGGAGATTATGTGGGTTTTGCTTGAATATTTTTTTTCTCTTATGAGCCCAGGGTACAAAAAAATAGGAAGGAAGGTCCCTCCTAATGTGTTTTTTTGGTTTTTTTTTTTTGTGTACATATGTATTAATCACTGGTACATGCTGTGCTAATATTGTTTGAGCAAGATAAGGATAGCACAAGGATGCTGTATATTCAGAAAATGATTGGGTAATCTATTGTTCAAGTGTTAAGGTTCATGTGTAATAAATGACAGAAATGTCTAATGGTATTGGCTTCAGAGGGAAGCCCAGTGCAGAATGTCATTGGCAGGAAAGAAGTTAATTTTTCCTTTAACCTGCCACATGTAGTGTTTTAGATCTGTGACCAAAACAGGGCTGGTAAAGACGACGCTGTTAAAGCTGCTGCTGAACTATGCTTGCACAGCATCAACATATTCTTCTCTGTTTCATACTCTGTGTCCCACCTTAATTGACTGGGGTGCTCAGGGAGCTGGGAGGGGGCAGAGCTGAGCAGGGCTGATTAGCCACAGCAACACAGAATGACAAGGTCATAGGTCTCTGCGATGCAATCAGCAGAGTAGCTGTTAGCTGAAAGGATGCTGGTTTGAGCCCATCCATGGATAGCTACACCTGTCTTCCTTACCTTAACTAGGATTCTTTCACCCTGCTTGGTGTCAGTGGTCTTTGGAGACCTGGTTAGTTGTTGGCCAGTTCACACAGATCAGATCAGATCAGTTCACTGTAGATCATATCCACCACTGACGTGTGCCGTACTTCGGTGCTGTCATGCTTGATCCCTTTTTTGCTGTAAAAAACTCCTATAATTGTTAATATCCATTTCTGCTTTTGCTGTGTTGCATATCACTTTGTGTTGCTTTGCCTGGTAGAGAGATAGAAGTACTGTGCCTGATCTGGTGGTTTTGGGCCTTACAATGCCACTCAGGTGTACTCAGGTGACCATCTCATGGAGAAAATTAATAATTGCACATTTTCATTTCCCTCCTTGGAGAGGTGCTTTGTTGCAAGAGGAAAGAATGGCATTTGCCCCTTCGTCTCCCCCAGGACAGCTCTCTCCCACCTTCTTATAACCCTGCTCTGTTCCTTGAATATCCTGGCATAATCACATCCTTCATGCTAGTGTGTGTTGTGAGCATTATTATTGTGAGTAACAATTAACAACTAATTGGGAATGCCACACAGGGATTTGCCTGGAGGCAAGTAAATTCTCAGGTGGAAGGAACTGAACACGTGCCTGAGGCTCTACCTGCCTCCAAGTGTTTGGGATTTCCTGCCTTAGCAGGAATATAGGCCCCAGTAATTCATACACCATCTGAAGGAGGGGAGCCTTGCCCGCCCTGATGAAATACAGGGATTTCCAATGCTGTGTTGGGTCTGGCCCTTGCCTAGAGAGCTGCCATCCAGCACCCTCAAAAGAGAACAAGGGTTTCCTGATCAAGGAGCATGCAAAGGGACACTGAGAAGCTCTGAAGCCACTGTAAGTGAAAACTCACTTAGCTGGAGGTGAAAATGGGAATCTCCTTTGCTTAACCAGAGACCCAGCCCTCAAATATAATAATTGTGCCTGAACTCAAGGAGAGATGATGGAAGTAGATGCTGATTTGCTTAGAAAAAGAAAAAGCAGCACCTGCTCAGGGGCTAAAGGGGGAAGATTCAAAAGAGGCAGCCTGGCCTGTAGCAGGACAGGAAGGGGGAAATACTAGAATGACAACAGAAGCAAAACAACCTGGTGTCCATCTCTGAATGACCTCTTAGGTAGGCAGCAAGTACTCATCCGTCAGCAAGATAAATTAAACACACGGTTACCTGACTGCTCCAGTGTTGGGAATGTAGGGAAGCTCAGGGGAGTCCATCTCTAGGGACTAAGGAATTGACAAGGGGATCATAACAGTCTCTGGAGATGGTTCTTACTGAGCATGAATGCAAAGTGTCTCCTCAAAGAAGATACCTGTGGCACTTCAAAGAGAACCTCCCATCAGCCCTACATCTCAGCCATCCACCTCAGTGGAAAGACTGTTCCAGCAGGCCCCTCAAGTCCCATTCAGGGGGCATTGTGGCTCACTGCTGGGGAAATGCAGCCTGGTCTCCCTCATGGCATGTAGAGGTGCTCCCCACAATAGCAACAAGGATGAGTCTTTGAGAAATCTGTGGTTCACCCCTTCCCATTGTTCATTTTATTGCTAGAGATTAATTTATACCATTTTTGCGTAAGACAGAGGCTGTCATTTGTGGTTGGAGTAAAGTATAATGACAAGACTTTCTGGTCACATAAAACAGAGAATTCTGTAAATTTCTTCAACATATCTTTGAGAAATATTTTGCACTATGTCTTTAGCTTGCCTGAAGTTGCCTACAGTAGGTACTTATGAATCCCTAAATTTCTTCAGGAAAGAACGTAGGGTGTATGAATTTAAAAACTACTTTTTATTAATGGGAATAAAAAAGTAAGGTAAATACATGAGATTGTGTGATCACAGTGTAAACTGTAAAATTAACTGATGAGACTTTTAACGTGGAACCATGAGTCTGGTGTTTCTTAGTGTGCAAACCTTTAATTAAGGTCTAAAGGTCAAAGAATTCTCTAACCAGACCTATAGAATCTAAACTTGCAATGTCAGAGAAACACAGGCACAAAACATTCGACTCAGAAGGATGTGTCCCAAGAAACATACTAAGGAACATTCCCATGTATGCAGGACTTCCACAATTCCTCCATTATTTGCTGCTGCCTTCCACTTGAAGATATCTGGATTTTCTTACTCTAATTTCCATAAAAGAATAAATAAATACATATTTGGGTATATGTACCTATGTAGAGACTATATAACCCTCCTTTCAAACTCAAAGATTTACTTGATGGTGAATGTAATTTTTGCTGTATTTCTTGTTAATGGTTTGGCCTTGTTTAATGATTTTGTTTTGGGTTTTTTGTATGTATGTTGTTTAATGTTCACTGAACCCATTATGGAGTAGGTAGACTTCTGATGTGTATCATCATTTTGTGGCAGGGATGTCTAAAAAGTTCTATTTTAGATGGATGGCATAATGTATTGTTGAAAACTGTGGATATCCAGTTGTCTTGGCATGAATTTCAGCAGGGAAAAGTTTACTTGAGAGGATAATATGGGCGTGGGTTGCCAGATACATGAAGCCCTCTGTCCAAAGCACCTTGCTTTAAGAGGGAAGAGTTAGAGCAAGCTTGTTAGTTTACAGTACATTAGAGTGGCATAACAACAACCCTTTCCTGAGCCAGCTGGAACTTCTGCCTGGTTTTCCTGCAGAGATGCCATGTGCTGTCTTGTCTGCCTGAAACAAAACTGGCAGAAGTTAAATGATTTCCCTCTGTTCAGGATTTTCTCGCCAAGGTGACCTCTTATGGAGAATCTATTTTAGATTCAGTCTGTGAGCATGCTATTTCTAGGGGTAAGCTGGATTCAATGCATTTATTTGGTGTCTTCAATTACAGAGGCAGGAAACCCCTCTACATCTGGCAGCTGATCTTGGCAATGTGGAGTTGGTGGAAGTCCTGCTGAAGTCAGGCTGCAATCTCAAGACCATGGATAAGGTAAATTGCATTCCTCACAAACGTAAGGATTAGATGATTTTATTTTTCTGTTCTATAATCTTCCTCACAGAGGTGCATAAAGCACATGTTGCTAGTTGTGTTTGCTAAGTAAAGCTAACTACAAAAGAAGTCTTCTTTTTATATTGTTATACCTGCAGCTTGCGGGGTTCTGATGGTTTTGGTGAAGAGCTGTAAAATTCCCATGCTCTGTGGTTTGAAGGATAAACACTTTTTCCAGAAACCTTTCATGGAAAAAAGGGTCTAGACTTGCAGTGGGGAAAATGGCCTGTGGCTCATTGTAACTGTGCACCTGCAGCCGTGCTCAGTGCCGGGAGAGATGCAGCTTCATCAGGTGCAGTGATGGAGAGTTTGCCCTTTAGCACTCCAGGTCATCTGAGAATCATGGAATGGATATTCCAGATCCATTCAGATGGATACTTAAACCCTGAGATGATGTTCTGCCTGAAAGATAGAAACAAAAATGGTAATGGCTGGAAGAAGTACCAAAGCAAAGTTGCTGGGGAAGTGCTTTTGAAAGAACAGAGTACCAAACCCAGTATTTACGTATTTTGCTTAATTACTGCAAGTTTGAGTGTTCCCTGTTACCACTTTTCTTGATATTCCGTATGACTGAGTTGAAGGATTTGATGTTTATTATGAGCAAAATCTCGCCCTTTTGTAACTTTAAAAAGTAATTTTCCTGCCCAAAACTGTCCTGATGAGAAATGAAGCTTTATGGATTAGGATTGTCTTGTTTTGCCCTAGTCTGACATGCAGCCTGGAGCTCTGAGTGTGGGTTGCATGGTTGGTAGGTTTTGGGATGCTATAGTAAAATGCTGCATTGTAGTTAAGCCTTTCCATTCAGAATCATGCCTACGCTTGCCAAAGGGCTGCAGTTCTCATAGGGATCAACCCAGAATGAAATCTTGTCCACTTTAAACAGCACCTTAGCTACTGGGAAATTTTTTTCAACCTTTGTATTTCAAAGGCAGATACAAAAACCTATTTACTGCCTATGACCTTAAGCACCTGCAAGTCTCTGGGGGAGGCAGCGCCCTTGTATTACAGCAAAACTGATAGAGAGTGTTTGGCTCTGAGCTAGTGCAAGTTCTAGAACAAGTCACTTTTCTGCAGTGGTTTTCTTTCCTGGAGTAGCTTTTTCCTTGCCTATTTGCTAGATGATCCCTGAGACCATGCCACTGCTGGGAACATTTGCAACTACAGTGCCCTTTGAACTGAATTGGTGCTGGGATGCCAAAAATGTTACTGTCCTTGCTGAAGAGCAGACAGGAAGAAGGGGAGCCTGCTTTGATTGCACAGTATTTTTCTGGTCTCCATGTCCTGGCAGCAGGAGTACTCAGTCTCCAGAGAATGCCATGCATCTGCTCCTGTCAGAGGTCAGGAAATGCACTCTGTCTTTGGTTGTGAGTGCACAGAGCTCCCCCTGTGCCAGACTGCTGTGCTGCATGTGCATGCAGGATGCCAGCAGTGTCTACATTATCACAGGGGTACAGAAATACCTCCCTTATCCACTGCCTCTCTCTGCCCCTGTGAAACGCAGAGCACCTCTCCAGAGGTGAGCCCAAAGAGTTCTTGTGGTCTCTGGACTCTTCACATATAAAATATGTCTATGCAAAAGATTTAATGAAATGCATGTTCATTTGCTCATGATGTGATGCTCTTCTAAAAACAGGTTAATTAGAATGCTCTTGAGCAGAGCCAGGAGCTAGAACTCAAAAGGTGTATATTAGGGAACTTTATATTATCTGGAGAACTGAAATACCTTATAATTTCATTATAATTATAATGATATTATATATATATTATATTGTATTATATAATATATATATATAATATTATATTATATATAATATATAATGATATTATAATGAAATAATAATTTCATTAATGAACCTTCTAATTAAGGGATTGATTTCTTTTAGATTTAATTTTCTAGAAATGCCTAGCACTTGTTATGTGGAGAATGATACTAATATATAAATCCCAGGCATTTGCACTCAGTGCAGATCTGATGAAAATAGGTAATTGCAGAGAAATCCCTTTAGAGCCACCATGATGCCTGTGCATCAAAGTGCTGATAGGAGAGATGGGTTCAGGTAGACTGAGCAAACCTCTGCAGCTGGTGTTACAGCAATGGCTTAGAATAACTGTGACTCCTTCTATACCCATGAAGCATCATCCTACATCTGTGCTCCTTTCAGCTGTAATGAGAAAATAATTTCCTTTTAATTCTGTGAGCCACCTTCTCTTACCATCTAAAACAAGGCACAGGTTTGCCCTGTAAGTTGGAGATTGCCAACTTTGCCAGCCTATCCACCTGAAATGCCAGTTTAGCCATAGCATGGGAATGGACTGTATTTGTGGTAGTTTGAATGTGGATGCAGTGACTGGAGTGTGCAAGCTGGTATGAAGTATGCAAGTCTGAGTGCAGGTTTCTGGGGAGTTTAGTGTGTGAGAAAACTGACCACCCCAGGGCTGAGGTGATACAGCTTATGCAGAGCGTGGGACTTTGATTGTAGCTATCCAAACGCCATAAAAAACAGATGGGCTCTGTAATCAGCCCCTGTGTTTTTCTTCTATGACACACCTTCTATGACACACCAAGATAATGTTCTGATTCACTGTCTTTGCTTTCAGCATGGGAAAACTGCACTAGCCATAGCATCACGGAACCATCATGCCCTCATTGTAGATACGATCATTAAAGCAGAAAGGTATTTTGC
Source organism: Taeniopygia guttata (assembly GCF_048771995.1). Lineage (NCBI taxonomy): Eukaryota > Metazoa > Chordata > Aves > Passeriformes > Estrildidae > Taeniopygia > Taeniopygia guttata. The sequence continues at coordinate 66,069,270 of NC_133063.1, read as the reverse complement.
CATGAAACAGGTAAGAGTCATCTTTCATTAAACACAAGATACCTAAGGGAAAAGCCAGTTCTGATTTTGAACTCCCTTTTGGCTGAGGTGGTTCCTTTTGGCAGGCAGCAAGACTGGCCTTGATGAACAAAAGTTAGGATTGGAAATGGGAAAGTCTCTAGCCCATCCAGGATTTATTCCTGACTAGCTGTAAAACTGTAAGTGGATCTTCGCATTTTCCTGCCTTGTGCTGTGCACATAAAGGGATGGAAAGAGATTCTAAGCCAAATTCAAACTGTGCCATCAGTATCATGGAATAACATGGATCCACGTTGATTCCTGGATCCTTTGGTACAGTAAAATCTATGGTTGAAAAATAACAGAGTGAAGATGCCCTTTGCTAGCAAGAGCTCAGCTACTTCAACAGAAGCTCCTTCTTCTGTCCCTTGTCTGTTAACTATAAAATTAAATCAATGAGAAGAAAAAGAACTTCACAACAAGTGTGAAGGACATGGCTTAGGTTGTCTGAATTTCTCACCTTCTTTCCCTAGTTGTTACTTAAAAGTACACTGCATAGTGATGGGCTTCTCTAAAGGGCTACAAGTAACTGCCATATCAATTTGTGATTTTGTTCTCACTCCTGCTTTCTGCTGCGTTAGCCAAGTGTATAAGCATACTGATCCTGCCCCAGAGAAGGTACAAGGATTAGCTGGTTTTACCACCTCACTCCTCTCCTGAGTGGCCAAATCCTGACACTTAATGTTACAGGCTGGTGAATCACAGACCTAGATTAATTACTGCAAAAGTAATCCGTGAACACGCTGTATTGTGCATTTGATTTGCACCATTTCAGCTGGAATTGTCAGGTACATTACTGTTTCTTTTGGTTTAAAGAGGAATTAGAAGTAGTCTGTTGCCACAGAATACATGAGAAATCTGACAGCAGTAAGCCCATAATATTCTCAACCACTTGGCATAGTTCACTGAATTTTCTGAAGAAAATAAAAGGTGTTAAGCAGATGCTTTTCTGCAAAGCACCAGAGATGTTGGGAAATAAAATGTAAATATTTGTATCCTGTTGCCTGAAGCTGAGAGTGCAGAAACAGCTTAAATCTTATAGCTATGGAATGTGATGCTGGTGGTGTTACCATACCAGAACTACAGCATTTTGAACCGTTATTTTAAGGACTGTCTTTTTGTTGCATTCAGCTGACTTGTCATTTGTGACAAAGCCTTGGTTACAACAGGAAATGTTATGTAGCTGAGAGGAAGCGCACATGATACTGAAGTGTGACTGTCATCTCTCTGCCCTCTTCTCTATTTATCACTTCTATCCAACCCTTCCCTATCATTGTCCAGGCTGGGTTTAACTGGATTTGAGGGTAGCTGTTACTATCCCACCTTGCTGTTGCCTTAAAACACACTTAGCAGCAAAGGGAGGCTGTGCTGCTGCAAAGGTTGGGGTTTTTTTGGTTTTTTTTTGTTTTGTTTTGTTTTTTGGGGTTTTTTTGGGTTTTTTTGGTTTGCTTGAGTTTTTTTTATGTGTGTTTTTTTTTTAATTAAACATCACAAGCAAATGATATAATCAGAGAGACCCTGATGCTGTCCTGTAGAATGTCCTAAACTTTACTCTGCATGTGTTAAGAAGCATGAAATAAAGTCTGCATCAGATGAATGGGTCCATAAAAAACATGACAATGCTTAGTTACTGAACTGCCACTTTTTTTTCTCTGTAATTCTCTCTTGGAGTTAGGAAATAACTCTGCTGTGTTTTTCTGAATTTAATTTGGAATAAAGCACTTTATGCTTAGTATTTTTAAAATGTGACCTACTGCCATTTTCCTGTCATTTAGTATCTGCTTTGTCATTCTCTATCAAATTAATAAAGAAATTTCTTCTCTTTGAAATTCTTTCCCTATTTGAAATAGGACTAGTACATAAACATAATGAAATACAGAAAGAGCTAGAGCTTACCTACCTAGGAATGTTCCTGGGCACAGCTTAGCTGTGATCACTGATCACAGCTGATCACTGATTGACATGGTTTTTGCCAAGGTGCCCAAACAAAATGAGTACAGTAGCAACATCACTTTTAATCAGGAGGGTAAGATCCATGTGGTTTTGGTTTCTATCTGATTTTACTTATGCAGGAATGAAACTAGAACCATGCTCAACACACATGTGCACATTGGTGTTTAGACACTTTGCTGAATGGGCGTCTCCGTGATAAACATAATGGCTGATGGTGCCAGCAAAGAAACCGAAGTCCCCACTTCAGCTAAGTGAAGCTGACAGGCCAGGTACAGGGACAGGTTGAGCAGGCACTGTGTCCATGGTGTCTACCCTCTCCCCAGGAAGAGATTAGTGCTTTGAGAAGCAAGAGAAAATGGTGAGAACTGTGCCTGAAACCCAGCTGTGCTCTAAACGTGACATAGACAGAACCAACCAGCACAGCAGTGCTGACACAACAGTTGCTGTTACTTTGCTTTTGTCTACCAAGTACCAGAGAAACTGGCTTATTTTGCAATTAACTCAGTAAAACATAGCAACAGACACTGGAACTCCTTGTTTCAGTTTCTATGACCCATACAAACTTCCTTTATGGGCACTGAGTAAATCATCTGTCAGCAGCTACATCTGTACAGGACCTCAGTGAGCAAAGGTTCCCAGCTCTGTTACACAATTTATCATCTGCTTTCTTTTTCAGACACATCTAGCTCATAGTGGTAATGGGTCAGACCTCAGCGTGTCCTTCAAACAAGATCACAGCACACAGACCAAGCAAACCCATTCCTCCCTTTGGAATCTAGCATACAACCAGTTAAAACCCCATGAATGGAAAAAACTGGCTGTGTTCTGGAAGTTCACAGATGAACAAATTAAAGCTATTGAAGAACAGTGGACAGGTAGCAATATCTGAATGGCCAGACAAAATATATAGGATAGAAAAACCCCACAGGGCAGTGTTGCTTTTTAAACTATGTGAGTACCCCATAGTGAAGGGGGTATAAGCCTTGTCCCTGGTTCCTGGGAAGCAGTGTTGTAGCAGTACAGGACACTTCTGCTCTCTCTCTTGGCCTGAAGGAACCTTTCTTTGGAGATCAAAACTAGAAGCCCTGAGCATCACAGCAAGGTCTTGGGGGTCATGCTGCAAGTCAGGACCTGGGAAACCTCATGACAGAGCAGTTTTGCTCAAGCTCTGTTTGTACAGCTGCCATGAAACAGGAGTTTCTGGTTTCAGGCCTCTCAAGTGCTGGGAAGACAGTACTTCTACAGCATGTATTGTACTTGTTACTACTGCTCCAGGGTATATTTCCACAGCTTGGGGAAAAATGAAAGAAAATATTAATTTTAAGATGTATTAGGTTTTTTAAATGTCTTAACAGTAGTGTTAAGATAAAATGAGATTTTTTAAAAAAGCTTTTGTAAGCTTCAGTCTTAATTTTTCTGCTAGATGAGAAAGGTAGTTAAGTGTGGGACTCAGATTCAGTCAAAGAAAAGAAACTGAGAGTTTCTAGCCAGGCAGATGCCTGGGAAAGAGCTGGAGAGAATGTAAATAATTCTTTATCTCTCTTGTTCTCACATTGTTGATAGTTAAGTTCTATCACTGTGTGTCAAGCACTCTGCACCAATGGTGTGGCTTGTTTTCACTTCAGAACCAATGGATCTGGCCTTTGCGAAGCTCTGTATAAAAGAGCAGTGTATTTTGAATAAATCGGAGTTTTACTCTCAGCAGCCTTCTGAGTGAGTCTTCTCATTCCTGTCCTGCCTCAACAGCGACAGTTAAGAGTAAAGAAGTAAGTCTAAAACCTCTTGGAACTTTAAAAGTGAAAAAGCACAAAATACACTGTGCTTATTGAACAAATACTTTGTGTATTGCATAGGGAAAAAAAGTTACAAGGAACATGGGAACAGAATGTTGCTCATCTGGTTACATGGTACACTGCTGGCTCATCAGAATCCCGTTAAACACCTGTATGAAGATCTGGTAGAAGCAGGACTTCAGCCTTTAGCTGGTAAGTTGATACACAGCACATCACAGTATCCTCTATGAGACTGCAGTGCCGTGCTGAGGTCCCTACTGGTGCTGGGAAGCTGTGGCCAGGGCAGGGGTGGAGGACACTTTCTTCTTTTCTGGGACTGCCCTTCCTGAGGGGTGAGGCTGCTTGAGAAAATGCATTTAGACATAAGGTTTCCAAAAGCAGACGGGCAAACTTTGCTTCCCTCATCTCCTGCACACACTGTTAAATTGTGACTGGCCATCCTTCAATTAGTCAGACCTTGTGCAAAGCAGAGCACACCAATCAAGTGTTTTCTCTTACTTGCAGAAACGATCAGAGCGTCAATTAGCATGGACTCCAGGAAATGTGTCACTTCATAAGTTCATCAACAAAACATGGTATATATCATGCAATTACATGCCAGATGGAAACTGGCTTTCAAATATCTTTTTGGGAAACAAAAATCTTATTTTGAAGTTGAACAACTTTTTCTACCCTAGAAGAACTTGCACTCTTAAAATGGTTACTTTTTTCTCATGCTTGCTAAATAGAGATGTAAAAAATTTAAGAATAAATGGCTGACTGGTAGCTTAAAACTGCTAAGCAAGATTCATCACTTAAAATTTCTATACCTGACCTAACTGCAAATTAAGCCACTTTGTGTTTGATGTAAAGTGTAAACAAGATATTTTCTACATGAAAAAAATTAAATTTAGTAAGTGAAAGTTATGTGTATAAATCAATTAACACCTGGCAAAAAAGTTGGCATCTGGCCTAATTTGGGATTCAGGTTTTATAAATTCTTGCTAGGATTATGACAAATCTTTCTACTGCAGCATTTTGTGTACTCAAGAAACACAAAAATGTCATGTGTAAACACCACGGGTGGCTGGCTGCAGAATTTTCTATCATGGCGTAATACTGTATACATACCCTCAAAGGAGCATTTGATAATTAATACTTCATACATCTAGCAATTATTTACTTAGTTCTTGTTTATATCTTGAATTAATACTTGGCAGCATCCTGCTGAATATGTTTAATGGCTTTCTTATTACCAAATATATTTAATATCTGAAAAATTATGTAAATGTCTATCTTAGTGATCTTTATAACATAGCAATAGTTTTATCATGTAATGGAGGAATTGAATTGCATTTTCTGTTTGCATATAGCTAGCATTATTTTGTACTGAATCTTACTGTTTGTACTAAAAAAGTGATCTGTATCTTAGTCTGAAGTCTTATGCCAAACTTCCCTCCTGTTTGCAACCTTCTTTGACTCTGCTGCAGAGCATCCCAGGAATACGAAGAATAGACCACTAAATTGTAAGGTTTTGGAATTAGGGATCTAAAGTACAGATGCTTGGAACCCTACAGTATTCGTCAAGTTCTGCAACATTAGCTTGCAAAATGAAAATGTTTAAGAATTTGATGGACTGGTACCTCACCTAGCATAAACTGGAGCCTGTGGTGTGAAGGATGCTACCCTGCTGTTCTCCATTTAAATACAGCATATAATTAAAGTGCATGTCAGTTACACTTACTTGCATAAGCAACTAAAAGTGTTTGTAAGAAAAAAAAAATTCATTTTCTCTTGAACATAGATGTTAGTATCATTTGGATTAAACAAGAGATTCAGACAAAAATCACATTGTATTCTTTATTTAAAAAGTGCACTAAAGAGTCCGTAAATAAAAAGTTTTTGACTTAATAATAAAAGTTTGGAGGTAGAACAACCGTACCAAGTTCTTTTTCCCCCCTTCAGGTTTTATTATAAAAGCTCTTAAAAAAAGTCATTTTTTAGAAAAGGGTAAAAACATGATATGCACCTTCATCAAATCTGAAAAGACTGGGAAGAGGTACCTTGATTAAAAGCCCTTACTGATGAGGAAAACAGTCAGACAGTTCACAACATTTATTGACTGAACACAGGTCTGAGTTTGGCCCCGAAGCACTCGCCCAGCTTGTCCTGCGGGTCTCACAGCCGTAGAGCCAGAAGAATGAAGTTCAAGGATACTTATCAGCACTGACTCGTGATATCGTTTGCTGAAAAGTAATCAGATACATCAAAACACTAAACAACACAAAAAATTCACATTAAAATAGCTCTAGATGAGCTGTAGTTTAAAAACAAAGACCTGCAACCTAGCAAACTGAAATATACTTATCAAGAAGGAAAAGAGAAATAATCATTTAACAGCAAAAGGTTTTTTTTCCTAGACTTCCAGTAAACTACGTATTTAGAGCTTTTATCACCTCAATCTTATTTCAAGGTTGTTTTGTTTTAGTTTTTTACTATACTGTTCACAATTTCCCCCTGTAGTGCTAATTTAATCATGCCATCTTTCCTTTTGAATTATTTGCTATGAGGCAGTCCCTGAAAGATCTCTGAAAAGAAAAGGCTTGCAATTTTATCAAGAATTAATTTTCTGCCCATAAAACTAGCCACCTTAGTATAATAACAAGTAGTCATTCTGCTTTTAATCAAGGTAAATTCTGTTCCCTCTCAAATTAACTCAAGACAAATACCTGACTTAAGACTTTTATTTGCAGAATGGGTATACAGAATATATCTCCTGGGCTGTCACAGTTATTTCATTTTCGGAAGTCAGTTTTTGGTACAGTAGTTCAGGTGCTTTCCTCATCACACTACTCACAAAATCTGAATCCAGAAATTGTTCTTCATGAAATAATTACCTCACTAAATCTGTGAACTCCTAAGAACATACAATTTAAATATTAATTTCTGCTTAGGAACCCAAATTATTTAAAGTTATGTGCAGCAAGCCACATGGCTGTGAGTCATAGCAGGAAATGGGGCCCTTTTCTGCTTTTGCTACTGCCATGATGGTGAGTAGACTGAGGGTGCTTGGGAAGCTGGGAGGAGACACAGCCAGGACGGGGACCCAAACTGAACAAAGGGACATTCCAGACCATGTTGCACCAAGCTCAGTGTATAAAGTGGGGGAAAGAAGTGGGAATGGGAGGGGCATTTGGACTGATGCAGTTTGTCTTCCCAAGTAACCATTTTGCATGATGGGGTCCAGCTCTCCTGGAAATGGCTGAACACCTGCCTGCTCATGGGAAAAACTGAATTAATTCCTTGGTTTGTTTTGCTTGCATGCACAGCCTTTTCTTTCCCTATTAAACTGTCTTTTTCTCAACGCATGAGTTCTCCAACTTTTACCCTTTTGATTCTTTTCCCAAACTCTCTGGTGGGGGAGTTAGTGAGTGGCTGCTCCCACTTGGGCTTGGCTGCTGCCTGGGGTTAAACCATGACATCTCCTCAGCAGTGCCTTCTACACAAAGACAGTAAGTACTGTTTGCTGTTTTCAACAGGCCTCAAGCCTGAGCTTTGTTTAACACATCTTCAAAAGGTAATTTTTTTTCAAACTATGCGTTTTATTCAAAGATGCGTTGTAATAAAAATGCTTGAAGAACATAAATATGCAATCTGATTTACCTGAGTGACTGGATGATGCTTCTCAACAATAACTGAACTCATGGGTGGAGCAACTCTCCTCACTGTTAAACTCCTAAAAGCTCTGGATTTTTGTCCCATATCAGCTCGACCTGTGATTCGAGCAGTGATTGTTCTTCCTGCTTTCTGTTGTGCAGATGTTATTATTTTTGCCATGGGCTATAAATAAATTAAATACTAATTAGTAAAAATTCTAAACATAGTACTTACAATGCTATGTGTTTCTGCTCAGATTTATCTGCCACATGCCTAAACGGAACATGTGATTTTGCAGGTAGTCCAGTTACATTACACAGGACTGAATTTGCTCCACCTGGCTGCAACCAGGATTACTCCATTTTTTCTACTTGTGCAATAGCATTTCAAGTAAATTTCTTCTGTCCTGAGGGAAGCAAGACTAATTTGATAAAAATCAAGAAGCATGGATAGTTTAGCTTTGCTTGCTGACTGCATGCTTAAGTGACAGCTGAAGGTACTTCCATCATTGAGGAAATCCTTTCTAGAAATGAGAGAGCAGATAATAAAAAAGCTCCCATGCATACAAAAATGCATCTTTCTCTGACAGCTGATATCAAACTGTGTCAAATGCAGAAAAGAAAGGAGGGCAGTTTAGCATGAAGCATAGAAAAGGGAATGAGGGAGAAATTTCAAAGAACAGGATAATGAGACAAAGCACTTTCTATAACAAAACATTATCAAGTCAAACACTGATTGTTCCTGTTGCACTATAACTTGAGTGCACTGTTCTAGTCTTCATTTTGCCACACTGCCCTACCTACAAAAAGAATATAAAACTGCTCCTAGAGTAAATGAGTTTATGTAACATAAATGAGCATTTTCAAGCTAGTGTCTTCATACTGCTATGTAAACTCTGTGGCAGGGTATTCAACTACATACCTGTGTTGCTCTGAGAAATGCAAAAATAACAACACCCAAACTAATATTCGTTATAATTATGCCCTAAAAGAAGGAAAAAAGTTAACTTTAGCATGTTACCAGTTTTTGAGTTGATGTCGCACCAGATCCCGATGTTGTGCTAGTGACGATAACTGGAGAATCAGAATCTAGTCTGGTCTCAGGAGTGCTTGCATGAGCCAGGTGGCTACAAAACTGAAATGAAACCAGAGTTTACACAGAATGAGCACTACTTTCTAGAAAATACAGTTTTACTCCTTAGATAGCCAGTTTTCTGACTATCCCAATTACTCTTTTAATTGTAATGTCTTTGCAGATATTTTATCTCTGGTGTTACTGTTTAATGTCTAATATAAAATTATTTGTCTAAAAACTGTAGAAATAGTGTGAATAACATTTGTCACTATTAGAACGAAAAGTCAGGAGAGAGGCATGCACATCGTCTCTGTTCTAACCTACTCTCTAGCATGATACCAGTTTTACAGTGGGAAAGTCCAGAGCAGGTCCAAAACAACCACGCTACTAGACGATGATCTGGCTAAGTTGGTAAAAGAGGACAATAAGTTCAGTTCCCTCAATGTCTGTAAGTGTTACCCCACTAAAAAAGAAGTCTGAAGTCAAGCCAGGTTTTCATCTTTCAAGAGTATACTAAATTCAGGTTTTTGTCCCATTCACAGAGCAGTCCCATTCACACCACCTGCACGTTTCCTTTTAGACCTGGACTCTCTTCAAAAAAGCCCCAATCAAGGAATTTCTCTTTTGTCACTAGGAAATACAATTCTGTTCCAGCTACATGCTTACCATGTTTTCCATCTGAAGAGCAGCTGCTGGTGGAGGTGGTGGTGAGGGTTGATTATATTGTGAAGGAGGTGGCCTGCCTGCACCAGTGGTAGCATGATCATTTCTCCTGCTTCCTATATCTATTATTAGAAACACAAAGTAATGGGATAAGCACATAATCTAGCTAACCCTAAAAGGTGGGGATATGGGAGAAGACAATTTACAACTAAAATTTTAATATGTCTTCGGGATTTCTGTATAATCAAATAAAAAAGAGCAGGCTGTTCTTTACAGAGGTAGGTAGGTAGATAGATATAGACAAACATTCCTGTATTTTACCCTCTTTTGAGATGCTTATAAATGTTTTTCAAAGGGCTTGTTTCTCTATTATATCTCAACACCCCTGTGGCACATGTGAACTACTTGTAGTGCAAAGAACTGAGGTTCTTCCTACTGCTTGCCAAAACTAAAATCAGTGTGCAAGAGCTGCTCTTATCCTACGAGACAAAATCCAGTTTAGATAGTAAATTACAAAGGTCATTTGCTCATTACAGGAACTAGAGTGACACTGTGTGGTAGTTGTGTTTGGTGTTTTAATTAGCTGAAATAAGTAGGAAAAATAAAAGGAAGGTCCTTCAAGTCTGTGTAATACTTGAAGATGTCAGGAGTGAAAGGATACCAGAATGTGCATTTTGTACATATCTATGTGTGTACACATACATTAAGCTTAAGCACAGACAGGACCAATGCACAGTTATAGATCAGTAAGATCTGATTTATGTTACAGAAGAAAAACTGTATTAGGACTTCTATAAGCAAAAAGTTATGAATTCCGGGGCTTCAGTGTTCCTTTAAATACATGAAGAGGTTAAAAGAATCTTAATATACTACTAACTTTAAAAAGTCAGCAAATTAGGCAGGTAACTTTAACACCATCAACACTGACACTAAATATTATGAAGCCATCAAGTTTGTGATATATGTACACTATTCATAAATACACTATAATGATATATGATATGTATTTTGCCTGTAGATTGTGTGTATATTAAATGTATATTAAAATAACTTAATAATAGATTTTTACAGAGGTGAAATTGTGCATTTTATGTCCAATGACAGCAGGTGGCACTGCAGTGTTCATATAAATTTATAATTGCTGACTGATTGTGGCATATGGAAGTTTTGATGTCCACAGATCAAAAGACTAGAAACAAATCACAATCATCTTCATGTTTGCAGTCCTCCAGTGTCCTGATCACTGTTCTGCCTGATTAAGAATGCAGATCAACAGTTGTTCAACCATATTAAACAATTATGTAACTAACTTCATTAAAACCACCATCTGGCTGTAAAGAAAAAACAGTATGCCTGGGGCAGGGGAGAAGGTGGTACCAGAGGTGGTGGAAGCTGATGACTTGCTTGGGACCAAGGATAAGAGAGTCTGTGAAATGTTATGAAGCCTGATTAAAAAGCACAATAGTGGACACACAAAGAAATGAGTTACAGGTACACTAACATCCAGCACAACAAAATCTTTAGGTGTTGTGCTAGTGTAGACTATCAGTTCAAGCTTCTTAGTAAAAATCAAGCAAAATCTTTGGTCCATGAAACTAAAGGTTTGGGCACAAGTATTACAGAGCTCAATTTTCTTCATTTCCTTACTACTTACTCTCATTTTAATAGATCTACAGAAACAATGCTTTCACACCAGTCAATTAACCTTCATTATTAGGGAGACCTGGTGTCTATTGCATGTTTTTTGAAAACAATAGACAAACAAATAAAAGATAATGATTCAAGATAGAGTAATTCTTAATTAGCAACATAGTGAAAAAGTACTTTGGAAATGCCCTGTAATTTTATTCCCAAACCCAGTATCTTCAAGAAATCATTAATTCTTAACCTTCTACAAACACTGATCCTAAATTTTTACTAGCGCACAGCTAATACACTTTGCTAATGTCACATTAATTTCCTAAGCAACTGCACAAATACCATTTATGTTTAACAGGCTTAGACAGCTGCTCAGGAAAGTATCCTCTTGCATCTTCTTCAGGTTTTTATTTCCTCTTCTTATCTACCTTTTTTTGGTGAAGAATTTCTCTAAAGTAGTTCAGAAACTTCTGTGTAAGACTGTTAAATTTAGCAACTGTTACTTGTCTAAGGCTATTAACCACTGCTGCCACTACAGATGGCTGTTGAGCCACACGTATAGCTGTGGCACTCCTGCTGGCACACCTGTTTTCTCTTTGACCTAGGTTGCTGCACCAGCACGATTATGTTCCCACTGCTATGGACTGTCTCAGTCTGAGAGAGTGATTTCATTACATCTGTAAGCACGTGCAGCTGCACAGGTTTTACAGGTATGCTGCTGATAAAAATATACTGCCATTTCCTGTTCTGGCACAGAGTTACAATTAGATACAGAACCTGAGAGATTTGCTTGCCCTTTTTACATTCAAAAGCAGGATTAAGAAAGAAGTGACAGCTGTCTGAGAAAAGCTGATTCATGGCACACTTTGATTCCAGAGTACAAAGCAATTTTCAGGATTTTCTCTTCACTGCTCCATAACCTGGTGTTTTAAGAAGTTTGCCACCTTTGACTTCCTTTTCTGCCTTCAGCTGCAGTTTACCACTCTCCCAGCAATGTGGGATAAAGAGAACATGTTCCTCCTTTCAGCTACAGCTGTATGAAATCCAGCATCAGAGTACTTCTCAACATATTCAACAGGATGTTTTAAAGCAATAAAATTTAATAAACTCTATATTGCCAAAAAAAAAAAAACTCAAATAAAAAAAAAAAGAGAAAAGGAACTCCATTAAAACAAACAAACAAAAAATCCCAAACAAATCCAACAAAAATGCACACACGCTACCAGATTAAACCTGCTAGTCATACTAACCAGGATCTGGCCTACTGTCCTTGCTTTGAAACATGGTGATTGCTTCCAGATTCAAAGCACACACACCACGCATAAAGGCTTTCTTTATCGTGTCTTCATACTCATCTCTTTCAGTATGCAGTCGCAGAACCGCAGCTCTTGTCATTTCCAAAGCAGCAGTTAACTATGAAACAGAATGAGGAAACAGATGAGGCCTGATTAAAAAGCATAATAGTGGACACACAATTTACAACAAAATTTACAACAAGAAATTTACTTCTTACTTCTGAATTCAAACTACAAATATACTCATCAATTACCTTTAAAAATAATTTACTGTATTTACAAAGATAGAGGTTTTCACTTGAAAAATCTCTGCTTCACCAGAGATGAACAGCTCATTGTAGCTTCTTTATAGTACAGCACAATATTAATAATAGAGCATATCAAAGACAAGACTATTCAAAAGGGTTGTCAGACTTAACCTAAGCAGAAATATATGTTGCAAGCTTTTGTCCTTTAGAAGTTGGCATTTGGCACAACCCAGATCTCTGCAAAGACATGGGTTCATTCAACAGAAGAGCAAGCATAAGGGTACATTTTCAGCACCAGTTTCTCTTCTCTAGATACTGTAAAAAACTAAAAATGCTGAGAAAAGATCAGAGCAAGTTGGTACTTATGGTTTTTGTGCTGTTGAGACACATTTGGTAAGCCTGTTCTTAAAATTCTAGGTTTAATTTCTTGCTGAAATACAAAGCTCTTGAAAATGATATTTTAAAACTGATTACTTAGTATGCACCAATGCACAGGTTGACAATTTCACCTTAAGCTCTGAAAATTCTTTAACAAGCTTAATCAGCAAGCTAAACAAAAATCAAACTTAGTTTCAGCCTTTAACAGAACAGCTATTACAGAAAAAAAATACTGTACTCATCATGATCATTCAAAGTAATAATGGTCTTCTATTTCCATTGTCTCCTTCACTAAGGCCTCAAAACGCATAGCCCTTACTAACAGAATGCTGTTAGAAAATAAATGGCATTTCCATTAGTAGGCAAGCAAAGATGTGCCTTATTTCAGGAAAATACAATTTATTTCATCTATGCAGGCAGATTTGCGACATTTTATATGAGATGCAGGAAAAAAAAGGCACATCTAAAAACAAAACAGCGATCTTACATTCAGATCTTCTTGCATACTTGGGAGCCCTGTTCTATTGGAAAATACTTGTGTTCGTTAGGTTTGCTGAGAAAGACATACTTGGGAGAAACAGGGGTTAGGAGTCAAAGAGCAAGAGAAGGAAAAAAAAAAATTGATTTTACCTCTGCAATTTTTGCTTCACAATCACTGGCAAGCTGAACACACACATCTTCTGCCCTTAACTGACAGGCTCTTGCTACTTCGTCTTTCCGTCTTTCTTCACTAACAGAGTGCCATGCGGCCCACGCTTTCTTCATCAAAGTTGTCTGGAAATGTCTATCTGCCATTCTAATTGCATATTCCTTAGGAAGTAAGTACAAACACATCATACAAAAGTTGAGGGTTGTTAAAAAGTGCAGTACTCTCCTGCGGACGACTGTTTTACACATTATTACAAAGACCACAGTAGGAACTCCTTAAGTGAGTTACAGGTCCTGCAGTGAGGTGTTACACAAGCAGTGCCAGCAGCTCAGCATTGCCTCTGCACTTGTGCCGTGGCACATTACCGTCCTCACCATGAGAAACTTAATAATAAAAGTTGTATTTGTGAACTCCTAGGCTACACACAACAGTGGTCTTATTCAAACCAGTTTAATGACATGCAAACAACAACCTCACATACACAGTATAAAGAGACATATGAAGCCATTTGTTGGGTATGTGGCACATTTGGATTCACTGCGGGAATCGTATAGATTGCACAAAGATTGCAGATAGTAACTGTAAAACACTTACATTTTGAATAAATTTAGACTTCAGGATTGTTCAAAAACTACTTTAAAACAACTGTACTATTCCACTCTATTTCAAAATAGTCAGCAGACAACAGTTTTTTTTTCCCATTCCAGAGAGAATTCTGACAGCAACATTCCTTTTAGAACTGATCTTTTCAAACAGTTATCTGATATTTTCAAACACATCAAAATAGAAACACCATGATTTCTTCAAACTGTAACACGAACTGCAGCAGCTCTGACTCCTTCGGGTTCAGAGGTTTAATTTTCACTGCATTTTGATTTTGTGCACATACCTCTTGTTTGGCTTTAACATGCTGAATCCGCCACTGTGTAAACGCTCTCAACAACACTGCTCTCTCCTTCTGCTTTCCTAATGCTCGGGTCAAGTTGATAATTACCTGCAAAAATATTAATTAATTCTATTTCAATATCTATGATCACTGTAAGATCAAAGAGAATGTACTTTATGTCTCTAAGTTATTTTTCACTTAAAGCACTTGCTTTTAACAGATGCTTTCTACTGAAACTTCCCCTTACTCTAATCAAGTAAGAAACAATAATCAGAGTTTAAATGAGAAGTAAAATTCCTGTGGCTTTGATACTCAGATTGTGGCACATCCACTGTGTAGTTTTAGGAGAAGATCAACTGAATTGTTATTTCTCCCCCCATTTGGTGATTTCTGAGCTACTTTCTCATAATTAAATGTTACTGTAGCATAACCTTAGAAGAACCTCTTATTTCGAAGAGAATTTTAAAAAATCAGAAACATTTGTATTAAAATGTTTCACTTGTCAGAACAGAATAAACAAGGTAATTTGTTGCTATAAACCAGAAAAATTGTATTAAAAATTGCTACTCTCTTTAGAAATTTTCATGAAATATACTATATAAGCTCATAGCAATTAAAACATTAGAGAGGCAAGATGTCATACTGCATAGAGACTGCAACTGGAGACTTTTACCAGCAATCTCTAAAATTTAATGAGTACACATAAACAGCTGAGTTTCCCCAACTGAAAAGTAAGCCAGGGATGACGCAAATTTGGTAGACCAAATCTGAATACTGCTCTCAACTTCTTAAGCCAGATTCTGCCATCAGCCATATATGAGCAACTCCAATGGTCAACAGTGACCTGTCTTGGGACTTTGGGGAACAATGCAAAGTTATTTTAACTACTACATAAGTATTTTTGAGAACAACACTTTATGACAATACATGCTACCATATGTTATCATATTGCATTTGTTACAAGTAATAATTATTGAACATACATCAATGAAATGAATGATACCTAAAATTAAAATAGAAAACAAATTAAATTGATAGATTAATTACTTTTATTGAAAAAGTATCATAAAAATCAATTTTCAATGCTGCATACATACTGCTACACACTAGAACTCTTAGCCTAAGTCTATTTTTGTTAATTAGCATATTTTTGCAAATAAAAAGCGTTTAAGATTTTCAATGTGAAATAAGAATCTAAAACTTGTAATATTTGTGAGGCTGATGGACCTTTGTCTATGTCCTTATCAGGATACCGCAGATTTCATAATTATGGAATGCTATGCAGAAGCATGGAAGCACTGCCACCTTCCATTCAGGTGATAACAATAGTAATTTTCTATTCAAATGTTGTTTTTTTTTCCCCTGAAAAATAAAACTATAAAATCAGCTTAACAAATAATTTCTTTGGCAGCAGAAAAAGAAATAGAACTTTCAAGGTATCATTGAGAATTATGGCACATTAAATATGACTGACATGGAATGATATCCAACAGAATTAGATGTTTGAAAGGTATGGGTTGAAAAAAGGTACTAGTTACATGGCACAATACAAGGACAAGGTACTAGTTATATATGGTACAAGACTAATCCAGTTATTGTAATGTTACAACACCTACATTTGCTTAGTCTGTAAGATTAGTCTGTTTTCCAAATGAACAGAGAACACTATCTTCACTCACATTTTAACTCCTGTTATGTATGTTTTTTGAAAATGTACATAGGAATTAGAAACCCAAACCCAAACAAAGTGCTCTTAAGTACTAGGTGATATGTTCAGGGTAGCAGTAAGAAAACCCAGTTATGTTGTGTGATTGCAAAACTGCCAAGATTTTATATCCACTTTCACAGTTTCAGTTAATTTTCAGGTTGCACAATTGCCAGCAGGAAAGTGTAAACCAGAGACTGCAAATGTCCAATCTTAAGAATATGTACAAATGTAGAATTCCTAAGAATCTTAAAATAGAGGCTCCTCAACATTTACAAGACTGCTGCCCACTTAAAATTGAGAAAAACCAATCTAATAATTGAAAATTTAGAGGCTTTTGAAGTGTAAGAGCTAAGAGACTCACCTAAGTCTGTGTGATCTTCATGAAATAAATGAGAAACAAGAGTAGACTCTAGATTTAAGAAGTAAACAATGCAAAATATGCACATATTATGTGTTTTCATTGTTAGTAGAGACAACTCTATTAGCAACCATGATTATTTTTCTACTATACAATGTGAATGCATTCTTTACTTCTCTATATTACTTGCTTCAAAAAAAAAAAAATCTCGTTCAAAGAGATGGACCAAAAAAATTAGTGTAGACATTTTGGAACAGATAGACTGTTAAAATATGAAATTGAGTTACTACCTCATCTTTCCTGCTAATAGAGATTTCATAAGTATGAAGTAACTCTTTCAGGTTTTCCATCTCATTCTGCAGTTGCTTCACTTGTGTGGCATGTTTCGCTTTCTCTTGTCTCATTTGAAGCTTGTGATGTTGAATCAAATTAAGTTCCCAATTTTTCAGTTCAGTCAGAATATTTGTCTGAAAAGTTAAAAGGATGACAAGAATGCAGTGAATTTAAACTATTCCCTCCTCAATTATTTTAATCTTAAAACCCTTAGCAATTAAGGAGACACAAGTATTTGCAGTGATACCTTCATTACATAGGCTGTGTACAGCTGTATTACCAGACACAATGAACTATTGAATCATGATATCTGAACATCCTTAATGGAGACAGTTATTCCAAAACATTTGAAAAAAGATATTCTGTGCTACATATGCTTATGTGCAATGTGCAACAAAACCAAAAAATACCATTCTCACAGCAAAAACACTGCAACTTCTCCTGCACTAACTCTACAATACAATGATATCTGTGAATGATTTTTAAGGATTCCATAAAATGTAAATACCTTAAAACTTCCACTGCAGAGATCAACTATATTTTCTATTTGAGTGACTTCTCCACCTGGTGAAGTTAATTCAGTCACTGTGGTTTTGCTGACTTCTCTTGGATCATGTGTGGAAGAAATTGTTTCTGGAAGAGCAGGTTGTTCCATACCAGCCTGCTTCACTGATGTTGAGACTGAAAATGAAACAAGAGAATAAGAACCAACACTCTGGAAAAGCTGACTGGTCCACAATCGGGATGGAAGTTACAAGACAAGCATTAGTAAAAAGGAAATAAAATATTTATGACATCAGAAACTTCCTTTTCCCAAATAAGAAAAACCAATCCAATTCTAATACATGATTCCTGGACACATATATTTAAACTGACAATCCTATTATAACATTAGTAAATTCAGAAGTAGTGCTCCCTTAAAATACAGTATCTTAATATAAGTTAATTTTAAAGAGAATGATCACAGCAAGCACTAAAAATACAGCCTAAAACTAAAATAAAAAATACTAAAAATACTAAAATTACTAAAAATAACATCTCTAAGTAAAGGCTTCTTGACAATTAACACCTCAGATCAACAATCTACAAAGTGCTGCCTTTTTTCTCAATAAGCCTGTAAACACCTGAGGTCTGTGGTGTTCCTTTACGAATTCACAAATTAGCCTATGGATATATTTAAATGTTAATATGTACCTGCATCCATTTTTCTTAAAGCCTTAATTTGTCCATCTATTTAGCATTCAAGCAATTTGAGAAAGGATGCATCTACCATGAATTTATATAATGACTTATATAATGAATCCTCACTTTCAGGAGTTGTGGCTAGGTACCACTCCAATAAAAGTTAATCCCTGCCCAAATGCTAGTTTGCATGCATTTGAGATGAGAAAAAGTTAATTTTAACTAAAATTGTGTGGTAAAATATTGCTTTGTATATGGTTATTCCTCACAGAAAATTTGTTATTTCAGTTGACAATGGAATAAAAGAAAATTAGAAAGAAGATGTATTAGCAGTTTCCTGTTAATAACAACAAACACAACAACTTCAAAAAATACTTTTTTTTATAAGCAGAGAAAATCTCCAACGTTTTAATCTTCACTTTTGAAAACAAATATTGTCTGATGAGAACTATTTTTTTTGATTCAACCTAGAAGAGATAAGCTTATCTGCCACAAAGAAGTATCTTCAGTGGACACTAGAAAAGTGTGTTTCTGATTATTTATAGCAGAGCTTGATGGTTGATAGGTCTCCTTTCCTAAGGAAATGAGAAGAGCTGTCTGGCTAATACTCTCTACCACAAAACTACTACATCAGTCTCTGAAACAAAAGGGAAATAAGGAAGAACCATGATGCAGAAGCAGTTACAACTGCTTTTTAGTATTTCTCTCAAGGTAATATACAACCACACATCATAAAATTAACACCAGCTTGAGCTACAGGAGTGCCATCTAATACACCATTTCTATAGACTAAATGTCCTGCCCTATTACAGAAGCAAAAGACCATAAACAGATTATTCCCCATCACAGAGTAGATTAAAATCAGATTTTAGTAATTATTTCTCTTGAAAATGACAGAAGTGTTGCTAAAGTAGTGGCAGAATCTGAATACCTGTTGCTTCTAAAACTCTATATGTGACATGCCTGACAGATGATCCAGATTACGTGAAATACACCTAATTTCTGTGATGAAGAATCTGGCTGGTGTCTGACAATAAAATTATCTGGCACTCTTACCATGGCCAAAAATTCACAGTTCTGTCCTTCACCACTTTTCTCCACTCCTGCATGTCACTCCTTCCTTTAACTGTGACGTGAAATGCATAAAGCTTTGTTTTTATTTTCATACTTCTACTACTTGGTTAGATTACAAAGATATCCTACACAGCACAGTTTGCAAAATACCTTCCAAAAAAACCCAAAAAACCAAAAAAAAACCAACAAAAAAACAAACCAAAAAAAACCCAACAAAAAACCCCCACACCCAAAACCCAACAGAACAAAATGTAACCAATCAAAACAGGATATTAAAACAGACTGACAACTCAACTGCCATAATCTGAGAATCACAGTATTACTAGTTCATTGCTCCCTTCCTCTTAATTTTCCCTATGAACAGCTTATCCTAACACAGCTTTCATTTCTCTCATTTACCATAGGATGTATAATACCTTAATTGAATCCACCAAGTGTATATGTTACATGTTTATAACATCATCTTATGAAATTCATCTTGGCCTTCCAGCATTGCCATAATTTTCTAGCTGTACACACATTAATTTCTTATTTCTAATGCTCTCCTTCTGTCACGTCTATTCCTTCCATATGAATTATATGATGTCATTCAGTTACAGTGCACTAAGTTATCAAGGATACTGGAACCATTTGGATATGGTAAGTATAGAAATGCATTATATTAAATAACCTCCACATGCATTTACTGCAACAAATCTCTGATGGAGGTAATGAAATTAGTTGTTTACTCAGATGTCTGTTACTACTGTTGAGCTTTTCTCTGTTGTTCTCGTATCTGACTTTTTCTGCTTTTATTAAGTAAATAAGCTCTGACATTATTCTCACACATGGCATGCTATTAGTGGCCCAAGCTGAGCACAGCAGTTTGTTAAAATGTTCTAAGAAGTTTAATGGATATATACTGAGGACTGGTAGGCTTGAAGAGAAGCATTTTTTTCCAGTCTTTGGGTATGAGTCATCATTGCACATCTCTGCAACAAATATTTTACTGCTCCAGTCTTAGTAATTTTCAAATTTAATCAACTAAACTGATAACAAGAACAGGAAATCAAGTTTTATGTTTCAAAGTTTAAAAACATTTGGACACTGAACTGAATTGAATAATACAGAATGTTCACTCCAAATACTTTTCTTATTTCACTGAAAGCTGTTAGGGAAGATACCATGTACACTTAAATTTTCTGCAACAAGTAGAGACTATGACTAATCCATCATAATGGTAGCATCCAGACCAAAGAATACTTCATAATCAAAACTTCATTTCAGAAGGCATTACATGGCATTAAAAACTCTGTTGGTCCCAGTACTATCACATGGAGAAGGGGAAAATACATCATAAACTTGAGAAGTTCTGCAGAACAGCAAACTTTCAGATTTTAACTCCATGCTCAGCACATTAATTCATTCTGTTTTACAGTTATAGAACACTAAAACAATAATTTATGATTTTGTTAGTTTAACACAGTAGCAGCTTTAGAGGCAAATGACAAAAAGCTTGATTTTTAGCATGAACAAGCAAGCAGTGCCAAAAGAATGGAGTTTAACAAAAAAATTAAGTGTCCTTCAGAAAAAAAACTTGATAAACAATTCCACCTGATCAGCATTAGAGGCAGAGTATTAAGCTTGAATTTAAACATTAGAGGTATAGTATGAAACTTGAACCGTTTGCTCACTGTTCATTCAAAGTCATATTATTACCATCATAAAGAAAGAAGGTATTCTGAGGGCATTAACATTGTGGCCAACCCTACTTCAATACATAATCACCACCAATCAATATTAGCGATTATATAGCAGGGTTCAAGATTTTGATCCGATCTTTTACTAAAAGTTGAAAAAATCTTTAGTACAGCTAGATTGTTTCCAGCTGTATCTCTAGGAGGTGTGACCCATCTCTCTCCCAGACTGAGAAGACATAGTGATATTTTCAATAGCAAACAGATATTTTGCTAAAGTAGCAAAGCAAAGGAAACTTATTTATAGCATGTAATTGAGACAAGCAGGATGAGTGTGTAAATATTCTTCTTGACTCTTATGTTCTCTGGGAAGTTCAGAAGCACCTTCTTTATTGTCTTTAATAATTTTTTCTTCCATTTTGAAAAGAACAGATGAATTGTATTTTGCAGGGTGCTGCCTTTGGCAAAGACAATAAATATCTTAGTGGTTCCTTGTAAAGAGCAATACAACTCTTTTAATGAGAACTACAATGCAAAATTTTGATCACCATCAAGTATAAGACTATTTCTTTTTTCCCCTGTTTCATGAGAATTAACAAGAGCTTGCAAATGACTATTCTAATTTGGTAACACCAGGCACATTAAAAAGGTAACACTGTTCAAATATTTCAAAAGAAGCAACCAAGGGAATGGAATTTTGTTCTCTCACTTCTATGGCCATAAAAAGCATCAAAGACCTGACAGGCTATATGTTTAGCCCCATGAAGTGGTTTGACATTGGCTGGATGCCAAATTGCAGCCACCAAAGCTGCTCTTTCACTCACCTCTGCAGCTGGACAGGGAAGAGAAAATATAATGAAGGATTCATGGGTTGAGATAAGGACCACAGAGATCACTAATGAAATACCATCATGGGCTAAGCAGGCTCTAATTAGAGATATGAATTGAATTTATTACTAAAAAAATGGGAGCAGGATGAGAAGTAAAAGAAGATCTTATAAACACCTTTCCCACATCTGTCTCTCCTCAGCTCTACCTGCTCCCCCAGTGGCACACAGACAGGGAATGGAGTTTATGCTCAGCTCCTCACACCTTGTTCCTGCTCATGGAGAGGAATGTTTCCCCTGCTCCAACATACGGGATCCCTCCCATGGGAGACAGTTCTCCATGAACTTCTCCAACATGAGTCCATGTCATAGGCAGTGCTCTCTGTGAACTGCTGCAGTGTGGGTGACTCTTCCATGGGGTGCAGTCCTCCAAAGACAGGCTGCTGCAGTGTGGGTCTCCCATGGTGTCACAAGTCCTACCAGGAAAGCTGCTGCAGCATGGGCTCCTCTCTTCACAGGTCTGCAGGTCCCCGCTCTGGTGTGAGCTTCCCATGAGGTCACAGGCTCCTCTCAGACATCCACGTGCTCCAGCATGGGTCTGTCTCCTCCATGGGTTGCAGGTGGATCCCTGCATCCCCCTGACCTCCATGGCCTGCAGGGGCATCTGAGCTCCAGTGCCTGGAGCAACCCTTGTCCCTGCTTCTCCAGTGACCTTCATATGCACAGAACTGTTCCTCTCACATATTCTCACTCCATTTTTCTGTGGTTGCAATGACAACTAGGCAAAGCTTCCTTTTTCTTCTCAAATCTCTTATCACAGAGGTATTACCACCATTTCAAACTGCCTCAGCCTTAGCCAGCTGCACTCCCATCCTTTGGAGCTGCCAGGGACTTGTTATGTCATACATGGAGGAAACTTTTGGCAGCTTCTCACAGAAGCCACCCCTGTAGCACCCCCACTACTAAAGCCTGGCCATGAAAACCCAATACAGCCCAGAAAAACATTTAAAAAGTACAAGCATAACCTATCTGAAAGAGTAACAGAGATAGACTGGGTGTCTGGCTACAATTTTTTCTTTAGACAAATATGATAGAAAATAGAGTATACAATCATGTACTAAAAAAGTGCAAGAGTCTAGTGCTTTAATTCTGATATTCTTTCTTACACATCACAAAAAATCCCTTACAAAACAATATTCCACTCAAACTGGGAGACAAAACTCTAAGCAGAGAGCACTGAGGACAATATCCAAATTAAAGTTTGCTCCATAGTATAGTTCCACATACCTGGGTTTGAAATTTTCTACTCTTTTAGAACACCAACTCAGGCTGAGAAACAGTTCCAGCAGCTGACATTAACTGCTCCACAAATCAAGAGCTTTGCAATTGTACTTGAATCCTGACAATCTGTGACTTATGACTGATCAGCAATGGAAGAACTTCGAAGAAGAGGAGATAACATTGAAGAAGAGGAGATAAACACTCTGCTCATGGAGCTCTGGGAAGAATACAGGGAGTGGCCACAGCTGTTTTAAAGGAAGCTGAAGTTATCTCAACACAGGAAGGGGCTCTGGGCGGCCTTTATTTTTCATAAAACACTGCACCAGTTGAGTGGACCAACTGGTTGTGTAAGTGGCCTTAGTTAACTGAGAACTCTGAATGCATTTCTGGGCTACTCAGACAAGCATGGCTTAAGCCAGTGAAAACAGTACCAAAATGAAGCAACCAGCAAAATGACCTTTCAACATAGCCACGGACTTGAGCTGGCTTTAACCTACATGAACTGTCACAGCAACTGGGGAGAGCTTGTGCCATGATAGTTCATATACACAGAGACTGGCAGCAGGAGTCACAGCTGCACTGCACTCATTCTGCTTGTGCTGTAACTGCTTCACTAAGTCCCACTCAGATTTTGGCTCACACACGGCTCTTGCTAGGCCTGGTGTATCCTAGGAGTGGTGCCATGAGGTCAAGGCAAGGGCAGCAGGTAGGCAAAATATGATGGACAGAAGGGCTAAAGGTCATTATGCAGCTGTCTCACCTACCACTTGCTATCTTCTGCAGCCTTAATCCTTCCACACAGATTGTCTAGCAGTCTCTTTAGAATTTAAAAACTTAAATACTATCGACCAAACTTTCAAGTTGGAGGGTATAAATATGTCACTTGTTCCTCAAAACAGTAGACATAAAGCCATCCACAAAGGTTATAAAAGTGAACACAGAAAGATAGCGAAATATTTTTTAATTAAATAGAATGATAAAAAATAGAAGTTAGTTTAAAGTTAGTTTTTCCTGATTCTGCTTAGCTTCCCAGAAAATAAATAATGCAGGTCTATGTGTTTACTATTTCTTCGGAACCAAAATTAACAGCAAAGTTCTCAATCTAGACACTAGTGACAGAAGCAAACAAAACAATCAAAAATATCCTTGTTACTAATGCATCACAAGACGCTAAGTTTAGTGTCTTGTGATGCATTAGTAACACGGATAAATAAAATACCAAGCAAAAAAATAAAATCAGAATAACAGGATTGAACTTAAAAAGTAAGAATGACATTCATGTAGTGACATGATTAGTCATTACACAAAGCCCTTTTAAGGTAATTCTCCCTTCCACTGAATCATTGTTTCTATATGCATTTCTCTATCACAGCCCTACCAGCTGGAGCAAAACCAGCTGTGACCCTTTAAATTCAATGAAGCATACTGTAAGTAAGGGTATCCCCTTTTTCTGTTATTACATCAACCATCTTGAAACATCTGCATCACAAAACACAATGAACTGTCAGCACATCAACACTGTCATCTGAAAGTGATGAACCCTTCAGGGTATCTTCCTACACCTCTTGTGCAAAATGCAAATGTACTACAAATGAGGTACATGTATTTTTCAAACTAAAGCTATTAAAAAATATAAGTCATCAAAGTTGTATCATGGTTCTTGTAAGCTCAACACATAGCCTCGGGCATACTACCTGGATTACTACGATGACTGGATTCGTCTGTTAACCTGGAAACTCTGTCAGGTGGTCTCTGTTCTGAGGCAGGGTCTGGCAACTTTGAGACACACTGTTCAAACTTCGGAGCCGTTACAGTAAAATGAAACAGCTCTTTATATTCATCCTGTTGCAAAGTGGTGACAAAGAATTATAAACTACAATTACATTTATAAAAATTAGGCATATGTAAAAAGAAATGCAAATTATTTTCTATAATTTTGAGAGGTTTATTTTTATTATTAGAGTATTTCCCCTAAAGTTGCAAAAGTGAGTTGTTTTCCTACAATGACTATAATAATTTAACTTTCTCTTGTTTAATATCCATATTCCTTCTGGTTACAACTACATGTATGCACTGTAATAGTCACACAGAAAGACTCTGCAAGATTCAGCATTGGATACTATAATAGGCATCTAAAACAAGAGCTGGAAAAAATTTGCAGTCCCAGATCATGTAAGTTATTAATCAGCCCTTATTCTTTTTAATCACTACTAGTAGTACTTCAAAGAAAAACATGTATTTTTATAGCCATGACAAAGATGCTACTGAACACAGTCACACTTCACACTGTAACATTACAATTTCTTTGGTGGAAGTTGTAAAGCCAATCATCAAAAGAGATTTGATTATACACAATTTTGTTTAGAGTGGATATAATTATCCTCACCTTATATTATTTATTTTTAAAATTCTACAAGTATACAGAATGTGTATATATAACTTAGAAAGAAGCTTTCCTATTAAGAAGCTATAAACCTATCTAACTAGTATCACACCAAAGTAAGCCAATTAATATTTTTCGAAACCTCCTAACCTCCTTTGACACCTCCTTTTTGAAACAGATTTTCAAGATGAGGGCATTTAGTGTTCATTATGAAACCGTAAACAATCTGTATTATAGCTTAAACATACAATCTAGTAATTAAACAAGTACCAGTTACTTACTAAAACAAATAAAATCTACTAATTAAAGACTGGGAAAACAAAGCCCATTGGAAAATACAAAACCAGGTCATTAGCAGTTATTTTTTCTTCACTTAGTACTACCATATTAGTTCTGTTCAGTATCCTAATGAAGTCAAACCTCAGAAGCCAAGTGTGAATTCAAAAATTAATTTCCTCTTAAACCTGGGGGAAGTTAGGGTGAAAACAATCAATGAAAGGTACCAATTACATGCAATATGTTTTTGTATCTAACAACTGAAAACTCTCAGTGTAACTAGTATATTTGTGTGCTTCAACTAATTAGAGAATTTAAGAAGCTAAATATGGTACATTTAATCTGAATTCTAGTTTCCATTTAAATGTCTATCTCCCATCTTCTAATCTATCATGTTCAAAGTAAAAGCCTAAATAAATGTATATGAAGCTATGGAATTAGAAATACGTGATCTATCTTTTGGACATGCAAGTGTGTCATAGTCCTTGTAAAAGGTATAGTTAGCTGCAAATCAACAAGTTATCATTTTTTTCCACAGCCATATCTTTCTAAATGTATATAGTTTAAATTTTATAAGATATCAAAGGAAGAAAACAGATCTCTTTAGATCTGTTACTCAATCAGGAACTACATGGAACCACACAAAACTCCCTGCAGCAAAATCTCAGCTCAGTAAAAAAGCCAATATTAGCCTTAACTAATAAAAATTAAATGATTCTGCAGAAGATGTTAGATTACATCTCTATCTTCTTCTAAGAGATCATGTAACCAAATAGCAACTTAAATTCTTCCCAACAAAAAAGTTAGCTCTCAGACAAAGCTGATCCAGCTGCCTCCATGATAATCTTAGCCAATTCAAAGGACCTAGCAGGTTAAATGTCAGATGCAAGTGGGTGTCTCATGTTGAGTCACCCAATTTATTCATTATCACACAATCTGTCCTACTATAGAAATGCCTAGCATTAAAAATTCGCGTATCAAGCTACGTCAGGAAATTTCTTTCAAGTTCTAACTCTTTTATTAAAGCTCAGAGAATAATCCAATCTGTACAGGAATATGAATGTTTACGTGCCAACAAAGCATCAATAGACAGCATCCAGTGACAAATCTGGAAATAAATTATTATAAATTACAATATTATAACACTGTTGAAATGAAGTTTAAAGGCAAATATTAAAGAAAGCACAGTATCCCCGTTGTAATCAGAAACTTAAGACAAAAAAAAAAAAAATCCTGGAGACAGCAGTGGGAATATGTATGGAAACACTGAGTAATTAAATGTATTACCTCTATCTTAAATACTCTATAACAAGTATGCTGCAACTGGAATTCAATATTGACAAGTATATTTAAAATAAAACCATAACATAATTAACAATATATCTTTGGTTTATTATTGTAGTTCCACTTTAAACAGATACTGCAAAGGATTGTAGTCAAGGTTACAAGACAATATGACAAGAACAGATCGAATGGATAAAGTCTT
The DNA here is from genome assembly GCF_048771995.1 of Taeniopygia guttata. Taxonomy (NCBI): domain Eukaryota; kingdom Metazoa; phylum Chordata; class Aves; order Passeriformes; family Estrildidae; genus Taeniopygia; species Taeniopygia guttata. The sequence continues at coordinate 66,042,416 of NC_133063.1, read as the reverse complement.
GCATAACAATTATAAGTAATGGAAATTCTCTAAAAGCCAGTGGATCTCTTTGTAAGGAAAAAGTAATAACCTGGTCTCTATCTAAAAGCAACACATCAAAAAGGCCCAAAAGAACAAAACAGAACAGACCTTCCAAAATTATCTAAATGGAGTAGAGTACTTACCTGTCAACATGCATATTGATTAGCTGTGACCTCAGTGCTGTTCTTTTTCAACAGTAACAAACTCCTACCAGGGGTAGCTTTGGGCTTGTCTAGTTTGGAGAAAAGGAGACTGAGGGGCCCCATTGCTCTGCACAGGTTCCTGAGCAGGCGAAGTGAGAAGAGATGTCCATCTCGTCTCCCTGGGACCCAGTGATAGAATGAGTGGGAATGGTTCAAAATTGTGTAGAGGAGGCTAGATTTCACATTAGGAAGCATTTCTTCACTGAGAGGGCAATCAAACACTTGAATGGGCTTCCCTCCCCAGGGAGACTGATGTCACAAGCCTGTCACTGTTTAAGAGGCATTTGAACAATGCCCTCTAATAACATGGTTTAACTTTTGCTCAGTCACAAAATGGTCAGGCGGTTTGGCCAACGATTGATATAGATCACTTCCAACTAGAACTATTCTTCTCTAGACACATTCTCATTCACAAAACAGTCACTCATTAATATAAGTTTATCATTCTCTACAAGGTGGCCCTAGAGCCTCTGTCAATCCACCAGGTCATAACAGAAAATTCTGGTCCTTCAAAATTTGTAGCATGATGCTTCTATTTTGTTTGCTGACTACAAAAAAGCATTGGAAACACAGATGCATTACTATTCCTAAACAAAGATTATGAAAACTTATCCATGAGATAAAAGCACAAATAGAGAAGTATATGAACTGCAGAAATGAATTGCCCCTAAAAATCTTGTTTAAAAGGTACAAGTCAATCCAAACAGTGAAAAAAGGAAGAAGAAAATCCCTTAATTAAACAGCGCTGCTGCTGTACATGCCCATTTCACCATGTCACAAATGTGGAAATGCACTGCCACAGGGCAAGGTAAATAACAATGCAAAACGTGTTATTGCCAAAATTGTCCTGGTTTGGACTGTATCCTACCAAAGGAAAAAAACACACAATCTACTATGCAAATAGGAATAACCAGTTATTAAATTATGGAAACCTGTTGCTTTCAAAAGAATGGTACAAATGATACTTTATCCAGTATCATTGCATCCTCTTGAAAGCATGATGAGCACAGAAAAGGCAACCCCCAGTATTACAGTTGCAGAATGTCCTAATGTATTTGATGCAGAAAGTTAAAAAAAAACCCAAAAAACAAACAAAAAAAAAACCAAAACAAAAAGCAATAATTTCCTTCCTGTAATTAACTTGGCCATAATACTACTCCAATGGAAATAAATCCATAAAAAAATTTCAGTTTTTACAAAACTGAATCATGGGGAAAGCCTAAATTGTAGTTACTCTTCATCTCTCAAAAGTCATGGGTTTCTATCCTACTGTGTCAAATTCTGGCTTCTTGATAGGACTTAACACAAATAAAGAATAACATTAGGGAAAAAAAAGGTAAGAAAACTACCTATTTTACTTGCAGCTGATCAAACTCTAAAGTTTAGGTAAAAATTTTTACATAAATTTCTTGTGAAATGCAAAAAATTGTACATATTTTAGTATCAGTATTTTTTGCAGTCTACTTTGTTTCATTTCACTAATATTTTTATTATTTTCCTGTATATGTAAAATATAAAAAGATGCACATTTAGTTAGATTTCCTCATAGTTATCCTTCACCAAATAAAATGCCATGACAGTAAATCAAATTATATTGCCTCTGTCCCACCTGAGAATCTGAAGAAACAGAACTGTCCTGAACACAGTCATCTGGGAAAACTGGAGTTGTGCTTTTCTTCTCATCAGATGACATTCTGCACAAAGTATGTCTATAAAACAGTAGAAGAGAACTTCATTTTTCAGTTTCAGTACGTAAGCATATATTCACCAACATTTTCCCCAGAAACAGATTCTGCTGTAACAACTGGATCAATGCCCATTCTGTGCACTAAACTGATTGAATAGTCCAATAATGCTGGAAACTCTCTGATTCAAACCATACTCAAAATAATGGAAATATTTTCACTAACTTATAAGAGAAGAAGGAAAGACTCCAAAGCAACAAGATCAGTTGTTGCAGTTACAGATACAGATATACCTCCTGTGTCAATCTCTGTTTTTATTCATACCGTATTGCCTTTTAGTGTATCAGGCTGCTTCCGTACAAAATTCCTACAGAGCAACATAAGAATGCATAAAGCTACACTGTGCCCACCCACTACATGACCTCAACCACAGCCCAAGGTAGGATAGTACTCTGAACACTCCTGTTCAATACCCTGAATCTTACTGGTCAACATCAGTGTCCCATCACTGTTTTGAGTTTCAGGCCCAGGAAGATGAACAGATATGGAAGGACAAGTTCAATAAATGTCAGTAATTCCAGCAATATCATAGCAATACACTGAGGCATTCTTTGAATACTTGGGAAGTAGGCAATGTTGAAGAAGTGAAAAGAAGCTTGAAGACCTTGTGTAAGATATAGGTATCTCTTAATCAACTACAGCCTTGTATAGGTCCTTCAGTGAAAAACTGAAGCTCTTGTGATAAGATTTGACAGAATAAAGGGAAAAGGACTCTAAAGGATATGGCAGGGGAGGGAAAGATGAAAGGAATTACAAAATGAGGGGAAACAGTGTAAAGCAAGGTGAGTTTGTTAATGAATGAATGGCGATATAGGTACCTGATGCACATGAAAGACAATTAGACACATTGACTAAGGAGCTGTCAGGAAAGAAGGCATACCACCATAAATAACCAGAGGAACTGACTGACTGTACAATGTAGCAAACAACTTGCAAGGAAAATTTATTTTTAGAGAGATCTTTACAACTGTCAATTATAATATTCTTATTTTTTAAACAGATGCATTTTCTGACAGAAATGTAAATTTTAAGTTGCTAGTTGTACTGTCATAAAACTGGCAGGAATATCCTACTTAAACACCATCAATGTTTCTCAAAGTATCAAACCCCCCACATAGTTCTCTATATAGGAATACAGATAGAAATTAACTAACCTTTTGTTCGAGCTGTTCTATACACTGATTCTTCCTGCAGCATAAAAGGTCTCTCTGCCACGGATATTTTTACACCTTTCAGAACAGCAAACTCATTTCTGTGCTGATGATGGATGTTTAAAAAAATGGTATAAAGACAATTTCAAATGCTGAGTTTTTCTGTAGCTCAAGGTTCAAAAGACATGATTACCATCCTGCTGAGCCCTCATATACCAACCACATATTTTAAGTACAAAAAATGGAGTCTAATGATGGTTTACTTTGTACTTTTTATTCCTGTATATCTATGTGTTGATGACAGAAGAAATACTACCTTAATCAGCTCAGCCTTTCTCATTGCCTCCTGGTCTGATAATTTTCTTCTTTCCTGTCTCACATGAATTATTCCTTATATATATGCTTGGTTTTAGCCTCTCTACATAACAAAGTAGGTCTGTACTAACACTGTACCTTCTTTTAGCTGATGAAGTCTTTCAATACCAAAAAATACTTCAGCAATCTTAAAAAGTCAACTTCATATGCTTTCCTACATAGTTTCTCAAATTGTGGATCCTGACTACTCTAAAAACCCTGGATCTATTCAAAGATGTGTGTGTACATTAGTGAAGATCACAAAGAACTATCTAGCACTTTTAGGAATTACATGTGTATTTGCAGACAGAAGTTTGAAATATTGCCAGACCTTCCCTTCTCAGTACACTTCAAAAGAACTAAACAATTGGTTTTTCTGAGAAACAGGATAGCAAATGGAATTCAATGTGAACACAGGTAAGTCCAAGGAAGTTGAAAAGAAAGGTTTTTACTGAAGTTTGTTCAATAACTTAAGACCACTGTCCAGAATTCTGTTTTCAGCTCTCTAAGATCATGACCCTTACACGCAATCAAGTGGATCTAGATCTCTGCTTGTCACTGAAACTACTCTCTGGTCTTCCAAAACTCAAAAGGTTCCTTCATCACAAGTGACAAAGCAAAGTGACCCGTCACTCATACTGCTTCCCCTAAAGGCCCTTCACCATCTTCATTGCCCTCCTTTGGATGCTCTTAAATAGAAGAATGTCTCTCTTTTACTGGCACCCAGAACTGTGCCCAGCGCTGGAGGTGAGGCTGCCCCAGAGCAGAGCAGGACAATTCCCTCCCTCGCCCAGCTGGCCATGCTGTCCCTGATTCCCCATAGGACATGGGTGGCCCTCCTGGCTGCCAGGGCACTGCTGACCTTGTTCAACTTGCAATTGACAAGGATTCACCAGACCACTTCAGTGGGGCTGTTTTCCAGCTTCTCATTTTCCAGTTTTTTGTTACATGCAGGGTTGCTCTGTCCCAGGTGGCTTTTCTGCCCTTGCAGGAATCAACAGCCCTACTTAATTTATTATTGTCAACAAACTTACTTTAATGCCTGCATCCAAGTCAATTAAGAAGATACTGAAAAGCACCAAGCCTAAGATGGAGCCCTGTGGACGCCCCTAGGGACAGGTCCCCAGTTTGATGTCACCCTATTCATTGTAACCCTCTGTGCCCACACCATGAGCCACTTACTCACGCATTACATAATGTGCTTATCCAGCTGTGTGCTGGACATTTTCTCCAGAAGGATACTGGGAGAGAAAGTACCAAAAGCTTTACTGAAATCTAAAAAGATCACATCAGCTGGTTTCTCTTGATCAATTAGGTGCATCACCTTCTCATAAAAGGGAATGAAGTTTCTCAGGCAGGATCTTCTCCTCATGAACCCATGCTGGCTGTGATCGATAACTGCATCAATGTTGCAGACAGAAGCAGAGAACTCATCTCTGCCTTGTCTATGTCCCCATTTGTGAGGTGATCATCCTCATCATGTAACAGGCTCACGTTATTTCTGGACTGCCTTTTATTATCAACGTATTTTTAAAAACACTTTTTCTGTCCCCACAGTACTGGCCAGCTTCAAGTCTAACTGAGCTCTGGCCACATTAATTTCTTGTCTATTATGAAAAGCTGAAGCTCTGTATTTCTCCCATGTAATCTGACTTTCCTTCCACTGGTCATATGCTTTCTTTTTTTGCCTTACCTTCAGAAGAAGATCCCTGCTCAGCCAAGCCAGCCTAAGAATAACTTGTCGGCTTTGATCTCAGTGAATAAGCACTAAGTACCACAAAATACCGGATAAGTTCCTAAAAGAGAAATCAAGGGATATTAAGAAACCACCACCGGGTCAACAAGCTAATTTGCTAAGCTGCAAATCATCATATAGTGAAAGACAAGTGAGAAGAACATCCTCAAGCCTAACAGGTTCTTCTAAACTTACCCGAGCATCTGCCAAAATATATTTCTGACTTCATTAAAGAAAGATTCCTGCTAACAGAAGCAGTTTCTTCCCAACTATAAGCATACAACTGCAGTAATAACACTGCTACTTTTAAAAAACAGGATGCAGCTATAAAGACCTTGGTCTGACTTGACATCATTGTTCTCCTCCTTAATTTTGAATTAAGCTGTGCTCAGGTTTTTGTGGGTTTGGCTTTGTTTTTAACTAAAGGTGATGCTTTCCAAATAATTTAGTGTTTCATTCGGATCAGAGGACTCAACACCTAGGAAAGAGAATCACGTAGTGGGTAAGGTCGGGACAGACCACATTGGGTCATCTTGTCCAACCCTCCTGCTTGAGCAAGGTCATCCTAGAGCACATGGTACAGGATTGTATCCAGGTGGTTACTGAATATATCCAATCTCTAAGCAATCTGTTCTGGTGCACGGTCACCTGCACAATATAGAAAGAAGTTCTCCATCATGTTTGGTGGAACTTCCTGGGCATCAGTTTCTGCCCACTACCTCTCATCCTACTCTTTGGCACCACTAGGAAGAGCCTGGCTCCATTGCCTTAGCACCCTCCCTTCAGATAATCATAGACATTGATGAGGTGTCCTCTCAAGTTGTCTCTTCTTAAGGCTGAACAAGCCCAGCTTCCTCTGCCTTTCCTCCTAAGATGTTCCAGTTCCATCAATATCTTTGTAGCCTCTGCTCCTCTGTTCCAGGAGCTCCATGTTTCTCTTGTCCTGAGGAGCCCAGAACTGGACACATCACTCCAGGTATGGCCTGAGCAGGGCAGGATCACCTTCCATGACCAGCTGGCAATGCTCTTCCTAATGCCCCCCAGGACAGCACTGACCTTCTTGGCCACCAGGACACGCTGCTGGCCCATGGACAGCTTGCTGTCCACCAGGACGCCCAGGTCCTTCTCTGCAGAGCTGCTCCCCAGCAGGTCAGCCCCAGGTGCCTGAGGCTGTTCTCCCCAGGTGCAGGACCCTGCATTTGCCTTTCTTGACTTTCAGATGGTTTTCTCTGCCCATCTCTCCAACCTGGCGAGGTCCTTCTGAAAGGGCTGCACAGCACTCCAGAGTGTAGGCCATTCCTCCCAGCTTTGTGTTCTCAGTGAATTTGCTGAGCAGGCATCTGCCCCTTCACCCATGTAATGGATGAACAAGTTAAAAAGTTCTGGGCCCAGTACTGAGCCTCGGGGGACGCTGCCAGTGATAGAAGTGCATCTCCTGCCAGCAGATGCAGAACATATTCCTTGCCTTTAGCTGTACCCCTCGCAAAGCAGCACTGCCCACGGTGTAACCTCTCGCTACAGCAGCTCCGCAGGGCCCACACCGCCGGGACCGCGGCTGCCATGGCAGCCGGGACAAACACCGACAGTCTGCCAAATGTCCCACAGAAACCGAGGAGGCACCGGGGTGGGCAGGCGAGATTCTCCTTTGCTTTTCTTATGCAGGGCTTTTAAGACAACCAGCCCAACCAGAGGGCAGGGAATGCCCACCTCAGGAAACTCACCTCAGGAAACTCGGGGTGGGGTTGCGGGCGGCAGTGCGGGCAGGGGCAGGGATGCTGTGGTAAGGACGCGGCTCCGGGGCAGGGATGCTGTGGGAGGACGGGACCCCGGGGCAGGGATGCTGTGGGAGGACGGGACCCCGGGGCAGGGATGCTGTGGGAGGACGGGACCCCGGGGCAGGGGCAGGGATGCTGTGGTAAGGACGGGACCCCGGGGCAGGGATGCTGTGGGAGGACGGGACCCCGGGGCAGGGATGCTGTGGGAGGACGGGACCCCGGGGCAGGGATGCTGTGGGAGGACGGGACCCCGGGGCAGGGATGCTGTGGGAGGACGGGACCCCGGCCCCCTCCGCTCACCTGCGGCGCAGCCCCCGCCGGCCCGGCCGTTTCAAACGGCCGTCACGGAAGAGGAACCGCCTCCGCCATTGGCTCACGGCTCCTTTGCAAGGCACCCTCCGATTGGGCAGCTTGGCGACAAATAACCAATCGAGTCGCCAGGCCGGGGCGCTCAAACCGCTAGCCCCGCCCCGCCGGCGGGCGGCTCCTCCCGCACGCTGATTGGTGGGGCTGGCGCGGGGAGGGCGGGGACGTGAGGGAGCGTGAGGGGACGTGAGGGGCGGGCTCGTCCCGTCTTTGTTCCCGTCCCCGTCCCCGTCCTGGTCCCGCGCTGTGACGTGCCGGGCTCGGGTCTCGCAGTTTTCCCGCATTCCCAGTCCGCGCTGGCCGCCAGAGCCGTGCGCGGTGGTTCTGGCTGTGCCGGGGAGGCACCGTGCCAGATTAAAAGCTTTGTTGGGGGGCCTGGGTGTCTCCGTGTTGGAGAGCGGCTGCCCACGGGCATTCCTGTGGAGAACGAAGATTTAAAAAAGAAAAAAGAAAGGAAACGAGGAGAGCGAATTCCTTGGTGGAGCTCCTTCATTCTAAAGCGCTTCCATCTACGCTTCCATTTATTCCATAAACCGTCACCAAGCAGGGGTTTTAAATAATTTGTACAGCAATGCTGCAGAAGGAGGTCTCAGCTTGTAGTTTCCAGCATTCCTCTCCAGGACAGCTTTCCCTAAAACTCTGGGTAGGCAGACAGGCGGGATGGATTCCAGCGCTAAATCTGGCCAGCCGAGCGGCAGGGCTGTGTGTCACATACCCCACCTGAGGCAAATAACTCTCCTTGCTGCCATCTCAGGGCTATAATAGAAAGAAATACAACAGTGGGTTTTTAAGATTTTAAAGGAGTAGAGAGTCCTTCCATTTTCCAGCCTTCTTTTAACTTGATAACGTTGTAACTGATCTTTCTGTAATACAAGCTGCAACATTGAAAATCATGCAATTGTATTTCAAAATTTATTTACAGCACTGAACTCTGGCTACAGCATGGCACTGGGCATGCTAGTGCCACAAACCTTCTGGTCAAGCTCTATAATATGAGATCTTACCTTATATAGCACCAACATTTTGTCTGATAATATGATAAAGATAGGTTGGACATAAAATATGCAGATAGGCACAGAACTATAACTCATTATTTGCCCTTTATAAATATTCACAGCAGTACGTGGACCTCATTCCAGAATCTCTTGCCCTTGTGAAACAGTTGAGCAAGTAAAGACCACCAAAAAATTTCACCTATCTTAGGGGCATTTAAGGTCTCCTACAGTGAGCCTTTTCACACAGTAGAAGCCTACTTCAACATGTGTTGAAGTTCTCATTTAGACAAAGTGGCAATGGAGGGTTGTTTTTAACTGCAGTATCTGATAAGATCAGCATGATTTGATGAGCAAAAATTCCAGCCTGAGGAGCCACTCACTGTGCAGTCATTGTGTTTCATTAAGGCCTACAATGACATTGGTTCATGTGAGTTTCCAGAAAAGCATAATGGAAGGGCTGCATTTGCAGATGGATTTTAGTAAGCATGAAGGAGTGTGTGCTTTCAGAAATACATATTTTTTTTAAATCAATTTGGTTGCAAATATCTATGATAGGATTGTCAGTTCCAGTTAAGGTTGAATTTGGGGTAAAAAGGAACTGCATTTCGTAAGGATTGCAGGAGCACTATCTTCAGACCTTAACTCATTCCCTTTTTGAGTGCTGAAATGAACCTGTCATTCAGTTGTAATCACATATTGGTGACCAATGTCCAAACCAAAGCAAAGCATACCTTATTTTCCCTTGCCACAACTGGCTTTCCCAAAAGCTGAGGGAGGATATTGCAATAAACCAATAAATAAAGTATTTCTGGACAAAGTGGAGAAGAATTGTTACTGTACCCTAAAAGCAAGGAATTTGTAGGATTGGATCATCCCTGAACTCTAAAATAAGCCTCATGAGACAAAATACTGTTTGTGACTGGACTGAATTGGCCTTCATAGCAAAGTGCAGGAGGCACAGTGGCATTTGTAGCCATGAACTATGGCAAGATGTTTGGTCACAGAATCTCCTCTATGCATATCTGGTGTTTTTAAGAGGTGGCACTCAGCTAAGAGTGAGAGAGATTATATTCCAAAGACTGACTTAAATCACAGAATCCAGACAAGGCCTTCTGAGCCTTCTAACTACTAAAGCAGCCTTCAAATCGACCTTTTATTTTTTGGGGTGGGTTTCATGTAAGGTCATAAGAAAGTAGAACTGGTGCATGCTGGTGAAAAAGAGCATGTTACCTGTTTCAGACCAAATAAGTTTATAAAAAGGGAGAGATGACATATGTTTCTATCATGTTTTTTCATGCTAATTTGTTTTTGTATGATGAATCTTTCTTCATAACATAGCTTTTAAATACATTACTACCATTGGCACATAAAAGATAGCCTTTAAATATGTGTTTAGCTTTCAGTCTTACATCTTCAGAAAAATGCAGACATTTGAATATTGAAGGAGTTTGCAATGGGTACTCAAACCAGTCTTTGTGATGCAAACCTCTACTGCTACTTTGTAATTAGATGGATAGAAAACAAAGGATATCAAATGGTCTCAAGCTGGTTACTAGTATAAAGGGATCTGATGAAACCTTCTGTTGAAACTTTCTGACTTTGATTTGTATTTAAAAAATATCTTCCATCTTTCATGTTGGATTCTATTGTACAATAGAATGTACAATTATTTTCACAGGAGGAAGGAGATTTTTCTAAGGTTGTATGACCACATATGTTTATCTGCTGCTCTACCCAAGCAAATGCTGCAGCAGTGATTGAAGTCTGGTTGTCTGTGCAGACTAAGAATTACTTTTGAGGCAGGTGCTGTCCTGAGCTTTAGAAGGAAACAGGTAGAAGGGAGGCAGGACGTTGAACTGATTCAATGGCATTAACACATCTAATGTCAAAAAGTCACCTTTTCTTTCCTTGGAACAGTTTTTGAGGAATTCAAAGTTAAAAATAAAAGCATCCAGTTTATATGAAACAATAATGAATTTTTCGTTTTTTTCTGTAGTTTTATAGGTTGCTGAAACACATTTCCAGTGTTTTCTATTTCCCCCCTGTATGTATCACAATTATGTGATTAAAGGCCAGATATTTTGTTGTAACTTAACAGGGTATACTGGAGTGGTTATTGTTTAACTCTACCAGATTATCTATTTAAGTGTTTGCTGTGTGAACACAAGATCTGTCTCCTCTCATTCGGAGTGCTAATTGCAGCCCTGGCTTCTAGGTATGTTTGTGCCTTGTACAGTGTGGTCTCACCATCTCTCTTGTGCTCTATGGCTCCAGGTGTCTCAAAGAGAGCTCTTGAGTGTCTGGAGGCAGAGAGCCAGGCAGAAGGCACTAAGTTTTGGGGCTTTACTTTCAAAGGACATCATGGCTACTGCCTTGTGCAGTGGTACCGTTGCAATTGGGTGGTCCAGGACCATTCCCTTCCTACCACATGAACTGAAATATTAAATATATGGTTGACAGATCACTCATTTCAAGCATCACAATGCATTTTTTGTTCTGACTACATTAAGAAACATTTTTCAAAATACTGCTATTTCATACAGAATTGAAATCCTTATTTTATGCAAAAAATAATGTGTAATCATAGCTAATATGGGCAATACAGCAGTGCTGTTCCAGATATTTTGGAAATTACTGACATTTTTTTCTTGTGATAATGCTGATTGCAGAAAGAAACTTACCTTGTGAATATTGAACACCTCAGTGTTAAAGGGCTTTATCTTCTATCTATTATCCCCCTCTTCCCTTGTAAAAATAGTCTTCTGAATATGTTGTCTCTTATATAATGGTTAGTGCATTTAGCAAGTATATATTGTTTTTCAGAAAAATATCCAAGGGAATTGTCATCAGTATTTAGAGATTGAAAATATTCTTGAGTCTAGTATTTGCTGTTATATGAAAATATATTCTTATTTTTATTTTTTTACAGGTGTATCAACTTATGTCTTGACAGACACAAGACGGTGTTGAAGAACCTATAAATATGAAAGGCCCAGTGAGCATGTTCATATATATTAAAAAATTTCTCCCAGGGAATTTGAGTGTTTTTTACTCAAGTAAGTGTTTTGACATCAGTCAGTCATCAGTCTTTTCCCCATCAGTGACAACCTGTCATGACAGAATTTATGAAGAGATTTTTTATGAATAGCAAAGATGGGTTTTATGCTATAATTACTTATTGACTTCTGTTAGATAAAGATTTTCAGTTAAAAACTGAAAAAAATGCTTCTCATACAGTATCTTAGGTAACTATCCATTCACCTGCTTTTCAAGCTTCTCTCTTTTCCAGTGTGATATCAAAACAGATCTGTCAATAGTTTTGCCAAAAAGCACTGGGAATATTTTTGTGGTTTTTTTTTTTTTTTTCTTTTAAACTGTAGAAAACAGGTGAAATGTCTTCTCATAAGATATTACAAGATTAACATCCCTAGAGATATTTCAGTGATAGGGTGCACATGTACAACATATTAGTGATGACATATTCAGCTGCAGGGGCAATAGAACACCACAGTGCTCTAGAGTATTGAATGACTGTAAAAGGCAAAAGCATCAGCTTTCTTGCAAGACTAGCATTAGAACTTCCCACTGAAATATGCTGTTAAAAATCATATATGAAGAATGAATGCTGGACTTGTAATTGTTCCTTGCAGCAGGATACAAGATTTTACAGAAAGGTAGAAATGTATTTCTTGTAGGAGTTGACAGCAATTAAAATGTTCTTGTTGAAAATAAGTAATAGCTTTTTCCAAGCTTGATTGTATTAATGATCTGTTCCTAAAGAAAATGCAATCTTTATATATATAACAATTGTGATGTTTATTGCTATCTTTAAGAATCTGCACACTATTCCTGCTTTTACCACTTTTAAGAGGTTCAAAGGAATACTAGGCAGATTTTTTGGATGATGTTTCTATCGTAAAACACAGACACTTTTGGCAAATGAAGTGCAGGAAAAGTTTGAAACGGTTAATGTGCAGCAGACAGTCAGCCTTCCTCCAAGAGCTGCCATTTACTTGAGAGATTGTATAGCAGTCAAAATGTTTTAGCATCTCTTCAGCTTCTTATGGCAGGATCAACACGTTGACTGTTGACAGGTGTAAACATGTATATTTGCCTTCTGGCTTGAATGCTTTCAGCTCCTTTGCCTGCAGCGATCACTTCCTCTCTCCCCATTCTCCGGCAAGGTCTGCAGTCCCTGTGCCTGCAAGCTCCGCTTCACCGCGGGCTGAAGGACACTCCTCAGAGCAGTGAGTCAGCAGGCAAGGTACTGACGGCATTGCCGGCATGGGCCACGCAGAGATGTGCCTCTGCAGTGACGCAGCCTTTGCTCACGCAGGAGTCACCAAGGATTTTTACATCACCTCTACACCAGGTGGCAACATATCATGCTGCTCTGCTCGTGATCTGGTTTTAAAGACAAAAACGCTTATAATAGGCAGCATTCTGCAGAATTCAGTCATTACAGATCAGATCTGCTACTCCTTCCTTTTTATTTTTTTAAAATCAAGTGTTGTTATTACATGTCTTATTATATTAATGTTGACAAAGACTGGTTAAATGCCATTAACTATAAGGAAGATTTCAATGAGATAGTCTAAATGGTATAAGAGTATGCATGAAAGGTACCTTTTCTTTTAAGTTTTAGAGAGTGCTCTTGGCATTCATTTTAAGATGCAAAATGCTCTGTGTTACAATAGCTTTTTCTTTCAAATTTTCTGGAACCTAATTACTAAAAAATTCCCTCCACTAATAAAGAAAGATTCATAGTACTTGAAGGACTAGCACCTTCAATTTTGACTGTAATAAAAACTTAGGTTACTATTAAAAGACCTTTCAAACTGATGTTCCAATGTCTGTGACATTCAGGCTGAAATGTTTTGTGTGGTATTCATACTACCAACTTAAGGCCTTTTTTTTGTAGACATCTTCTGGGCTATTCATTGTGGATTCCCCTTATAGTTGCTTAACTATAAAGATGCTTAAGGGACATCAGAGGCAGTCTCATCTGGAAAGTCTTCTAGTCTTTTGTACTCCTAGCAGAGAAATAAGTGCCTGCAGGGTTCAGTTGATCTCATACATTTCTAAAAGGTCAGATGAATCATACCACAAAAGTGCTTATTACTCTGTTGTGACTATAGTCTAGAAAAGTAGTTCAGATATCTACAATTTAGACATTTGCATTTGCTCAGATGATTCCAGTCTTTTGAATGTAATTGTACTTCAAATGGAACTACAGGTTCTCAAAGGATTTGATTATTAAGGCACAATTTTTTATTTTTTTTTTTCAATTTGGCACCCAGACTCTACAAGCCTGGCTTGGACATTGATCTGAGTCATTCTATCTATTTTTTGCAGTAAAGAGACACAACTCCCACTGCATCAGGTGAGAGATAAGTCTGGTGGTACCTGTTCCATTCCAATTCACTGTATTAACATTATAAAAACATAGTAAAAACAATATAAAGGAAGAGATTTTTTTAAAGGCTTAAATGTCTCATTCTTTAAGATTTGTAAAACAAATATAAATAGCAAAACATAGGTGTCTTTAAATAAAAGTTTGTGAAGTATTTAACATGCAGATAAGTAAACTGACAAATGAAACTTTTATGTAAGGTAGTATTATGAAAGAGAACAGGAAGATAGAGTGTATATGAGGAATGATACAAACAAAACCAAATCCTTGAGTGTGAACTAAAATTAAAGCAATAAAAGTGCTTATGGAAATTTTTGCCGCCTTAAATGAAAGAAGAAGGAGAGGAAGGGATACGAAGGTACATGTGTGTGTAGATAAGTGACAGTGTTTTGGGCAGAATGTCAAAAGCTTTGACACTGGAGTGAAGCCCAACAGAACTAGTGACAGGGTGAAATGTGAGTGAGTATGGGATTACTTTAGAATAAGTTGATTATTCAGCAAAGTCAGAGGGTACTATTCTGGAAATCCCACAAGAAACACTGTGTTTTACTTACTAATTTTTGAAATTCATTTGTTACCACACAAAAAAGTTTTCTTATTTCAAGGTGACTAGCAATGCTAGCACTCACAGACCATCTTTGATTATCTTTACAAGAAGACCTTGAGACAGTGTTTGAAGGTTGAGGTGGCAAATGTAACTGGATACAGTATTATCCAAATTGTATTGTTATGTACACAAAAACATGCCTAACTCTGCCCACACCATGTTGGATTTTGAGCTGCCCATCTTTACCTGGGAACAAGGTCTTTCATTGAAATAGGAACATGAATTTTGTTCTTAATGATTGTTATCCATTCCTCTTAAAAATGCTATAATTAAACTGGAAAAAAATGCAAAGAAAGGTGAAAATTATGATCTAAATCATGATGTTACAATAGGAATTATAATTAGGCAAACCAGAATTCTAAAGAACCCCAAAGAGTATGAAGGTTGTGCATTAAGGATTTCTTGTTTAGTCTCATTCCCAATAAAAAAATGTTGAGCACCAATTGAAGCTAACAGGAACTTCATTCAAAGCAAGCAAGAAAGCTTGGTTCTTCATCTTGTTTTGGCATCTACAGTGTCTTTTTTATCTGTAATACCTTTTTCTAAGCAGGTAAGAAGGCTTGATTCTTCATCTTGTTTTAACATCTGTAATATCTTTTTCAAGAAACTTCACAAATTCACTCTACACATGTTATGTGCCTTCAGAGTAGTGGACAATTTAGAGAAGGAATACCAATACCTATAGAATAAAAAAAGACATTATCTCTAGCTAAGGAATTCCAAATGTTGCAAATTTTTGGAGGTTAGATTATTTGATGAAGTCTCATTATGTGCTGTATTGTTCCCTTTTTACTCTGGGTGATCTTTTGGAAAATGGTTACTAAGCTTGATGAATCAGTAGCCTTTGCCCTGACCTAGAATCACCCTTATGTTAGAAATAAAGCTGATTTTAAATAATAATCAATTTATCCAGTAGTCTTAAAACAGAATTACAACAAAAGTGTGTCATTTATATTGAGATATTTTTCAGGTAAATATATTAAATCTAGCAGACTGCATTTAAGGTAGAGAGATTCCTTCTTATTCTATGTCTGAAGTACAATTTTCTGTATTATAGTTTCAGGAATGTGCTTAAAAAGGTTGAAATATTTGTATTTGAGTATTTGTGCCAAAACCAAGAACACTGCACTGACTTCCTATTTTAGACTCTTATCATTGTGTTTCTTTTATAGGAGAGCCAAATCTGTGCCAAATCTGTGGTAAGTGCTGCAGTAATTCACATTTTCCTACTTCTTTCCTTCAGGACTGCATGTTATACTTTCCAGCATGTGATGTGAATGCAGATGGCTCTTTGTACCTGGAGGAAGAAAACAAAGGAACACAACTGTTTGCTCATGTTGTGGCTGTGTATGTGAGATGTGAGGGGAAAAGGTATCTTTTCAATGTAGTTTTCTTTTTAACAGAATTATTGAATGTGGGAGCATAAAAGTAGTTAGCATTACCTGCCCTACAGTTTTCTATCTGTTTGGATGCAGAAAATCAGAACTAATTTAATGAAACTTGTATTAACATAAAGACAAAATGCTTATATTCAATTATGTATATCTTTTAATATGAAGACAATAATTTAGAAGAGCTTTAAAGGTATTAAATTTCTATACCATCAAGCTCATACTCTGTAGAGTTGTGTTATTTTTGTTCTATTGCGTTTTATTATGTATGCGGTCTGTTCTATGTTCAGTTGGTTTGTTCCATGTACCCCCTCAGTTTTTTAAGTTGGTTCCTTCCCCAGTCTCCCACCTCTCCTCCCCTGTCAATCCTCCCCAAAAGTGCCGAGTCATTCCCCTGTCTCCTCCCAGGGTCCTTGTCCGTCACTCGGTGCCCCTGCCCCTACATCCAGAACCTTCTACCCGGGGCATCGTGTGATTGGACCAGGTCCTGAGACCCCTCCCATATTCCTCTCCTATTGGCCCTTTCCCCAAGAGCGAGCCACTCCCCGAAGATGCCCATTGGTCCCAGTTTTCCCCGCCCATGTGGTATAAAGTCCCCTGACATCCAGCCCCAAGTGCCTTCTCTGGCAGGCACCAGTCCCGTCAACTGGATCCTCGCCAGCGCGTTGTCCCCGTTGGGACCCAATAAAGAGGATTTTGGCCCCCAGAGGAGGACTCTCTTTTCTGTTTGCACCGCGGGAATTCGGCTGTGTTTCCACCAACCCACCCAGCGCTCTCCAAAGCCTTCAGAGGTCCAGCGGAGGGTGCTGGAGACCTGCCCGCTCTCTCCCTCGCGGAGAGCTAGCTGGGGGGGAGACAAGGCTTGAGGGGGAGAACGCGGCAATACTCACTAAAGTCTAAAGAGAATTCACTAAAGAGAATTTCTTTTTGCAGTACTTGGAAGCATACCACCCATCTGTAGGCAGGTATTGCAGCTCTCCCAGCTTTCCTTTCCATTACATAATAATACAGTACTCAAAATTCAGCTGAAAAAGACTTTTCATTAGACAACCAGCAAAAATAAAATACTGTGAGAATTTAAAAAAAGTGTTCATAGTCTTTAGTGACTGAAAGATTGTACTAAGAAGCAGACCTTTAAGAATGCCTCAAATAGATGAGCTACTGTGTTGAAATACAGAAACTGGGAAACCTGAATAATTCCAGTAATGTATATGACGCATAGAGTACTGGTGTGTGTTAGTGCTGGTCTCCTTTTGGATTACAAATTGACTTTGATGGATTGTAGTTAGGAGCAGGAATAAAAAATGGAGAAGAAGATGCAGCAAAGGACAAGAAAACCTTAGAAATGGTAACTCACTCACTCTGGACAAAGGCAAAAGCAAATGCAAATGCAACTAAACAAACTCTCACTCAACAAAAAAAAAAAAGTATGTTCTTCATGCTAATTTAGAAGACATTAATTTAGAAGATATCTGGGAAAATATTTTTCTTGCATAAATTTAATTATAAAGATCAGACTTCTATCTGAGCTAGAAGCCAAAATATGTGATTTATTTTGTCCTAAATCAGAAATCTCAAACCTGTTAGAGAATTCAAGTGACATCTAAAGCTAAATGAGAAGTATTCCATTATTTGTTGAGGTAAAGGTGCCCTTACTGTGCTGTGGTGCAGGAAGAATGAGTGTGGAGAAATGAAGTTTCTTTTTCAGATTCAAGTTCAAAGACACAAGATTAATGTTTTCAAGGAGTGTTACATTGGGAGATAGATCACTCTTGTTTCTTTAGCTTAACAGAAAGGTAGTTATGTGTATTGACTCTTCTAAGAAAGTGACAGCCTGAAATTAAATACAAAAGGAACATGGGAATTTGTGAGGAGGAGAGGTATTGGACTGGAAAGAGCAGTACTCAGAATAATATTTGACATAGTGAGAAACTGCTCTGCTGGAATTAAAACCTCCATCTAAGGGAGAAGCATCCTCTCTGTTGGATGCTGTGAGGTGTCTGCATCCAGGAAGTGAACTGCCAGTTAAGGCGGCAACAACACATACCTAAATTTGTGATGTGCGTATGTGAAGTCATTGGGCTCTTTCCCACTAGTGTGATTCAGCAGGTTGCAATGAGCTGAACAGATCCATGGAAAGTTGGCCACTCACACCTCTAGCAGGAGATTTGTAAGAAGGATAATAAGCACACCCAGATAAGGTGTGTGCAATTGTAACTACTCAGAGGTCCTGTGAGAAAGATGTGCACATGTAACTGTGTTTCTCTGTGTGTCATTATAGCATTTTGGGTGGGTTGTTGCAGGAGGCAGTTTTTGTTTGTGTATATTATAAGCATTTCACATGCCTCTAATATTGTGGTTTATTAGCATTTTACTTGCATCTAATATTGTGGTTTATTTGTATTGCTGAATGTTAAATACAGAGATCACTGATTGCTGGTTAATTACATGATGTTAATAAGTTGCTTCAATTCTGATTTTCCCTCTGATAATGTAATCATGTTTAGCAAAATATCTCTGAGCTGGGTATACTGTTACTGTAATAAACACAGCTGTGAAATACAGGATCACAGAAAGGAAAGGACAAGGGTTTTGTTTAGCTGTTGAGAAACAGCAAAATTATTAGCTGAGTAATAAGGAAGTTTGGGTATATGGAGAGATCTTGCTGGTCTCTGAAATGCCTACCAATGAAACTTTCAACATTTTGTGTGTAGATACAATGAAAAGACAAGTAAGAGTCGGTTTTGTACCAGTTAACTTAACAGTAATTCTTGAGGGACCCTAGAGGGGGGAATCCTTCTAAAACTGGGAGCTGGATTAAGAAACATAATTCAGGAAGAGGGAAGTAGAATTAGCATTGCTGATGGAAATTATTAACGCACCAAGAACATTTCCTGTGGGACATTATTGAAAGTGCTGCATTTTAGTTTTATGGTGAGCAGATTCTTCAAAAAACATAGTCCCAGTTAGAGCCCTGCAAATAAAAAAGGTTTTTGAGTAATACCTGGAATCAATTTTTCTCTAGTTAGATGACATAGTGAAGATATGTTTCAGTATAGCAAGTCCATGGGGTTTAGTTTTCAAAATGTTATTACAATTTTAATTCACTCAAAGATTTCAGCGTCCCCATTTAGGACACTATGTGCAAGTAGATTTTGTTCAAAAAACTATAAAGTTATGTGACAGTAAGCAGAGACTGTGATCTGTGTTGACTTTTAACATAGTTTAAGGAAATAAGACATTGTCTTAGTTATAATTTTGAAGCATGCTTGTGCAATCTGTACATTAATTTTGAGTTGTTAAGACATTACTTGCAAGACTGCATCTTATTTTTCTTCTTCATGTTGCCTGATGCTACAGTTTTAGCATTTCATCTGATATGTCTTGGAAAGAACTATATATTTTTTTTTTTTTACTTCTAAAAGGAACAATTGAATTACAATATGAAGTAAATTACATGAAGGCTCTAACTAGCTGGTGGCCTTGGCAACCCTTAAGGAAACTCAGTAGTTTTTCCTTCTTTTTTTTTTTCCTTATTTCTCAGATGTAGCATTGCATCAGTGCAGAACAGTTAAGTGTTATCATCACTTACATTATATAGCAAGAATATATGACATCAAAGATACTGTTAGAGTCCTTTTTGAATTGCTGTATACTGAATGCATCACATGTCAGCTCTATAGCTCATTTTATTCCTAGTTCTGAACGGACAATTTTAAATATTTAAGTGCTTGCATGTTATTTTATATTTAATCAGAGATGGAGGTTTAGGTCAGCCCCTCAGTGATACAGACTCTACAGTTTACATCATAACGATGTCTGTTTAGACAGGCATAATTTTCTTTTTTTATGTACAGAAAATAATGATTTCCAGAGATACTCCTGCCTATCCTTGCTAATAACTGATAAAAGGAAGGATCTAATGTTACTGAGCAAATGATTAAGGAGCTCTGGTTGCTCCTTGACCTTGTAATATGTTTGCAAAACGCTTTGAAACGTTGCTAGAGAACATACTAATATGTGCAGCCAAGTGTCCCTATTTGTTAAACAATCTCTATTCATAATAAGTAATCAGATCAACATACTTTTTTCATCTGTTGTCTTTTTCTTTACTCCTACATTCAGATCACGAACACATTCAATGAGACCAGCAGCTAAACAGAATGAGAAATGGTAAATTTGAAAGGACAGCTTAGGGAAGCCAAGCAAATGACTGACACTGCTCATGGCTGGGAAACCTACAAGGTGTATGGGTTTTTAATTAGTGTCTTTGAGAGGCATTAACTCTTCTATTCTTTTTTTACCTATGCTATATTTCTAAAGTCTTATTACAGATCCAGGGCTATAATTTCTTTGATTGATTTGTTGATTTATTGCTATAACACATCTTCCAAAAGCTAAATTTTCCTGGTTTTACTAATATCTTGTGGTATCTTACCTTAACAGAGCAGTGCTTATGAAGATAATTTTGTATTTATGAAAGCCTTCTGCAGTGCCAGACCATGTCCAGAATATTCAGATACAGTTTCTCCCAGCAGACAATACTGGTATGAGAGTTATACTTGTTAGGATAACTATATTTTTTTTTCCTAGAAGTTATGTGAATTTTAGCATTCAAATGGGGTGACAACTGTGTTTATCCTTTTATCTGATCTTGCTTATGTTTCCATTATACTATGTTTATCATTAGGAGCTCTTCAAATTTCATCATTGGTATTTCAGTTGTGTTGTGCTGCAGACTTGGTCCTTTTACAGCATGTCAAGCTCCTCCCCTGTCTGCATAACTTAATAGGACTGCAAAGTCTCCTTTGAATTTCAGAATGCACATGCAAAAACACATCTTCTGAGTGTTTGTGTAGTTTGCTTTGTGTTGTCTCTCTTCCCAAAATAGCTTATGAGTAAGCTCCTGAAAGTTTGGTACTGAATAATGTTTGGATGTTTTAGCTTTTATTTTCTTTGATAGCCTGTGTAATTATTTATCTGTTTACCAGTTCATTTCATATAATATTGCATACCAACATAAGTAAGATTTTGTGAAGATTTGTAATACAGTATTTCTCTACTTTTGGGATATATTTAGAGAAAAGTGGCTTTTCTTGGGAAGGTCTGTACAATTTCAAAACAAATTCTTCGAGGAAACTTGTACCACATTTTGAAAAAGGAGAGAAGTGATTGGAAAAAAAAAAAAGAAATGATAGTGTCCACAAGGAAAAATTCAGTGGAAAAGTACAGGCCTGCTCAAGAGGAAGTTCTGAGTAAGCTTAGTATTCCTTCAGCTGATGGTTCTTAATCATTGTTTGACATTCAAATATTATTAAATAATGAAGCGACTAAATATCATTCATCTGTACTGTTCCTGGGCTTTATGAGTATAAGAAATTGAAATGCAGAGAGTTGCAACCTCACTGTTTTCAAATCAAGTGCTAATTTTGCATTTTTCCTTTTGTATGTGCTGACTATAAGATAGCAAGAAAGAGTTTGATAGAAAGGTTCTTCTTCACTGAGTGTAGACTTCATGTTGGTTTTCCTGCTGAGTACTCAGGTTCTTTCAAAAGCAGTAGGAGCTGCAAGTGCTCACTGTATGTAGAGCTGAACAGAACATGTGAACTTGCCTGTCAGCTAGTATCATTGAGTATCTGGAAATGTTCCCTAGCTACAACCCATCCCTTTCTTTCACTCACATAATACAGACATTCTAGATAGTCTTAAAGACAACTTGCACAAAGATCATAACTTTCAGAGCTTGTCTAGTAAGATTCTTAAGGATCCCAATGCTTTTCTTCAGAAGTAAGGTTAGCTAGCCCAAGGTCAGCCAGCTCATTTCCTTGGTTCCTGTTTGATTCTCTGACAGTGAGACAGAGCTCTGCTGGTTCAAATACCTGCAGTGAGGCATCTGGCTGTGACAATATATAGCAACTGACTATGACAAGACTCAGACTTTGTGGAGTTGTGCTTTTAGATTTTATTATATTCTTATTCTGTAATGGTTTGTTCTTATGTACCCGCACATCCTATATGGTTTCTCCCGGGATTTTCCTGCCCTACCTCATGTGTCAGTCACCTAAAAACTGCTTAGTCACCTAAAAACTGCTGAGTCATTCCTCTGTCCCCTTCCAGGTGCCTTGTCCATCACTTGGTGTCCCTTCCCCTACCTCTAGAAGCTTCCATCCAGGCCACTGGGTGATTGGATGAGGGCCTGGGGTCCCTCCCCTATCTATCTCTCACTGGTTCCCTCATATGTTAATCCCCACAAGACCAACTCCCTAATGTCTTCCCATTGGCTAGTTGGTTCCCCTCCCTCCCCATATATAACTTGTTGCAGGCACCTCTTGGGGGCTCTTGTTGGCTGGCTGTGTTTGTGTGCTGTTGGACCCTTCTGGGTCATAATAAACTTTGGAGCTTAGCCCTCAGCAAGAGTCTCTCCTTCATTAATGCTGTCAGGATCTGCAGCACCCTCAGAACCCATGAAGCACTCTCCAAAGCCCATCTGGGTCCAGCGGAGTGTGCTTCTTGCTGCCCTACTTGCCCCATTGGAGTGCTAGCCAGGGCTGAGCTATTTGGGCCAAGGATTTGGGGTGAGGATGCGGCAAGACTTGGTATTATTATTTTCTTCTGAATTGATGTAATGCTGGTTACTTTTTAATTGTTTCTGTCTAACACTTGAACAAAACGATGATGCAAAAAGATGCTCTGGTCTTAATTTTTTTTTTATTTTTATTTTTTTAATATAATATTTTTAGTCAAAAGAAAATTTTATAGTTTTCTTATAAAAGTGAATGATAAAATTATTTCAACTATTTAGGCTTCCAAAGAAATGCAGTTTTCTTATGTAAAGACATTTTGCTGAAGAGGTATTTTTCGTAGAAAATGTGTGTTTTCTAGCAGAAACATCTGCAAATTGAAAAGTAGGAAGGAGGGGAAAAAGTGCTGTGAAATCCATCCACTTTAAAAACCATATAAATGGTAATTAAAAAAAACATAGTATACCCTGCAATGTCATGACTGGATGCAAACTTCTTAATCATTGCACAGGCAATGTTGGCCATCAAATGAATGATGTCAGTTGCTACCTCTACCTTCATTATAAGTACCTCATAGCTAAGACAATTTTTAGACTAATAGATTAAAACCTCTCCAAGGCACTGGACTAACTGGCAGAAAATAATGTGCACATACTTCAGCAAACTCTCTTATTCTCCAAAAGATGGTTGAGTGCAAGCTGTCTTTTAAGAGTAGCTCCTGAAAAAAATCTGCCTACCAAATTTTGTTCATGGACCTATTTGGAAGAGGTACAGGACAAAGATCTTTTAGGAAGTATTTTAGGAGTTTACGCAGACTAATATATTCTAGTGTTCAGGCGGATTTCTGGTTGTTGTTAAGACATAATCTTCAGCAGATTCCAAAAATCACAGTACTTGGAAGAAATAAAAGGGTAACAAACAATTTGCCTTGGTCACACATAGTGTGACCATGTACTGGAAATCAGCAGAAAAAACATGTCAGCATGCAAATTTTGAGTAAGTTTTATGTTCTTTAACCTTAAATATTGAGATGAGGGCTGATTCTTAGCGGGAAAACCTGAATTAGTATCACAAAGGGGTGAGGCTTTTCATTACTTTACAAAGTAGAGTTTTATAGCCACTATATGTATTTGAGAGTGAACCACGAGTGATGCGAGTGCCAGGTCAATTCCAGCTAGCCCCTTCCTGGACGGCTCCAGGAGTGGCCACCTCTTGCCTGGATTGGCCTAGGTGGTGGTGTAGCAGGGCTGCTATAAAGCTGCAGCAGTGAGGCTGCTCCCCAAAGCACAAGCTGTATCTGTGCTGAGGATCAGAACTAAGAACAAGGAGGGGTTTTCTGTATGGTTTCTTAAGGAGGTTTATTCCAGGAGAAGGGTCAGGGATAGAAAGACACTAAACAAAGATGTGTACCAGCTTATATACGGGGGAGGGAACAAGGAGAGGTTACAAACTTTGTCTAATTGCAAGGAACCTAGGGAGGAGCATAAGGTGAGGAATAGAATACCCAAACTAATACGGAATAACGGGGGACGAGAACAGTTTGAATGAATCAATTGGGTCTCAGGGGATATAAGATTGACAGGGAAGGCTCTGGAAGTAAAGGCAGGGTTACAATGACAGATAAGGGAGGAGGGCAGGGTTACAGTGATGGACATGGAAGGGCCTGGAAGAAAGGGCAGGTCTTTGGGGAGGTGGAAAGGGAGGGAGGATACAATTTGGGGAGAAACTATTTGCATAGGGGTAACAGAACCAACCATTATAAGCTTACACAGAAAACACACCACCACAAACAGTGGTAGTACTTTCTGCCTATAAAGCTTAAATACAGATTACAAGTTAAATGTTCTTTACAAACAGGATGCATAGAACTCTGGAGGTCAACCCCTGTAACTCCTAAATGTTCTATCAAAGTATAACTTGCAGGCATTTCCACAGCACTAGCTTCCTCTGGCCCTTGAGACCATGACATGACCAGATTCTTCTTCAGTGCTCTGTTTTCCACATACCTCCAGAGACCAAAACGCCCCAGCTACAATAAAGGTGAACTGTGATGTGTGTCCACAATGAAGCAGAGAGAAGTATATTCCTATTTTCTGTGTTGCTGTTTTGGGCTATAAAAGAAGATGAACATCCCTACAAACTGCATATTTGCCTCTCAAACTGATTAATG
Organism: Taeniopygia guttata; assembly: GCF_048771995.1. NCBI lineage: Eukaryota > Metazoa > Chordata > Aves > Passeriformes > Estrildidae > Taeniopygia > Taeniopygia guttata. Next base: position 66,017,969 of record NC_133063.1, on the reverse strand, counting down.
AAACCACTTGCAAACATGACAAGCTGAAAGGACTTTCCACTATTCAGAAAAGCACAGCTAAAGGGATACCTTCTGACCTAGCAGCTATAATATAGCAGCAGCAGGTATATAATATACAGAGGCAGGTATAGTATATTAAATGAGAAACTGGAGTTATCTAAAATTTTGGACGTCTGTATAGGGATGATGGAAATTGAGTTAGAGGTTTTTCAAATCTGTGATACTTTTAAGCTCAGTAGGTTATTCCTAACTTCATGAAAGTATTTCCAGATCTGATTATCTAAAGTTTGAAGATTTTTTTTGCTCAGTGGATTTGGGAGAAGGCTTAAGAGCAAATTTAAATAGTTACCAAGTGCTTTGATGCTTTTAATCTCTGTCAACATTTCTGCTGTGATCAAAAGACAATGTAATATTGTCTTGGGCACAAGCTTGGAAGCATAACTCTGAGTGCTTTAAGTGTATTTTAGCATATAGTGAAATCAGGAAATGGAATTTACCTGGCTTCCTGTTACAGGGCCTTTATTTAATAATTACCATTACAAAAAAGTAAGTTTATTGCTTTTTGGGACTGGTGATTTTTCATCACCTCGAAGGAATGTTTTATCCTTGGTTGACAGCTTATTTAGGATAGTTTGTAACTGAATGTTAATGAAAAATAGGAGCATTTTGTTTTTAGGAAAGGAACTCTGTTCTTATAATCACTTGATATTTGTGTATGGAAATTTTTAGATATGTGTAAATATATCTGGTTTCTCACAGGTTTTGTTTATTTGTTTTTGTTTTTTGTTTTGGTTTTTTTTAAATTTTTGTATCTGGAACGTCTCCTCCAGTCCCATATTTTTCCTTAAGGAAACTGCATTTCACCTTCCAAGGAAACTACTGGTTTAAGACTCAAATAGATGCTGAAAGATTCTGGTCTTCAGGATCTCAGTGAACACCATGACAATTTGTATTTGATGTTACTCCCAGTATGAAACATTTATTAAATCATCCTCTTAGTGGTTCAAATTCATAATTTGCAACAATCAGTGGATACACTTCTCTCATATCCCTTAATTTAATCTTAAGTGAAACACTGGGCTGATAGCTCTAGACTGAAGCTTTTACATGAAAAGCAGTTTTAGACAATGTGAAGTTTTTGTTCAAACAGTGAAGTAAGATTTTCTCCTCAAGGCTTTTTTAAGATCGAGTTACTAAAATTAGTAGAGAAATGTCTCTGCCTGAGTTAAGGTACAAATGAAACCATATGCCAAGGTTAATATGGATTTTTATTTAGCATTTAGTGTGAAGGAGGGAGCAAGAGATAGGAAGAAACAGGAAAAGGCTGGGGCTGGGAAGAGAATGATAGGCATATTCAGTTGTCCCACTTCATGGGTCCTGTTGGCCCTCTTCTTTTGGTCTTCTCCATGGTGACAGTTCCAGTCTTGTTGAAGCTATGGTCATTGTCTTGAGCTGTCAAGGGTGAGGGAACCCCATGAAACAAATCCACTGAATGTATATTCATTCACTCATGTTCAGGTGGGAATCCCCAGGTACTTTCCCTAACTCAGGGTATTTTACACTGGGTGAGATAATACTTTGGATCAGAGGACACTTGGAAGCTTTTGATGGTTTGTAACACCTCCTAAGACATTACAGCTGCCTCTGCCATCAGAGAAGTTGATTTAATTATGACCCATCAGCAGGGGTAAATACTTTCAGGTTGCATGTGAGGTGCTTGTCCAGAGGGGAGTTTTCACAGTGAGCCTCTGATGATGGGTGTGCATGCCCTCTGCACTTGAGAGGTTAAACACTGCTTCAGTCATTAACCATTAACAGACCAGTATCTCACAGGCTTATAAAGATGATACTAAAAATCTTTTGTGAACTGTGGCTTTCTGAATTACATTTTTTCATCATTTTAAGTATGTGCATTTTCAAACCCGTTCTTTAGTCATTAACTACACAGCACTTTTGAATTGACTCTTCTGAGTGACAGTCTCTTTAGTGCATGGTTAATATTTTTTTCTGAGTGTAGTTCTTCAAATTTCAACACTCTTCCTGTTGGTCTACTTACTAAAGTAAAAATAAATCTTTTCCCCATTATTGTGTGTAGATAATGGCACAGTGTTTCTCTCAATATAAACTATACTTAATCTGTTAAATAAACAAAATCTTTAAAATGAACAAGCAGTTATAGTCTTATATAATGACACATGGAATTAAGATGTGGATGACAATATTTTTGCAGAAATCCAAAACATCTGTACCCCAGAGCCTGGGAACGCTCCTCAGTATTTGTGGTGTGTTGACAATGGCTGGGTGGCACTCACCAGAGTTCTCAATCATTCCCTTTTGAGAGAGAAAATATCACAAAGGTTCATGTGTTGAGATAAGGACTCGGATAGATGACTCACTGAATAGTGTTAAGGGCAAAACAGACTTGAATTGGGGGTACTAACTGAATTTATTGCTAATCAAAATAAATCTTAAAAACTCCCTATGCCTCCTTCCTTCCCAGCTCTACGTCCTTCCCCCTCAGTGGCACAGGGAGACAGGTAATAGGTGCTAGGGTCAGTTCATCACATGTTGTTTATTCCTCTGGTCAGGGAGAGGAGTCCTTCTGCTCCAGTGTGGGGTTGCTCCCACAGGAGACAGTTCATCACAAAGTTTTCCCGTGTCCATCCCACAGGTAGTGGTTCTCCATGAACTGCTCCAGCATGAGTCCATTTCCATGGGATGCAGTCCTTCAGGTGCAGCCTGCTCCAACATGGATTTTTCAAAGGGTCACAAGTCCTGCCAGGAAACCTGCCACAGCATGGGCTCCTCTTTCATGAATTCACAGGTCCCTGCCAGGAGCCATTTCCAGCATGGGCTTCTCACAGATTCACAGCCTCCTCTCAGACATCCACCTGCTCTGATGAGTGACTCTTCCCAGGGCTGCAGTTGGGTCTCTACTCCACCATGGATCTCCATGGGCTGCAGGGACACAGCTGTTTCACCATGGTCTGCACCACAGGCTGCAGAGAAATCCTCAGTCTGGTGCCTGGATCATTTTGTCCCCATCCTTCTCCACTGACCTTGGTGTGTGCACAGTTGTTCCTTTCACATATTCCCAGTCCACTCTTCTTTGGCTGCAATTACACCTGCACAATAACTTATTTTTAAAAAAAATCTGTTATCAAAGGTTATTATCTCTGATTAGCCTAGCTTTGTCTCTGTTCTGGAGCCAGCTGGTACTGGCTCTGTTGAACATGGGAGAGGCTTCTGGCAGCTATTACCAAAACCTGTCCACAAAAACCCACTACAGTATTCCATCAGTAATTTCAACCCAGACAGTAGTTTTAAAGTTTTGCATCTGTCTTGGCCTGATTTTTAAAAGTGTTTTCTTTTGTAGTTATTTTGAAAGTTTTAAAGTTATTTTAAAGGTTTTCCATGCTTTCTGATGTTTACATATTTCTACTGGAGTTCTCATGCACTGTTCATGTAAATAATGATTGTTTTGCATTCTTCTTTGTGGGAGAGGAGAATTGATGGACTGTTGGTTTGACCAGTGTGGTTGGAGAGGTGGCAATTTCATCCTCCAATCCACTGTCACTTCTGGAACTCTATATATTGGGAAGTCAGAAATAAAATTTGATCTTTTTTCTCTTTTGAACTTGCCAGGCTTCTGTGTGCTCATTTAGTGTCCAGTAGCAACACATCTGTCCAACTCTTTTGTTTTTTTTTAATGGCTATCTGCATGGTAGATAATATTTCTATTTTCCCTGGTTACTTGGATATCCTTTTAAGATTCAAGCAGAAGTTTTGTACTCAACTCAGCTGGTGAAGTTCACTGAGAAAGTTCAGTGAACTGCCTTAAGCAACAGATCTGATGATAATAGTCCCCTTCAGTCATGAAATGATAAAAGTCCCCTTCAGTCATGAAACCTCTCTTTGAGTTAGCACAGAATAAATACAATTCTCTTTGTATTAGTTATTGTGCAATTCATGGCCTGGTCACACAGAAGTGTTGATTTGACAGGGTATATGGATCAAAAAAGTCTTATAATAAATATCATAATAATAGGGATCGCTTAGACTTATATTTATTGGCTCATTTTAAATAAAAAATGTACCAATAAATAACATTTTTTCTCTGTGTGTCTAGCCTCTTATCTCAGAACAATTTCAGCATTGTCCTCAAAGCCATGCTCAGAGGGGATGCAGGAATGAGACTACAAATACTAGTTCAGTGTTGAATATCCAAGGGAGGATCTGTGTTTTCAGACAGTCCAGTGGAATCATGCACTGCCAGTCCAGGTCTGCATTTCCTCCTTGCTGCTAATTCTCTCCCTAAGGGATCTTCTGAGAGCCTCCCTGAAAGCAGGCTAATGTGACACAGGCTGTGGGGTGCTCTCAGTCAAGGTCTGCGGAAGGAAAGGCCAAACATATCTGCACTTCCCAAACCACTCTCTAAAGCTGGTTCTTGGATATTCCAGAGATTCCCTGACAGAAAGGTGAAAGACCAGAAAAAGAACATTAAGTTAAGATAGCTGTATACTAACTACAGTTCCTTCCAATATCCTCTTTCTTTTGTTTTCCATAGCGAGAGAGTGTATTGGAGGTCAGAAATACAGCCTCTGAATGGGGCCCTCTGACTGGGGCATCTGAGACATTACCAATCTATCTGGGATTGTCCTAGAGCTCTTTTCTCTTATCTTGAAAGGAAGTACAGAATAGTAGCTAGATAGGAAACCAAAACCAGTAGGCAGCCCTCTCTGATGGAATAGAAAGTTGCTAAAGACAGTATAAAAGAAAAGCAGTGAGTTGCTGACTGCTGAGATAATTTATCTTGTATATTCAATATTTCCACCTTTGAAAGTAAAAAAGTGCTGACATTTAAATAGCTAAAATTAAAAAAATGTTGGAGTAAAATTGGCAAATAAGCATGCTCCTGACTTCCTTTTATCCTGTGGAGAAAGCAGAAATCCCATGGGGAAGCCCTTCCTGAGATTATAGCCCTAGAAATTTAAGAAGCAGTCACGTTGTTCATGGCCAAAGGTAATGAACTGAAAACACAAATAAATGTTTTTGAGGAAATCTATGCAGCTGTGACACCCCTGAGACACTACCTCAGGAAATGCAATCCTCTTTTGAAAAGTTAAGGAGTACTGCAGTACTTTAAGGTCTTTTAAACAAATGCATTTGACCATAAAATGGTGCAGTACAGAACATCACAAGGATTTTTTATTGTGTGTAGTGATTTTAAATACTGGACTTCTTCCTAAAAGTGAAGGAACTGGACTTGGTGACTTTACTAAGGATAATTGCTCTTCACAGTGGATTGTTAAAATTTGATCTAAAAAATCTATTTGTCTAAAAATACATGAAAATTAGACATTATGCAAATAATGGAATACTTCTACATAAATGTAGAAGGAAGCAGATTAAATAGCCATTGATCTTAGAAGCATCAATATATGAAGGAAAAATCCAGGCAAACCAAACCTATTTACCAGAAAGTAAATAATGGAGGATTAGGGAGTGAAAAAAGGAAATTTGATATGGAAGTGCAGTAATTTTATTGTTGTTTATGTTCTTTGAGAGAGTTTTTAATTTTCTTTTCTACTGAAAGTACCCTATGCTGATAGTATTTTAATAATGGTTTCTTCCTTTCTGTTTTTATGATGAGAGTATGATTTTCTGTATTAAAAACAGCTGTCACAATCTAGTGCCCATGAGGTGGTGGTGGGGTTCTGACCAGTTTGTGATGAAGAGTGAGAGAGCAGCATTCAGCTGGAGAACTCAATAGAAGCTTTGGCCAAGCTAAGGCATACCTTCAGAGTGTGTATCTTACATGGGATTTAACATCGCCATTCTAGAAAATTAATCTGACCCCGTTTGGGGAACATGTTGAAAGTTACACAGATCTGATTACTGGTTAGAGACACGTTCTGGTGTAACACTGTAAGTTGTGTACTTCCACAGAGAAGATTCATGTGAGGTCAGATTCACTGGCAGAGGTACGGGTCTGCCAGTGCCCATCTATGCTGTGCCTCAGCTATTACTATGTGTCTCATAACATGTGTGTGGCTTTGCTATGAAGACCTGGCAGCTGGGCTTTGTTAAATAATTTGTTTAATAAGTTAAATAAGTAGCAATCTCCCTGTTCCTTTGGGTAGACAGCTCAGTTGATCCTCTAAAAACATTCAGCATTCTGTTAGCTTTGTGTCTGACCGTGTGAAAGGGCTGTATGAATAAGCATTCTTCACTTTTGAGGATCTTGAGTCCACAATTCATCATGTTGATGTGTTGGATAGTTAGAAGAAGGGCTTTTGAGCCTCCTAAGTGATTTGCACCCCTTTCACAGGTGCTTTCACAGCACTGGTCTGGCTTGTGGGGACAGACACATAGGTGTGGCAGTGGACTTCTTAATGTCTTGGTGTCTTTTGCTAACACATCTAGAATTATATCAGTACCTGTTTATGAGGGATTAGGGCTTGATATTTTCAACAAAGGGCCTTGATTAATATTTGTGCAACTCATTATAAACACAGTCATATATCCACAAGTTTGTCCTATTTAGGCATGCAATATACAATGTGCAATGCAATTAATTGTGGGGTAGTAATGATTCAGCATAGCATCTTTCTTCCAAATTGTATGCTGCTGTTTATTATTTCTGGAACTGCAGCTCTCTTTCCTCAGTCTGATTCATTCTGAGTCACACGAAACACATTCTCATTGAAATGGGGTGCACAGCAGCAAGCACTGTCATGCTAGTTCTGCACCATTAGGTAATTGAGTCTTTTCTAGTGGAGATGTCTGTAGCACAGGCAGTACAAAAAGACGAGGACAATGTGGGTGTCTGGTGGGAGGATTCAAAGTTAGAAGAAAATTACCTATTAGAAAAACTTCAGCTTGAGCTTGCTTATTACAAACTTGACAGTATTTAAATTTTAAAATATTTGTACAATGTAATTAGAGGTATGGAAATGATTGTTCATATGCAGAACTAAACCTCTTTAATACAGTGAAGAAAGACCATGAAGATTCATCTATTTGGGCTAGATTTGGGGCCCCCTTTTAATACTCAATCAGTTCTTAAGGCAGGTATTATTAAAATGGTATTCAGAAATCAGAAAGTGTGATGTTTGGTGGTTTTTATTATTTAACTGATCCGTTTTACTACACAGCAATATCTATGTATTGTTTTAATCTTTCAGTCTCATTTAGTAAGAATTTTAATAAGGCATATTCTGATTTACAGTATTTTCCTTTTTATGTAAAAGGTAGAATTTGAAGCAGATAGCACTATAGTTAATATCTTTTAAACTGATTTTCTCATCTACTGTCTAAAATTCATAAACTGTTTACTCAGAAACAGGCAGCCTCCACTGCTTGGAGAGATACCATATTAAAGAAAACAGACACCTAGGATAGCACATCAGAAATGACACAAAGGGAGGTATTTATGCAGGGATGAGGTGCTTCCCTCCCCCATGCTTTGAACAAGTCAAGAAGAATCATTACAAATAGCTGAAAAATCCCCTTTTCTGTCATCTTGTGAAAAGTAAATATCTGGGTAGGTGATTTGGAATAAGAGGTATAGGGAAACAGAATGGCTGACATGAAATATGCTTTGTTTTTAAGTCATTGGTTGAAGTACAGTTGATTTGATTTGGTAATAACAGAGGCTTATGTTAGATAGAAACATGAACAGAACTGCCTGAACAAGAAGGGTTTAGTTACCATATTAGTGTAAAATAGTCAAAACATAACACTATTTACTAATGAAAATGTTTAAAATAAAAGTAAATATAATTATTTATTTTCCTTTCTTGAAAGTAAAGTACTATATAGAGATAAGATGTTTTAATCTGTTGTTTTACATGTAATTTATCTCTTTGTTTTAAAATCCTTTTTTTATTTGAGGTACCTTCTATGGCTATGAATTATGAAAGTGCCCTTTTTAACTGTGTAGTTTTCAGTAAAATCCATTATCAGTTCTTTGTTTGAATTCAGTTCACATCATCTTCTCATAGGCTATAAAAAGACTCAATCTGTTCCAGAACAGTAATCACAGTCCATTAAACTCTGTTCCCTGTAGTCTTTGTTCCCAGTTACATGTGATACTGTAATTGTGTGTGTGAGAGAGAGAAAGAGAGAGAAAGATATTCAAGTGCCTTGCAAAACTGACACAAAGATTTACCAGTCCAGGCAAAACATATGTTTGTCTTTCCTTTAAAATTATTATAATTTCCCTGAAAAATCAGCAAATATTTCACTTGCCCAGTAAAAAAAACAAAAACAAAAACAAACCAAAAACAAAACAGAAAAGCAGCCCCAACTCCTCCATCCAAACAAACCCTACCCTGGAGGAGCAGATTTTCACAAAACTGTATCTGAAAAAAAAACCCATTCCTGTATTCATTACTGTTCTTGATCACCAACCTAATCTACATGCCGTGAAAAGAAGATAGAAAAATTAAAGCCTTTTATGTTGACTTCAGAGATAATGATGTTCATGATCTAAAAGTTGTCTCTGTAGATTGAAAGCTTGATAATTTTCTGACAGATCAAACCTGTTTTGGTCTACTCTAACTCCATTGAGTTTTGCAAGGGAGATAATAAATTTGGTGTATTGACAGATTCAAGTTAAATAAAAAATACAGTAATAAAGGATGCTAGATTAAAGTTGCAGCTCTATGTAGTTTTCAATGTATTTTCAGTATAGAGGAATGAAGTACCTCAAAAATTAATGTCATCTGAGCAAACTGATCACAGCAGTTTAGAGCTGCCGAAGATTTTCAGTATTTTTCCATGTGTACTGTGGAGAGCTTTGAAGAAGCTCTTTATTTAGCTATGTAAGATAAATCTGTTCATATGATGCATACTGAAAAACTGAGTTTCAAGGAAGGTTGATCTGATTAGCACTTTAGCCCCAACTCATTCCTATATTTGACTTGAAATGAACTAGTTAGGTTTGGTTTCAATGGGCTGGTTACATACAATTAAAATTTTAGCTGTTTTGCTGTAATGATACCAATATGTTCTCTAGTTAATAGCCTCAAGCTTTACAGTCTTGGTGATATGAGTAGGTCCAAAACATGCAAAGTGTGGCTTGAGATCTTTGGTCTTTCCTGGAGGCTGGTTTTTCCTCAATCTGCCAGATGCTAAATCCATGCAATGCTGTTACAACCAGCCTTAATTTTGTCTCAAATTCAAGAGAAATTATTTGTGTTTTGATGGAAAAATAATTGCAGTGAATTTCAAGGGAGACATCTGATGATGAAGGGCAAAATATTGGTCAAGAGAACTCCCTGGGTGTCCTTTTCCTGCCTTATTCTACTGGGATTCATGGAAATGTAATGGGTACCTTATAAGGCAGCTAGGAGTGCCTTGAATTAATGCTTTATTCCTTTTTGAGGAGTATTGGCTATTACAGAACAGAAAGGAGCTTATAATGTATTGCAGGTTGTCATAGGTATTTCTCTTTTCATAAAAACGAGCATAATCAAAACTACAGTATTTATGTCTTCTTTTCTTCCCTAAATAGGGAAAACTTGATATCTGCCAGCCATCTATTATTCCTGAGGAAACATACAGAAAAAATGCAGTATATATGCATGGAGGGAAGAAAGAAATTTGCTGAAGAAATAAATTTCCATTGTTGGTATTCAATTCTTTATTCTATTACAAAAAAGAAAAGTCTATTTTATAAAAATATTTAGACAGTCTCCTTTAAAATGTAAGCTTTGATTGCAAGGCATTTGTTTTGCAGCATTATTTGACTGTGAAATAGACATAGTAATTATTTGGCCTGTTCTTCCTATTTTGTATAACAAATTTGTTTAATTGAAAATTGGATAACAACTTGAAACCAGCGATACTTGGTACGTATTTGGGTGAAACAGAAAAGATCTAGAAAGAAAACAAATGTATGCTGTACAGTGGACAGTTGAACTCTGTTCTGTTCATTTATTGGCTCTGGGGTAGTACTTTATGACAGCCAAGGGACATAGGGGTTTATATCTTAGAAAATATGATTCAGATAACTCTGAATAGAGAATTGAATGAATGAATTAATAGGGAATTGAGAGAGGCTGGTAATGCCTTTGTGATAACATATTTAAGAAGAAAATCAAAATAAAGTCACACAGTTTTTGCTTCCAGTCAGAGAAGAGAAGGAGGTGAGAACATGTGAAGGAAACAACTCCAAGTTCAGTGGAGAAGGAGGGGAGGAGGTGCTCCAGGCACTGGAGCCGAGATTCCTCTGCAGGCCCTGGTGAGACCATGGAGAAGCAGCCGTGCCTCTGCAGCCCCTGGGGATCCATGGGGGATGCAGAGGTCCCCCACAGCCCATGGGGGAGGTGCCCATGCTGGAGCGGGTGGATGCCTGGAGGAGGCTGTGGTCCAGTGGGAGACTATGGAGAGAGGGGGCCTTGCTTCCAGGCTGGAGCGGCCTGTCCTTGCAGGACTGCACCCTGTGGAAGAGTGACCACACCACAGCAGTTTTGGGAGGAGTGTCTGCCCATGGGAGGGACCCAGTTTGCAGCAGTTTTGGGAGGACTGCTGCTGGTGAGATTGGAACCGTGCTGCGTGTAATGAATAGGGCCTATGCCTTTATTAATGTTCAGCTCTTTATTAAAAAGATCAGCTCGGCAGGGGGCTCGACACAGAGCTCACCCCCGCTGTTGTAGCTTTCCTGGTAGCCGAAGGGTGAGAAGGCGAGCAGAGTCTGTCTGTGGAGTCTCCGTGGCACACTGGTAGCTGGAGGTGTGCAGTCTGCATCTGAAGTCCCAGCAGGCCGTCCTCTCTCCTTTCCTCCTGGCACACTGGTAGCCGAAGGGTGATGGGATGTGCAGAGCCTGCTGCTGAAGTCCAGCAGCAGCTATCCCTCTCCTTCCCTCCTGGTAACACCAGGAAGTGTTGTTCCTTTGTGCCACAGCCCAGTCCAGTCTGGTCCTCTGCAGGTTATGGTGACAGATCAAACACAGACTAGAGATGTGGTTCCCTTTTCCCCAGCCAGCACACACATCCAGCCCCCTCCACTGTGCCCAGCCTTCCATTTAGGGGTGTTTTCACCCCCAAAACCCCCTCCCATTATTCCACTGGTCTCCCTATTTTGCATCCCAGTCCTAGAATGGCAGTGAGGGTGGGGCGGTAGGTGATTCCCAGGAGCAATTAGCTAATTAACATTTCAATGTCAGTACTTAGTTCGAGCCAAGTGTCCCAGCCAGGCTGTTTTGTTCATAACACTGGGGAAGGTCACAGCGAGCTGTGTCCGGTGGGAGGGACCCCATGGCCTCACAGGGGAAGGATTCCTCTCCCTGAGCAGCAGAAGTAAACCTTGGGTGATGAACTGACCAAATCCCCATGCCCTGTTTCCTTGTGCTGTCAGTGGGAAGGAGGAAGGGGCTGGGTGAAAAGGTGTTTTGAGGGCATATTTACTTATATCCTCCCCTCATTCTGTTAGTAATAAATTCACTTTGCAACCTTAACTTCAGACTGTTTTGCCCTTGAAGTGTTTTCTCCTGGTCCTCATCTCAACTTGTGAATCTTTTGTTAGTTTTTTCTTCTTGTCTGCCTAGCTGTGGCAGGGGAGGGTGAGCGAGCGACCCTTGTGGGTGGCTGGCATTGGTCCAGTGTCAAACTGTGACAGTCATTGACCAAAATATCAGCTGAAAGTACTTCCATAAACCATACGAGCATGGTCTGAGTCTACTATGGAAATTAAATTTTTGTTTTGGTAGATTTTCCTGGTTTTTGGCCAGGATCGGGTTAATTTTTTTCTAATTGTTTACATTAGCCATGAGGGGGCAGAGCCTGGAGCTCTGTAGGCATGTATAGGTGGTTGCTCTGTACCATCCAGATCACTGTTGAGGGATGTAAAAGCGAGAAACTCCTGCTTCTGAGGAGGAGCATGGTGTGGCTTTTGGTTGGGTAGGAATAGGTGGTGAACAGAGGGTCCATCCACCATTTTGTTCATTGTCTTGGGATCCTGCCATGCTGGGTTGGTCAGAGAGTAATTTTTGCATTAAATAATCTTTTTTTTATATAATTTTGTTATTAATATTGTTGCTGTTACTGTTTGTTTTCCTATCTCATTGCTCTTTCCAGTAAATTGATTTTATTTCAACCTGTAATCCCTGTGTTCTGTATCTCCCACCAGAAAGGGAAGAAGAGCAAGTGGGGACAGAGAGTGAGCTGTAAATTACGGAGGACCACTCCTAAGTGATGACAGCCTTCAATTGGTGCCCACTTGTGAGGCACAAAGGGCTGAGATTACAACATCTGATCAGTGAACTGAAAACAAATTTGATCTAAGCATTTGCTCTGTGAGGTAGGGAGCCACTGTTGCGTGGTTTGTTCCTATGGGTGTGGTAGTATGTAACCCTGTATATATTCCCGTATGTGCACCCTGTGGGGATCTTTTTCAGAGCAGTAAGAGAAGTCAGGATAGTTCTGTTGCTGTAATGTGTGACATCAGTTTATGGCATGATAACACCAAAGGCAATGAGAATACTTTTGGATGTGTATTCAGTGTTGCTCTCCTGCCCTAACCTGGAGTGCTACATATGGAAATTCATTAATAATTGTAGCCAGCCTGTGGGGAGAACAGGGGAGGATGATTTTCCCCATCTTTTAACCACCTTTTCTTCCTTCAGGCCTGTTACAACAGCTTTTGAGGATTTTGAGTTCCCTTTGGATATTAAGGAAAGCACATTTATGTTGCTAGGTCTGCCAGTCCTCCTAAGTGTGGCATCAACATGGTCCACACCATGTTTAGAATTACAAAAGACATTTCTAGGAGGGTTATTCAGAGATCTGCCCCAAGGATGGGGAGTCATGAGTGAAATGGAATGTGGGAGAAAATGGGTCAGTTTTGGGGGAAATTCTCTGCTCCAATGGTTTATAAATCCACCTCTGACCAACCACAGAAACTCTGTTAAAACAATAGAATATACGCAAGGAGAATGCTGTGGCAACTCAGCTAGGAGAATTTATGTATGCTGGACCCAGGCTACTGTATCCTGGACACTACTTATCTCTAAACAGCATGCTCAGGGGAGAGGGAGGAAAGCAGACCGCCAGGCAGTGTGGCCACTCAAACTGCAGCTGAACCAAACAACTGCTGATAGCAGTCACCCCTATACATAAGAAAAAATCCAAGATCAAATCAGTTCACACAGGAAGAAATGAGGAGCAAGCAGGGTCCTCCTAACAGGAGAAAGAGGCTGGGCCAGAGATAATCACCCCATTTTGTTGGGGGGGGGGGTGGTTCTGGAGACAATCCCCCTGAGATCCCATGGGAGGCAACCAGTGTGTGAGTTCCCGCCTCCCCCAATGTCAATCTCTTGTTATCCTTTCCCCTTGTTTGTGCCCATCATTGTGTAAGCCATGCCTCAGTTCTAGAAAGTTCTTTGTTCTATATACCCACATTGGTTCCTTTCTAGTAGCCTCTCCTTCCCCTTATCTCCATTGGGTGTTATCCTGTCAGTTTTCCTCTACTCCGCCCTTGGGCCTTTCCCTCATTGGTTGTTGTACACCCTGATCCTCCTACCCTGTTGCTGTTAAATACCTTACGCTGCCCTCAGGACAGGGCTCTCAGAGCGAGCTCCCTTCCTGAGTGGTTGCTTTCCTTCACCCCCGATTTTGTTTTCCTCATAATAAACCCTTTGGGAATCAAAGCTGCCTGAGTGTCCTCCCGCTGTCGGTGGAAGCATCATCTTAGCTGTCTGGCTCCTGCGAGACCTGACCCACTGTGGCACTCCCAGTGGTCACAGGACCCAGGTGCCACACCATTTCTATCCCTGGGTGAGCTGTGGGATGCCCAAGAAGATTTCAGCCAGTAGTCAGGAGAGCCCCTGCCTGGCCCAATGCTGAGATATTGCAGCCCACGATGTACAGCAGACAGCAGTAAAACTGGGCAACTGGGATCCCTGACCCTGGGATGTGGGCACTGAGAAGAGGATTGGGAAGAGGATAGAAACTTAGACCCTGGAGGTGACTCCTGTCAAGCATGAAGGAAAGGTACTAGATCAAGCATGATCTAGTAGTGCACCGAGGCAGGGGGAATGCTATGGAAAAAGGTATACCTGAGAGAATATACTATGCTGAATATAATCTAAGAATGATCCATGTAAATCCAGATGAAGTCCAGTGTACACAATCCATGTGGGCTAAACTTGTATGGAGTGCACCATCATTGTAGACCAACTCATTGGCACTGAAAAAAAGAAAATAAATTGCTTCAGATGACTACCCATTCTGAAGATCATCTTTTTTCACGCCTATCAACCTGTGCCTCAGTTGTCAAGACTGTCCAACACTACAGAGGGAGTTGAAAGACTTGAGCAAACTAGAGCAGAAATGTCTTGTGCCCTGCTAGTACAGACCAGAGTGCTGTTGGGATCAAGTTTTCCCCTGTTCAAGAGATAAGGTACACACAGTGGTTTTACCTGTGTGGCCATGAAGAGGATATGACAAAGTGGGACAGAGAACAGATCTGTGCCCCAGCAGCACAGGTACATGAGCTGAGGGGAAAAACAACCACCACACATTCTTCAAGGATACAAGCTGATCCAGTGTCCAGTGGGCAAGTTCTCAGACAGAACAGAACGGTTGATGTTACTTCTGATCCTCTTGAAGGGACCTCCAATTCATATTTACAAGACAGGATCTCTGCCTTCAGCCAGGTGGAGGAAAGTGGCAATTCAATCTATTGGACTATGTGGATCTGATGGCACAATGTACCCTGATGCCGTGAAGATATGTAGATGCAGAATCCATCTGTATTTCTGAGGTGGCAGGGTGATCCCAGCAGCTGACTGTACCAGAAGCTGAAGCGAGCCTGACCAGTCAAGAATGGCAAAACCATGCAATTCTGACTAACCCAAAAGGGCATTTTTCAGCTTTTGAAAATAACACATAGAGGCATTTAATATCAGGAAATACAAGAGGTATGGAAGAGTTGCATTGTGCTGTATTGTCAAGAAATTCCTGCATACTCATATACAATTACATTTTACTTCATGAATATTGAATGGGGTAGTGAGTCCTCCTGTTTGTATTCTGAGCATCTGGCTGAAAGGTGACTTTGTGACACTTCCTCTTTCTGTCTCTACTCGCAGGACACCCAATACTTCTTTACCTTGTGATATACCTGAGGAAGTGCTGTGCCATTCCAAGTTGAGTCCAGTTACAGCAACCACTATGAATCTGTTATTGACATCTGGACTATAGTATGGTACAAAGGGATATGAGCTTTCCAGCCATATGCTTTTGACATCCAGACTGTAAAATGTCCCCTCATATTCTCCTACCTTGTGTGAACAGCCATAAAAGAAATTAAGCCAATTTTACAGTAAGCAAAGATTTCCCTTAAAATATGAAATCTCCAAATAGTTACTACTTAAGTATTCAGGGTAGACTTTCTCTTGTGGGCTAATACCTGAAGTAATAAAATGTGTCAGAAGCAGCAGTTTTGTTTCTATTGGTAATAAATCACCACTATTTTTGACTAGAAGAAACATGATTTGGGAAAAACTGCAAATAAAACATTAATTTAGGCCTCCAGTCTTTCCTTTCTTTTTATCTCTTTTCCCTTCCTCAGTTCTTGCTCATTTTTGGTTGAAAATCTAAAGAAGAGACCAGAGTGCTAAAAGGTTGTCTCCAACAGTGTGTGTATATACTTATGTGTGTTATGAAAGCCTGTGTTGATTGCAGCAGCAGGAGCCAGCTTCAGGGAACAAAAGCTGTTTTCCTTCCCTGCCATTTGCTGTTCAGGAATTAATCTTGCATGTATGCATGTACACTCACACACACATATACACACTTTGAATCATAATGGGAGACTGGAAGAATATTCTTAATAAATGTGTTCCCCATAACTTTGTGTGAGGTAATCCTCAATCTTTTTTTGCTCCTGAAATACTTTTTAATTTTTTAAATTTTTTATTTATCTATTATTTATTTTTAATAATTTGCTGATTTTATGTTTCTGGAAACCTATAAAATGTTGGTTTTTTACCTAGAATGGAATTTATTCTAATACAGCTGTCATGGTTTGACACGGGAAGAGAATTTTTTTTTGGAAGGAAGAGGTCAATCCAGTCAGGGGTCAGGTTTGGATACTGACACTTGAGGTGACCAATTGAAGGTGGACACGCCTCTGAGAACACAGAGGGGTTAAAAGCGGAATTCCCAGGAGGACTCGTCCTTCTTTGGTTCCGGTCACCGCATGGGACGGACCTCCCCCCCCAGCCCGGGCTGGGTGGGGGAGGGGAGCCATGCGGCCTGCAGAGGTAGGCCGGGAGTGAAGGATCGGAACCGAGCTGGGCCAGCTCCTGCGGATGGAAGGGTGGAGAACATCTGGGATGTTTTTGTTCCCCCTCCCCTAAGCTAGAGGGAAAAGAGATAGAGAACCTGCAGGCACCTGGGAGTTTGCCGGTGGAGGAGAAGGAGAAGGGGGGGGGAAGATGCCCAGCGTGGGAGACTGGAGACGGAGTCCTGGGCTGAGATTTCAGCCGTCCGGGGAGTCCGGGAATTTTAACCCTTTCCTGTGAAATGAAGGCTTTATGAAATATTACTCCTCCTCAATTTGAAGGAAAAAGAGACAGCCTGGGACCTCAGATGTTCAGAGAAGAAGGTTGGGGGGAGATGATGGAGTGCCTTTTGGCTGGACTCTGCTTGTTTACCATAGACTGAACCACTCATTCTTTCAAGAGGAACTGCATTTTAGGGGGATGCATTGGTGAGCCAAGAGACCTTCTTCAGCAACTACCAGTTTTGGAATGGACAGAGAGAGCTGAGGAGGGTGTGAGGATGCCCTCCATCTTCAGAGAAGAAGAGAAAGAGATCTCTGTCCTTGGACCCTCGGCCCCAGGGGAAAATGGGGGGGACTCTAGTCCCGAATTGTGATAGTAGACTGTTATTCCTGGTAGTCCTTAGCAAAGCATCCTTAAAGGGGCCCTATAAGCAGTCTCTGTCCATGCACGGTGGTGAAAGCACTGTGACATAGAGAGGAGAATGTCACACTAGCCGGTGTGTCTGGGCAGTGCCACGTGTGACATTAGAAACAGAAGAAGTGGCAGCTGTGTTTCCTGGGGGTCTGTGGTGCAAAGGAGACTCCTCTCTTCCCCGATAGACTCAGTATTGATTATATTGAAGGGTGAAAACTTAATTAAGGATCCAAATGGGTCTCGCTGTAGTTTAGTAGAGTTGGGTAGTGGGAGGAGGAACGTTTTAGAAGGTTTTCATTTCGAATTTTGTGTAGTTTTTTTTCTTTCCTTTCTTTTCCTTTTATAGTAGTAGTAGTAGTAGTGTAATAAAGTTTTTCCTTTGTTATTAAGTTTGGCCTGCTTTGCTCTGTTCTTAATCACATTTCACAGCATTTGATTGGTAGGTTGTATTTTCATGGGGCGCTGGCATTGTGCCAGCGTCAAACCATGACAACAGCAAATAATGTGTTCTTCTCAGAAAGAAGGAGTTGTATATATTCTTCCTTTCGTTTTTGAGGAAGTTTTCTGCTCGATGGCCCAGAATGAAAAAGTGGAGATAGATGTGCCATGAGTCAGCTCTTCAGTTATCAGGGGAAAACTGGAGGGGAACATCAAAATCAGACTTTAGAGATGTGAATTATATCACATGGTAGTATGCAAATCAAATTAAAAATTACAGGCATATCAATTTTGCCAATGAAACTACAGCCATATATATATTTAACAACTTTTGAAAGTTTGCTTCTTTATTTAGTATATTGGTGGAGAATTTTATGCTAGTAGAAAATGTTTAATATTTATGGAAATTAAGATAAAGAACTGATTGTTCATTTCATAGGCATTCAAGTTCAACTTTTTTTGTTTGTTTGAAATCTTGTTCCATACTTGGGGTGGAAGACTATGTTTGCAGCTGATACTGGAAAAGATGAGCAAGGAATTCTTTATTTATAGTTACAGGATTAGTTAAAATACAAAAGTGATGGACAAGAATTGAAAAAAATATAGCCAGTAATACCTGAAGGACATTTTCACCAAAATTCTGGGCAGGATAATAATATACTGGTTTAGTTTTTTCTTGTTAATATTGCCATACATAAACCTTTTAAGGAACTCTTAGTCAGCATTTCTACTTCCACAAAGGCACCTAAAAGAGATTTCTTAAAGCCCTGAACTGTAATAGAGAGTACTTCTTACAGCATTCTTTTCTTACTGAAACTCTCTAACATTCCTGATGTGGAGAAAGAGGTGAGAAGGAAAAAAAATGTAATAGGTGCACCAAGAGACTCTTTTTTTGCTTTAAATGGCAGATTAAATGGTATGGTGAAATAACAGTATTCAAGGTCCTGCTGCTTTCAGCTTCTCATGGGGTATTATTGGTGTTTGAAATCCATCCATAAACTGATTTTTTACTGTGTGAAGCTCAGTCCTGTAATGCAGTTTTGTTGTTTTTTTTGTTTTGTTTTTTTTTTTTTTTTTTTTTGGTCCAATATAAGGGACATGTAAACAGAATGTTAACTAATGATAACTGTAATATTAGTGTTCAGAAATCAAGCTTTATTGTGAGGCTGTGTAGGAATTAACTTGTTTGTTTCTTGGGTTTTGGATGGAGCTCTCAAACACCTTTTGGTCAAATTAACATTGCGACCAACAGTCTAATGTTTCTCCTACAAACAGCTGTGGAAAAGAAAATTTCTTGTTGAGGCCTAGTTGTCTTCTCAAGTTGGCTTTGTCTGGTTCTGCAGTGTAGAAGCCAACTAAGGGATGATTTCTTGGCTGAAGCAATTAAATTAATAGAAAAACAAATGTTTAGCAAGAGTTTTTATTTGTCTTCTAGCATACTCACATATGTCTGTTTGTGACCAGTCTTCCATCTGATGAAAATTTGAATGTACTAATGAGGAAAATTGAAAGGAGAAGATAAAGAAGTTCTGGAACTATAAAAGTACATGTCATGTTGTCTGTCAAGTTAACCTCTTCCTCCCTTGTTATCACTTGCCCTAGGTGGAAATTTTCAACAATTATCATAATACAAATTATTTGTATCACTAACTTTAGAAAGAACTTGAACAAATTCTTATGTCATGCTTTAATTTAAATACAAGGTTTAATTTATATAAATGAAATCTTACTGAGTACTTTTGACTCTATCCTGAAGAGTTTTGTCAAGTTTATCTTTTTCCACTGTAGTTTAGGTTTAGAAATGTCCACTCAAAACTTTTTGGTGGTGTACCTGTAATACAGTTTTGGCATGAAAATGGCAGATTGACAGTAAATTAGGATTCAACAGTTTCTGGTGTATTTAATGAAAGAAACAGGCAAGAGCTGGGCTGCAGATCAAAGTGGGAGCTCTGAAGAGTCAAGCTGCAAAGGAAAGAAAGATTCAAAAGACATATTTAAGGCTACAGGAAGGGATAATTCTCCTTCCTGTCTTTCCCCTAGTGGCAGTTAGTGATTGATCTCTCAATAGTCATAGCAGTATTAAATATTGTTTAGGGCTCAGATCAACTATGACAATTTTACTACCTCTTCTTGTCAACTTGAAATTTTGTTTATGACTAGTATGAGCCCTGCATTTATGTCTAGCACCTTATCTTGTTGTTTGAGGTTGGAAAGTGTACATGTTTTGAATGGGTTTTACCTCAATTTTACCAAACCATTTGTTGCGGCTTATGAAGTATATATACATGGACATGTAAGAACTGTCTCTTACTTAAAAGGTGTCATTGCCTGTTCAATTAATTGTCTTGAGACTGCCTTTCAGAGGGCTTATTTTGCCGCAAGACCGCCTGTATATAAAAGATAAAAAATACATGGTCCAAAACCATCCATGTAATGATACACCTATAGCAAAACCAGTGTGTACGTGTGAAAGTACTGCTATTGTCATCCAGTTTTCTGCTGCTATCTGATTCTGCTTCTGTCCTTTTCAAACATGTCTCTCTTTCACAATACAGACATCTGTTCTCCAACTCCCAGTATTCTTCTTTTTGTGCTCTGTCAAGGTCCACTTGTATTAGAGTGGTCAGACCCATTAATGTGAATTAATTTTCAGAAATATTTTTTTGATTATAGTGTAGCTTTGGTAGAATTAAGCCCAAAATTTGGTGTTTGGATTGGTAATTCTTTGGTGTGTCCAGAATTTAAAAACTGGGCTCTTCTTTTGCTTTTTTGTTGTTTTCTGAATTTTTATGAGCCATTTTTCAGATTGACCTCACTATTCAGGGTATATCTAAAATAAAAATTGGTTTACACAGACTTAAAATTTGAGTATTCAGAATAAGTAGTATTTTCCATGAAGATTGGATTAATACACTACCTTACTGACAAGAACCAAAATATTTACCTACTGCTTAGTTAAATTCTTTCTTTCCCCCTTGGGGAAATTCTGACTGTTTTGCAGAGTAACATGGAAAAGACCATCACTGTAAATTATATTCCTTTTTTTGTGGGTTAGAAAGTGTATTATAACTATCATCCTTGTACTGAGTAATGACATAAGATACTTCTAGCAGAGGAGGAAATAACACTGCATGACATACGCTTTTCTCTTTTTTAACAGGTCCACATTTTTTTGGTCTAGATTTCTTCTCCCGACATTTTTTGACCATTACATATTGAGTCTGAGTAAATTTTGGGCTACCTTTCTTCCCCTTATCTAACCTCAATAATAATAATAAAAAAATAATATATGTTTAGGATTTAATTTTTCTGGATCAGAATGAAAACTGGGGCAAAGCTACTAAATGTCTGCAGGGAAAAAAAAAAAAAAAAACAAGCCAGAATTTGTTGGCAATTCTACTAGGAAAAACACCCCAATATAACCTATAAAATGCCGTAAGGTTTTTCAGGCCTCCTGAAAAACCTTACGGCATTTTATAGGTCATATTTGGGTGTTTCTTTTGTGTGTGGTATATCCTTCTGCACAATGCCTAGATTTTTACAAGCAATATCACAGAATGCATTTTGTTTTTCTTTCTACCAAGCAAATATATTGTTCATTTAGTTGCCATGTTACTAGTGTGATTTTTAGTGTGTTTATACAGTCCATAGAGGTAAAACAACCTAACCTGATTCAACCTGAGGCTCAGGCCTTCAGGGAGACACAAACTGGGAAAACGCATTTTAAAATTCCGAGTTAAAGACTTCACTCAAAGGAAAGAGTGAAGCAAACCAAATTGATCCTTCCTATGACATAAATACAGAAATGAAGTTCCACCACAAATGAATTTGAACCAGCTTGTCACAGAAGTTACAAGACTCCCTCCTACCACCTCTCATTTCAGAAATATTCATATGTATTGAGAACTATGAAATGCCATAGCAAATAAGCTATTAATTTAGCCCTTGTCAATAAAGGAAATTTTAAGGTAAAGCAGTAATTATATATTACTCTTCTCCATCATGTTATTAGAGTTATTATCTGTTCATGAAACATGCAGAGGAAGGTTAGATTTCATTAAAAAAAAATTGGATTTCTTTAACATTTATCGTTTTGTAGTATTCTTTGGAAATAAATGTTCTTAAACTGTGCATTTAAAGATGACACTGTGTTCAGTCCCTGTCATTTGGCATTGTGACCAGTGCCTGAATCTTCTGTTACCGTGTAATGGCAGAGGTCCCAATTTTCCGCTTACAAGACAGTGAATGGTCCAGTTCTCTTCCAGCCAGCCCTTGCATGTAGACCTCCTTTCAGCACAAGAGAATGAAGCAGAAAGAACCTGACAAGTGATATGTGCCCAAGTATTGCCCCAGCGTGGATTGAGACTGCAAAACTCTATGTGTAGACAAGCATCACTCAGGAATGCACATGTTCTGCACCTTTGGTGTGGTCTACTTTTGCATTATTCCTAGTCCTTCCAACAAGCCAGATATTTCAAGTTTTTTTTGACGTAGTTCCATATTTCATTATTCCTTGTTTTGAAAGTAGTATTCTTTTTCATGCTATTGAGCAAATGAATAATATCCTGTGATTAAAGTGGCTGGAAAAATGTTTTGTACTTTAAAAGATGGTAAACCTTACATATAGTTTCTATGGATAAGGGAGTATATGCCTTCCACAGAGACACTTTGCAGCCTTGTCTCTGTGTATTATGTTGCATTCTAGATGACTGATTGACCTTTTAGTTGTGTGACATTAACAAATCTATAGAAGATTATCTATCTGATAATCAGGGCTTCTTATTAAATGATTGGTGTGAATCTAGTAGAGAAAGTGTATACTGTAAAGAAATGCTTTTGTCTTCCTATGAATCCTGTCTTGTCCTGCAAGTTATGCCCTGCAAATTATTTGAAAAAGTGTTGTATCACTCTGAAAGATTCTGTGTAGGCCTAGTTTCATGCTTCTACTTCTAATGGTGCATTAAACTTAGCTTGAGTCTGGCTTGGATGGAGAAGGAACCGAAGGCGACCTTTAGCATGTGCTTTTAGACAAGAAGCAGATCACAGACCTGACTGTGTATCCACTTCCATAAGAACAAAACCAGTTCATATTAAACAAGCAATTAGGAAATTTGTTTGAAATGTTTGTTTGTTTGTAACAGTCTTGTAAAAAAGCCTCTCCACTCCCCTAGTTTGCATGATTGTGAGAGATTCAACATTTTCGCTCAGAAAACAGGATTTGGTAAAATGTAACTGCCACTGTATTTTACTTAACTTTCTATGAAGGTTTTCCTCAGGTATTGAAGATTGTCAACTTCTTTCAGGTTTTGGAGAGTTTGATGTTCTATTGGGTTTTACACTAGGACAGCATTCACAGTACTAAAAGACTGTCCTAGGGTGACGTTATGGTGTTTGTATCTCCAATCGTGTGTTCTGTTTACGTTTGATATTATGTTCTGTGCTTTCAGAACTGACTCTGAAAGTGAAGGTTTGTTTTGCCTTGTTATCATCTGGTTCACCTCCCCCCATGGTCTGTTGTCTAGAAAAGGCTAGGGCTGGCTGGCTGGCTTTGCTTTGCTTGCTTGCTTGCTTGGCTTGCTTGCTTTGCCTGCTTTCTTGCTTTGCTTGCTTCCTAGTTAGGTTAGCTAAGCAGTCCAATTCTTTCCCTGGACTGTTGCTTTTTCCTTTCCTCTTCCTGAATACCATCCAACCTGCTCTGGACTGGGATCTGGGAAACACCAAGGAACACCAGGAGCCTGCATTTTGTGATCTGCAGCAGCCATCCCCAGTGCTGGAGAGCAATCCCCAGCATCCAGACCCGGGCGACCACTCCCAGGAAAGACTTTCTGGATTTGTTCATCTCTTCAGAGGGGTGAAAGAGTTTTGTTGTCATCTGGTGTTGTTAATTGTTTTGGTGCTGGGGAGTGCTTTGTTCGTTGAATAAACAGGTTCTTTTCCGCTTCTCTCTCAGAGGAAATTTTTTCCCTGAACCAGGTGGGTGGGGAGGGGCCATGGGGGTTTATTTCCTGGGGGCTCCTTTTAGAGGGTTTTCCCCAAATTTGCCCTAAACTAGGACAAATATTTTGGCGCCCAACGTGGGGCTCGAGAGAGTGGAAAAAACCCTGTTGTAATCATATTTTTGTTCCAATTATTTTGTGTGGGTATGGAGCAGTTACTGGTTATGTTGTTTGAATTAATATTGTCTCTTGGGGTGAAGGCCTGCATGTGTCTCTGGTCCCTAGGGGTTTTTGAGATCTTAATCCCCCTGTGGTCCCTAGGTTTATTTTTTTATCCAGGAATAGCTCCGGTATTGTCCCTAATACGTCGGTTTTGCAGTAGAAGGGCACTGACCAGAATATCCATCGGGCTGTGCTTGGCTGTAATAGCTTCCAGAGGGTTTATAAAGGTGCTGAGGTCTGTTCCTGGAATGTATGGTTCATGGTTATGGTTGTACAGCCAGTTTGTTAGAGGGGAAGTAGGGGATGAGGCTTTTCAGCCTTTGCTTTCCTTCTTCTCCTCTGAATTTGTTACCTCCTTATTAGAGAATGTTCAGTTTCCCCTGACTGTTAAGGAGACCATCTTCCTGGTCTTTAATCTGGTAAACTTTCTCTATACAGTCTGCAGTCTCTCTAGAATGAGGGCTGAGATTTCTAGAGGGGCTGATGAGACCTCTGACCCAGGAGTAGACCCAGGTGTGAGAAATCCTGAGTGGTGTGGGAAATGGGAGGATATGGGCCAAATCTTAAAGGAATTTTCTGACCCTATAGCCTGGGACTTTCCAAGTGAACAAATTCAGAATCTGGCTGAGGTGGCGAAGTACCTGAAAGAGAAGTGCCATGATAACTCTAAGGAGAAAAAGATCATTGCAGTGAGCTGGGCCCTGGCATATGCTTATCATACCCTGCTAGATACTGTAGGGCAGCAGACAGAGGAAGGGGGGCAGGGAGATAAATCAGCAGCTATCCCAGTCACTCAGGCTGCAGCCAACACCCCCGGCTCGAAGCCAGCAGCTAAACCAGACTCAGCAGCCAAGCCTCAACCTATGGCTGTTGCTACTAGCACAGGAAGTGGGAAGCGCACAGAAAAGACCAATCGACCAGTGGATGATGACGATGATGATGATAATGCAGGAGAGGGACTCTCAATGCCTGCTGACATAAAATCAGAAGTCAAAGCAACTGGTACAAAATCAGAGGCCAATACTGAGTCCTTTTCCCTAAAGGACTTTCGTGGCCTAAGGAAGGATTACACCCGACGACCTGATGAGTCTGTAATTAGTTGGTTGGTCCGTCTTTGGGATGCTGCAGGCGAGGCTACAATTCTGGATGGTACTGAGGCAAGACATTTGGGATCCCTGTCACATGATCCTGTCATTGATCAAAGAATGATGAGGGGGGCTAACCCTCACAGCCTCTGGGCACGGGTTCTGGAAAGTGTAGCACAAAGATAGCTGTGTGCAGATGATCTTTATATGCAGCAAACCCAATGGAAGACTATAGAACAAGGGATCCAACGTCTGAGAGAAATGGCAGTGGCAGAGATTATCTTCTCAGATGAAATAACAACTAGGAATCCAGACTTGGTACCATGTACATCTGTGATGTGGCGAAAACTTGTACGGCTTGGGCCACATGAATACGCTTCTGCCTTAGCAATAATGAAGCAAGATGAGAGGGATGAGACCGTGCTCGAAATGGCAAGGAAACTCCGAGCATATGCAGATGCTGTACATGGCCCAACCCATGACAGAATTGCAGCAGTGGAAACACGTCTGCAGAAATTAGAAGATAAGATAGAGGAGATTCATAAGAGACTCAGGGAGGAGATAAAGGAGGACCTTCTCCAAATCTCAGCAGTACAGATCGGAGGTTCTGGTATCCAACGTAGACGTTCCTCAGATGGTGAGAGCTGAGCTGTGGTTCTTCCTGCGCGATTGCGGAGAAAACATGAGGAAATGGGACGGAAAACCTACTGGTGCTCTGGCACAACGGGTGCATGAATCGAAGGAAGGTAAGACTCAGAGAGGAAGTGCCACCAAAAGGAGAGCAGCTCCAGTTGCCCGTAGCCAAACTGCCAGGCATGATGATGATGATGACATGTCTGATCCCCTTGAAGGAACCTCTAAGACATACGCCCAAGGCAAGAAGGATAACCAGGCTTAGAGCGGCCCTGCCTCTAGCCAGGTAGAGGCGAGGGAAAACCGTGTTTTCTGGACTGTGTGGATTCGCTGGCCTGGCACATCGGAACCACAAAGATATAAGGCTTTGGTTGATACTGGTGCACAATGCACGTTAATTCCATCGAGACACGTAGGGGCAGAATCTGTCTCTATTGCCGGTGTGACAGGTGGATCTCAGGACTTTACCGTGGTGGAAGCTGATGTAAGTCTGACAGGAAATGAGTGGAAGAAACACCCTATTGTGACTGGCCCAGAGGCCCCATGTATTTTGGGCATAGATTACCTTCGAAAGGGGTATTTTAAAGACCCAAAGGGACTCAGGTGGGCATTTGGGATAGCAGCTGTAGCGACAGAGGGCATCCAGCAACTGAACACCTTGCCTGGACTGTCTGAGAATCCAACTACAGTAGGACTTTTGAAGGGAGAAGAACAAAAGGTACCAGTTGCCACTTCAACAGTGCATCGTCGACAGTACAGAACAACTCGAGATGCTGTGGTTCCCATCCATAAGATGATCCGAGAGCTGGAGAGCCAAGGGGTGGTCAGCAAAACCCACTCACCCTTCAACAGCCCCATTTGGCCTGTGCGTAAATCTGAAGGAGAATGGAGATTGACTGTGGACTACCGTGCGTTGAATGAAGTGACTCCACCACTGAGCGCTGCTGTGCCAGACATGCTGGAACTCCAGTACGAGCTGGAGTCCAAGGCAGCGAAGTGGTACGCCACTATTGATATTGCCAATGCATTTTTCTCCATTCCTCTGGCAGCAGAATGCAGGCCTCAGTTTGCCTTTACATGGAGGGGAGTGCAGTATACCTGGAACCGACTGCCCCAGGGGTGGAAACACAGTCCCACTATCTGCCATGGACTGATCCAGACTGCACTAGAAAAGGGTGAGGCTCCAGAACATCTACAATATATTGATGATATCATTGTGTGGGGGAACACAGCAGCAGAAGTGTTTGAGAAAGGAGAGAAAATCATCCGAATCCTCCTGGAAGCTGGTTTCGCCATCAAGAAGAGTAAAGTGAAGGGACCTGCTCGAGAGATCCAGTTCCTGGGAGTGAAGTGGCAAGATGGACGGCGTCAAGATTCCTACAGATGTCATCAACAAGATCACAGCCATGTCCCCACCAACCAACAAGAAAGAGACACAAGCTTTCTTAGGCGCCATCGGTTTTTGGAGAATGCACATTCCTGAGTACAGTCAGATCGTGAGCCCCCTCTACCTGGTCACCCGCAAGAAGAATGATTTCTGCTGGGGCCCTGAGCAGCAGCAAGCTTTCACCCAGATAAAGCAGGAAATTGCTTATGCAGTAGCCCTTGGCCCAGTCAGGACAGGACCAGATGTGAAGAACGTGCTCTACTCTGCAGCCGGGAACCATGGTCTGTCCTGGAGCCTTTGGCAGAAGGTGCCTGATGAGACTCGGGGCCGACCACTGGGATTTTGGAGTCGGAGCTACAGAGGGTCTGAAGCCAACTACACCCCAACAGAGAAGGAAATCTTGGCCACCTACGAAGGAGTCCAGGCTGCCTCAGAGGTGATTGGCACAGAAGCACAACTCCTCCTGGCACCCCGACTACCGGTGCTGGGGTGGATGTTCAGAGGAAAGGTTCCCTCCACCCACCATGCCACCAGTGCTACATGGAGCGAGTGGATTGCTCTCATCACGCAGCGTGCCCATATTGGTAAGCTGAATCGCCCTGGGATTTTGGAAGTAATTACAAATTGGCCCGAAGGTGAAAGTTTTGGTGTCGCAGATGAAGAAGAAGAACCAGTGACATGGGCTGAAGAAGCTCCACCATACAACCAACTGCCAGCAGAGGAAACACGCTATGCTCTCTTCACTGACGGTTCCTGTCGCATCGTAGGGATGAATCGGAAGTGGAAAGCAGCTGTATGGAGTCCCACATGACGGGTTGCAGAGGCCACTGAAGGAGAAGGTGGATCAAGCCAGTTTGCTGAACTCAAAGCCGTTCAACTGGCCCTAGACATTGCAGAAAGGGAGAAGTGGCCGAAGCTCTACCTCTACACTGATTCATGGATGGTAGCCAATGCTCTGTGGGGGTGGCTAGAGAGGTGGAAAGAAGCTAACTGGCAGCGTAGAGGAAAATCAATTTGGGCTGCTGAAGAGTGGAAAGATATCGCTACCCGGGTAGAGAAGCTACCTGTGAAGGTTCGCCATGTAGATGCCCATGTCCCCAGAAGCAGAGCTAATGAAGAGCAGCAAAACAATCAGCAGGTAGATCAGGCTGCGAAGATAGGGGTATCAAAGATAGACCTTGACTGGGAACACAAGGGAGAGTTGTTCCTAGCACGATGGGCCCATGATGCCTCAGGCCATCAGGGTAGAGATGCCACTTACAAGTGGGCACGAGACTGAGGGGTGGATTTAACCATGGACAGTATTTCTCAGGTGATCCATGACTGTGAGACGTGCGCTACCATCAAACAGGCCAAGCGGGTGAAGCCCCTGTGGTATGGTGGGCGGTGGTCCAAGTACAAGTATGGGGAGGCCTGGCAGATTGAGTACATCACACTGGCCCAGACACGCCAAGGCAAGCGCTACGTGCTCACAATGGTAGAAGCTACCACTGGATGGTTGGAAACCTACCCTGTGTCTCATGCTACAGCCCGTAACACCATCCTGGGCCTTGAAAAGCAGGTCCTTTGGAGGCATGGTACCCCTGAGAGGATTGAGTCAGACAATGGGACTCATTTCAAGAATAGCCTTATCAACACCTGGGCTAGGGACACATGGCATTGAGTGGGTGTACCATATCCCCTACCATGCACCAGCTGCAGGCAAATTAGAGAGGTACAATGGACTGTTAAAAACCACCTTAAAAGCATTGGGTGGGGGATCTTTCAAAAATTGGGAGCAACATTTAGCAAAGGCCACCTGGTTAGTTAACAGCCGAGGTTCCACCAATCGAGCAGGTCCTGCCCAGTCTGAGCCCCTGAATATAGTAGACGGAGATAAAGTCCCAGTGGCACATGTCAGAGGTTTGTTAGGGAAATCATTGTGGATCAATCCTGCCTCAAGTACAGACAAACCCATTCGTGGGATTGTCTTTGCTCAGGGACCAGGTTGTACATGGTGGATAATGCAGAGAGATGGAACAACACGATGTGTACCTCAGGGAGATCTGATTGTGGGGTGAAACTATTGTGCAAATATCACTGTTTGCTGGATGTTACTGCCAATGCCTGTGCATGAAAACACACAGACATGAGAAAGAAGGAAATGTGTAAGTGTCAAAGGTTTGAGCAAGTGAAATAGAAGGAAATGTGTAAGTGTCGAAGGTATGAGTAAGTGAAGAT
This sequence comes from Taeniopygia guttata, assembly GCF_048771995.1. Lineage (NCBI taxonomy): Eukaryota > Metazoa > Chordata > Aves > Passeriformes > Estrildidae > Taeniopygia > Taeniopygia guttata. The sequence continues at coordinate 65,989,120 of NC_133063.1, read as the reverse complement.
ACAAGTTTTAACTTGATGGAGTTTTTACATGATGTTGAAGATATGGAGATAAGGGGTGGACTGTCCTAGGGTGACGTTATGGTGTTTGTATCTCCAATCGTGTGTTCTGTTTACGTTTGATATTCTGTGCTTTCAGAACTGACTCTGAAAGTGAAGGTTTGTTTTGCCTTGTTATCATCTGGTTCACCTCCCCCCATGGTCTGCTGTCTAGAAAAGGCTAGGGCTGGCTGGCTGGCTTTTGCTTTGCTTGCTTGCTTGGCTTGCTTGCTTGCTTGCTTGGCTTGCTTGCTTTGCCTGCTTTCTTGCTTTGCTTGCTTCCTAGTTAGGTTAGCTAAGCAGTCCAATTCTTTCCCTGGACTGTTGCTTTTTCCTTTCCTCTTCCTGAATACCATCCAACCTGCTCTGGACTGGGATCTGGGAAACACCAAGGAACACCAGGAGCCTGCATTTTGTGATCTGCAGCAGCCATCCCCAGTGCTGGAGAGCAATCCCCAGCATCCAGACCCGGGCGACCACTCCCAGGAAAGACTTTCTGGATTTGTTCATCTCTTCAGAGGGGTGAAAGAGTTTTGTTGTCATCTGGTGTTGTTAATTGTTTTGGTGCTGGGGAGTGCTTTGTTCGTTGAATAAACAGGTTCTTTTCCGCTTCTCTCTCAGAGGAAATGTTTTCCCTGAACCAGGTGGGTGGGGAGGGGCCATGGGGGTTTATTTCCTGGGGGCTCCTTTCAGAGGGTTTTCCCCAAATTTGCCCTAAACTAGGACAAAGACGTATGTAGATTTTTGTAGCACATCTAATTGTTAGATTGATTACCTTTCAGTCTTTTAAACCATTGCCATGGTACTAAAAATAAAACTGTTAGGAAGCTGCCATATTAAAATATTATTTATGCTTATTTTATGTGCTTATTATTCATACAGAATCTCTGAAGCTGTGAGGGCTTAAGTATACAATCTATTCCTTTTCCTTCATGTGTGAGGTCCCTCATTCTTAGATTAATCTAGTCATACAGTCTGCTTTCAAGTTCTGCTTCTGCAGATGCCAAAAACAAGCTGGAGAAGGGGAATGAAAGAGAAATTGATTCTATGAATCATCTGGTCTGCATTATATGTTGGAGAAGTCCCAAGCTCTGTCTGGGACTATTAGCCTTCAGGAGTCTATTGACAAAATGGATTCCCTGCAAGTCAAAGAAATAAACCCTAAGCCGGAGACCTAATACTCTGAAAAGGCTTAAAGCTCAATTTGTCTTCATCCTGAGATCCACAATGGTAAGATAAGCTGAATGTTGAACCCTAGTAATGCATTTTTTTCATACAAAAATGGTGTTTGGAAACTTAAAAAAGAAAAGCAGGAAATACACTTTCCAGGATCTTTTGCCTTTTTTTTTTTTTTTTTTCCCTCCAGTTCACTGCTTGGGCTGACAACATAAGACTGACTGCAACAGATGCTATTGATTCACTCTGCTAGCTCATCCCTAATTAGAAAAAAATACTTTCTCAGCAGCAATAAATCTGTAATAACTTAAAAAAAATAATAAAGAAAATAGATAATGAAGACATTGCCTGCTGTTTGCTCTTGCTCTGGTCTTTTTTTTTTTTTTTTTTTTTTTGGTAAAGCTCTTCGTGCACCTTCTCAATTTTCCACTATTTAAAGAAATAGTGAAAAAAATATTCTGCGGGTCATTTCATAGCAACAGCTGTTACCCAGATGTTTTCTATTGGGGATACATACCTGTCTCACTCTGTAAATATAAGACATTTAATTTGCAATTTGTCTTTAAAAGAACTCAGACCAGTTTTAAAGATATTTTGAAACTTAAGAGAACATATTTCTGTTATATTTGGATTGACAACTTATGAGTGATAGAAGAGCAACAAAAACAGTAGCCATGTGTTTATCATAATGGAACTTTTTATATTTTATCTAAACTAACTCATAACATTCTACTCAAATACTCCTAGTCATAACCCTAACTAGCAAAAAATTGCAAATGTCTAGGTTAAAGGCAATACTTGTCATACTCTCTGTTTTAAGTATTTCTGCTGAAGAGCATAATTTTGGCTTTTTCAGAATAGCCAGGATTATCTGGACAATCAGTTAATGAAGCTGAACATGAATTGTGCTGACGAGTCAGTCCAGGGCATGGACTGTGTTCCACTTTGTGTAATATACACATCATATCTATTTAATGCCTATAATAAGGAGCTGACCATGAAGCAGTGCCACTTAAGAATGAAAACAGTTTTGCACTACATGAAGGGTTTTAAAATAGGTTTATTTTATTTTAAAATTTCTGAAGTGGACTAGATCTCAAAAATTGTACAAAAAAAAGTAGATAGAAATTTTTTTGTGCAGGAGGAGCTGGTGGCTTCTTTATCTTGTTAATCAATTTCTGAATTAACAGTCTGACCAGTCTGACCAGTCTGACCAGTCTTCTGGTCAATAGTTACTGATCGTCCTTTATTTATTTCCATCCTTTGAGTATGTAGTCTCTGTTATTTCCATTGCCTTTCCTTTGTATTCTTCCCTCACTAGGATCTAGCCCTATTCTTTGCAAGAGAAAGCACACTGTCATTCATTTATTGTCATTCACTTTCTCTGATTTATCAATGGCTCAAGCAAAAATTTGAGACACCTCTGGTTTTGAATCCAAGGGTGATTAAAACTACTGGCGTTGTTCACCTCCATGATTTATGATGATTCAGTTAAAAACTTGCAATTAAACCGGGTATTTATCAGACCTACTTTTAGGGATTAATCTTCTGTAGACTACTTTTAGATTTTTAGTATGTTAAATGAAGCATGTTGCAGAGGTCATTGTGTAAATGATGAATTCTGCTAGTTCTAGAAAAACATAATCACTAGTAAATAGGTAAAATGAAATAATTTGTTATTAGCAATTAATTCAGAAGCCCCACAAAAAATAATGCTTCCTTATACAGTTGAACTTCTCCTCTCCCCAGATCCTCCTAGTTTGATCTGTCAGCCTTGGAAGATTTATTTAATATTGCCAATATTCATGACAAGTAGATTTCAGTTGCTTTCAGATCATATTATTTGGAACAAAATGTGAGTCCAAGAAGATGCCTTTTCCATGTGTCTGACCTAAGCAGCTGATCAGCATTTTGTGGAGTCCTAGAAAGCAAATATTATTTCCACCCAGGAATAAAAATTATTTTCTGTGCAAACAGTATTTTGTGTTGGAGCAAATGTTCTGTTCCTCCTCTAAACAGATCACATACTGCTGGCCTTTCTCTAACCCCCTGAATAGTGATGTTTCAATAACCTTAATTCTGTGTGGGATCTCTAGATCTCAGTACAAAAGATAGTAAATACCTTTGTTCCTACTGTTGAGGAGGGGTCAGATTTTTTTCTGTCTGGACAAACTTTCATGAATGCAGTAACAAGAATCAAAAAATCACTTGCTGATTATCATCAAGTCTGACTCTAAAGTAAATGACCCATATGGGGATTGAAGTAAATAAGCTCTGAAGATTTTTTTCCTACAGTCAGTGGAAGAAAAAGTGAGTGAAAACCAAGAATGAAGTCCATGCCGTAAAGATGAGTGAACGCTGATTTCTCATTTCATTCCCTGGCTAATTATTTAACCATAGGATTTTTGTAGGTTTTTGTATCTGCACACTGCGTCACAGGAAGATGTTCTCCAGCAACTCACTCCCCAGACCGGTGTGCAGTTGTACAGAGAGCGTCTGCCCCTGGATCTCTGCTGGGTTCCCCGGCTGGTGGTGCAGGCAGGGCTCGCAGCTCCCTGCAGCACACAGCTGTGGTGTGGGTAACGCAGCAGCAGCACAGCACGAGAAACCGAGGCAAAGGAATACAGAGGGGTCGCTTGTTTGAATTCCAAGGAAGGTTTCTTTCACGAGAAGATTTAGGGACAAATGATGGTAACCGCGGCAAATAGCTGCCTTTAAGGAGGGGCAGGAATAAGGGGAGGACAAGCCCTTTTATACCAATAGGAAGGCTTTAGGGGAGGGCTGCAGGGTAAGGGCTCTCCAATAGAAGCCACCAAGGGGAAGGAGCAAGCCCTGCACCCCAGTCTCGCTTCGAGGAAGGGATGAAGGACAGGGAACATTCCAGAAGGGAAAAAAGGCGATACAAGGAGATTGACAAGCACTTGGCAGGAGAATCTTGGGGTAAACAACTCAGGACTGAACCACCAGGGAAGCCAAATGGGTTACATGGAATGAACCATTACAAACTTATAACAAGGAATATTTAAAACCTGCTACAGAAGAACAAACTGCAAAAGAACAGACTACCACAGATTTTTTCTAATACATAAGAGAGTGTGTTTCTTCTTTTCCTTCAATTACTAAATAACAAGCTATTTTTGTATTTCTTATTTATTTTTGGTCTAGGTAAGAAGAATTTTTCTGGGAAAAGAGAGAAAAAATACAATATAATAAAATGAAATGTTTTTACAAAATTTAAAATTCTATTTCAGAGCATATGTTTGCTGTTAACAGTGAGAAACATGCTGCTTGAGTACATGTTATCATTGCAGCAGAGGAATCAGTTCTTTTTATCCCAGCCATTCTGATAAAATTGCAGCAATATTAGCTTTCAGGATTTTTCTTTTTTATTTTTTCCAACTTGATTTTGAAAGTAAATGTTCTCTTTTCTAATGGCTCTTTTAGTCATAAAGATTGTGAAGAAATTTAAGAAGTTGTTATAAAAGTTAATGGTGAAATTCTTACTGACTTAATTTAGGGCTCAATTCTGTCAGATATACAGGAAAGTGCTATGCTTTCATTTATTTGAAGCCTAGAAAAGGTCATCATAGGCCCTGGTCCTCTATTTTACTGTATATGCACTGAAGGTTACGTGCATGCAGAGCTTCAGTGAAGTTAATAGCGTTTCATACTGTCATAACAATCTGCCCACCTTCTATAATTGCCGGATCAGGATAATGACTTGTAAATCAAAACATTGATGGACCAAACTGAAGTGTTAATTCTACCTTTGAAACTCTGGGGGAACTGAGTCTTGTCTTTACCCAGACCGCTATGCAAGAGATGTTTGTCCAGCCTATCTGGTACTAATACTCTAGAGATAACTTGCTGTATTTTTGGAAGCATTCACCCTGCATTATGTGACTGCTCTGAGACATCCAAATATTTCAGACTTACTGCTGTTATTTAGTTATTTGACCTAATCAGTAGGTAGGATATAATTGCTTTCTCTCCTGTAGGAGGTAGCACAGGAAAGAAATGGCATAATTCAGCACTTCTCTCTTCTGTAGTGACAGCCTGTCATTTCCTGTACTGTGCTAGGGGTTATGAATAGACAATGTATGTAGGCTGAGCATAGTTGCTTGGTAACTGTCTTCTTCACTTTCTTAAATGCAATGGCCTCTCTTCAGAAAAAAATCAATTGGTTTAATTTCTTTTGATTTTGAAGCCATAAATATGCCTTTAACTCGTCTGAGTATCTCAATAAATAGAGCGGGAGGTTATTTGAAACTTTTAACTATTAATTTGCTTGGACTTTCTATGGCAAGCCATATAATAAATGTTAATGTGGTGATAATCATAATCAGACTTTTTTCACTCAAGTAGAGTTTATATATAGCATAGATTAAACTTTGAAGTTATTATATACCTAGATCATTTTTATGGTACAGAAGTGAAATGTTTGCAGATTTGATACTGGAGTGAAACACTTGCAAATTTGACAGTCTTCTATTCAAAGTAAAGTTTGTTCATCATTAACTACATGAATATTATTATGAATGCACAGACAGATTGTACCTTACTGTAAATGTTAAGGAAAAACACTATGTTTAAAAACTTGCATGTAAAACCTGAAAACTGTAAGAAATAATTGCTTAACTTCATATATTAAAAGCTATAGGAAATTAAATGACCTAAGATGAAGCACTTCCAAAGTATGGAACGGGGATATGGTCCAAAGTGACAATGCTTACACCATTACAACAAACTGCAAGCAAGGCAGGCTAACCAGAGTGGTGAGAAATGCTCCTTAGCTGCCTCCCAAGGTGAAAATCAGAAGACCAACCATCTCAAGTATATGCATACTGATGCACACAGCCTGGGGAGCAGATACAAGGAACTGGAGCTCTGCCCCTTGTCAGAAAGCAGTTATACCTTAGGAACAACTGAAGCATGGTGGGACAACTCACCTGAATGAAGAGCTGTGATGGATGGTTGTATCATGTTTCTTAAGCAAGATTCATCAGAAGAATCTGGCACTTACGGGTAAGTTCAACTACCTAGGCATTTGTTGGAAGAATAAAAGAGTAACTCATGTATCATCAATGAAGTTCTTGGCATGTGTAGAGAGGACTGCTTCCTTGTGAAAATGTTGAATGTGCCAGCCTGGAGTGAAGTGCTACTGGACTTGGTACTTACAGAGGAAAAAACCTGCTTTGTAGTACCCTGGCTAGTGATAGCCCAGGCTGAGGTGATCACAGTATTGAGGGCTTGGGAATTCAGCCAGGTGCAGAAGGCTTGTACTAGCACAAAGGTTTTAGAAGAGCAAACTTGATGCCACCCAGAGCTCAGCTGGGAGGAATTTCATGGGAAGCTTCCGTGTAGGATAGCAGAGCTTGCAAGTAGTTCTTGCAGTAGTTTTTTGAGAATGATCTTCTACGAGCACAAAGACAGCTCATCACCTCTGATAGTCAAGGGAGGTAAGTAAAGCAAGAGACCCTTTGACTTAACTGTGAGCTCTTGAGCCTGCTCAAAACCAGAAGAAAATATGAGAGGTATTTCCAGCTTGTGCAGAGGTGTAGTTTGAAAAGCAAAATCTGATCTCAAATTAAACTTGGCCAGAGATGTCAAAAACAAGAAAATGTTCTTCAAATACATAAATAACAAGGAGAAACAGAAGGAAAATACTGGCCTGCTGTTAAATAGGAGAGTCAATCATTCGCCAACAGTACCGAATGGGATGAGTTTTCTAAAATTCTCCTCTGCTTTTATCAGCACTGCTGGGCTCCTGGCGTTGGGAGCAGTTATCCAGGTTGGTACAAAAACAAACCTGACATCAGAGGTGGAAGAGCTGATTTGTGAGACATTGCAGGAGCCTGGTCCCTACACATTGATGAACCCTAAAGATACCTATCCCAGAGCATTACAAGGTGCCTAACATCATTGTAAGGACACTCTTCTTGGCCTTTGAGAAGCTGTGGAGATGGGAGGATGTCTCAGAAAACTGGAAGAAGGCTAACGTCATCCCTGTCAACGAGCTCTTAAAGAAGGGTCCAGGAAATTATAGACCCATCACTCTTACTTCCCTCTCTGCAGCAGTTACAGAACATGCCCTCCTGAGGGCTACCACAAGGCAGATGGAGCATGTGAGTGGGAAAAGCCAGGACAGATTCACCACAGGCAAATCACTTTGACACACATGATTGCCTTCTATGCCAAAGTAGCCTGCTTTGTTGGTGTGGAGTGGACATGTTCTGTCTGGTTTTCTTAATGACTTTCAGTAGTTTTGTGGTTTCCCACGGCCTTTTCCTGGAGAAACTATTGTGTTACGGTCTGTACTAGAGGCATGTGAATGACTGGCTGGCAGGTGGTACACACAGGATGTTGGTAAATCACTCAAGCTGGCAACCTGTCACAATTGCAGTTCCTCAGGGCTGATATTGGGCCCAATACTGTTTAGTATATCCATAAATGATCTGGAAGATGGGATCGAGTATGTCTCAATGAAATTTGTTGATGACACCAAACTAAGTGGCAAAGAGGACACTTGGGAAGGGAGATCCATCCTGCAGGAATAATTAGATAGGCTGGAAGACTAGGCTAGCAAGAACCTTATCAAGCTCAACAAGAAAAAATGTAAGGTCATGCCACTGGAAAAGCATAATCCAGGAGTGAAGCATGGGCTGGGATCTGCCCATCTGGGGAGCAGCTCTGTGGGAAGGGACCTGGGGTCCTGGTGGACAAAGCTGGCCCTCAGCAGTGGGCTGCTGTGGTAGAGAAGGGTGACAGGAGACTGGGTGGCATCAAGGGCATCACCAGCAGAGATGACCAAGCCATTATCCTGCTCTATTCAGTGCTTGTCCAGCCTCACCTGGAAACTTGTTGTACAAAATAGATGTGGACGGCCTGCAGAGACCACAAAGATGATCAAAGGCCTAGTAATCCTGACATGTGAGGAACAACTGAGAGAATTGGGTTTGCTTGGCCTTGAGACAAAGAAAACTATGGGTAGACTTTATCACTGTGTTCCAGTATTTAAAGAGCGGCTGCAGAGGAGATGGAGTCTCCCTTTCTACAAGGAGTCACACAGAAAAATATGATGAGTACAGGTTACTCCTGAAAAGATTCTGATTGAACACAAGAGGAATATTTTTCGAAATAAGAACAATCGGCCATTGGAATAAACTTCCCAGGGAAGTAGTGTATTCTCCAAAATGGAGCACTTTTAAGATCAAGCTAGACAGGGTGCTAGGACATCTGGTGGAGGCCCAAAAAAGGTTGGACCAGATGATCATTCAGGTCCCCTGCCAATCTGATAATGTATAAATCTAAAAATTCTTTTGATTATAGAACTAATTTTGTCCTGTACACAAAACCTAGGGGAGTAAATGCTAGAATATAAAGCACAATAATTTTAATAGGATGTGAAAAACAGACTTCTGTCAAACTACCAGTTTCTGTCAGTGAAGAACTAAACTTAGACTATTTCAAGAGTATTGTTGTTGATGTGGAAATCAGTGGAAATTAAAAAAAAAATCATTATTTTTATTTATGTGAGTGAAAATAAGCTTTCTACATAGAATTTTGCTGGGTAGGAAGTAGCTAGAAATAAAATGCTAAAATTTAAACATTTTACCCTTTTCAAAAGCCTGGAGAATTGCCCAGAGCTGACATCTCTTCCAAAGGCTCCTTTAGGGCATCACACATTTAACAGGAATAGTCCTGTTATTTTTTATTAAATAGCTACATTCTAGTGTGGGCCATAGAATTTATAATATTTGAGATGTCAAAAAAAGTACTGTGAATAAAATTAACCTTTTTCAGAGATTGATAAATTGTTTTCTTGCCTTCTACTTCTGGCTGCTTTTTGTTTTAATACTTCAACATTTCTGTTGTTATGAGTGTATTACCTTTCTGATATTAAGTGCTCCTACTCACTAATCAGCTGATGAAATCTTAAAGGATGAAAAGAAGATGAAATTTCATATCATCTACAAACTGTGAGGCACATTTGCAGACCACTTTAGACTACTTTTATTATTGTTGTGCCCAAGAGTTATCATTAAGGACTGCAAAAATGGGTATTTTGAAAGGAAGTGGCAGTTATTTCTAATATTTTAGTATTGGTCATGACACATCAATGAATGTCCAACTTTCAAAAGATTCTATAGACTGTCACAGAAAATCACTATTTAAAAATTGCATTTTTCTTCTAGGGATAAATTAAGGACTGTGATTAGAAGACAAAATAGTGTTGACTTGATATGGCTGTGTGTGTTTGTGCAGCATACAGAGTAAAATTAATAGTGCTTTCTGAAAAAGATAATGCCCAATTGTTTGCTACCAAATCATGTGGTTTTTAAAAAATATTCCTAAGCAATTCAGAGCTGTGTACTGCAAAAGGTCATCTGTAGCTAATCATCTATCCCTGACACAGTATATGCATTCAAACCAGATAGGGTGGTTTTGAAAATTCAATACTTCTGAGTTGAAAAGCATATCAAAATGTGTAAGTGATCTCTGCAGAATATACTTAAAATAATTTTATCTGATCTCTGGGATATTTTCCAGCTCTCCTCCCAAAGATCTCCTGGGTAGACTTTGCAATTTTAGAAAAACAGTGTTGGTTGTGAAAATGGCGATGTGATGGACTAGGAACTCGTAAGAGATGGTCAGAATCTATTTTGCAACATGAAAGGGCCTGATTCTTCACGTGTCTATTGGGGACCCAGTAGAAGTAATTAATAACTTTTGAAATGGGTCCTTGTTTTGTGAGCTATTACATCGTGTCATGGCTTTTTGTGTTCATGCTTCACTGGGATGTGGAGGACAAAGTGTTTATCCTGTGTTCTTGTTTTTGTTGTGAAAGCAATGAGAACAGAATGGTTGAAATAATTTCTGTCTTTATACATTCTCATTATAAAGTTATTGAGTTTTTCTCAAGCAAGTACTCTGGACTATCTGCTGGTTCTCAACTCTTGTTGAAGGGACACAAAGCAAGGGAATGAAATTTCAGCTTACAAAGGCAATACCTTCTCAAAATCACACCTCTGATGTGAATTATGTGCTTCCCTAATAACTGTTTCTCTCTGAGGAGAGAGAAGAAACTGGCTGTGATTTTATGTAGTAATTGTGTTCTCCAAGGTATTCACACATTAAGCAGACAACAGCTGTCCTAGATTTAACCACACAAGAAAGAGAAACACTTCAGTATCAGCCCCCCATCCACTTCTTACTCTTTATCTTTAGCTGTAATGTAGCTTTGGAGTTGTCTGGGGTCTTGCTCCTGGCAGATGATGTATGTATACTGAAAATATATTAAAAAAAAAAAGAAAAAAAAACAAAAGAAAAAAGGTAGAGAAATGTTACCGATAATCGGCACTGTCTGTCAAGATTACATTGTACAGAAGAGAAGTATAGTACATATAATTAAACCTTACTGCCTTTATGGTGGCTAATTCTGCCTACAACAATCTCTAGGGCAATTTTTTTTTATAACTACAAATATAATCAGCTTCCAACAGGGTTTTATTATTGCAATGTCCTCCCAATTTCTACAAAAGCAGTGTTTCTACACCAGAATCAGTAGCCTTAAAAATTCCTTTGCAGAAAAATTAGCTTCTAAATAGACCTTATAGTGAAAAAGTTAGGGACTTCAAATAGCAAAGCATAGGATTGTGCCTAATCTATATCTCCATCTTTCTAAACACAGGAAATTTTTATTATTTCTTCTTTCCCCCAGTTCTTCTATTTGCTTCCTCCTTTACCTATCTGCTGGAAGATAGAATAAAATAGAAAAATGTGTTTTTTCTGAGTAAAAATGTTTAATTAAATTTTTTGTGTGGCATTTGCAAAGAATACTTGAAAAAAGCTAGAAATCTCCATTAGAAATAGGGATTATTTTCATTTGAAAGATACCAATCATGGGTTTTACTTGTTTCTAAAATCAGCCACATCATGAGCAATCACTTTTGAGGGCAGTGCATTGGCTATCTTCTCTTCAGCTGGGTTATTGCTATTGACCTGCTGTCTCACTCATAAACCTGTAGTGATTTCATTTGCATTCCTATGTACATGTGCATAGAAGCTGGTATAGGACACAAAGATAACCATACAGCACAACCATTGTCCAAAGAAAGTAAACAAATGAACAGTTAAGTACTTCCATGTTGATTTGTAACCATGGAAGAGCACAGTATTTCTGAGCACAAATATATTCACTGTGTGTCAAATATTATGACAATACTTAAAAGGAGTAAAGCACATAAATGCCCATCCATCTCCAGTAAACCTTAAAATTCAGACAGAGTGTATAGAGACAACATGTACAAATCTTTCACTTCTATTCTAGCTATAGTCTCTAGGTGTATGTTAAACCTATGCACATATATCTAACAATTTACATATCTCTGCGAAATTTGTGATGCGTTTTGAGACAGGACAAGGAGCTCCTACTTGCTAGCTGCATCTATCATCATAATCAGCTGGCTGAATTTAGAACAATCTTCAGCTTTGGGACTAGTCAAAAACAGGGGGAAGTTGCAACCCGTGACTGACCTCCATGCTAGTGCACAAACCTGACCTTATGGTTGGCAGGGTTCTGCCACTCTTGGCAGATCAGTGTTGTGTTGACTTTGCTGGTTTAGCTTTGAGGCTGCAATGGAGACTGGCTAGATATTTGTGCCCAGCAGAAGAGATATGGACATTGTGTTGTATTGTGCAGCCTCTCTCGTTGGTCTACAAATCAACAATGCACTGAATGATGCTTCAACCTTTTATGTAGTTTTTTGGCTTACAGATCTACGACAGAGGAGAATCAGTTTAAGAGAAGATCAAAACTGGGTCTAAAAAAAATAAATTGTGCATTGGGACTAAAAATTGTGCATGTTCTCTAAATGTAAAATACATAGGCAGAAATTATTGCTTTTGTGAGGATGATTACATATAGGAAAATGAGTGACAGAAGCTGTCAAGTATTAAAGAACAAGAAAAGACATCTGCTGGTAAATAGAACCTGTTGTGGTGACCAACACAAAAAAAATTCCAACAACAACTGGAGAAAAGGATGAGTTCTTGGTATTTACAAATAGAATTGTTTTTGTGCTACTGTACACTCTACTTCCTTAAATATCTCTGATGGTGCTTTTGAGAACAGTTCTCTCTTTCACTCCTATTATTTGCTTGTAGGTTTATAATTCTTCCCTTTTGCGTTTGAATGTTGTCATAAAGAAGCAGAACTAAACACAGATTTTTAGGCCCAAGTCATTCTACATGATTTGCTAATGTAAACTGAAGTGCCAGTAAGGGGAACATTTTGGAAATACCAGAACTTTTATGACTTATATCAAGCTCAAAGAATGACTTTTTGTTTGGAGAAAAACTGTTGTGAGGAGAAATTTAGGATAATTTCTTTTCTTTGCAACAGAGAGAAAAATGCTTATTTAACAATAAAAAATAATGTTTTAATAGGAGAAATACAATTGTAGCTATGGGCTCAGAAATAAAATCGCTAGGTTTTGACTTCTTATGAAGGTTTTGACTCTTTTCATTAAAATCCCTGATTCCTATTTTAGAGCAGATCATAACTTACAGACTCCTCAAAGTAAGGGCAGGACATTGATTTAATACTACTGTAGAAAGAATGTTTGCAGAGAACATAAAGCAAAAAAAATTCACTGTTGATCATTTACCCTGGCAAATGCCAGGTTTTTGCCTCTGTGGAGCAGCTTAAACTCTCTGGGCGCTTGACCTACAATGTCAATAAAGTAGGGAACAATGCAAAGACTGTTTGTTCTGTTATATCCTTGTATGTTTTTTTCAAAGTTGTCAAAGTAAAAAAGAAGGGACTAGGGGTAGAGAAGTAATCTTCACTGGGACGACATAATCCAGTTAAAAATGGGGGATAGATGGTTTTCTTATATAAAAATATGAGTATGGCTCTGGTTTTCTAAATGTAAAGAAGTCATAAAGTATATGGCAGGGGGCACAGATGAAAAAACACACATATTAATTTTACTTCATTCTTTCAGACTCTTAAGTTTATAATATTTCTGCCCATCAGGTAGATTGGAACATTTTTTTATACAATGCCCTGACTTTCCAAGTCATTTTCAAGCTACCATTCTCATTCAAACAATATCAACCAGAGCAACCTGTATATCAGCAGTGCTTTGTGATGAGTCAGACAGTCCCGCTGGAAAATTCATTCTTCTGTGTGAAAGACAGTGGAATTTTAAAGATAAATGAAAGGGTACTGCAATTCTGTAGAAGATAAAAAAGAAGTTTCAAGTGCTACACAAAAGTAAATTGTACATGCGCTCCCGCTTTGTAATCTGTTAGCAAATAAGTTTATCATAGTTTGTAACTTCCACTTCAGTGAATTGTTTTGCTGAAAACTTTCTGTGTAGGTGAAGCATTGATTCGATTGAAGTTCAGTGTGATAATTCTATTCTGTTTTGCTACCTTTTAATAATGAAATAATTCAATTATGTTTTAGCACTTGGTCCTCCTCAGATTTGTCTAGACCATGAGATCCCTTGATCTAATGATTGTGACAGCCAGGATATTTAATAAGATGCTTTTTTCTGAAGTCAACAGATTTTGTTTTATTAAGTTCTCACAAAATAAATCGCTAGCCTTACAGCTTTAATTTTCTTCCCTCAAAATAGCTTGGGTTTTTTGTTTATGTTGTTGGGGCTTTTAGATATGAATTTCAAAATCCATGCAGAAGTTGCAGTTGATGCTGTCTGATGCATTTGTAGATGGTAGTTGGACCAGTATGTTTTAAAATATTCTTTCACTGTTCGTCTGCACTAAATGAAACAGAGTACCTACTCCAATAGGAGATAAATATGTGGGAAAATTTTAGCTGTTTCTTTTTCTCTATTCAGAAACTGAAAATTTGTCTGCATAAATGGCTATTAAGGATTACTATGAAGATTCAAAAGGAAAGGAGCATTTAGAAACTAAAATAGAAATAGAATAGAGACCAAAAGTATTTCTGAAATTGTCCAAAGGAGACTATGGTAATTATGTAAGAGGAGATAAAAAGCCATACCCAGTAAAACTACATTCAGTAGGAGGAGCTGATATTTATCCAATATGACAGATCTGAACTGTCTGTCTAAACTTCAAAAGTTGAAATAAACTTGATTTCTTGTTATTTTGTAACTATTTACAGCTCAAATAGATATATATATATTCATTGATACCATATTCTTACTTTTGTTATGTATTATTTTCTTATGCATTAATTTGAGCTTATTGTGCTCTTGAGGGACATCTTGTCTCTATTTTAACATGAAACATGTTAAATGTTAAATGCTTGCCACCAACATGAAATGTTGGTAGCAGGCAACTTTCTGTATTTCTGCTTCCGAGCAGATATCATATGCTCTTACTACCAATACATCATTTAGATGTAGTCGTAGCAAGAATCACTAAGATTATGTTTTCAACCATGCATATTGTGCAAGTCCTCCTATTATTCTATTATCACTGCTCTCAGGATTTTGGACTATATGATGCTTCTGGTGAGTAGTTTGCTTCGTATTTTCCCCAGCCTTTGGGAGAATACTTTGAATATATTTTCCTTCTCATTTTCAATTTCTCTCAGCAGTTCCATCTATTTTGATGCTAAGCTATAAATCCAAATTATTTATTATTTTGTTGTTGTTGGGTTATGTTTATTTATTTGTTCTTTGGAATTTTTTTTGTGTTTATTTTTATTTCTTCCATTTTTCCTTCACAGAAAATACTGTCACATGAAGCTGACTGAAGTTTGTTTTGGTTTTGTCACTATGTACCTTTTTGGATTGATCCACTTTAGTGACTTTTTTTTCCCCTGGAAGCATTTGGTTCTTATTGTCCTCTGTAGCTTGTGCAAACCTATTTTCTTTATAGCAAGGATGAACTGTTGCCGTGCGAGACCAGCTCCGGGTGGGCGCCTGCAGGCATGGCGGGAGGAGGGGAGTGGCGGCGGCCGCTTTTCCCCCTTTGGCTCTGTGAGGCTCAGTTCTAGCGCGGGAACAGACAAAATGGTGACACGGGGCCCAGGTGCAAACATGTGTTTACTGTAGAAGCGTGTTCCCGAGACACCGGGGCACTGAGCGGGGGTCGGTAATACCCCGTGCCGGGGGCGGGGGGGAACCTCAGCTGCAGCCAATGGGACGGGAGGCAGGGGACAGGGGCAGGGAAACCCCGGGGACAGCAATGGGAAAGGCGGGGGGGGGGGCAGGGACTGGACCACGTGGTGAGGGGGAGAGATAGGGGAACAAAGGGTCAGGACAAGGGAACACGGGGGGAGGGGGGAGGGAGAATGGTGGGGGAAGAAGAGAAAATTACAAATACTGCAGCTCACTCTTTAGAATTTACATAAAGGAAAGGGAGTTCTGATGTAAAACCAAATTAGCAACGTTACAAATTCGAGAGACATCAGAAAGTGATACACCAATCATAGTTACGATGAATGGGGCAAAAATCTTTTCCACATTACAATTTAAGATAAAGGGTACAATATTATCATAAACACATTCTGTATCGAGGATGAAAGCAGGATTCATGACGCGATGCTTGTGGTTTTCAAATTCTAGCAGAGCAGAAGCAGGCAGCGAACAGCGATGTGGTTTCTCCAATTTGATTATTTGATTGCGAAGTTGACATAGCATAGTGGGCAGTAATTAGAGAGGATGATCTTTCCTCCTATAAGATATAACTCAATCCAAGAAGTTATTTCCAAATTATTACAAACAATGGAGAAAACTTGTATTGAAATAATAAGGGAACCTTTGGGCAAGGTACATTTAGGAGATGGGATAAAGGGGTGAACCTGGGCGCCACTGTTTCAGGGGAAGGAAAACAGTGGAGCCCTGGTCCAGGTTTCCAGCTCCACTCCCTTCAAAGGGCCCCCCTCCCACCAGCAAAGGCGAAAGCTCTCTTACAAAGGGAGGTCCTCTAACGGAGGGGCCCCCTCCGGCAATCCCTCCCATCAGAGGGGGGGCCAGAAGAAGGACTGAGGGATTAATCCAACCTCACCTCTTCCCCAATAGGGGCTGGATCGCTGCAGGATGGTGCAGGGCCATTGGGGGAGGGGTGGGGCTGGCGGGAAAAAGTGGGCGGAAGAGAAGGGTCAAGGCGGGAAAATGGGGTCCCTGTAGCGTGGCCAGCACCATCTTGGGAGGGGGTGCCAGGTGCACTGCATCTTGCCTGGGGAGGCACGGCCAATGCTGCCCCTAAGGGAGGCTAACGGAGTCCAGCAGAGTGCTTGGGGAGGCTCGGCCGCTGCCATCCCCAAGGGAGAAGGTTTGGCAAAGTCTGTGGGGAAGAGGGAAGGGGGGGGCTTTGCAGAAGCCGAGGGGGAAATCTATAGGAGAGAGAGGGGCCTGACGTGGCTGGAAGCTGACGA
Organism: Taeniopygia guttata; assembly: GCF_048771995.1. Lineage (NCBI taxonomy): Eukaryota > Metazoa > Chordata > Aves > Passeriformes > Estrildidae > Taeniopygia > Taeniopygia guttata. The sequence continues at coordinate 65,972,526 of NC_133063.1, read as the reverse complement.
AATGCGTGGATGTGAAGGGCCTCTCTTAGGATTTTAATAATTCTCCCATAGCTGACGTGTCGCCGTTTACAATTCTGTCCCATTGGTGTCCTTTCGACCCCCCCTGCCCCCATAGCCCAGAATAGGGAGGAGAGGGTAGAAAAGGCAGCTTTCTGAGAAAGAGAAGGAGCTTTCCAGTATGAGTTACCCCAAAAAGACCGAGCGAGGTTGTGTCCTCCTCGGAAAAGAAAAAGCCTCCCGGCCGCCAGGGACATGCAAGGCTACAGTCCCCGTCTGGACGCGGATGGTGGTTAAAACTCAAAAGAAAAAAAGGTAGCTCAGCCGCCCGCCAGGGTCTCACCCTGCTCTGACCCAACTTACCCTCTGGACTCAGGCAGTGAAATCTCTATCTCTCTCCTTGGTGGTGGAAAATCACGCTGAACTGAGGACGTATTCTTTCGCGGTTTGGCTCTCCCAGAAGCCTGGGTGTTCCTGTTAGCCAGAGCTCGTCCCTGAAACTCTGGGTTCGGCCACTGTCAGCCTCTGGTCTCCATTCAAATGCCGTCCCCTGACGGGCCACTCTTCGAGCTCAGTCCATCAAGCCACTGCCAAACTGTCCTCTTTGTTCTTCGGGTAAGTCTACCTGGCTCCCAGCCCCTGGAGTCTGGCTGCCCCCGCAGCGCGGCTGCTCCTGGGTGGGTTAGAGAGCACACCGGCGAGGATGGAAGAGGGTCCCGGAGCTTCGGGTTTGTTTTCTGCCCGGCGCGTCAACTTCTCTTAGCATCTGCAGAGCTCTTATGGTGGCAGAGTTCCTTTCTCTCTCCCTCATTTCACAAATCGATGGAAATAGCCATCTTCTGCTACCATTTGTTGCCATGCGAGATTGCTTCTGGGTGGCCGCCTGCGGGCAGCACAGTGGGAGGGGGGAAGAGGCGGCGGCTGCTTTTCCCCCTCCGGCTCTGAGAGGCTCAGTTCTAGCACAGGAACAGACGAAATGGCGACACGGGGCTCAGGTGCAAATGCGTGTTTATTGTGGAAGCGTGTCCCCGAGACGCCGGGGCACCAAGCGGGGGTCGGTTAAACCCCTGCCGGGGGCGGGGGGGAACCTGACCCACGGCCAATGGGACAGGAGGCAGGGGACAGGGGCAGGGAAACCCCAGGGACAATGATGGGAAAGGCCGGGGGGAGCAGGGACCAGACCGCATGTCGAGGGGGAGTGATAAGGGAACAAAGGGTCAGGACAAGGGACCACGGGGGGAGGGGGAGGGAGAAGGGAACACAGCATCGGGATGAGGGACTGCGGGGGAAGGGGGGAGGGAGAATGGTGGCGGGGGAAGAAGAGAAAATTACAAATCCCGCAATGAACCAGGGATTTAGAAGCTATTCACTAAAGCCTTTTTCACGTAGGGTATGTTCAGATGGGTAAGCAGACTTTGTTTTTCTCTAAACTTATGTTTAATATATATAGACCTACACTTTGCTGTAAAGGCAGCTGTTTCTGTGATTTCTCTTTGGGTGCCAAGCTTTTAGTAAATCAATGTCCCCTCATTAGGGGAACTTTATGACTTGATCATTTTTCAGTTGTTTTCCTTAAAGCAATTACCTAGACTTAATGAGCACATTCATCTGTCTCTCTCATTTTGACCTGACAATTGTGTTGGATTTTGTTTCTGTTCTTCCTTTTCCAGGATGGTTTCTATCATCAAACTTTACATTTCAGAGTGTAATGGTTTAATGTTGTCTAGTTTTTAGTTAAGGAAAAAATCCATGAGCTGCAGAAGTGATTCTTTATAAAAACTTTAGCAGCTTGCTTCGGACCTGACAGAACCAATCAGCTGGCTAGTTTTGAATATTGATAACCTGTCAAACCACTTAAAAGAGCTGAATACACCTCCATGAAATCACATTTAAAAATGAACAAATCCCAGGAAAAACTCTCTTTCTTGCAGCCTTTGAATGTGTGTGGCCCAGCCAGCTCAGCCTGCAGCGTGGCTTGGCTGAGATTCTGCTGTCCATCTTCTGCAAAGGGAGTGAGAAGCAAAGGGTAAAGGCATGTGGAGAAAACAACCTGGAGATATCAAGGCCAGTGAAGGAGTCAAATCACAGATGGGAGGACTTTGAGGGGATGCCTCAGTCTTGGGCTGAAATTCTTTTGTAAGGTTATTGTGAAGATATAATTGATACCCTAGACTTTTTTCCCCTATAACTCGTGGAATGCTTTGGGGGGATGTAATGTTCTAACCACAGCTATGAGCACAGGCACCCATGTTAAAGCAAGCAGATGCTGAAGTAGCTGTGATCCAATGAGAAGCTTGAACAGAGGGAAATGAGAGAGATGATAATACTTGCCCCAGGAATAGAAGAAGAAAACCTCTGTTCTTAGAGATAAAAGAAGAATACTTTTTTTTTTCTATTTTTTGTTTCCATTTTTTTGTTTCTACTTTTTTTTTTCTGTTTCTGTTTTTTTGAACAGCTCATCCTTAAAATTGTACTCCAATTGTACAGTAGTAACTGTGGGAAGACTACCAAACCATGGGAGAGGCTTCATAATTGCAGATTTCCCTGTGGCTGCTATTTGTGAAAATGAAAACCACAAGAGAATGGTTTCTTGTGGAAAAGTCTCCATGGCATGTCAGGAGAGACTCCTTTCTCTAAGTGGACTGAAGAAAGATTATTTTAAAAGTGGTAAACTGATGAAAAATACAAAATTTTTCTCTTTAAGTTTTCAGTGGGGAAAGAGGAGTTGAGGGGAGGAGAAGTATTCTGAAGGTTTATTCTGATTTCTGATTTCTTCCTTTGCTCTCCTCCTAATCCTTATCTCGCAGCAGAAAATGAGTAAATAATTCTAGTGAGTGCATTGGCATTGGGCCAGGCTCAACCCACCTCAAAAATCTGGAGTTTGTGTGTATATAACTGAGCAAGACTTAGCACACTTACATCTTTTTGTACAAAGGACATATACAGGAAATGCAGGGTTTTTTATTGACATTCATTTTTATGTCTGCCAAAAAGGTATTTCCCAGAATAAAAAACTCCTGCAAAGGTGCACCACATAATTTGCTTATAGCAATATCTTTAGTTGTTACCATCATCTTTCCATCTTCTGTCAACCATGTCTTTCATATTGGATGTCGTGCATATGGGATAAGTAAATATGAAGATGTTTGCTTCATTTTTTATTTCTTAATGATTTCAGATATGACTTCATCAAATAACATTACTGTGAAATTTGCTATGAAGTCTTCTGATAATACATGTATTTGTTTCAGTTGTTTTTCATGGGTCAAAATATAATACTTTATATTTGATGTTTGCTATGTTTTGACAATAGTAGACCTAAAGAAAGTTCAGACATGACATGTCATTAAATTATTTCCAGTGTTGCAGTGACTTGTGGAGTTTCTACAGCTGAGCATTAGAGAATAATTGGAGAGGTGCAATAAAGAATCATTCTGTTCTGAGGGGTGTTTACATTCTGTGTTATTGCTTCCTAAACTATTTAGCTGGCTCATCATTAGTGTTTGTCACTGCAGTACCTAGCTCTGCTGCCAAGCATAGCATCAAAAGATAGTAAGCTTGGAAAGGACTTGAGGAGATCTTAGTCCATTTCCTGCTCAAAACAGGATCAGCTGTGAGGTTAGACTAGCTTGTTTAGAAATTTATACAGGTAAGGTATAAACTACACAACATCCAGCAGAATTGCACACAACCACAAATCAGCTGGGATTTGATGGACCTTAGAGAGATTGCACAGTCCAACCCACACACCAGCTCAAAGCTGAGTATGTTGCTCAGGGATATGTCAGTCAGATTTTGAGTATCTCCAGATTTGTTTTGTATGGGATACAGTTACTTTTCTTTAGACTATGGGGCTAGATTCTGGATTTGTGCTGCAAAAGTGCTGATAACATAGGAGTGTTTTCATTATTATGGAGGAGCACTTGAGCAGCATGGAAGCGTTTCTGCTCCTCCCATCAGTGAGAAGACTGGGGGTTCTCAAGGAGCTGGGAGGTGATACAGCTGGCACTGCTGACCCCAGCTGACCCAGGTGATATTCCAGACTACACGACATCATGCTTGGCACATGAAGCTGTGAGAAGAAGGAAGAATGGTATCTTTGTAGTCATGGCATTTGTTTTCCCAAGTAACCCTCGCATATGATGCAGCCAGACATCTCCATAGGTTCAAGGGGATTCTCCTGCCCAGGTGGTGATGTTTGCATTCATCCTTGCTGAAATTAACACAGTCCCTCTTGGCACATTCTACCAATCACTGTAGGTATTTTTAGACTACCTGCCCTTCATTATATTTGCTAATTTGTCCCGAGACCTATTACTTCGCCTCTGACATGAGGCTAGATAGAACTGAGGCCATCAGTGCCCAGCCATGTCTGAAGTTTTGCTGTCTGTTTTTTCAGTTTTCTTATTGGGTCTGGAATAATATTTACATGCAGATTTTTTTGCTTGTTTGTTCGGCTGGTTTGCGGGTTTTTGTTTGTTTTGTTTTTGTTTGGTTTGAATTGTTTTGGTTTGGGGATTTTTTTGTTGTTTTGTGGCTTTTTTGGGTTTTTTTACCAATGGCTAGGGAAACAATATGCAATTTCTGATCTGCTTCTTGCTTTCTGCTTTGTTTCTGCTCTTTCCTATGACAGCTGTACTGTAGCTAGTGGCATTATAGTAATTTTTCAAAAAGCTGCATCAAGGAACTTTTATATTATTTGCCTGTGAGATGTTTAGCAGACACGGGGTTAGTCCATAAGCTCTCTGTGTTGACACTATTGAACCTTTAGGCATACTTGTAGCATTGCTGGCTTCAAAAGTTTGAAGAATTTGCATACCAGGGTTTTGATCCTGTCCATCTATTCTCATGCGGACAGTCCCATCTTTCAAAAATGAAGTCAAAGGACATATCTTGAATGAGGTAGGCTGGATACAGTCCTTCACAAAAATACCCAGAAGATCTCAAAACACACTCCAGGGGGCGGAGGCCTTTTCAAGGAGGGAAGAATCTGCTCAAGAATATGTTTTTCCATATTTCTCAGTATTCAATTCTTTGTATTCAACTTCAGTAAAAGTGAAACTAAATCTGATCAGGAAAAAGGGATGGAGGATAACTGAAAGTTGAGAGTTTTAAATTTCTAATTAGTGAGAAACACATACAGCATTCACTGAGCAGTCAGCAATATGAACTAGACCTTATCATTGTTAGTAAGGTACATCAATGTGGGTGTTGAACGTGGAAACATTATGGGAATTTCTGCTCAGTCTTGCTAAATTATTATTTACTGCTTTAAAATAATCCACAGTTTTGAAGTCTTGAAAACACTCATCTGGAAGAATTAATTTTATTTCCCTGCAAATATTTAACAAATAGTACAGCATTTCCTGGTATATGAGTACAACACTGGTTTATTTTCTTTCTTTATTTGGGATAGAAAGCACTACAGATGAAATATAATGAATGTCCCATATGTATGTTATTTGTTGTCAAACATATCATAGAGAAACTTGCACTTAAACCTAAAAGTATAGCAATACTTTCTCAAAGGTAATAGCATAAAACAGAATTTGTTACACAAGACAAGATTTCTGCTCTTTGGTATTGTGCCATAGTAAGGAGACTGGCAGTGGTCAGTAAAAGATCCAGCTCTGCTGAAAATATTTTAACTGTAGGGATGTTCATGTGGAAGACAGTGAAAAGAACAGCAGTGCAAATTAAACTGGCTCAAAAAGAATTGTTTCTGTTGAATGTATTATCCATCACAGGAAGTATCACAGCCATGAAACTAGGTCAACAAACACCTGCTGTGACTTCACTGTGTGTCTATACAGAGGCATTTAATACAGATTTCACATCTGTTTTCATTGTGGTGCCCAATTTTAAGAGCGCTTATGCTGTTCCTTAAATAAAATATTGCCCTCTAATATGTAGATCATAGCACCCAGAACCTGGCAGCACTGAATGGCTGTCGGTAGGAGACACAAATTCTTCATTGCAATGTCAGAATACAAGACCTGAAACAGCATTTCCTGTAGTCTGTCCAAGTGTGCCCCTTTCGACTATTTCACCTTGCACAGAATAGACTTGTGTTGTAGCAGAATACAGAACAGGGAAGATGAAAATCTTAGTATTTTGAAAGAAAAATTTATCATTCTTTTTGTGACACAGAAAAAGCAAGATCTTTAAGTGGCTTTTCCACAGAGTAGACTGGTCATTAATGTTGAGTTTCTCCTCCCAGGTTTATAGTTTATTTAAAGACATTTCCTCTCTTTGGCATTACAACATATCTTACAACACAGAGTCTTGCGCCTGTGCGTGACACCAAAATCTGTCCCTTTACCAGAATTAGTGTTTCTTGAAATACTTAGTTTCATTAATGGCATTTGATCTTTCCGTGAATGGTCAGAAAATAACAGCAGTGAATTCTCACTGCAAATTCCCACTCCGAGTTACTTTCCACTTCAAATCACCATCCTTGCAGGTAGTCTGTTTAATGCCGGATACTGCCCCTTGCCCTTTAAAGGGCAGGAAATCTGCAATGTAACTTCACTTTTGACTTTTAATTCTGTTATATTAGAGGACTTGTGAAGATTCATGGTAAATGGAGAGAAAGGAAAGTTCTATTTATACCTTAACAGGAGTTTTTATAATGCATTTCTGCCTGGCTGGTGAAGCAGAACAGTCTCTCACAGTCTATCTGACTGGCTAATAGTTCAATTGCAGTACACATGCTTTCTCTTCTGAGTAGCTGTGGGTGTGTACTGAAAACAAAATGTTATGTTTGCTGGCAGAATGTTTTCAGCTGTAGTGTAACAAAAATTTTGTCTCATAATTTAGCAGTGAGATTTATTTTGGTACCACATTGCTCTCAGAGAGATATAATTATGGCTCAGACAAAAGTTTTTCCAGTGATTTATGACCTCCCAAAAATTACTTTTTTGCCTGCTATTTTCCTTCATGTTCTTCATCAATAGTGATAATTTTTAATGGGAAAATTAAAAGAGGATACTTTCAACCTATTTTTGAGCATTATAAAATGAGCTTCTCCTACTATTAAAAAGATGTTAAACATTTTCTAAGCTGGAGTGCTTTGAAAAAATTAAATATTTTTTCAGTAAAGATACTTTCCTAAAGTCTCAATATTCAGAGTTCAGAAAACTGTAGCCTTAAATGAAAGGTTTAGCACAGATATTATACTCAAATGTTAATGCATTCTCTTACAGCTTATCTAAAAAAAAAAAAAAAGAAGATGTGTCATTAGCAAAATGCATATCATTTGCAAAATGCAACTGTTTTGCACATTGGTTCAGTCACCATACAAATAAAGACCATAAATTCTTCTCATCCCTCTAATAATAGAAGAAATGAACCATTATGAAAAAAAATGCCTTCAGTAAAATCCCAGAAAAGATCCTATCAAAAAAAAAAAAAAGAAAAAAGAACATGAAAAGAGTCAAGTCATAAATTTGGTAGTAACATATGGATGCCCAGAAAAGGAGCAGATCATAACCTGACATTAAAACTGGTGTTTTATTAAATATAACCCAAGAGCTAATTAAAAAAAAATCTAGAACCTACATATGTCTTCAATTAAATTATGGAAATTTCCAAATCTGCTATAGTGATAGAGAAAGCTACAGTTGCCTTAGAAAAGAAGTGTGTAAGAGAACCAATTAGTATTTAGAGGGATAAATTCATAACAGATAGGACCAGTCAGAAATTTCTGCATTCCTGTATTTCCTGTTATTTGTGAAAGAAGCTGGAAGTATCTGGGGTATGATGTTAAAAATGGTAGTTACACCTTTAGATAATTAAAGGAATATGTAAATAGATCTGAATGAAAGACCCTTCATGAAAACATGTTGAGAAATAAACCTAGCAGCAGAGATAAAGTTCTAGGAATAGTCCGTCTGGTAAATAATTTACTTAATAGCCCTGAAAAGCTTTCAGAAGCCTGGAACTAGTTTAAATTCTTCTTTATCTTTGCTTATTTATTTAAATTTATATGTTCTTTCATGTTGCTTGTATGGGCTTTATTGAATATTTCCAATTTCTGAGTCAAGCGTGAAAAATTAATATAAATTATGAGGTACAGAAAATTGTAATAAGATAACAGGACTCTCAGTGCTGACAACAGAAAATAGTGTTAATTCTGGACTCTTGCAGGCAGCATCCTGCTTTGGAAAAAAAACCTGCCTTGCCCTGTTAATGTGATATCTTGATACAACGTGTATTATTTTAATAACAACCATAACATGACCTCCTTTTAGTGGCTAGGGGAAGCAATCAAAGGCACATGAATTTGTTTTCAGTATTATGAAGGCTAGTGTCCCAGAGAAATCCTGATTTTCTCAAGTTCCATTTGTAAAGCCCACCTTAGACGGATTCTTGCTGACAAACCAATTAGGGCTGAACTTCCAGTAATAACTTCCAGCAAAAGGCATAAGTTTACATGTTCCTTGTTTATGAAGCCAGACAGTACCTCTGTAGTTACATTTACTGATTGTCTCCATCCAGTAGATTATGAGTCTTCCTTTGATTAATTGCTATGCAAACCTCAGAACAATGTCTAAGCTTAACCTGAATATGTCAGTGATGAAAAACCCAGCCTAGGTTTTTGAAGTTGATCCAGCTGTTAGTTATTCTTTCTGTTAAAATGCTGTTGACTAATGTTACCTACTTTGAAGCTTTAGGCTTTGGTCCATTTTGCGTCCATATATATTAAAATTATTCAGGTTTTGTGTTGTAGATGTTGCTTTTCTTTTCAATGAAAGTTTGATTTCATGAGAAGATGTATTTTTTTTTTTCCTTTTAAGGACATCTATGGGCTTTTCTCTTAAAATTTGGTTACTACTGTGTGTGTGAGACACAATATTCATGTCTTTGCACAAAGTTGTCCAAAGCAGTTTCCGGCCTTTTCCATGGCTTCACTTTTGATTAGAAAAACAGCGATTGTTTCAATTATGACTAATTCTCACCAGAACTCTAGAACTGTGGTAGGGCATGCCACTTTAAAAATAATCTTATTCTCATATAGACTATTATAAAATACAGTGGTTTAGAGTATGAAAAATGTGGTGGCTAAAAAGCTGATGATCAGCATTTTTTTGTTTATCTAAATATGGCTAATACCAAACAGCACTAAAAAAAAGAAAGAAAATTAAATTTTATTCCTGTATTAATGAAGTGTATTGAAGATGAAATTAAATGTTTTCCAGTTTATAAATTTCTGTATTATTATGAGTTATTGTAATAGTTGCATAAAAACCATAAATGTATTTCATAATTTTCAAATATTACTCTTAATATTCAATATATCTTAAGAAAACTAAAAGGGTTGTATATTTCTAAAATATTTATTTTTTGCATATACAGCTTATCAAACAGACATATTTATGCTTTTTTCCACTAATGTTTAAAGACAAAGAATCATGAAGGAAGATGCACTGATAATAAAAGTATCTAAATGAAAATATGCAAAGATGTTCTTTTTTGGGAAGAGCTTTCTGTAGCACAGTTTTTGTTATACCTGATAGCAGGTCAGATGAATATTTTCAAACTTCTAATAAACACTCAGCAGAAAAGGCAAGCAGGGGTTGTGGCAGGTCGCAGCTTCCCCCCTCCCCCCTTCCCTCCTCCTCCCCCCCCCCCTCCCTCGGGAACCGAGGCGTGGGAACCAGAGGGCGGGTCGTGGGAACCGAGGGCGGAGGCAGGACCAGGGCTAGGGGGTGTGGCTGGTGTTATCTCACCCCTAGGGGCGGGGTCGGAGGGAGGACTGATGAATGATTCATTAGGGGAGGTGCCAGAAGGGGGTGGAGGGGAGGGGTGGGTGGAGAAGTCTCGGGAGTGGGAGGGGTTGGCTGTAGGGCGGAGGGGGTCGTTAGGAGACAAAGAATGCAGGGAGGGGGAGGGGTATGCCATGTGGTCGCCTCCATCTTGTGCCCTGGGGCAGGGATCTGGGGTTTTAAAACTCACAACTTTGTAACGAGAGGAGGTTTGGGGAGGGGAAGGGTGCAGGGCGATGCCAGCATCGTCCTGCGATGGAGCCTGGGGGTTAGCAGAGAGGCCAGAATCTGCCTGCGGCTCGTTTTGCCGGGATGCCTGTCTGAGAATCCCCGGGCTAGGGAGAGAGGGGTAGGAGAGGGGTTTTGGGGGATTTGGGGGGCTTGGGAGGCAGTGTTCGCCCTGCGGTGGCTCTGGCTTCCCTTTGCAGTTATCTTTAACAATATTTTTCAATTGGATTGCCAGGTGGATAAAAATTGAGAGGGACTGATCCTCCTTTTGGGCAATTTCTTTTTCCACTCGGTCCCAGAATTGGACTTGGTACAAATTTTCCTGCGACAGGTCCTGGAAAGACTGCAGAAGCCACCGTGCAAAACGCTTCACGTCTGATTTTTTACATTTCTTCCCTCCCCCCACTAAAATTCCTAGGGTTTGAACATAAATTCTCTCCTGTGACACAGACATTTTTGCACCCATTATGTCGATGTTAAGGCGTGTCACAACCCTCGCGGCTGGTAAAATATCAAAAGAAAAAAAAAAAAAAACACCTGTCGGAGACTGGGAAGCCCTCCCTTACAAACTCCCTGAAGCGGGAGACAAAATGTGGGCTCTTACGCCCTCTTGTGGGGGAAAGAGAAACTCACCCCAAAGGGAGCAAGGCGTACCCAGCCCAGGGGGACCCCGGTAACTCACCACGGATCCGGCGACGTCCGAAGGCGAAACGAAAAGTCCAGCTGCGAAGTTTTCGCCGTGGGGGGGCCGAGCTTCGGCGGTGCTAGCCAAAGGTGCCGGCCCCACCCCTCTGGAAGCCCTGGCTCCTTAAAACGGAACCGCGGCTTGCGAGGGTGTTGTAACGTCCACGAGGTAAATCAACGAGCTTTTCGGGGCTCGGTGGTCCTCAGTCCGTGTGCTTGGAGCTCCCAAGCCCCACGTTGGGCGCCACAACTGCCTTAGCGCTCTCTCTTGTCCCCCTTTTCGTCCCAGCTAGCTCTGTGAGGGGGGGGGAGCGCTGGCAACTTCCGTGTTTTCCGGCGAACCCTCGCGGGTAACTGCCGGTGCTGCGTGGGTCTGGGAGCTTAGGCGAGTCCCGAGGCGAGTAAAAGGAGAGAGACTTTTTCCCCCGCAGGCGAAATCTCGGTTTATTATGGCTTGGTTGGGAAGGAAAAAACCGAGAAGCTGCTGCGTGCTAAGTTCGAGTTTGTCCGTGCCGCCTGGCCGATTCGGGGGCGGGGCGGCGCGCTCCGAAGCTGGCCGCGATCCAAGAGACGCTGTGTGCAGAGCCGCGGCGCTGCTGCCGGCACGTGCAGGAGCCGCGGCGATCCCGGAAGCGGCGGCGGCTGCGGTTCGGCTGTGGCAGCGATCGCGGTGCAGTCCGAGGCTGCCGCGGTCGCCCGAGGCAGCGGTGGTTGCGGCAGTCAGGGGCCGGGAGAGAGAGAGAGCCGCGGCAGCACGCAGGGATCCGGCGGGAGAAGAGGCGGCGGGCCGGGCAGCAGCAGCAGTCGGGGCCAGGCGGGAGAAAAAGCACCGGGGCGTCCCCAACCGGCTCTATAAGTACGGGATAGGGGAAACCCGGGGCGGCCAATGAGATAACGCCACGGGGGGACTTGGGGATAGTGGGGTGCAGGGGTCCAATGGGAGATGGACAGATGGAAGGGTGCCCGGTCGTCTCTCAACCCCGCCGCATGGCTGACAGATGGTCTGAGAGACGTAAACAAAGTGACTAAGCACTTCCTCGGGAAGGCAGACCGCGGGGGGAAATGGGAGAACCCGGGGGGTCACTTACAGAGTGCGGGGGGGATACATGGAATGACCTTATACATAATAGAACATATAATAACACAATTCCACAACTCAGTTCTCAAATTTATGGTTGAATACCCCAATGCTTAAGTTGCTTCCCTGCTGACCAAGGTGAGAAGTGATTTATAAGTGACTGTAATTATTGATACTTTTGTCAAATCCTTCATTTCATGCAGTTTTTCTACAAAACACATTGGGCTATAACAAAGGCTAGAATAATTCAGTTGTAAGACTACTTACAGCTAAAAAGCTGGATCAAGACCTTGGTCACCGGTGGAGTCAAAGATTGGAATCACTAGTTTAAATATGTTAGAAATATTTGGTTTCATGTCATACACATAATGGGTGATGTTGGAGGGGGTTTATGGAGATATTGAGTCCAAAGCCCAGATCAAAATAGGATCATCAAGGGCAGGATGCTCAGGACTGCGTCTAATTCAGTTCAAAATATCTCCAAGGACAGAGACTCCACAGCCTCCTTGGCTTTGAGAACACTCACAGTAGAAAAAAATAGTGAATTTTTCTATTTTTAAAAAAAAGTATTTTAAAGTTTTAAATTGAATGTCTTATGCTTGTCTTTTTATTGATCTTGTTTGCTCTTTGTTTTCTTAATGCTACTGAAAAAAAATATCTAATCTTGTGACGTAGAACTGGAAAATATCTCAGAATATTAATTTTTGCATCTTCTGAATTCAAATAAAGATAAATTCTACAAATATAATCCCTCATAGGTATTTGTGTAAACAAATATTTCTCAAAAATCCTCCAATCATGAAAATTTCACAGTCCTAAATCAAGTGTCCCAGTACTTCTTGTATGTTTTATATGGAGAAATTATGATTCAATTCTGGAAAACATTTTTGTGTAGTTTAAGACTCTTGTTTTGATTCTATCAGTCTTCTCTCAGCCGTATCAATCCAGTTCTCAGTCGTCTTTCCTTGTCATTTTTCATAGCCTCTGATCATCCACGATACTCTACTATGAACTTTATTTTCTAAAAGAGTTGTATCCTTGAGGTACTATACGGTATGCAACATGTTACTACAGCTGAAGCCATACTGGTAATAATAAATAGGATGTTTTACTTCACCTGTCATGCACATTGTTTTACTCTGCTTTGTGTGCATGTGTTTCATATGCAATTCATGCGTGTGAGTTTAGATTTAATTTAAGATCAGCAGTGGGCAATACAAAAATAAAATATTCAAACAATTGTGTATGCAGGATGCCTCTTATATGGTGTAAATGCAGTTTGAGGCTTTCCCATCATTGATATATGGCTTATGAGTTATATACATTTGAACTTAACAAACATACGGTACGGATATTCATGGGATACTTGGACTTCAGAAAGTCTGTAAACAAATGATCTCTTGTGGATATGTTATGATGGGAGGCTGATTGTGAGTGGAGCAGCAAGGCATCTGGCAACTCTGGGTTAACAGCTTATGCCACATGCAAAGATTTATTTTTGATTTGTTTTTTTCCTTAGTTTACTTTGAAGAATAAGGATGACAGGGGCAGGAACACCTTTGCCAGCAAGAGAGGAAGATCTTAATCTAGGTTAGGAAATGGTGACCAAAGCCTGAAGAGAGGTGCGGGGAGGCATGATAGATAGTAAGGAAGTGCCTGGTGACACAGCATGAAGGAGGGTGTCTGATTTCCATTTGGTAAATAGTGTTACTGGAAACCTATCTCGGGTTTTCATGGGAAGGGAGCATGGGAATGCTCCCCTCCCAGGGGAAGCCTTGGGAATCACAATGGCGAAAGTCCAGGTGCTTGGGAATCACAAGGGCAGAAGTCCAGGTGCTGCTGCAGAGCTTAAGTCTAATTGGGATCACAGATGTGATTTGCTTGAACAGAGTGCTGTAAAGAATGAACAATGAGTCCTCAGGCAGTACAGACTGGGAAGGCAGGGAGGAGGAGTTGCATTACACACAAAGCCACAAAGGCCAGAAGGCCAAATGCACAAAGATTTAATTGGTGTTCTGTGGCTAAAGGAGCATCAGAATCAACTAAAATTATTTCATGAGGGGCTTTGATTACAAACCACCTCATAGGAAGAAACAGATTAGAAAAATGGAAGAAACCTTACGGGTACAGGGCCTGATTCTACACAGAAACATGAGTTACTCTAACTACTAAAGGATATCAGGGCCAAAGCAACCCAGGAGATTCCAGGAGTATATTTCATAAAATTTCTGGATGGATAAGCTGACTAGACAATATGGTCTCCTGGACCTGTTCCTCTCAGAAAGTACTGGCTGGGATTGCAAAGGTCACGGCAGTCTTTTCTTCAGCCATCATGAACTGGTACAACCTAAGATAGAGACTAATAACAGAATTGCAAACATGGAATTGAGAAGAGCAGAAGCATGATTACTATATAACTGTTTTAACTTTATACTAAGCAACAACTCTCTGTGGTGTCATTCATTCTATTTAATTGCATTTGTATTTGTGTAATTTATTGGACAGGCAAATAGAACTAAAGCTTTAGATTCAGATTTCTACTCACATTTTTACAATTGAATATGTCTACTAAAAACAAAGCCTCTTTGAAACTCATGCGTTATTACTTTTAGGGTTTTTTACCCAGCTAGTATTTTCCTGCTTTCTTTATGGATTTATTTAAAAAGGAATAATTTAATTCCCTATGTGGAAAGGGGATATGAGTTCCAGGTATGAATTTTCTAGTTCGAAATCATATGAGCACTACATAGTGAACTGTCACTAAGAAGAATGAATGAAGAAGACAGAAGGAGAAATGTGGAAATGAAGTGCTATAATTCTGAGGAAACCACACAGTGTGTTTTTATCTCATTTATGAGGCTATCATGCCTTCTAACACTTGTAACCAAACTATGTAAGATGATCAAGTGCTACTGTGGGTCAGACGTACTGCATAAGAGTTGCATATAGTTTGTTTTGAAAAAAAATTTCAATGAAACAATTTTTTTTCACAAACTTGTCATATGGAATGATGTCTGGAAAACCTCACTGAGACTACATATCTAGAAGAAACATTCATATACACACAGAAGAAATTTCATCTTCTTCTAGCTTCTGAATAAGTGCTCTATTTGGCAGTGGAAATTAAGAAGCTGAGTACTGTCCCTTTTGACAATGTTTTCTGGGACTGTTTGTAATTTTCTAAGCTCTACTAGTAGAATTTGGATTTCAGAGGTAAGTTATGTGGAGAAATTCTTGTATGTGACTTATGATTGAGTTCAATATGAGATAAACTGTTCATGTCAATCCATAGCTGGCTCAGTAGTTCCCTAGTAGCAGAAATGCAGAATCCTGACAATTCTAATGAGAAAACTTGTAGGCCTCTACGTAGTGAATTTTAAAGGATATATTTTCAACATTGATCTTCATGGTGCCAAATAAATAGGTAAATACCTTTAACCTCTCTAAGACTACAATGTGAAGTGAATAGGGTACTCTTATAATCTAAGAAACATAAGAGATCTTAGACTACGAGATTAGTAAGAAAAATGTAATTTTAATGTATCAGCTTTTTTATTTTAATGTCTTCTTTTCTGAGCCACTTACAAAAATGGGTGGTTTTTTCTTTTTTTTTTTTTTTTCTTAAATACATGGGATTGGGAAGGCTATAATGTGTGGAGAGAAATTCCGTGGCAAAGAGAAATGAAATACTGATACCAGTAATCAAGACAAAAACTCTGTGCATCTCTAAGGAACTACAACAAATTGTCAGTTTCAAGTGGTTCCTTCCACCCACGTACTTATTACTGTCTGTTGTGGCACAAAGGAAAGAAAAAGGATGGGACTAAGTGAACATTTCAGTAGGGCTACACCTGCAGTAAAATGCTGCAAACTTGTGATCCCTGAGCCCTTTCTCAAGAACATATTTAGTGGTGCACTGCCTTTTCTTTGGAGTAAATTGCATATTTTTAAGAAAGAAAAAGAAAATATTAGGCCTTTGACAGAAGGAAATTAGACTAAAATTAATTATTTTTGTCTGAATTATAGGTACATGCTGTGTCATGCCTTGGAATCCTGATGGTCCGAGATGAATTGTGGATATTTTCTGGCCCACATTCACATTTCATTTTAGCAGAAGTCAACATCTGAGAGGAGGGGACGTTATCTCATAAAGAAGAAAAAATCCTATGTGCTAGAGATGATGAACTGTGCATTATGCTAGGTGATTTGACTGCATCTTTTGTCAAGGAAAAGCCTAATGAACTCGAAATTCATCTTTCCTCATGCAGGCTAATAGAAAGAAGATGATCCTGACCTTTCAAGAACACTAAATCCCTTATCCAGAGACTCAGGTCAGGTCCATCAAACAAGACAGATACAAACTAAATTAACTCACTTTAAGTGTTTTCTGTAGTACAGCTAGAAGACATTTAAGACTGTTTGGTTCAAATATTTAATCTGAAGGAACAGTGGAATGCAAGATGAATTTGCAATAATCAAAGAAATTACAATGCTAATATTGATGTGAACCTGATAAAAGTGATATATGTGTAGCCAGTAGAAATAATATTGTTATGCACTCAGCTGAGAAATACTTGTTAAATAATTATAAAACTGCATTGAGATAAAATGGTGGGTATAGTAGCACTCTGTATTCCTTCTGCTGGCCTGAATGGGAGTTGTGTTGGGATGACTTGATCCTGTCTGGCTGCCAGATGCCTTCTAAAGCTCGTAGCACTACTCTCCTCAGCTAGACAAGGGAAAGAAAATATGATCCAAGGTTCACATGTTGAGATAAAGAGAGATCATTCATTATTACAGTCATGAGAAAAACAGACTCAACTTATTAACTTATTGCAAATCATTTTAGTTGATACTCATTTACGAGTAGGGTAATGAAAAAATCTTAAAACCACCATCCCCTAATCAATGTAATTCCTGATTTTCTGTACCTCCTCCCTACTAGTGGCACAGAGGAGTGGAGCATTGGGCTTGCGACCAATTCCTCGCATACTGTCTTTGCAGCTCACTTCTCCTTACAGGGAAGACCCATTACACTCTTTCCCTACTCCTTTGTGGATACCGTCCCGCAGGAGACAGCCTTCACAAACTTCTCCAATATGACTCCTTCCCATGAGTTGCAGTTCTTAACAAACTGCTCCAGTGTGGGTCCCTCCAATTGAATGCAGTCCTTCAGAAATACACTGTTCAAACCTGCGTACCCCATGGGGTCACCAGTCCTGTGACAGAACTTGCTCCAGCATGGACTTCTCTTTCCACAGGTCTACAGGATCTGCCAGCAAACCTCTTCCAGCATGGGCTCCTCTCCTCAGGGGTCCACAGATCCTGACAGGATCCTCCTGACTTTTGTTTTCCACGGGGTCACAACCTCCTTTAAAGATATCCACCTGCTCTGGCATGGGGTCCTCCATGGGCTGCAGGTGGGTCTCTGCTCCACCATGGTCCTCCATGGGCTGTAGGGACACAGCTGTCTCCCCATGGCCTTCACCACATGCTGCAGAGGAATCTCATCCCAGGTTCCTGGTGCATCTCCTGCCCCTCCTTCTTCACTGACCTTGGTGTCTCAGAGCTACTCCTCCTGCATATTCTCACCCTCCTCTTGGACTGCAGTTGCTGCTGCACAGTTTTTTCCTGCCTTTCTTACGTATGTTATCCCACAGGTGCTTCCGCTGTCACTGATGGGCTGGGCCTTGGGCAGCAGCAGGTCCATTTTGAAGCTGGCTGCACAGTCTTTGTTGGTTATACTTGTAGCTTCATCCCCCATCCCTTCCAACTCCCAGGTACCCCAAACCTTGCCACTCAAACCCAGTACAAGGGTAGGCAATAGCAGCTTTTTGATCCCAAATGTCCTATCATTGCAGCACTACGGTACAACTTGTTTGTATATGGGTGATTGCTACCAGCTTTGAAGTATCTTTATATTGGTTGAACAAGTACATACTCATGAGCAGTAATGCCTATAATATGATTAGTATCTTGAGACAACATCAAATGTGACATTATAACACCCAAACCAGTCAGTTTTTGGCTCCAAACATGGATTTTCTTTTGCTATTTCAAAGTGACATCCAGAATTACAAAAATATTTGGGTTTAATAAGACTTATGACACCAACATCCACAGAATTATTGTCTGGAAGGTGAAAAAGTATATCTGGATGAATGGACAGACAGATGGATTAAAAATTGTCTGGACAATTGTGGACAATGGCTTGATATCTGATTGGCACCCAGAAAGTATCAAGGAGAGTATATTGGAACCAATACTGAGGCCAGCTCTTCACCATTGACCTGGATGATGAGAGAAAATACATGCTTAACATATACCAGCTGGGAGTGACCTAATGATAAAGCTACAGTCCTTAAGTTTGGATTAACAGAAATCTCCAATGTTCCAAGAAAAGATGTGCATAGTACTGTATCTGGTATATGTATAGGCTGTATGCAATAGCTCATACCAGTTTCACAACTAATGTCAAGTAAGTTGAATTTAAGCCACAAGCATGCTCACAGTCCAAGTAAGTCTCAAGTTGTACACTGAGCTATGTTGGGTGCATGTTGCCAATGAACTGAAAGAAATTGCTGTACCTTTGCAGTTGGTGAGATTGGACCTTCTGGAATACTCTACCTGTTTTGGATGCCCCGTTCAAAAGAGATGCAGGGAAATGGGGAAAGGTCCAGCAGAGTACAGCAAGGATGGATAGTGTACTAGAATACATTGATTTCTGGATGAAAATGGAGGGACTAGGGTTTGTTCAGCTTGAATGGGAAGATAAGAGGCAGCTTTCAACCCCATGAAGGGAAGTTTGAAAGATGAAGCCAAATTCTTTTTGATAGCAACAGCTTGTGTAACAAGGAGTAACGACCACAAATTTCAGCATGAGGGATTCAGATTATGCATTAAGAAGAATTTTTTCACCCTAGTGACACACTAGAAGAGCTTGCCATGGGGAGTTTGTAGAATCTCTGTCCTGACAGATTTCCCAAACCTGGCTATAGGCACTCACAGCTATCCTGCTCTAAAGCTGGATAACTAACTAATGGAACCAAGCAGTAACTTAGAGTAAATTACAAAAACAAAAACCAAGAATCTGAAGATAAAAAGCACAGTTAGAATTTCTTGTCTCTTATTTCTGTTTTCCAAATTAAAGGTCTTGTTTCCAACCTTAACTGTCTTAATGACAGAATTATTTTACGTTGAGCCATTATTGATGCATTAGACAGCATGTACAAAATCATGCAATACTCATTCATTTTTTGCAGCTCATTTTTTATTATGTGAACTGCATAAAGTCATACATCCATTGTTAAAATTCAATTCTATTTTAAATATCCACACAAAGTTTCCTTCCTCAGGTAGCATTAGTGTATTCCATAATTCCAGAATTATGGAGTAATTAGTTCCAAGACCATTAATGGAATGTAGTTTTCCATTAATTTTTTTTAATAAATAGCTTCAGTAGTTTACATGAAGTAACAGTGATGCTGAATCACTAATTTTTGAGACCTTGTTACAAACTGATCTTACTCATAAAACATAGCAAGTCATATGCACAAACCTCAATATTTGTAATTTTCAAGAACTTGAAATAATGCCAACAACTGCAACATCAACCATCTTTAAACTACTCTGATATTTACAACAAAAACATCAAGAAATTGCAGTAAACTATTTAGTTAATAGATAAAGAGTCTCAGGAAGTACAAAAAATATCTGTGGAACCATGAGAAATGAAAAGACAATCCAGTAGTTTATACTTCAGTAATTTGTCAGTTGGAAAACTTGGTTTATCAGATGTGCTAAGTGATACACAAAACCTAAACACTCTTACAACCTATGCTGTGGTCACCATTGTTATACACTATGTGTGACTTCAATCTACATTGCTGGATTGAGCCTACAATGCTTTGCCTATGTAGTATTTTAAAAAATGCTTTATTACCATTTTCCTCTCTGAAGTATCATCAAACACAGATTTTTTTTTTTTAATGAGGCTAATTAATATACTTGGAAAGAATACCTTGGAAAGATATCTAAGATTGGACAGGGATTTCAGTGCTGATACACTGCTTTAGAAAATGGCTTATTTTTTTCTATTTTGGATGTAATGTCTGTGTTGTTTTTTTTCCCCTGAATATCTAGTTCTTTTGGCATTTTAAAAGCACAGTTATTCTAATCCCTTTTAAATTCTATGAACTTTCAAAATGAAATTAAATTTATTTAGATTACTTATAGAATACCAAGAGTATATTTTTGCAACCAAAAATGACATAGGTGCATAAAAATACCCTGTTAAATATTTACTGATGGTGAGAAAATTTGGTATTTTAGTGAGACAAGGCCTAAAGAAAAGAAAAAAGATAAGTTAGTTGTCCTTGGAATTGATTTTTGGTTTATATATAAGTGGGTATGAGGCTTATTTTAATCTTCAAGCTTGGTTGAAACTCTGTTGTGGATAGAAGACAAAATGCATCCAGAAGTCATTACTGTAGTGTCTGAAAAGAGACAGTTTTACTGTGCAAAAGTCAGAGCCAGGGAAAAGAGGAAATCTGTCTGCTTCAGAAAACCTCTTTCTGACCTCCTATTGCATGACGTCTCTTATGTATCCTGAGGGCCTTGATCTAAAGAGAAAAGAGGGATGACTCCTTTTCATTTACTTGCATCTTATTTTTTTCCTACCCATAATTTTGTGCTGCACAAATATTTCTCTTTTGATGGAGTCGATAAATTATGGTGAGTCATGTCTTAGAATGTGCTGTTTTACCAGAAAGCATTCATGAGGAGGAATAACTTTATGGCTTAATTGCTGGCCTCGCTTGCCAGAGTTAAAGGCTGATATGTCTGACAAACCTTCTATTTGCAAACCAGTTGCAAGTGGGGTAAAGAAATATGTTGTGTTTCTGTAAAGAACCCTTGAACAGTTCACAGGTAAGTAATTTTGTGGTGTTGTCCAAGGCCCAGAACTTGCAAACATTTATGCATGCATATGATACAAGCATACACACACAGACACACAGACACACACAGAGACACACAGACACACTTAAATATATTTTATGCCCAAGTAAATTTGTTGTGTATCAGATCATCTACATAAGTCCTCACAGGTCCAATTTTGAAAGAATGGACAACTCTGCATATCAGATATTAGTCCTGTGGCACATCAACACTGGAGAATTTTGAGTTTTAAGCTGTACAAAACAAATGAATGGTTTTAAGAAAATATACTCAAATGCAGAATTCAAAAGTTGAAAAAGTTACCAGCAATTGTTGCCGTGTGAGACCAGCTCTGGGTGGGCGCCTGTGGGCATGGCGGGAGGAGGGGAGTGGCGGCGGCTGCTTTTCCCCCTTTAGCTCTGCGAGGCTCAGTTCTAGCGCGGGAACAGACGAAATGGCGACACTGGGCCCGGGTGCAAGCATGTGTTTATTGTGGAAGCGTGTTCCTGAGACTCAGGGGCACCGAGTGGGGGTCGGTTATACACGGCCAATGGGACGGGAGGCAGGGAAACCCTGGGGACAGCGATGGGAAAGGCGGGGGGGGGGGGGGGCAGGTGAGGGGGAGGGGGGAGTGATAAGGGAACTAAGGGTCAGGACAAGGGACCATGTGGTGAGGGGGAGTGATAAGGGAACACAGCATCGGGACGAGGGACCGTGGGGGGAGGGGGGAGGGAGAATGGGGGGGTGAAGAAGAGAAAATTACAAATCCCGCAAGCAATATAGATAGCTATATACCAAACATGTGAAATAAAGACATGTAAATATTGTCAAACAATCATGAAATCCCATTTGGCTGGCTACAAATACAGTTTTAGAAAGCAAAAACAGAAAATAATTTCCTTTACATCATCTGCTCCTTTTTATGTCTGTTCAAGATATTTGTGAATCCAAAATTCTTTTACTTTGAAAGTTTATATATATAATTTTTGTATAAATATAGACCTTTTGTTCAAAGAATAGATCGAGATCAGAATCTGCATTGCATTGGGTGTTAGGCCTCATTAAATGTGGTAGTTAAGTCCCTAATACTATAAAACCTTGAATTTCAGTTTTACATTCTTATTTTCACTGACTGATAAATGATTACAAGATTTTTACCCTCTATAAACATGTTAGAACCCTGGAACGATTTGGGTTGGAAAGGATGGTAAATACCACTTCATTCCAACTCCCTGCCATAGGCAGGGACACCTTCCACTAGACCACATTCCTCAAAGTTATGCCCATCCTGGTCTTCAACACTGCCAGGGATGGGTTTGAACTATTTAATAGCATACTGATGCTAAGAATGTGGTAGAAAATTACAGCAGAAACATTAATCTCTTTTCATCACAGTTCGACTTTATGTAAGGATTTTAAAAGTAGTTTAGTTAAAGTATTTGTATAACCTATCATAGCAAACATGATGAAAGTGTTCTTATCTAAAGCACAAATTTAGTTCTGAGGTACTGTTCTGGGCTCAGCTGGGATAGAGTAAATTCTTTTCTCAGCAGCTGGTACCAGGTTGTATTTTGAATTCAGTATGTGAATAATGTTGGTAACACACTGATGTTTTAGTTAGATATTATTAAACAGTTCTTATCCAGAGTTTAGGACTTTTTCATTTCTCATGCTCTCCCAGTAAGCAGGTGCACAAGAAGCTGGCAAGAACCATAATCAAAACAACTTACCAGAACTGGCCAAAAGGATATTCCACACCACAGAACATCCTGTTCAGTATATAAACTGGGGACAGTAGGCTGAAAGGACCAGTAGGCTGGGTATTGGTCAGCAAGTGGTGAGTAACTGCATTGTGCATCACTTGTTTGTCTTGGGCATCACTCCACTATCTTTCTACTACTACTCCTATTATTATTAGTAGTAGTAGTATTAATTCAATTATTAAACTATTCTTATCTTGACCTTCAGGTTACTTTTTCCAATTTTCCTCTCCATCCATCCGGAGGGCAGGGGGGAGGGAAGGAGTGATGTGGTGGCAGATAGCACATATTTGTCAGCTGGGATTAAATTATCGAAGGTCCAAATTAGACATCTCGGACATTACTAATTGGTCTGTTCATTTATTCTCTGTGACTTAGCAATAGTGATAATTCTTCCGAATGTCTTTGTTTATCCTTACAATATGTTTTAGATAAGCAAATAAAATTTTGTTCCTTTTCCCTCTTGCATAGCCAGGGGAGTCCTGTGTGATTTTTTGGTTAGGATTTGTTGTTTAACTTTTGGCTAAGGCCTTGCTTTACTGTGCAAGTCATGAGTCATATATGCATATTTGCTCAACTCTATTACACAGGAGTGACAGAAATACATAAAATCCCCAAAACAAACAAAAAACCACACCACCAAGTATAATTCTGTTTGTGAAATTATATGGTTATACCCCCTCAGTTCAGAAAAATTCAAGAAAAATTTGTAACTATATGAAGACATATTTATGAGGATATGCAGTACGTAGTTATTTTAAGATTAAAATCCTTCATTTTACTAACTGGAAAATACAGAAAGTATAGCAGTGATTGCTTGCAGCAGCTTTTCTAGACTGCTGGTTCAGAATATTTTCCAGAGCTCTCATGTGAAACTCTATATAGTAATTATGAAATCCAGACAACAAGAAAGTGAATAGCTAGAATAATCTTTTCAGATCTATTATTTATGACTTACTCACGACATTTTACAATGGGTTTTAGAGAAAAAAGTTTGAGATCAAGTCCTTGCTACTTAAAATTAGAGAATATCCATACAGCTATTACTACTAGTATGTGACTATGGATAACTGAATAGAAAATAGCTTTTCTGCATCTTCATATTGAAATAATCAAATGCCCTTTATTTTAGTTTTCTTGTTATATATTTCATAAGACTTTGATTCCGTACAACCTCTCATGTGTACAGCGTTAATTTTTGATGTATTTACTAGGAATATGAAGTCAAGATTCAATAGAAAATAAAATAAATTCTGAAAAGGCAGGCAAAGTGGTTGGCTGTATCTGAACTGAAGAAGAAGGAGGTTTTAGCTCTCATGGACAATCATCTCCTAACAAAATGATGTTCTGAACATCTGGTACAAAAATAATTGTGTAATTTGGCAACCAAGCATTTCAAGAACACAAAATTCAGAGCATACCAGTATATTATTACCAATGTTACCTCTTTCTGTCATTTGTTAGAGCTTCCTGTTTCTGCTAGAATCTTCAACAAAATATGTAATGGGATAAATGGTCACCAGCTTTTTAATTAGTTGTAAAAACACCCACTTGTGTGGCCCCTGAGTCACTAATCTATACCTGATGATGATCTCCTCAGACCTCACTCAGTCTAATCTAGTTTTCTGAATTCCCTCAATACCTAATGGAGGGAGAGACAAGTATATCTAGGGTGGGAATCACTACATCCTGGGAAAAGGGTCTATGGGAATCAGGAGGAATCACATCACAGTTGTCCCTGCCTTGCCTTCGTTAACAGTAATGAAAACTTATACAACAAATATAGATGCAATGTATATGTCAATATTAGGCAAGATGAATTCACTTTTGGTAGAAAGCTAATATAAAAATTATTGTTCAGAATATTAATAATATTTCTTTTTATTATATTATATTATAAATATATATTATTGTTATTATAAAGGTTATTGTTCAGAACCTGATCGGCTGAATCCAGATCTTGATGTCTTAAGTAAAAACATGAATTGATTTTCAGATGAACAGAGGAAATGAATTTACTTGTTTGCTTCATATTTGTCCAAAGCAACTGTTTATTTCACTTCAAAGCAGTGAGAAGCAATCTTACGTGTTACTTATCGTTTAAATAGTATGTTGTCCTTCCAAGTTCAGGATGCTTAGCCTGCTTGTAAAAGAAAAGATCCAAAAATCACAAAGAGTCACAGAATCAATTAGGCTGGGAAAGACCTCCGAGCTAACTGAGTCCACCCAATGACCAAACACCACTGTGTCAACCAGACCATGGCCCCGAGTGCCATATGCAGTCTTTCCTTAAATACTCCTAGAATGACGATTCCACCACCTCTCAAGGCAGCCTATTCCAATATCTAAACCCTCCATTTGAATAAATTCTTCTCAATGTCTAACCTAAATCTCCCATTTGAACTAAAATAATATCTCAACATGCAATGAGAAATAAAGCTTTTATTTTTTTTCATGTCAAAAGGTTTGTAGCCATTTAAAAAAATAAATTAATGGCTTGGGGTAAAGCAGCAACACACTGATTCAGGAGGTCAAATCACTTCTGCTCTTTTCAGGCATACCCATGATTTAAAATCTACTTTGGAAATGAAAATATTTGAGAAGATTTTTGATTCTTCAAAGTATTTTCTGTAATACTTTTGTGGGCAGATCGAACTTTTCTTACTTTCAGATATTCCAAAGATTTGGGTTTTTTTAAATTCCATAATAATTTCTGACATGTATTTTGTTCTGATTCATACTTCTCTTAATTTGGGCCTTTGGGTATGTTTACTGTAAGTCATATACACTTCTTTGTTAATAACATACATTGTTTTTGAAGTTGTGATTTTTTTCCTTTCCTACCTGTTTTCAAAGAACCAATATTAAGGCTTAATATCTTTTACTCAAAATATACATCTGCCTGATGACTACGCTTTACTACTTTTTAGTTTGGGAGTCTCACCAGCCTGTGGTAGATAGGGACAGGCGGAGCGGAAGATCACCGGGATGTCACGGAAAGATAGACCCCTCCCCCCCTCTCTCTTCCCCACTTATCCATTAACCCCAGGAGTCCCAGAAGAATATAGCCACACCTGTTCTAGTAAAATTCCACTACCCACTATCCTCTGAGACCCCCAACCCCCCTCTGACGTAGCAAAGACTCCTAAACCTATTTAAACCCACGAGATAGGATAATAAATGCTTTTCAACCGTCTGCCATATTGGTATCTGCGTGTGTTGATTAGCCCGAGTGGCTTGGGCGAGACCAGGCCGCCGTGCTGCCACCTGAACCAGGTCCCTGGTTGTCTTTCATAAAGGCAACACCAGCCCTGACCTCAATCAGTCCATTTGTTCCAACCCTCCTGCCAAATGCAGGAGAACACCTTCTGCTGGACCAGGTTGCTCAGGGCCCCATCCAACCTGGCCTTGAACAAATACATGGATGAGGCATCCATGTATTTCTTATGGGCAATCTGTGCCAGTGCCCTGCCATCTTCACAGTGAAGAGCTTCTCCTTACATCTGTAATCTAAACCTACTCTCTCAATTTAAACCCTTTGTTCTATCACTACAGGACCTTGTAAAAAAGTCTTTCTCCTGCTCTCTTGTAGGTTCTGTGAGACTGCAAGGTCTCCTGGAGCCTCCGCTTCTCTATAAATCCCATTTTACTTGTTAGTCTTTGCTTTACGGGGCCTCTTAGTCCTCAGGCATTACTGTGTTTCTAGTTTTTCATTGATTCTGATGACCTTAGAGCTTTTAGGGAGATGCAGCCCGTCCTTGTAGGCAGCATCACAAAGGGCAGAAGCAAAATAACTATTTTTTAGATTAATATCTGCAGGAGGAATCTCAGGTTCTGAATTTGATTTCCTATGCACTCCTCACAGCTCATCAATAGCAGTAGAAGTTTCCTATGATACTTGAGAACAGAATATTTCTAAATGTCATACTGGGCATAACAATACTTAATACTATCATGAAAGAATAAATCTCAACTTCAGGAACATAATAAGAAAATAAAACCAAAAAAGTCAGTTTTTATTTTAGACTTATAGCTGCACAAGATTTACTTTGTATCACCCAACTGAAACTTGTAATGTATTTTACTTTTTCAGTATCTGTGTATATGGAGGCAAATAACTGATGGTGTACCAATTTGAGAGACTTTTTTCAGTAGAATTAAATAATAATTTTTATTTTTCAGTGAGAAAGTCGACTGAAACAATCATAGATTTAATAGGAAATATTAATGAAAATTGTGCTTCCCAGAATGAGTAAAATACCTTTCTCAGATTTAATTTAGGATTTTGTTTGTTGTGCAAACATCTGCACAGTATAAGCACTCTGGGTCTCCAAAGAGGAGATGACTTCTCATTCAAGAAAATATTTTCTTTAGTTTATTTTATATAGACTGTGGAGAATGCATGGAAGCTTGAGAATGCTTTTCTTATTTTCCATTTAAGCTGGAAGGAGCTGATGGCCACTTTTACTTACTGCCATGAATAGTACTCAATTAATGCTCCCCATCTTTTTGGATCTTAACTTACACAATTTGTTGAAAATTTAACACAATTTGTTGAAAATTTTCTTTCCTCTATAATACATGAATTTTTTTTTGAGAATACTAAAGTAACTGAAACAGCATAAACACAGGCATTATTATGAATAAGAAGTGGAGGAAATTGAGGTGAAGTTTTATTGCTTTATGTTTGTCTAACAAAACACAAAGTAGACTTTTTTTTTCTTCCAGACCTGTCATAAGTTGAGACTATTTGTGTAACTAATCTGATAGTACACAGTTATATAAGGAAAGCAAATATGTAGAGGCTAGACAGGCTTTTTGTCTCCAAAATTGAGGTTACATCGCTTATGAACATATCTTTTTGCTGGCAAGTGGAATTAAGTCCAGGTGGTGACTGGTCACTTGTGGTCACTCAGTACAGGTACCAGTCCTTATTAACAACTATATAAATTTTATGGATGTGGGGATTGAGTGCACACTTAATCAATTCATAGATTACACCAAGCTGGGTGGGAGTGCTGATCTGCTGGAGGGCAGGAAGGGTCTGCAGAGGGATCTGCACAGGCTGGATCATGGCCAAGGCCAGTGGTGTGAGGTTCAACAAGGCCCAGTGCTGGTCCTGCCCTTGGGTCACAGCAACCCCAGGCAGTGCCTCAGGCTGGGGCAGAGTGTCTGAAAGGACCTGGGGTGCTGGTGACAGTGGCTGGACATGAGCCAGGGTGTGCCCAGGTGGCCAAGAAGGCCAATGGCATCCTGGCCTGGATCAGCAATGGTGTGGCCAGCAGGACCAGGGCAGGGATTATCCCCCTTCACTGGGCACCAGTGTGGCCACACCTCAAATCCTGTGTTTGGTTTTGGGACCCTCACTTGGGAATCTTGGTTTGTGTAGTCTTGAGAAGAGGAGGGTCAAGGACACCTTATCACTCTCTACAACTACCTGAAAGGAGGTTGCAAGCAAGGTGAGTGTCAGTCTCTACTACTGCCATTTTCAAGTGAAAGGATGAGAAGAAATGTTCCTAAGTTGCATTAGGGGAGGTTCAGACTAGATATTAGGAAAAAAAAAAAAAAAAAGAGTAGTTTGGCATTGTAGTAAGTTGCTTACATAGGTGGTAGAGTCACCATCTCTGTGAATTTTCAAAAGATGTTTATTTGTGACACCTGGTGACATGGTTCAGGGGTGATTGTAATAGTGCTGGGTTGATGGCTTGACAAGATGAAGTTCTCTTCCAGCTTTCAGGATCTTGTGATTTTGTTTAATGGAAAACTTCAGAACAGCCTGGGTCTAGTAGTGGCCCGTCTAATTTGGTTGAACTTTAATGATGGTGTGGAAAGCTGATGCAAAAAAAGTGATGCAAACCTAACAATATGACACTCTTAAATTATTAGATGAAATTTATTAGGTGGGTAAAAGGTGATGTCAAGGAGACTGTCTCATTCATATTCACACACAGACACATATCATCAACCTAAGCCTTCCCCAGTTCCCACTCTGACTGGGTGGTGCAGCTGAGCTTCAGGGAATGTGACCCTCCCTCTGACCAGTCTTAGCCTGGGCAACAGCTTAGCTTCTCTGTGTTACCGTTCCTCTGTCTGGGCATACTTTTCCTATGTGGAGTTGGATATCTGCTAGAGACCACCATAAAGATGGTCCCTGATGATTTTCCTACATACCTTTGCTTATACTTCACCTATTGTTTGTTGCTCATTACACTTAGCTCCTGCATGCTGGGGCTTGTTATACGCATTTCTTCTCACTTCATATTTCACTCAAAACAAGGCCATGGAACAACCTTGTCATAAGAGAAAGACAAAAGTAGCTCATAAAAACATGGTGCTCATCACAATTAAGTCATACCACAAATCTGATGGATGTGTAAAGATCAATTCCAGAACCTCAGTCCTCACATCCTTGCTTCAGATATCCGTACAGCAAATTTCATGCTACATAGATGGAAGATGAATGTGCTGTCTTTCATGCTGTTTCGTAAATAGCTTCATTTTTCTTAGAATTCTCAAAACAATGCAGTGCATTCAAGAAGTCTACCCATAGGACATCATACATATCAGTAATCGATATATTGCCACCATAGAAGAAAATGCAAAATGAACAATTAGCTGTTACTCTTCAGATTTTTTTTCTTCTGTCTTTATTAAGCAAACATTATATCCTGCTTTTCTGTTGGTTCTCTAAGTCGGCTGATTTGTTTCCTTAATATGAATTGGTTCTTTTAAATAATTGGCAGTAAATTTGAATCCTTGAGGAAATATCAGAACAACTTTCCACTTTAGAATATTCTCCAGTGAACTCTACAGAAGGATGAACTCATCCCTAGTGGAAATAACATTCTATATGACCCACAAATACACAATGGATCTAACTACCGTTAATATTATTATTTATCCCTTCCACAATGAATATACAATCATGCTAGCTATTCTTCACACCATTACAACTGTGAGACCTTTCCCCCTCTTATCTGTAGGAAGACTAAAATGCAAGTTTATGAGCTGAATGCTAGTTCTCCAAATAGTCAGTTGAAGTAAGACATCTAACTCTTCAGGTATAAGTTGATCCTCTCTAATGTCCCAATAGCAACATGTTATCATATGAAAAGTAATAACAAGGAAAAGATGCAGTGCAAAGTTTTAGATATTTCTATGGCTTTTGAAAGTTGGTGTAATGAACACAATGAGGCATTTTTTCCCAGACGCCCTATTACAACACGTATATGCATTTAACACAAAATTATATTTACATCTTATATCAGTAGGAGGGTCTACATTACTTGATAGTTATGCACTATCTTGTGGTTAGTTTTTATTGTAGTCAGCTTTTCATTGTAGTCTGCCACTGTCCCATGTGGCACAGAATCCTAAGGTGGCAAGATTTGTTGTAATATGTCATGGGATGAAACAAGGCTCTGGAGCATGTTTTTCTCTTCTGTCCCCAATTTAGACTGCTACACCAGCAGCCATAATGAATAGTATGTCAGAGATGCTTTCTCCTAAAATTTAGTCCGTAGTGGATAATTGTCAGCAGATCATTCTGAATGCAATTACACAGAAAAACCACTGTGACTACACAGCTTGCCTGTTCCTTATGACAAAAAGCATTTCACTAGAGCCCCCACCCCCCAACCTTTCTAAAAACATAAAGAATTCATATGTTGTGTAATTCTATTCTGGCTTTTGTATTCTGGTGCATTTAATCCACTGTGAAAAAAAGAGCATTTGGAAAAGCTATTCATGTCCTTTCATTGTTCCTTTTTAATGGATGTTCCTTTCTACCATCTTTCTTAGCTATATTTAATCAATCATGCATGTTTTTCTACTTTATCTAGAAAAGAGAGAAAAGCTGACTGATCAGTAGACTTAATTTTAATACAATGAACTTCTTAGAGTTTTAAAGATGCCTTGTGAAACTGACTTTTTCACTAAGGTGTTAATTTTTTGCTTTTGCATTTTCTGGAATTGTTTCTGTACATTTTCCATTACTACTTCATCAAATATGCATTTATATTAACTTGTTTAATGATTTAATGGAATTGGGATAATTAATGTGCTTATTCTTCTTCTAACTCAAGTCTATGCAATGGCAGAATTGTTAGTGATACTTTATCTAGCAAATGTTTTATTGTATGCTCTTTCTTTGGATGTATTTCCATGCAAAAATGGATTGCAATTAGAAAGTATCATTCAATTAATTTTATTTGCTCTCTGTGCTATTTCTTCTATTTTTTAAAATTTTGTTTATTACATGAATTTTCATATACTTCTGACTATATTTAAAAACTATTCTCCAAGCATGCAACAAAGAAAAGTTCATATGACTTATTGCACTTGAATATGTTTTTAAATACCAGATAATCAGAATCCCTCTTTCAAGGGAAATTGTGTTTTATGAGGGATCTCTTTTGATTCTTATTGATAAGGAAACATCAGTACGAATGTTGTAAATATCACATATAATTTTGAGGATTTCAGACAACAACAAGAAGTGGTATGTCAGATTCTTCACACATAAGAGAGGTCACTATTGTCAGAACTCATAGGGATATTGGACCTTGTTACAGGACTAGGGTGGAAGAAAGTTTTTAAAGAACTGGTCAGACAACTGATGAGACTATCAGTCTAACTTACAGAATACCTTCAACTCACAGACAGGAGACTGTTTATGTTAGGTATGATTCTTCTTCTTGTAACCATAGATAGATTTAGGTGATGGGGAAAGAGATTCTGGAAGCAGCCAGGGAAGCTTTCAAAAATGTAATTAAGATCCAAAATACAGTTCTATGGCTTTTTATCCTCTTTATCTATTTATTTTTGTGGGTTTTTTTGGTTTGTGGGGTTTTTTTTTGGTGGTTTTTTTCTTCTTGGTTTTGTTTTTGTTTTGCGTAGGCATTTTTGATTCCTTGGGGGAACTTCTGTTGAAATAGGTTTCCAAAGATGAAAGGACCAGGATGTCTATTCAAATATGGCTATTTGTGAATCAGAGTGATTAAACACTAGAGTAGTCCAAGAATTTTTGAGCTATGTGGCTGGTCTGAGCTGATCAACTACAGAATGTACTTAAAACCAAATTTTTTCAAACTTATATGTGGTTTTTCTTTTTGCCATGACAGCATCTTCAGATATCCCCAAGCAAATTAACCTTGACTGGATAACTATGGAAGGTTAATTGACAAGAACTGGGTGGTCAGAGCTATTTTGTTTTCTTAAAAAAAGGCTTGTGAGATGGTTCTGTAACCTGAAACACGGGATTTCTGTCTTATGTTTGTTATCAGACATGGAGTAAATGTGAACAAGCTCTGCAATGGAGAGATGCTCCCCATAGTTCTTCAGCTTCAGAGATATACAATTAACTGTCATGGCAGAGTTTCGTTCTGCTTGTGTGTAGAAAGATAGGTCTGATTCATGGAAGCCTAATTGTGTGGGAAGAAAAATGCAGTAATCTTCAAGGTTTTCTCTCCCATCTTGCCAAAGAACACATTTCTAAATGACAATGTTATCAGGTTCTCAGAGGTGATTTTGCTCTGAGGAGGTGTACCACGGATTGCCTTGATGAAGAGCTGTGACATACGGCAAAAATTGAATACCATAAGCACACCAAGAAACATATCAATGAAGAAAGGAAAGTTGTGCTGTGATCTGACTGTCATGAGCTGAAAAATACAGTGCAATTACTTTGCTTTTGTTCTTAATATTATAGACATAAAAAATTACAAAATTTGCCTAGAACTGACAATATCAAGAATATAAAACTTTGCCTTTTCAACTCTTGCCTCTTAATGTAATACACAAATTTTCATTTTGATTCCATGTGCTAGCAAAAACACTATAGCAATACTCCGCAAGTTTCCATATTTGGTTTTATAACTCTTCAAAGAATAACAGTGAAATTTTGCTTGAGATAAAAGTAAAAATAAATTACTTTTCCTTCTACTACTTGTGATAACTTTTCGCACTGAAAATGATAGCTCTGTGTGAAGCAATGAAAAAATCTAATATTTTTAATATATTTTAAATCAATATTACTCCACTTTTGCATTCTGCATATTCATATAAATTTGAATGAGATACTAATCTGGCATATTTTCCTAGAAGCTAAGGGTAGCTCTGTCTTGCTCATGTTTTTGTGGCTGATCCTGAGCTTTGTAAATTACTTTCCCCTATAATTTTCAAAATGTCAAAATAAACCATAGCAAAACAGTAATTTTAAAATCTGTTTGACATTTTAAATATGGTCCTAAACTTTAGTTTATAATGAAGCTGTCTGCATCAGAGACAAGACTCGGAGATAAGTTTTTCATCTTGAACTGTAGCTCTAAACAATATCTGCTGGACTTATGACACTAGTTGGCCTCCTAAATGACATATGTTCCTGATGAACTCTTTAACTCCTCTCTGCTTTTGCATACTATGTGAAAAGAAATTGGTGATACATACCCCTGCAGAAAGGATATGGTATATTCATATTACACTGAAGTGTCTGAAATAGGGAAGGGGATGTGTTGCTAAGGATACAAGAAACAGCAGAACTCTGCAGCCACTGCTGTGCTGGAAAATAACCCTTATCACTGTGAAAGGAAAACAAAAATAATTAATTTTGCTACATAGTTTCAGGTTTCCATTGAACTATTCATTGAGAAAGATACTGATTTGGCATTTTTATATTAAATTATTTGTGGTGACTAACCTTGTAGATTAGTTAAATAGCCAGAAAGCCAGAAAAGATGCAAAATCAAGTCTGAAACAACATCATTAAAAATATAGTTTTGATTACATTGGTATTAATAATCAGAAAAAATCTTACAAAAATTGTTTCTGCCCTCAAAAAGTAGCTTTTCCAGTTTTTGCAATTTGAAAATCTGTAGATTCAGCACCCAAAAAATACTAGTAGCTCCAGTTAATATATTCTGGTTCTCCTCTCCAGTAAAAGAAATCAGAAGTTAAACCCTAACTATGAGTATATTTCTCATGACTGCCATTTTTTTTTTTAAGAAGTGGACAGTCTGAATCAAATTGGATTCAATGGTAATGGAAGAAGAAATGACTGTACAATAATATTTACAAAATCCAGGAACATGCAGGCAACTAAATGTCTCCAGGGTTAAAATAGGCATAAAAAAGAGTATAAATGACTTCCACTTCCTTCAGGTTGATCCTATGACTGAAAGGAAGACCAGAAACAAAAAAAAAAAAATTATGAAACATTCTCATAGTCATAATAAGTTAATAGCCCTATCTTTATGTTAGCAAAGGAATAAACAATCATTGGTCAGTACATTCTGTTCTATCAGATTTAGATCTCCAGGCAGGCTTCATCATTGCTTTACATAAAGTTATTAATTTTGCCATTTAAACTGGAATGTTGATTTATGGCCTCTGCTATGGCTCATACTATAAGATATCTGGTTCTTGTAGTATTTTAATTTATATTCTAGTACCAGCAGAACACAGACACTGCCAAACATCAGGCGAGTTAATCCAAAATAGCAGAAATGAAGGATCCTGGAACATAAGTCCCAAAGTGAAATTAGAGAGAAATATTCCTAGATGATTTCAGTATCACAAATACTTTTCACTAATTCTACCACAGAGGAAGAAGACACTTCCTGATAATTGGGACAGCCATATTTTATTCCTGTATATTCTTCTTTTAAATCTCTGCTGCTCCCACACAGATGATCAAGATGATATTGTCCTTGTTTACCAATTCAGTTGGAAGACCTAGCACTTTATAAGCCCATTGCTCTTCTGAATGAAATGTTGCCTTTGCTATGCCTCATTTGTTTCTATTTGCATGATTACTTAGTAGTATTTGTGAGAGAAGGTGAAGAATTTGTCTATTAAGAGCAAGAAAGATAGTGTTTCTCTGGCAAACAGACCTTAAAAAAATTTGACTCTGAAAGTTTTGCTTCCAGTACTGTGCACAGCAAAGGGGTCAGCTTAGAGATCAGCTCTGAATTTTGCTTTTCAATAAATGTTAGACCTTTCGTGATTCAGTGTTTTCCAGGAAGTCTGCCAAGTCTGAGGGTAAAAATTCCATTATACACTAATTTTCTTGTTGCTATACAACTAGTTAAAGCTGAGCTTTTACTAGGTTTAGAGAGTGAATAACTGAGTTTTTAAAATGTCACTGTGCTGAAATGTTCCTTGGGCTTCTAAGATTCTCTTATGTAAATTCTAGAAGTGTTTGAGGATGTAAGAAAATTATCATAACCGATTATTGCTATTATTTTGTTTAGAAGACTTCAAGGCAATCACATAGTTCAAACTGAAAGCCATGAGTGTATTAGTATTGCAAAAGTAATAATTTAAATGCTTTTTACTAAGTGTGACTGCCCCTTTCACATGCCAGCATGTTTTATATTTTGAAGGTATACAGATGCAAGTGAGGGAAGACAATATTCAGAAAGAGACAGAATTAAAAGTTCAGAAAAGGTTGGAGTCTTTTGATCTCAAAGAGATGATTAATTTTTCTGTTGTGTTTTGGTGGGCTGTTCGTTGCTTATTCACATTATTACATTGTAATTCTCACATTTTATTTATTCTTGTATTCTTTTTCTTCTCTATTGGGCCACTTCCAAGAGATCCAAACATTTGATAAAAAATTATACTGATATCCTATGTTTCTACAGATACAGAAACATTTCAGACATCTAGAGAAAATCTAAGGAGTTTTTCTGTCCATATAATGGAGATCAACAGTAACAACTTTTACTTACATGAGTTAATGTAACAAAATTTTATGTAGCAACTGTTTGGGATTTATTTCTTTATTTTATAATTCTGTCTTAACAGAATTTGAAGCTGTACAGATTTAGAACAGAACATTCAGACTGCAAGATGGCTCTGTTTTCTCAGCCTCTTAAGAGTGTGTTCACTGGGCTTCTTTTGTTGTGTTCACCAAAATTATTGGATTAAAAGAAATGGCTCTGTAACTGCAGAGAATATTGGTTCTGCTCTTTGTTTCAAATCTAGTTTTCTTCACATGCATTAATGCAATTTTGGAGAAAGTATATTGCCAACATTAAAACCTATTAAATAAAGACCTAAATGGATGAACATCTCTCTTAGTCTGGCTGTGATTTTGCCCTAGCTCTTTTTCTCAAATTATGAAGAATAGTGCAGCATTCATGTTACCGTAAGCTAATCTTATTTCACATGCTATAGCTCTTACTTGTTTTTCAGCTGCATTGGCTGTCAATTTCTTCAGGAATTAATATGCAAAGATTGTCAATAGATCAGATTCACCAATGTCTCTACCCCGTGGTGAATGTTGAGTATCAGCATATTAGTTAGTACATCATGCTCATTTGATTCATATCTTCTAAATGTTCCCTGGTCTCATTTTTACAGTAAATCCTTTAAGTATATATCATTGCATGTCTGTCCACTAGAAGGAACTGACAGTAAAAGGATACTTTGTTTCTAAAAGCTTATCCAGTGTAATGTTTGTTTTAATTATGTTTTTATGTGGAGTGCCTGGGGATGTATGTGTTACAGACACTATAAAATAGTGATTGGATTAGAGTGCCAGGAAAGCAATGGAAGTTTCATGCTGCTCTGTCTGGAGTCAAATCAGTGCAGTAAGTGACTGGGACAGTTCAGTTTTGCTATTACCTCTTTAATCCGTATTAGCATTTATATGACATACTAAGTTCCTTTTTTTTTCAAGGTGTGTCAATGATCCAGTTGTAATTTCTCACTTGGGACCTAATACAAATCACTGATCTAAAGAATTCAGTACAACAGTGACCCCTTCCTGAAATCTGAATTTGTCTTTAGGAAAAGGATGAAAAGTAATGAACTAAAATTTTTAAAAAGTGTTCTTTTATTACATACTGAAAAGACTCTCCTAACTCTTCTGAGTGAATTATATAAGGAAATTATGACTATTCTAAAAAATTAGGCAAGATATCTATGCTGGCTGTTATGTAACACTTTAGTTCAGTATGATGGGTATGGTGATCTCTTGATCTCCTAAAAATCTTTCTTTTAGGGATTAATTAATTTAGAGAATGAAAGGAGCATTTTTCGGACAATCTACTAAGAATTGCTCAAATAGTAACCTTCACAGTTTTTGGTCTGAATTGTTGCATTGTGTTACAGAATCTAAGAGATGCAACTGGAAATCAGAAAGAATAAATCATTTCTGAATGGCAATAAATCAATGTCAGATTCTTCTGCATATTCTTTGCATAGCTTTTTCTCTCTAAATTCACTGAAGGGTACAAAGATTTCCAGGGTCATCAAGATTTCCTTCCAAGAGCAACATCATTGTTGCCTTTATGAAAGACAACCAGGAGCCTGGTTCAGATGGCAGCACGGCGGCCTGGTCTCGTCCAAGCCACTCGGGCTAATCAACACACGCAGATACCAATATGGCAGACGGTTGAAAAGCGTTTATTATCCTATTTCGTGGGTTTATATAGGTTTAGGAGTCTTTGCTACGTCAGAGGGGGGTTTGGGGTCTCGGAGGATAGTGGGTAGTGGAATTTTACCAGGACAGGTGTGACTACATTCTTTTCTGACTCCTGGGGTTAGCAGATAAGCAGGGGAGAGAGAGGGGGGAAGGGGTCTATCTTTCCGTGACATCCCGGTAATCTTCCGCTCCGCCTGTCCCTATCCACCACATCTCCCCCCTCCTTATCATATACAAAATGAGGTAGTTGTAGATAGAGGCATTGGAGTGAGGTACAAACTTGTAACTTGTTAAGGAAAGGGTGGTTTAGTAGATCAGGGTAGATTTTTTAAGGCAGGTGCTGAAGGCTTTAGCTACTGACTGTGTTTGCAGTTTTTTGGTTTATAGCATTTGTTGGTGGCCTACGAACAGAATGTTTGCCCTTTCCAGACGGGCTTGAACAAACGAGACTAGTTTGTTCAGCAGGCATGGTCCTATGGTAATAGCCAAAAGCAGTATTGCCAGTGGACCTACCAGGGCGGAAATTAAAGTGGTGAGCTAAGGTGATTGATTGAACCAGGATTCAAACCAGCTCTGCTGGGTCTCCCTGTCTCTCTTTCTCTGAGCCAGTCTGTCTCGGAGTTCTGCCATGGAGTCTTTAACGACTCCTGTATGATCTGCATAAAAGCAGCATTCCTCCTTCAAAGCTGCACACAGTCTTCCCTGCTGCATAAACAAAAGGTCAAGTCTCCGCTTATTTTGTAAAACTACTTCTGAAAGTGAAGAGACTGATTTCTCTAGATAGGAGATGGATTTCTCGATCCTCTGCAGGTCCTCATCGATGGTCATTTGCAGCTGGGAGAGTCCGTGTTGCTGGGTCGCGATGGCTGAGACGCCCGTGGCGGTGCTAGCTGCTCTCAGGCCGAGCAGCATCGCGATAGTTATACCTGTGATGATTTCTCTTTTGTGGAGTCTGTCAGGTTCTTCGAGAAGATGGTATATTTCTTCGTCTGAGTGGTACAAGACCCTGGGGACAATCAGATCTTGGACACAGAAATCAGTAGAATCATTGAATTTGTCAAGGAACACACAAGGACTCACTCCGGACCTTTGGTAAACCCACATCCCAGACGCAGATGGGATCACCCACTTGCTAGTTTTTCTGTTAGGTTTGACAACTTTAGTGCAGAAGTTGCCTTTCTGCTTTGCTAAGGTTGCATTCCCAAAACATCTGCCCTGTCCTGTGATTTGACTCAGGGTGATTCCTCTGCGGGGAGTGTCCCATCTGCACTGGTGGGGGGCGCTGGCCGAGGAGTAATTGAAGGGGGTATTTAAAGCAATGATTTTGTAGAAAAAGGGGGTTTAATATTATAGCAAAATTAATATGGGTTAGTCAGGTTTGATTTGGTTTCATTTAGGGTTAGTAAAATAGCTTCTAAACAGGCTGGCTATATGGAACACGAAGGATGGGGTATTTATTATGGTGACTTTTTTGAGCACTTTGTTACTTGTTGCACGACTCACTTAAATAGCTGATGAGGGTAGTGGCCTGGGCTAGCTTGTTTCTTTGGCTATAAGCTTGTAACAGTAAAATTGCATGAAGAAAGACACTGTGCATGTTTGGATCTTACCACCGTGGGATTTTCAGGTGTTGTCTGGCAGTTTGGTGGTCTGTTATCTCTTTCTGGAGCAGGGGTGTGTGTGTCACTGGGATGGTTCACAAGCGTGCCCTGCAAACAGAACTCATAGCTTTTCATTAGTTTTGTTTTGAGGGTCAAGTTCGGTTGTTAGCAGTGGTGTGCAGCAGTGGCTCTCATGGTCTCACTACATGGGGGTTCTGATTGCCACGGAGGCAGCACGTTCCCTACATCCCCGGGGGCTTTCTCCCCACTTTCATAGCCAGGGCTACCCTGGGGTCCCGTATCGGGGGCGTCTCTTGCTGACCCTGCGGCACGGGCGCCGTTATTTGCGGTGGGAGGGGGCTGGGTTCGCCCGCGCGCTCCCTCCCCCGCCCGCGCGCTCCCCCCCCGCCCGCGCGCTCCCCGTGTGTCCGGGGGTTGGGACCTGTATTCTTTGGCGAGATGCTCTTTTCTGTCGCAGCTCTAAGGGGTATTGTGACCGCTTTTCGGTGCGGCTTAGAACTCTATTTGGTTTTGTTTTAAAATGTGCTGGTTCCGTATCTTTTGTTTCGGAGTTTCGGCTGGCTCCCGCCGGCTCGGAGGGGTCGGTAGAGCTGTTGCCAGGCTCCGCGCCGGAAATGAAATGCCAGCGTACTTCCGGGGCCCCGCGCCGTTTTGTTCGGCCCCGGGCTCGCTCCTCCCCGCGGGGGAGGCGCCGCTCCCGCCCGCCCGGCTCGCCGCGCCCCCTGCGGGGGGTGGTTTTTGCCTTATATGGTGGCGGCTCCCGGCGCGGCCGCTGATTGGCTCTGTGCCCCGAGCCGCCCTCCGCCCCTTTCTCCCGCGCGCGCGCGCTCTTGAAGTCGCGCGGTGTCCGAGTTTTCGCGCCGAGACCGCCTGGGCTCCGCCCCCCTCCGCGGCATTCGGCGCCATTTTCAAAGCGACCGCGTGGCCGCGCGGCCGGGGATTCTCCCCGAGCCGCGGCCCCTGCGACTCCGGTCTCTCTCGCCGGCTCTCGCCAAGAGCGCCCCGCGCGCGGCTGCGCCTTTGACCGCGGATCTCTGACCGGCGGCGGGACGGATTGGGAAGCGGCGGCTTCTCGGGGTTTTTCTGCGGCGGGGTTTTCGCGGGGGTTTTTCGCGGTGGGGGTGTCCCGGGGGTTTTCTGCGGCGGGGGTGTCCCGGGGGGCTTGTGCGGCGGGGTTCGGCGCTGCTCCGCTCGGCGCGCCGGCGGGGAAGCGGCGCGGAGCCGCGGGCGGGCTTGGGTTCCGGCGGGAGCGGAGTCGCGCTGCTCGGAGCGCGCTCCGGCGGGGTCGGGGCCGCGCCGCTTGAAACGCGCCGCTCCGGCGGCAGCGCTGCTTCTGCCGGGCTGGGCTGGGCTCAGCTCTGCGGCGGGGCCGGGCTGCGCTCTGATCCGGGGAAGGGGTTGTCGCGCTGAGCCCTCTCGGGTCTCCGGTCCCGGGTGGACCCTCCTCAGGGACGGTCTGCGCTTTCGCCCCCCCCCCGAGCTCGGGTTTGACTAATAAACACGTGCGCGCTGCATTCTGCGTCTTTTGTTTTTCTATTGCTTTGCGCGGGGTTTCTTTTACTTTGCCCCGTGCCGTAACGCTTTCGCCTGAGGATTTTGCCTCTCCGGCTAGCGTGGCTGTATACTGTTCCCATATTCCCAGATGCATGGCATCCACTGAGCATTCGGCTGCTCCAAGCCCAGGCAGCCTTGCTATAGCAAGATAAAAGTTCCTGAGCTCAAACGCGATATTCCATTGCCTCATACTTACGACCCATGCGACGCTGCCTATGACGCTCGCGGGTCCGGGGACGTCTCCCCTGCGCCTGGGTACGGTTCCACCGTCCTGGCCGCTGCTTCTGTCCAGGTGACACCCGTCCACCGGGCAAATTTTTCTTCTTTTGTCCCGGGTTTTCGGCACCAGTATGTTGCCTTTATGAAAGACAACCAGGAGCCTGGTTCAGATGGCAGCACGGCGGCCTGGTCTCGTCCAAGCCACTCGGGCTAATCAACACACGCAGATACCAATATGGCAGACGGTTGAAAAGCGTTTATTATCCTATTTCGTGGGTTTATATAGGTTTAGGAGTCTTTGCTACGTCAGAGGGGGGTTTGGGGTCTCGGAGGATAGTGGGTAGTGGAATTTTACCAGGACAGGTGTGACTACATTCTTTTCTGACTCCTGGGGTTAGCAGATAAGCAGGGGAGAGAGGGGGGGAAGGGGTCTATCTTTCCGTGACATCCCGGTAATCTTCCGCTCCGCCTGTCCCTATCCACCACACATCATCCAGAGTCATGTGTGAGGAATTTCAGTTTGTTACCTCTGCAGTTGTGTCTTCAGAGCCATTACTCCTTACTTTTATAAAATACTTAGTCATCAAGTATGACTCTATTGACAGGTAACTAGAAAATCCTGATTTCAGAGTCTGGAAATGAGAGACAATCATTCAGGCTGATCATCCATTCCACTATGACCACTGTAATTTGCTCCTTGAAAAGATGGAAACCATTTATGATTTGTGTTTATTTTTTTCTAGCAGCAAAAATCTTCCTGGTATGAGACTGTTTTCCCAAAGTAAATTTCTAAAAATTTGTACACATTCTCTCAGTGGCTTACTTTAATATCCTTTTCCTCTTAATTTACAGGAGCTGGTTCTTTAAAAGTTCAACAATTCTTGTGTTAGGTTCTAGTTTTGAAACTCTATCTCTATAAAGAATCATGGATGACTACATATAAACCACCTAGCATACAGGCCTGACTTGGTTTTGCATTTCACAGAATCATAGAATACCAAGGGGCTGGAAGACCTTCAAAACATCTAGTCCCAGCCCCCTCTACCATGGACAGGGACACCTCCCACTAGCCGAGGTTGCTCAAGGCCTTACTCAGCCTGGCCCTGAACACTGCAAGGGCTGGAGCACCCGCAGCCTTCCTGGGCAACCACTATCTTATCACCCTCACAGTTAAGAACTTCTTCCTACTATCCAGCCTAAAATTTCCATCTTACAATTTGTACCCGTTACTCCTTGTCTACCATTACAATTCCTGATGAAGGATCCTTTTCCGGCATCCCTTGTAGGCTCCCTTTAGACACTGGAAGGTTGCTCTGAGATCTCCATGCAACTTTTCTTCTCCAGCCTGAGCAGTCTGTGTTTATAGGGTACTGCTCAAGTTCTGCTTTACATGCAGCCCAGGACACAGTTGGCTTTCTGGGCTGCAATCACATGAGTATATTAGTATATATACTGCCAGCTCTTGCTGAGTTTTTCTTCAAACCCCCAAGTCCTTCTCCACAGGGCTGCTCTCAATACTCCTCTGCCCAAGCTGTTGTGTGTCTGGGATTGCCATGACCCAGCTGTAGGACCTTGCACTTTGCTTTGTTGACCCCCTGCTGAGGTTTGCACTGGCCCAGCTCTCAAGCCTGTCCAGGTCCCTCTGGATGCCATCCCTTCCCTCCAGCATGCCGACTGCCCCACACAGCCTGGTGCTGTCAGTGACCTTGCTGAGGGTGCCCTTGATTCCCACTGGCCATGTTCCTGTCAAAGATGTTGGGCAGTATTGGCCCCAGCAGTGACCCCTGAGGGACACCACTCCTCACTGGTCTCCACATGGACCATGAGCCCTTGACCATGCCTCTTTGCAGCTGGCCATCCAGCCAGTTATTCATCCACCCAATGGTCCATCCCTCATATCCATGTCTCTCCAATTTAGAGATAAGGATGTCATGTGGGACAACGTCAAACACTTTGCGTAAATCCAGGAGGGGATGTCAATCGCTCTGTCCCTGTCCACCAATGCTGTAGCAAATTTGCCCTTAGTAAAGCCATGTTGGCTGCCACCAATCACCTCTTTTTGTTCCATGTGCCTTGGCATGGTTTCCTGCAGAGCCTTCCCTGATAAAACCCTCTGCCCTGGGTCTGCTCCCTCTCGGCTCTGGGCTCTCTGGGCTTTGCTCAGGCTCCCAGGCCTCTTCCCCCCTGCTCCGCCGGGCACAGGGTGGGGCAAATAAAATGAGCTCTCATGCTAAACAACAAGGAGACTTGTCTCGTCTGTTTTCCCTGCTGTCAGTTGTGGCCTCCCTGGACATGATCGTCACCGCTGCCACAGGCTGCTACACTTTCCATGAGAATCTGCTCCAGGATCTTGCTGGGCACAGAGGTGAAATTGACTGGTCTGTGGCTCCCTGGGTTTTCCACTTTCCTTTTTAAAATGGGGGCTATAATTATTTTTTCCCAGTCATCATGATCTTTGCCTGGCTACCACATTTTTTAAAAACTTGCAAATAATGGCTTACCAAGTTTTTCTGAAGGCCCCCTCAGTACCTGTGAATGAACCACATCAGATTCCATGGACTTGGTGCATTCAGGTTCCTTAGATGTTTTGAACCTGATTTGTAGTAGTAAACATTTTCAAATGGAGAAGAATCTTCGATGTTTGTTATGCATAGTTCACTTCTACATGTGTTCTGACCTTTTTACAATGCAGAATTTATGAGAAAGACATACTTTCTGAATAAGAAACTAAATGAAGGCTAAACCAAAGACTTCCTTCATCTTTAAGGACCATCAAATCAAAACCTATTAGCTGTTGCTCTAGTTTCTGGCAGTCTGACCATGTACAAGGGACACTGCTGTTAAGAGAAAAAAAAATCAGATAGTGTGCTGTGTTTTACCAAGACGATAAATTTATCATCTAATACTACTTGCATGAAATATTGTGTCAAAATCAAGCTTACATAAGAAGAAGAAGAAAGCAAATATCAGCACAACAGCAAAATGTTGGTCACTCCACCCATTCTACTAGAAGTTCAAACCAGTATTCCGTCTCAAGAGACAAACTTGCTATAATTTTTTAATCAAAACCAAAATATATCTGTAGAATGTAGAATTTATTTACACTTTCATGCAATCTGTGAGTAGCACATGTTCCACCCATTTTGCAGGGGGATGGAAATGAGTCTCTGTTTTAGTTTATCTTCTT
The DNA here is from genome assembly GCF_048771995.1 of Taeniopygia guttata. Classification (NCBI taxonomy): domain Eukaryota; kingdom Metazoa; phylum Chordata; class Aves; order Passeriformes; family Estrildidae; genus Taeniopygia; species Taeniopygia guttata. The sequence goes on along the minus strand of NC_133063.1, from coordinate 65,929,065 downwards.
TAAGTCACTGTCTCCTTACAGAAGCGAAGGAATTTTTTCAGCTTGAGTACTGTACATTTCATAAGCTAAGTAGGATTATTTCTGTCAAGTATTGCAAAAGACCCAAGCTTCTCTATATGCATTTCACAGAATTTGTGTTTTGGAATAGTTTTATCTTGGTGTGGGCTTCCCTCGCACATGCTGACTAGTGACTTTCATATATTCTATCCCTATCTGGCTTTCACAGAGGCAACGATATGTTAGCAATGACTCATAATCATTTTTGCCTTTTGTGTTTTTACAGTCTCAGTGCAAAGAGAGATATTTTTGGCTTTTTTTTTGCCTACTGATCTAAACACGCTGGGCTTTTATTTCCTAATTCTGTGCATAGTGCATAGTATCTGCATATACCTGCCACAAAATGCTGGAAAATTCATAAAGTCTATGAGACACCCTCTGATTCTTATTTGTTGAAGATTCTCTTTCATTAGCTCAAAAAATTGTTTTTATTGGAATCATTAGGGTAGTTATTAGGAATGGCTTCTTCTTGGGCTAAAAATCATCGTTCTTTTTAAACCTGAATATTAGACAGAGGAATAGCATATCCTATTTTTGCTCAGTTTTTCTCTGTTTCCCCATAATATTGTCTCTATAAATATGTGCTATTACAGACCCAAACAGTATTACAGACCCTAACAGTACATGTTAGTACCTCCTCCCCAAACTGCTGTTCAGAAGTGTCTATTATATGTTGGGGATAAACTCTGGTTTGGAGTACAGGAACATCATCACATGACCACCTGCCTTAAAAGAAAGATACATGCCTATTTGCCTTGCAGGGGAAGTAAGAGCACTGCTGGGTTAAAGTGGAGACATTTACATGTATCTGTTTTGTGAAGTTCATTGCTTATCATAGGAATCCAGTTTTCTGTTTCAGGAAAAGGTGCATTGATTTCCCTTCTATTCCTTTGAAAAGATACTTGATTTTGGAAGGGATGGATGCTTCTAGAAGAATTAACTTTAAATCATGATCCTGTAATACAAGGATAAGGAGGGTGAGTCAGAGGTCTACATTAGGTAGGAAAACTGAGTGATCAGTGATGCTCATTTTTATATGTCATATTAGCTTATATAAAAGACAATCACATATATAGCAAATGCCTTTGCTTTAAATTAAAATCAGTGTTCTCTTTATACTCAGTGAGTGATATCTCTGACTACAGTTTTCTGCTTAAACTGTTGTAACTACCTACTACTAGGTTTTGAAACCTCTATTCCAAAAACTTGTCTGAATTCTGAAGGGTAGAAGGCTTTACATCAGTTCAAGGGAAATACATCGACAATGTAAATATTTTTATAATCCAATTGACGTTCTCCCAGTCTGAAGCAAAATAACAGAAAAGCTACAACAGTGTTCAGATGACAAAGAATATAATTATTTCCATAATTTTAATTTCTTGAAAATGTATCTTGTCAAACATGATTTTATTTGAGGAGACTAAAAGTTAAATTCGTAAAAATAAGGACATAGTTGTAACAAATAAGTGTCTATAGGGGCTAATTCATTATTAAATAGAATCCTGATTAAAAATATTATTGTTCTTTAGTATTGACAGATCAAATATCAAACATTACAAACTGACTGGTGGATCTCAAAAAATATAGGGGGGCATAATCACATATTTATCACATTTCTATCTGTCACCTGGAGTAATCTCAATCTGGGATTATTTAAAAGCATCGGAAGAATAAATAGTGGTAATAGTCACCTATATCACTTGGTAAAGTAGGTCTTTTGAAGCAAAATATGGTTTTGTATAGGTAGTCACAATTTCATGGATCCAGAGATAGGGAATTAGCTTAATCTCTAACTGTGAAATATGAGGAAATTCCAAATATCTTTATATGAACTCCTGGGATAACAGTGTGTCATCAAATGGAAATGAAATTTTTCATCATTTAAATACAAGGAGAAGGGTAATGACTATTTGCCTCTAAATGCCATATTGGAGAAACTGATGCTGGAGTGGTGTGGTTCTGACCTTCACAGATTAAAAAAGAAGCATCACAGAAATGATTCCTGAGCTGGATCGCTTAAATTGAAAGACCTCTAATGTAATATCCTCTGATACACTGAATCAGACATAGTGACCCAGTCCTAGCTGACCTTAGCTCTCTGAATAGGAATTACAAGCTGTGACTTCTCCCCTGGATTGAAATACAGTGAAGATATGAAGTATTCTCTCTTTCTACTCTCACATTTACTACATTTGATTATACAGCACAGTGTGAAAGGGTACATAGGAATTCCAAAGCAAAGCTCTGCTCTTCCTGAAAGTGGATGGAAATTTTAGTACATATGGAAGTTTTACCTTGAGACATAGAGGTTTTTTTCCACTTTTGTGTAAATCGGGGGACAGAGGAAAAATCATACTCAAACAGTGCTGATTTTTAAAATTTCATCTTTTGTTGTATCTGATGAGATTGTGGATATTTTCACCATTGGAATTGTAAGCTGTGAAAAAATGCAGTCATATTTATGAGTTTTGTAGCCTGCCATCTTAAATTTAGACCTTTCTCTAAGCGAAAGAAATCCTTTTTTCTATATTTTGATTTTCAAATATACTTTCGATTTTGTTCAATTTACTTCCTCAGTACAAATTGTGATATTTAAATGGTGTTCTCTGGCTGTTGGCCTATTGAGTCATCCTTATGTCACAACAAGATATCATACTGGCCCATAAAGTACAATCCACAGTCTGTTGTCAGACACTTACATCAATGAATGCTGTAATTCTAATACAGGTTCTTTAGTCTGAAGTCAGCCATGCTACTTAATCTTTTAGAACAGCTACACAATGAAACCTTCTAAGCCTAATGGATTCAGGCATATCTTTCCTTGGCTGATACCCAGAAATTGATTGTTAGTTTCTTTCTTCTTTGCTTCTCCCTTTAACTGAGAGAAATGCCTTAGAGCAAAAAAGCCTCTTTTCCATCCTCAGGGAAGGCTGTTTTATCCATACCAAACCAACACCCCAAGCCCTAGGAACTGTAAGAGGGAATCATCTTTTCCTTGTCACTGAAAAACATCCTTTCCTTGTTTATCCTGCAATGCCCAAGAAAATCATAACTATTTTTGTCAGTTCCCAGTTTAGTTCTTTAGACAGTCATTCTATGAAAAAACATTTGTAGAATGAAAGGAATTAAGTGTTTTTCAGAAGGAAGCCAAACTCTTCTTCCTAACAATTAATTTGGGCTGAAGTAACTCTGCTCAAAACTAGATCAGAGTACAATATTTAGGTTTCTTAGAATATCGGAGATACTTGGGAAGAGAACAATGATTTTAAAAGACAGAAGTATACAGTGATCATTACAGAAATTTTGAATGAATATTAACTAGTGAAGCCAAATATGTAATTCTCTTGTTTGAAAAGCTGTGCCTTTGACTTTTCGTCTCCCTTCTATTGGGACCTATTTCTCCTTCGTTGCAGAAAGAGCACTTTCCTCTCTTAGAATCACCCTCTCACTACTGTCAAAATGACTGATGGATTTTTCCCTCTTGTGCCTTCATAACTCTTCATGTTAATAATTTCCATATATTTATCATTATTTTATATACCAATGCTTAGATGTATAACTAAAAATTGAATATTGAGGGGCAAAACATGATTCAGAAGTTCATCTCCTTCTGAATTCAGGAGTACCTGATTGGATTGCTAATATTTTCCTTAGAAAACTCCCAGTCTTTAGGGAATTGTCAATGGGCATACACATAAGGACCTCAAAGTTTGCCTGTGGGAAGAAGTTGGTTGTTGTGGCTTCTTTCTACACTCACTAAAGTTTGTTAGTAATACCTGTGTCTTAGACTACACTACTCTGGCGCAGCATTGTACCAGAAGGAATGACCATATTTTTCCTCAAGACCCATGATCAGGCTACTTAATCTGGGTGAGTGAGGCTGAATTTCAATTCAATCTGTCTCTAAAGAGACTAAGGTTTGTTTCCTACTTCTCTCATACGGATAGGGAACTCAGATTAATTCTCTTTCCATATGATTACTGGAATGTTTGAAGATAAATAGCTCTCTGGCCCCTAAGACAAGAAAGACATTAACTTAACACTTACTATACTTAACACTTTTAAGCTAAAATTAGTCTCCACAATTGCTCCTAAAACTTATATAATATTGTTATTTAATTATCCAAGAAAACTGTAGAACTGAGGAAGGAAATTTCATCAGCTTTCCCTTCTGCCTTGTGTGTCTTGGCACAGACACTTTTTCAATTGTCCATAACTTTTTTATTCCTTCATTATGCAGTTCAGAATGACTAAAGTGTTCACAGGCAAACAAATTAATGGAGGATTTTTAAAACTTAAATATATATCCTTCCATTACAGCCTTGTAAAGGGTAAAATTCTATTTTAAAACTGCTGTTGTTATCTTACATGTGTGCAGAAAATGCACACAATTACTTGAATTGATGTGAACCTAGATGTATCTTGAAATTTTCATAAGAAAACAAGCAATACATTATTCATTGTAATGTTTTCAATAATTTATTTTGCACAAACTTTTTACCCCTCTGTCCACAATATTCATGCCAGGTATAATTTGAAAAGTAATAAACTCCAAGATAGCTCTAAGGCAATCAAGTTTCTCTTGTGTTAATGTAATTTGGAGCTGACCTGGTTTGAAATACTAATTTTTATCTTGGAAGACTAATATAGATCAGTGACATCTTAATGAACATTTGTAGATGTTTATGCTGGGATTATTATCTAACAGGCACATATTCAAATTAATCTGGTTTGAATATGTTTCCTGTTGTGTGATGTATTCTTTCTAGACATGTCATATATCCCTCTGGAATTGGAAAAGGAGGAGGCAACTAAGGGGTTCTTCCCTTCTGTCTTTCTTTAGAAACAAAGAATGCAAATCTGTTAAATAACTTGCAGATGAGATGAAACAAACCATATGATCATAGGAAAAGTCTATGACTTTCTAATTTTCAAGGTCTTTTCTGGTCTTTTTGACATAACTTTGCTAAAGCAGAATTTATATTTCATAGCATAGGTTGCTTAGTATCTGTTAATTTGTAAGTAAAAATAAGCTATCTTTAAGGGCCATATGAGAAGTGAGAGATTTCCTTATTCCTTACCTCAAATCTGGCAACATCTCTTTTGATAATAATTTTACTAATTATTTACATAACAGTTATTTCAGCTGTGGGCATGTGGTGTTTTTTGGTTTTGGGTTCGTTTTTTTGGGGTTTTTTTTGGTGTAAAATGCACTAATTCCTTGAAATGATGTCTCAAACCTAATTTTGCTCCTTAATAAAGTTTATATGGAGTCACTCAGAACCATAAATATATGTGCTTGTGTGCACACAAGCAGTCATGTACACATAGAAGGTACTAACTAAACTGGTTTCACTTCCAGGAATTTGCAAGTGAAATTTGGCATTATCACCACTGAAACCTAGGAGATTATCCAACTTCCAATTAAAAGTTGCTCAGTTCTGTAATTTGAGTCTTGAACTGGAATGACAGCTTGTACAGTGTCCAGCTGCTCAGGGTAAGACATAGCCCAGTTATAGAGGGCACCATTGTTACTGGACATCCTGCTTGGGCTGCTTGGGAAAATAAACTTCAGAGAATGTTTGTGCATTGTTTTCCAGTTCTTCAAATTATATATTCAGTGGCAAATTGAAACACTCTAACAGCCATCTCTCTTTAACAGTTGATAGTGGCTAGCAATGGGTAGATTGGTTTCATAACTGTGAACATTAACTCTAATTTATTTGGATTTTTGAATTTGAAACATTTAATTTTGTCTGGGAGAATAAAGAACCTTGATGTTGGGTGTTCAGATATAGTTAGATTTATTTTGCCTCCAGGAAGTGGTATGTACCATAGTATTCAGAGAGAAATTCAATAGGACATCTGTACAAAGTGTAACCTCACATTTGCCAGTGATTTTTGTAAGACTTTTTATATCTACTTTTACTAATATATATTATTACTGTTGTCAAGGTGTGTTATACTCTCAACTTCTGTCAGTTATGTGTTGTATAAACAAACAAGTGTTGCTGTATTAAGGACTCTGTTCAGTAAGCTTTGAAGACTTAATTGTTTGAATTTCTTGTTAGGTTCTGTCTTCCTCAGAAGTGCCGATATTACCAGTCATCTCTAATTTCAAGCTTTACTGATTTCCAAAAAGTAGATGATGAAATGAACTGAGGAGAACATGGCATTTTTAGAATTGACCTTCTGTTGCCATTGTGCCTAGAATTCTCAACAATATGTCCATCATGTTTAAGTCTTTTGACCTAATTCAATACCATAGTGGAATTGAGTTTTTCCACTTCAACTGCAGTGTCACCATTTCATACTTTCTTTTATGGTTTTATTTGCTGCATCCTAGCTTGCACCAAATTTTAAGGAAGCTCTTAGAAATCTGAAGCATAGAAAAGTAAAGAAAGCAACTTCAGTGCTTTGAGAAAGGCTTCTGCTAGCTGGTGGTATATCTCATAACTCCATCCTAGGAAAAAAGTGCCTATAACCATTTATTGGTTAAATTACCATTAGTTAAACGTTTATTTATTTTAACATGGTTAAATAAATAATCAATAATGATCTATTATTGATGTGAGTGACCTTTATGCTGAATGTAGCAATGCTTCTGAAACTTTCCCCATCATACTATTGCATCCAAATGTTGCAGTCTACATGGATGTAGAACTCAGTGAGTTAAAAACAATTTGGGTGACCAGGCCTGTAGGTGTGTGGGTAATGGTTTGTACTCTACTTCAGCCTTACTTCAAATTTTGGGGATCTATCTGAAGCATACCCTATTCTACACTCTCATCAATGTTCTGAAGGTAGTGAGAGAGAGTGCACACTCGTCAAGTTTGCAAGTGGCGCCAAAATAGGAGACCTGTTCATATTCTTGAGGGCAGGGCTGTCATTCAGAGACACCCAGACAGGTTGGAGGGGTGGGCTGACAGAGGATTTAATGAATTATTTTGCTTAGGAAGACACGCTAGAGGCTGATCAACACGGGAGAAGATATGGAAGATACCTTGTGTGCTCCTTTTGCCTGGGGTAGGGTTAATTTTCTTCACTGTGCTGGTATGGGCCTGTGGGTTGGATTTGTGCGGAACTCAGGATTGATAATATAGAGATATTTTTGTTATTGCTGAGCAGAGCTTGCACAGAGCCAAGGCTTTTTCTGCTTTTGGTACTGCCACACTGGGGAGGGGAGTGGGGGTGCTTGGCAGGTTGGGAGGAGACAGAGCCAGGACAGGTGACCCCAGCTGAGCAAAGGGATACTCCAGACCATGTGGCACCAAGCTCAGTGTATAAAGTGGGGGAAAGAAGCAGGGCATTTGTGGTGATGTCATTTGTCTTCCCAAGTAACCACACAAGCTGAGAATGATGGAGCCTGGCTCTCCTGGAGATGTCTGAACACCTGCCTGCTCATGGGAAGCACTAAATTAATTCCTTGGTTTGTTTTACTTGTGTGCACAGCCTTTGCTTTCCCTATTAAACTTGTCTTTTTCTTAGCCCATGAGTTTTCCAGCTTTTACCATTCCAATTCTCTTCAAGATCTCTCTGGTGGGGGAATGAGTGAGTGGCTGTGTGGGGCTTGGCTGCTGCCTGGGGTTAAACCCCTGGAAGTCTTAGAATGCAGCAAGGTGAAGGTGAGCCAGCAGTGTGCCCTGGCATCAAAGAATGCCAGTGGTATCCTGGGCTGTGTTCATAGGAGCATAGCTCATAAATCAAGGGAAGGAATTATGCCTCTGCTTGGCCCTTACTAAACTCCATCAGACTACTACATCTAGTTTGAGCACTAAACTGACCAATTTCATCATCAAGACACCAAGATAGTTGAAGGGTTATAACAGACCATCTTTTTCTGTACGCAAAATGATATCCAGGCAGATTTTGACATTTCCTTGTTGAATGCCATTTTTCTTTCTGGCACCTTTTGACTCTTGGTTGTATGCTTTACACCTATTTTATTTTATTTTATTTTATTTTATTTTATTTTATTTTATTTTATTTTATTTTATTTTATTTTATTTTATTTTATTTTATTTTATTTTATTTTATTTTATTTTATTTTATTTTATTTTATTTTATTTTATTTTATTTTATTTTATTTTTTTTATTTTATTTTATTTTATTTACGTTTTTTATTTTTACTGTTGCAACTATGGTATCTAATACATGCAGCAATACATCTACCTTGTATCTCAGATTTCAGCCAACCACAGCAAAGTAATTCTGTGTGGTGCACAGCCTGACTTGTGTCATCCACCAGTTACCAATTTTTTTGTGTCTCACAGCATTTCAGCATTTAAGCACCCCACATGCATTAAGGTATCTATCCACTGCAGGAATATAGAGAAATATAATCATCTGCAGTTCTGTAATGCATGAGATGCAGAAGTCTGGGACAGTTGCATTCTGATGAGAACTGGATGAGACGATCAAAAGGAGCTCATCTTCTTAGTTACCTATTGTATCCAGAGCTGAAGATCCATAAATCTTGAAGAACTGGGAAGAAGATTATCAGATGTAAGAACATGTCCTTCCATTTCAGGAAAAAGGATGCTATGTTCAGCAAGAGCAGAGGAGTCATTCAAACCTTTTTCCTTGTGTAGTTTGTATCATGGAGACATTCTGACTGTATGAAGCACAGGTATGAATATTCCTGAGACTTAGTGGAGTTAAAATCAGGTATTTGTATAACACTTGAGGCATCTAATCTTGCAATATCATCTTGTACTGACGTATAGGAGCAAGTACAAGTGAAATAATGGTCAGAAATAAGCACAGGGATTAATATTATAGTCATTAGAAGGATGTAGGAAGATATTATTTATATACAAAGACTTGCTAAATCAGCAAAATTGCCTCTAAACTTTAAGTTAGTTACATTTTTCTTTGGAAATGCTATTTGATTCTTAATAAAGATTTTAGCTAAATGTCTCTCCCATGGACTTTATTTTGAAATGGAGTATTTTAAATGTGTCTAAATGAAGTTAAATGATTCAATATTTCTCAAAATAATTGAATACATATTCATGAATAACAATACCTTTTTGAGCTGACTGAACCCATAGTTTGAGTGGGTACATGCTGTTCTTCATCAGTTAGATACAGTAAGTCCTGCACTTGGGCAATATGAATGTGAGCACTGCAGAAAAGTTACTGGAAATTGATGCTGGGAGTGATGCTGCAGTGTGTCACTGTGGTGTGACAAATGTGCTTGTGCTTAGCCGTATTCTGAAGTAAATGGCAGTGGCTTATCTCTCAATGTCCATGACTGTCTGAAAAGTCTTTATGCTAAAGGCAAGTTAATACAAACCATTTGCAAGATATTTTTTGCTTAAAACATGACTGGAAATACAAAAAATAAAAAAAAAAAATTGTGTGAAATAGTGGAATGTACAAATGGAGACACTTTCAAATTGCCTAGACAAAATGAGTTTATTAGTAAAAACTTAAGAGTATTTTTTCATTTGCACTACTTTGTCTTTTCACATTTTAAGTTTTCATTTTAATTTTACCCTCCAATATTTATCGTGTTTATACTCTGTTGTGGCAAAAACAATGTGACAACAAATAGAATTTGAGAAGGAGTACATAAATGGAAACTGTTTCATGGATCTGCAAAAATTGTGAAACAGCTTATGTACTTTATATATACTGTTACATACTTTAAATCTGTCATGTGCAAACACTACAGTAACAGCCTCTTTTAACAACTAGAAGTGTAGATCTGCAGAATAAAAAACAATAAGGGCAGGTTTCCCTGGGAATTTTGCCAGCAACAACAGAAACAACAGAAATTAATCAAAAACATAATTCCTGTGAGCACTTTGTAAGCCTTCTGACTTTATTGCAAATCCCTCCCAAAATATTTAATCGCAATAACATTTGGTCATGGTCAAGAATTTGTAATCAGATGTTCATGTGTTTCTCATTTAAATAAGTGATGGAGAGAAGTCTAGGTTGGGAGGGACCTCAGGACATGAGATTGTTTAACTTATTCATTCATGACTTGAATCAAGGAACTGAGGCCTCCTCAGCAAGTTTGCTGACAACAGAAAGCTGTGAGGAGTGGCTAATACCCCAGAGGATGCACCCCTGTGCAGCCCATCGGAAGGACTGCGGCAGGCTGGGCCACATCAATGTCTGTAAGTATTTATCTGTCTAAAGGAAGGCTGTCAAAAGGATGGAGCCAGGCTCTTCCTACTGGTGCCAAGCAATAGGATAAGAGGCAATGTGCAGATGCACAGGAAGTTCAATTTAAATATGGGGAAGAACTTCTTTCTGTGTGGGTGACTGTGCATTTAAAACAGGTGAAGTGAGAAAATCTTCAAAATTGGTGAAGAAAAACGACAACTGTGGTTTTAGCTTGACTCATTGTAGGATATTGGGTTCACTCAGAGTCTTCTAAAACACTCCAGAATTTCTAACCTCAGAACTTTGGAAGTTCATACCTAAAACATCCAGACATCAGAACTTCACTAAGCTAATACTTCAATTCTTATAATAACTAGGTTTCACAAGGTTTTTAGTCATAACAGTGAGGTTCATAATTTTAAAACACTTCACCATCTTTATTGTAACAACTCAAAGAAAATGTCCAAATATTCCTTTTTGCACTTCTTCTTATAGATTTCTTGTCACCCATATGTTTGTATATTGTGCCAATTGTAGCATGTCTTTTTAAATTATCTGTACATACAAGAGCATTTTATCTCTACACAGACTTTTTCTTGAGGGATGATGTTAAATTTCTAGTGTTTCTCCATATAAAAAATATTTAAGTACCTGATCTCGGCTTCAGATTGACACAGATTTTAAAAACACACGACAGTGTAAATGAAATCTATAAATCAAAGTGTTGAAAATGTAGAAAATTGGTTTCTCTGAGGTACTGTGCCAGAGATAGGCAGAAGGATGGTAGTGTGAAACTAAAGAAAAAACAGGCACTGTGATATAGAAATTGCCTAAGCCTATGAAAAGATTCCATTCACTGGGAATTTTTTTCTCTACTTTTGAAGTAGCTCATTACTAATGTATTGCACAGTTGTCTAAATAAATTAATTAATCTGAACTATGGCAATCCCCAGGAAAGCTCAAAAGTCCATCTGCAAAAGAGATCACCCATGTTCAGGAAGATTCTTGGAGCATAAGGAGTTAATATCCTAAGCCACTAAGACATTATGGATAATTTTGAGGAAGATGCTGTCTCTCTAGCCTTACTACTGAGATTGAAGCAGTGATGATGTTCTTTCCCACCAAAATAAATAGTTCTATCAAATTGAGATAAACAACACTGATAAATTCAGAAGAAACCTGACTTGGTTAATTATTGGCCACTGACAAACCCTCCTTTTTCCAAGCAAACCTATGGGAAGGATTCTGAGAGTCTAAGTACAGAAGATATCCTAGACTTGGCAAAGTCTGGATCTAGATTAAATCTTTAGGGCAATGTTCTCTCACTGTTGGATGTTCTCCGGCCATTGATAAATAGTACACAAACCTTTTTGAATCAGTCATTCCTGAACAAGTAATAATTTGTCTGAGAGAGATGGAGAAATTCCCAGTGTTATTTGCAGATAAGAGATGTATTAGTTATTCTGAGATACTGTACCTCCCTTACCTCTGGAGTTTCATAAAGATAGCTTTCTGTATGACCCTTTTAAACAACCATAAACACAGAGTGTGCTGATTTGGCAGTGAATAGAGTGTGAATTTGTGTGCTTCTTTCTGTCTTCTGTAACACAGAATAATTTTAGAACATCACCAATATAGCTCAATACTTTGCCAAGAAATACAGGAGAAAGCAGATCAACTGGGTACAGCAGAAGCTACAAAAGGTAGACTATGCTGATTGTCAGAAGGAAGATCTCAGAGTTTGTTTTGGTCAAAATGTTTTCCCTTTTGATGTAAGAAACTTAATTTTAACGCCTTGGTTTCTTGCTTACTAGTAGATATTCTTCTGCTGAAGAATGCATGCATCTTGTCGCATGACCTGTCAACGGTGAGCAGACTGCAACTTATCTTGAAAAAAAAGACTGTTCTTCAATGGTACATTGAAGTTTGCCGTTTCCCAATTAAATTTTAGAAATACAGTGTGAAGCTATCAGAATACATCACTCACAGGGTAATATTTAGTTTTGTCAGCTACAGCATGTCATGTCTGACCTGTGTTCTCTGTGCTGGTTGTCCTCAACCTAGTGAGAAATCACTTGAATGTTAAGTGAAATCTTATCCTTAAAACACTCTTTTATCTATCCTTTTGTGATACCCAGATTACTGGGGATGCGAAGTGACAGAAATTGTTCTCCTTAGAAATAATGTAATGGGCATTAGCAGAGATAATGTCCCTGCATGCAGAATTTGGAATTTCCTCACTGAGAGTGTAAGAATGACCACGAAATTTTGCTGGCTATCCCTCAGAGAAGATGCTGTTATGAAACTGTGGTACAGCCAGAAGAAACTGTGAGTGTTTAGCATCAGAAGATTTCTTATACCCTGATGTTACCTGATCTTCGTGATACATCAGGACAAGCAAAGAAATCTTGTCTATCCCATAAAATATAAATTACTTTGAAGTTTTCCAGCCAGTAGAAATTTAAAAATCTTCCAGATTACTGCTTCAAATGGATAATGTTGAAATGGTAAATGAATAAGGTCTTTGCACTCTAAAAAATTATTAGAGAAATGTTATTTGTTTATTGGGACATACACAGGTGAAGTGCAGTAAGCACCACTTTAAAAGCCTAGACCCTTTAAAAAACAAGCCAATTTTTACTGAGATTGTTGATGTTCTTTTCTTTCTCAGGGGAAGGAATTCTGTGGGGCTTGATTTCTGTGGTGCCCATAGATAGCTGAAATTGTCCTTGTGTCTGAACAATTTTAATGTGTATTATCTGAGACAGGTGTAGGATGATGACAGAATGTGCTGTAGGAAATTTGAAAGCAAGGTACAGATCTCTGATAAGCAATAGCTGTTCAGTGAAAAACACAGCAATTTTAATCCCTGACATCTATTTCTTTCACAGTGTTTATGAAACTATGTCAATAATTTCTGCTTTTGTATTTTCAGACCAAGGTCAGACAATTATAAAGGATTTTAATAAACAAACATAAAAAGCACAAAACCAACATGAGAGTGGAAAAGAAAAAGGAAAAAGTCCTCACAAATTATTTCTTCACTTGACTCTTGATTTTGCTAAGTATATACGTGCATTTAGATATATATAAGCTCCATGAAATTTGAATTAGTCCACTGGAGAGAGCAAGTAACACAGGCACAGACCACCTCCTCATGTTTCATTGGGCTAACTTATTAAATTTTCTGAGATCTACTAAATTTAATGTCAAACTTTTGTAATCACAATAGGGATAAAATTAAGTTGCTGAAGTGGTACACTTCAGATTTTACTTAAGATTTGCTGCAGTCACTTATTTCTCAACATGTTGCTGATTACAGTCCTCTAAACCTGAGAGGGCTTTTGGTCTTGGATGGCCTGTGAACTCTCTTTCCACAGGGATTTGCTACAGTCAAAGCAAAAAATACCCTTATCAAAATGTGATAAGCAGGATGATTTTTGAAGTTATTAATTTTTTTCTAGTCACCAATATATGGAAAGAATGAGGATTTTTTTTTTTTAAATTCGAATGTTGATTATACATATGCATGACTAAGACCAAATCCATGCAAAATCTAAGCTTTCTGCATGTGATTATGAGACAGTTGTGAAAGGGTTAATGTTTATATAGCAGATTTTTCCAATTTCAAAAGGTGAAAAGAATTAAAAATTTGAATTTAGTTACATCTATAAATGTGTTCTCTTAAAAAATGATAACATTTTTTACGATAACTGTGATGTTAAAGGGAAAAAAAAGCCTTTTATTTCAAGGAATTATTGAACCATTCTTATTATTCATAGTTAGACATGGGGATTATGCAGCATATACCATAAATTCTTGGTAGGAAGAGAATTTGGAATACCTTTTAGATTTTTACCACACTTGAATACCTTGTGAAATAGCTTTGAGAAGATTAAATGTTTTTACAAACTCTATCTATTTACATATACAATAGCTTTTTTCATATCCAGGCATCTGTACAAAGAGCAACCCAGAAAGGACATATTTGAGTTAATTTCAACTTTGCTTTTTGCATGGCTTTTCAGAAAACACACTGAAAAAAAATCAATTTAGAAATTTCATTACATTTTCCACAAAATTCAGTAGTATGAGAAGTCTTACAGAAGATAAGAATATTATGTTGCACTGAAGACAGCATTTGAGTGTCTCCTAGCAGACAGCTTTTGAGTTCCTCACAGAATGCAAACTCCACGACCTTGCTGGGTGATCTGTGCCAGTGCTCAGCCTACTCTCACCATCTATACTTTAAAATAATTTAACTTCAAAAAGCCTATTAAAATTCCTGAGCATCCACTTGTGAGCACTGCCCAAATTGGTGGGCTAAAAGCACGTCTGATCTAACAGTTATGTAATATGTTTTCTTATGGTTTACTGAAGAGGCTTTCTTTGCAGCATAAGGAGAAGGCAAGTTGTTCACCAAGACAAGAAAACTCCTCTACAGAGTCTTTGATTAAAACACTCCAGAACAGTAGAATTCATCCTCCATTTCTCATCCATCAAGCTGTTCCCTAACCTTGAACATCTCTGTGATTTACAATGTTAGTCTTCTCTCTCTTGCATCTGATTTGCAGACCAAATACTTTGCTGTTTATCTTGAGCTTTTGTTCTTTTCAAGCTATAAGCTTATCAGGAATAATTTTTTAGAGCAGCTTTTTGGACCAATACCAAACAGTGTTTGAGTCTGCAATACTCAGATACTGGGGAAAACAAAAGGTCTAGATTAATAAACTGCAACTTCCGTGTATAAATAGTACGTACAGCTATACATATATGGAATATTTAGTTATGGTATATGTGATAACTATGAATTACAATTTCATCAGGCAACACTAATAAAAAGACTAAAATTTTTTAGCCTCCCAGAATATTTTTTTCACTGATTGTTGTGCTGCAACAAAAGTCTCAGATGCAGGAATATAACTTTAGTATAATTCTATAGGACACTGGAGTCCTAACCACAAATGATAGTTTTATTCTATGAATGTAGCAAGTTTGGCAGATCTCTAGAGTGACCTACATTTTTGTGTTCAGTAACCAACTTTTTGTCCTCAGATGTTTGGCCCCAAGCCTCCCGCTTTTGACAGTAAAAGACTGTCAGAGATCAACAACTTTTCAGCTTTTGTGTCTGTAAAAACCCACCAAAATTCTCTTTTCCATTACTCTAATCACTATTTAAGGTTTAATGGCAACCAGACGTGGCATTCTGTGGTGGACAGCTGCCCCATTTAAACAGTGCTTTTGTAGTACATTGGGTTCATGTATTATGGTTTGATGGTGCCTAGCACTTGGAAACATGAAATCCAATTGAAGAGTAACTATATTGAGTTGGCAGCTTCTTAACTCATTTAATCTGCTTCTTCTGCATATTCCAGTTTAGGGCTTTATATTTATATAAGGATGTGGTGATTTAAAATTTTTTGTTCTTGTGGGTTTTTTAAACTCATTATAAATAATAGTAATTGAATTATAGATAGGCTTAGTTTTATCCAGATTGTGAATGAAGTGCAAAAGAAGCAAAGCTGTATGGTATTGCTTTGAATACTTCTGCTGGTGATAGGGCTGGTAGGAAGACTACAATATCTTTCAGACTTTCAGTTTATCTGTGACTGACTTTAATTATGTATTACCATAGGTCTTGTTAGATTCAAAGACTCTTTCCTAATAGTTACTATAGAGGCACAAGAATGATCTATTTCATTCTTGAATTTTGCACTAATTTTGGAGGTCTGACATATTTTGAGTAGACTAGGATATTATTGCTGCTTAAACATAGGGGCCATCAATGTTGTTTGCACTCTAATTAGAAGTCCCATGTAAGTAACATCTTGTGACTTCTTTGAAATGTTTCACAGTACATAAGACTTCACTTTGTGGAAGTTTAAAAAAATCAGGCTAATGTTTCTAAATGATACATCACTGGCATAGTAATCATGCAGGTGTTTATATATTGCAATACAATTTTTTTATTTTACTTTAGAATTAGTTGTTCTTTCGGTATTTGAAGTCTAATATGATGTTAGAGGTAAGTCAATGTTGAAAATTTCATCCAATATTTTTAAAGTTGAATTAAGTGCTATTTAAACTTAGTAGCACTTAATTCAACTTTAAAAATATTGGAAAAAATTTTGTATTTGCTCTTTTTGGATGTGCTTCTGCAAGTGTTAAAGCAAGTAAACTTGCTGACTGAAATGTTAATGAAAGCAGCAAATATTAAGTAAATATTAGAAACTACTGGCAAGAAGTAAACCCTGATTGTAAAACTCAAATAACCTTCATAGAAACATGATCCTCAGATTCCCCACTCAAAGAAAATGGGAAGTATTTGTGATGGTTCCTCCATGCCCTTTGACTTGCATTTTAAATATCATCCATAGGAAACTATTTGTAAAAAAAATCTCAAACAATACAAGGCAAACATAATATCAACAAATTGTAAATAAATAAACCAGCATTGTCATAGTTACTTAAAAGATGCAATTATGTACCTCTTGCTTTGTTCATTCTCAGTCGTCCTTTAAATTAATTTTGCCTTATGTTCTTTATTTCTCCTTTGTGGCATAATTTGTGGTCTAATTGCATGATAGTGAAGCTCTCCAGGAGCTAGTGTGGAGGACATGGAGTCTCACTCGTTGTTGGTATTAGATTCATCTGCATGTTTCTCTAATGAGATAGATCCCACTGATCTTGCTCGTGGAATTCTAAGAACATTCAACAAGACCAAGTGCAAGGTGCTGCACCTGGGTCAGAACAACCCTGGCACCAGCACAGGCTGGGGATGGGCAGATCACGGCAGCCCTGCCCAGAAGGACTTGGGGGTGCTGGGGATGAGAGGCTGGACATGACCCAGCCATGGGCACTCCCAGCCCAGAGAGCCACACGTGTCCTGGGCTGCATCCAGAGCAGGGTGGGCAGCAGGGCCAGGGAGGGGATTCTGCCCCTCTGCTCTGCTCTGCTGAGAGCCCACTGCAGTGCTGCATCAGCTCTGGGGTCCCAGCACAGGAAGGACATGGAACTGCTGGAGGGAGTCCAGAGGAGGCAACAAAGATGCTTAGAGGGATGAGAGCATTTCCTACAAAAGGAAAGGCTGAGATAATTGCGTTTGTTCAGCCTGGAGAAGAGAAGGCTTTGGTGGGACCTAATTGCAGCCATTCAGTACCTGAAGTGAGCCTACAAGAAAGATGGCGAGGAACTTTTTAGAAGAATGTGTAGTGACAGCACAAGGGAGGATGGTTTCTAACTGAGAGAAGTTTTAGACTAGGTGTTGTTAAAAAATTCCTTGCTGTGAGAGTGACGGGGCTCTAGTTACACAGAGAAGCTGCCGATGGCCCACTCTTGCGGCGTATAAGGCCAGGCTGGATAGGGCTCTGAGAAACTTGGTCTAGCAAGGAGTGTCCCTACCTACCCATGGCAGGGGTGATGGAACTGATAATCTTTGATGTGCCTCCAACCCAAGTCAGTCTACGATTCTGTGCGCCATGGTAGGTAAGATCAGATATCATTTTGAGGTTGCTTCCAGACCAGTTTTTTTGGGATGACAAACTTCTCTAGTATACAGCTCAGCAGTGTTATCTTTGAGTAAGATCTTAATTTGCCTATAGTAATTTGTTTATTCATTCAACAAAAAAATAACATTCATAAATTGGAAATATTAGAGATTTTAGTTGCAGAAGATCTGATTTATTGCAGAAAAAAGGTATGTTTTTATTATGAGTTCATCAAGAATGGCTTTGACTTTTGTCTTCTGCAGAACAGTATCCAATTTGTACAACTATAACTGAGGAGGAAATGATGTGTGATGAAAATTTGTCCTTGTAGTATTTCTTGGTGTAGCACAACTGTATCAAAGAAACTGTATCAAGTGACTCTGGAATGGGAAAGAACATGATGTTTACCTTATTCTCAGCCTGCTCTAGCATTTATAGCTATTAAGCAAATGAAAAACAACTGTGACCTTGCTTGCTTCTGTATTTAAGCTCTCAAAATACTTTCCATGATGCTTCTCATTGTGAAATTAAAAAAAGGTCATGTTTTATTTTTTTGTTCATATTAAGAAGTAATATTCTTAGGAAGTTGGTGTCTTTCCCCTGTCCAGCTCTTGCCTTGAAATGACCATGCTTAACAAAATTAATATTAGAGCCAGTTTTCTTTCTAAGCATGTAAGTCAAGGTCTTTGAAATGTTTAATTGTTTGGTATTGTCAATATTTTAACATTCAATACTTTTTGAATACTGGTCCTCATTGTGATGTTTCATAATTTGTATTCAATACATGGTGATTTTTTTTGAAATACTATTGTGATTGATAAAGATTTTATGACTGGACAAAAAGCCTGTCATTATATATAGTCATATCAACAAAAGCAGTTTACATTTAGTGAGAACTGAAGAAACATATATTATGGTCATGGCTTTCAAAGGATGCTTGTCATAGGCTGAGAAGGAATACATTGATGAATAGGGAAAGCTGAGATGGAAACATGTCAGTGTGCTGCTAAGCCAGTTTGCAAATATGGTCCATATTTCTAATTTTCATAGTATCCAGTCTCTTGATTATTTACTGACATTATTTTAAGGTGTATTATGCTGTTTATAAATTCATGTTAATCAAAACTCTTTAGAAGAAGTTTGAGTTGGGCAAGGGTAGTAAAGTAACTTCTGATTTTCATGAGTATAAAATCTCATTGCTTAGTCTACAGATATCCATTGGATGGCATCTGGCAGACCACAGTGCTACACCTAGGTCTAGACTTTTTTCCAAAAGGGTGAATGTTTCTTGTGCTTTGGGACCCAAATTCTTCACAACAGAGCATATTAGGCTAGTAGAGTTTAAAAGATATGAAGTGTAAAAGTGCCTTGATATGAAATATACCATGCAAAAGATAGATATTGGTCATGAAAAGGTCATAATGTCAAAACTGAGTATATTAATATGTATTAATTTTTTCCTCAGTGTCATCTCAGCTATCTGTCTGTTGTTTTTACTGACCTGTCTAATAAGTTGTTAATCTCTTCCATGAAAAAGTTCAAACCTTTAGCATAAGCTTAATAAAGTATAAATAGCTATAATGCTTGTAATTAGAGTCCTGTTACCCAAGACCTGACTGTCTGCTAATGAACACAGCTGTTTTGACCTAATTATCTAGTGACACAACAATATTTTGAGTACAGTTAGACAGAATAAATATACCATATACCTTGAGTACCAATGATGTCTAGACTGTGTGGGTAATCCTGTGCAGATAATATCACAACAGATACTTTAATAGAGCTTGCGCCTGGTTATAGATAAACTTCCTGGTTTATTATCCTGGTTTTTTGTTTTTTTGGTTTTTTTTTTTTTTAATAGAATAACAAGTAGTCTGATGTATAGACCTCAATACATTTAACTTAACAGTATTTTCTATTTTTATCTGTTTTTATCTATTTTTATCTGCCTGCTTATTCTTCCTTAGACCACTTATTCCACATCCATAAACTGCAGCTTTGCTATAAGGAATTTACTAAATTATTTTTATTTCAATAGATTTTTTTCTTTAACTGGGCAAACAATATTGTAATCCCATTCAGCAATTAATCTTGTAGTATGGCATTAATTTTTGTTTAAAAAGTACCTATGAAAGATATGATGTATATATTAAAACTAAATAGAATTAGAAAAAAAAAAGTATGTTCATTATGCCATCAAAAATTTAAATTGGGAACTGGGTTCATTAATATTCTGGGAAGTGTACATGATCTTAAAAATAGAGAAAAAATAAGAAAGCGCCATGATCTACATTTAGCTCTAATTTTTTCCCAAACTCTTTGACAGTTTTCCTTTTTGCAAGGAAGAGTAGTCTTCAAAGTTCCATAACAAGAAATATCAAATCTTCTAATATTAAAAAGGGTAAGACTGAAATCTCAGTGGATACGTGTACAGTGTGACATCTCTAAATGTCCTGAAGTGAGAACAGAGGCCTTTCATAGCCCATCACAGTGCTGTAGCATTGGTCATCTGTGATGAAGAAATGCAGTAGTTACATCCAAGGCTAGTGGAGCATTTTAGGGTGCTGCAAAACAAGCAGAATTAAATTTTCCCTCTTCTACAACCTACACATCGTGGTATCTGGATGTATCAGTCATTATGGTGTCCCCAACTTCCCTTAGCCTACTAAAGTAGGAGAATGATTTTCTCTCCATTTTGGAAATACAAAGCAGATGAACACTTACTTGTCAGGTGTGACAGAGAAATTTGTGGACAGGATAAACTGTTGCAGATACAGTTTACCCTGTCCTGCAACAGCCTTCAATTCTGTTATCAATTCTCTTGCAGCCTACCCACCCAACACCAGCTTCCCCTTCTTGTGCAGAAATACTGCTCAAAACAATGTCACACCACTCTGGGTGTTTCAGATTCTCAGTGGCTGGAGACTACCCTATCCACTCACCTGCAAAGGTCAGTTTAAGGACTGTTAACATTACAGTCTGAGTTAGTGGAGAGAAATGCCCCTTGGGTATCATAAAAATGGTCCTTTGGCAAGCATTAAGCAGCAGAGAGACAGCTGCCATTGAGACTGGGGGAACACAGTATCAAAAGGCACCTAGAAACATCAGAGCTTAATACTGTTTGCACATGGGAGACCTCAGTGACAGCTCTTTATGAAACAGGATGTGTTAGCAGCCCAGTTGTGTTTTTTTTCTAAATTTTTTTCAAGATACAATTGTCAAAAATTTTGTAGTACAGAAAACATGTTTGAGGCTTTTCCTTATTGAAAAAATATTTCATGGCTGTTTCCAAGTCTTACCCTTTGGCTGTCTTTTTTTGACTTCAACTTTACTCTATAAAGTGCAGAAAAGTTGGAACAAAAAATAGATTTTTAATAGGAGAAACTATTTTAAATATTCTTATTCATTTTAATTACATGTGTTTCTGTCTGTTAGGCTTTTGAATTCTGTAGCACTTTGAAAGCCATAAGTGATCATTTTTTCTGGTTTTGTTTCTCCTCTCCAGTTTCTAAATAGGGTATGTTTAGGGGAAAAAAAAAGATCACTTTCACAAAATAAACAGTTGGGTTATTTTCATCATTATTGAGCTAGCATTGTACTTGCAATTGTATCATTCCCACTACTTTACAATGCCCTACTAATTACTCTTAACATACAGCTTTTATCTTTTGTGTTTATATATTGATTGTTTTTTCACAAGTCTATAGTTTTCTGCCAGTATTGCCAGCTGCTCCTTTAAACTTTTACCATGCAAGGAGCTCATATTTTCTGTGAAATGTCAAGAAATGCAATTAACCTTGTTTTGACCTTTTCTCTGCTTTAAGTATACTCCTTTGGATTCTGTGTACAAAGAGAGGTTGTCTTCCACGTTGTGCACACAAATTGAAGTACTGAGAATAAACTTTAACACAAACTGGTTGTATGTCAGGTTAAGTATTAATATTGGTATGTGTGTGTACAATAAGCAACATAGATAAATATGTGTATCTGTGTATTTCTATGCATGTGTATTTAATATAATGAATGTAAGTGTGATATATCTCAAATACTTAAAACCTACTAATGTATTAATAATGTATGTTGCTAGAGGTAAGCATGCTTTGGAAATTTCTCCAGAAATGCTCTGTGTTGGTTACAGTGCAAACCCTTTTTTCCTCAAACACATGTCCTAAACACAAAAAGTAGATCATAAGTAAGAGCTACAAAAGATAAGGGTATTCACAGACTACACTAGGTCAGCTGAAACCCACTTTTCTGACAGGGGTGGAAATTCAGGGACCTGAATGTATTCTCTGTTCTGGGTGAGACGGCTGTTGTGACTCGGCCAGCCTTTACAGTGCAGCTGCACAGCCTTGCACCAGAGAAACTGCTGTGTGAGACAATGCTGAGAGAAGTGACAGCTTGTCCCCTTTGCTTGGGAAGTCCTTTGAAACTCTGGCCCTCACCTTAAGTCTCTACTGTGTCTTCACTGCCCGTGTCTGGCCATATGCCCCTGTGACTCCAGCCCTGACCTGCCAATCTGCTTTCATCCCAGACCTTCTAATCTCTGCGGACTTTTCTGTCACTAGGCTGTGTCTGATCTTGTTTACTGTCTTCAGATCTGATCCTGTCACTCGCTTGCTGACTCAGCTTCCTGTCTTGACCTTGGACCTGCCTCATAGCCCTGAGGAGCTCTGATTCTCAGCTGAACCTTGTTACTGTCATTGGACCTGTCCTGCTTGCCTTGGTGGGCTGCTGTGAGCCTTTGCTCCTTGTCTCTGCTCTTGTTTGCCTTAATGTTTAGGTCTCTGTTCCCCTTGCTGAGCAGCCTGCTTCTTCTACTCCCTGACATTAGACATAATAACCAGACCTAATCACAGACATAATTTACCTTAATTCAGATTTGTGGTTGCTCAACTTGGTGATCAGATTCCTAGAAGCACTTCAGATAGAGCATCCAAACGCAGGTAATCATGTTTAGGCTGCATTTTATCCCTTATTATATCTGAAGGTCTTGAAAGAATATTAAGTTTTCAGACAATATTAATTGGAGAGAAGCTGTTGACTCCCTTGACAGTTGAGAGGCCCTGCAGAAAGATCAAAACAAATTGGAGAGATGGACAATCACCAACCACACAAAGTTTAACAAGGGCAAGTAACAGATTCTGCACTGGGATGGGGCAACCCTGGGTGTACAGACGGACTGGGAAATGAGAGGCTGGAGAGCAGCACTGTGAAAAGAGAGCTGGAGGTCCTGGTTGATGGCAAGTTGAACATGGTCAGCAGTGCCCTGGCAGCCAGGAGGGCCGCCCATGTCCTGAGGGGCATCAGGGACAGCATGGCCAGCTGGGCAAGGGAGGGGATTGTCCTGCTCTGCTCTGGGGCAGCCTCACCTCGAGTGCTGGGGGTAGTTCTGGGTGTCACAATATAGGAAAGAAGTTATTGGAGAGTGTCTTGAACTCAATAATCTTAATGTGTGCCTTCCAACACAGAATATTTTATGACTCTATGTACATGAAAATATATATTTTTTCATATATATATATATCTATATATATATAAAATATATATTTTCCAGTAAATTCATGGTGGAGCATAAATCAGGCAATTAGAGGCAAAATTATTAGATTTTACTCATATTTCAAGTACAAATGATGAAGGTGAACATAATTTTACCTACCAGCGACTTCATCCCCAGAATTATCCAGTTTCAGTGATCTGAATTTTCTTAGAGTGGTTGACTCCACTGATTAAGGCTATGAGCTCTTGAATGTGTATTCATTCAGCGGGTCTGCCAGCAAACTCAATTCCAGTCAGAAGCTCCTCCATCTTAGAGCCAGAGAATTTCAAATAGAAGCATAGAGGTGCTATTTTCAGTGTCCTGGGAAAAAAAGAAAAATAATTTTTATTAATTGTGTTATTTTCTGATTGCTTCTCTGACATCATCCTATTTCCGGATGTGTTACTGGAACAAAGCAGCCATTTGGATGATTGTCTCTGTGGGCTTTCTGGAAGAAACGTTTGACTCAGAAAGTTACGAAAATGAAATTAGTAGTGAGTACATTACATGTAGGGAAGACATGTGATGATAAGTAGACAGAGCTGTAATAACTAAGGCAGCTGGGAAAATACTTTGTATGGTGTTGCTCCTAGCAACAAAATTCATAATTTGAATATGTGTTTTCAGAAAAATATCATTAGATGAAGAAAGCTGAATTTTCTCTTCCTGTCATCTCCTTTATGTACTACTATATTTTATGTATGTGATCTCAGCCAAAAATGAAATTAGCTCAATAATTTGTAAGTTGATAAGTAGGAGATATGATCAACTGCAGCTGCACATCTCTGCAAAAACAGTGATTAATCTAAATAGAATGTTTGACTTGTTTATGAAACAACACCACAAGTCAGAAATCTTTCAGGAGAATATTTTCTATGTGGTGCTTTTGGTCCAAATATTCATTATTTTACATTACCATTTTGATGTTCTTTTTAAAAGTAGAGACCTATGTAAAATTCAAATGCTCTATAACAAGTTAATCAGTTTTGATTACAAAAACTATGACCCCTAGATGTAAAATAAATTTGATTTCAGATGAGCTTTTTATACAAGTTTTCCCATCTTGGGAACTAAGCATTCCTGATATCAAAAATGATATCAGAGAAAGAAAACAAATTGAAAACCTGCAAAACACAGTTAGAAAAATTGTTCAAGGCCAATGTTGAATAAATTATATTTAATTTAATTTAATTAATTATATTGACCAGAAATAGAATAATCATAGTACACATACTGTGAACATTATTATAAAATTAATTATCTAACATTTAAAAGACTTACTGAGCATTTTTAGATTTATTCCGCAAATTATTTCACCAGGTATGATTTTATATTCTAGACATGACAAATCATCATTAAGAGAGGAAGACTGAAAAATAAATGTCCTTCAGAAATCCCAGTGTGAAGAACCTAGTCAATGTGGTGAGTTGTTACTTGAGTGAATATTTACTTAGACATCCCCCACCCTTCCTTTATATGAAAAATTGATCACTGAGAGAAACAAGATATTTCAAATCTATTTTTCAAAGATGACATGATAACTGTAGGCTTACAGCATGTGTGTATGTGTGTGTTTATATATGCACACATATATGTTCATGTAACTCTAGGGTGCCGGGCAAAATGGTTGGATTTCAGGCTTACTTCTTCAGCAACCAGAGGATTCAAAAATGTTTTGAATTTATGTTGTCGATTCAGATAGAATTTTAGATAAAGATTTTGAAGTCTCCTTATTCTTTGAATCAGAAGTAGCTTTATGGATGGACGCTGCAGGCATTCCTAACTTCATTCTATTTTTGAATGGTTTTATAGAATTATGTTTGAAATGAGACAGTCTCTTGGAACACATTATTTGCACACAACTACAAGTACTCCTAAGCAGATTTGCAGTTCAGCTCGACTCCTGCCAAAATGAAAAATCTCTGCTAGTTTGAAAGACAAAAATTTGACTCCTGGCCCTAAAGCATAAAGCAGTCCAAGGGTTGCTGTCCATTACACCACTCAGTCTGCAGTGGAGACCCATCCCAAAAGGGCAAGGATGCATTGGAGTCAAATGACACTGAATAATGAGAGGAGAGGAGAGGAGAGGAGAGGAAGAGGAGAGGAGAGGAGAGGAAGAGGAGAGGAGAGGAGAGGAGAGGAGAGGAGAGGAGAGGAGAGGAGAGGAGAGGAGAGGAGAGGAGAGGAGAGGAGAGGAGAGGAGAGGAGAGGAGAGGAGAGGAGAGGAGAGGAGAGGAGAGGAGAGGAGAGGAGAGGAGAGGAGAGGAGAGGAGAGGAGAGGAGAGGAGAGGAGAGGAGAGGAGAGGAGAGGAGAGGAGAGGAGAGGAGAGGAGAGGAGAGGAGAGGAGAGGAGAGGAGAGGAGAGGAGAGGAGAGGAGAGGAGAGGAGAGGAGAGGAGAGGAGAGGAGAGGAGAGGAGAGGAGAGGAGAGGAGAGGAGAGGAGAGGAGAGGAGAGGAGAGGAGAGGAGAGGAGAGGAGAGGAGAGGAGAGGAGAGGAGAGGAGAGGAGAGGAGAGGAGAGGAGAGGAGAGGAGAGGAGAGGAGAGGAGAGGAGAGTCTCTGAATCACCAAGTAATCATCAAATTATTTGGTTTCAGGTACAGATTATTCTTCCTAAATCAAAATACTTCCTGAAATGTGGTCCACAAAAGCGTCTATTATATAAAGATATTTTAAATGTTCAAATTCTGTCAAGATAGCTCTAAAGATATAATAGAGAAGAATCTGGTACAGGTTTTGAAGTGCCTAATACTTACAGTGCTAAAGAATTAAGGAGACTCCTGGAGTTCCTGGGCTGATTAACAGTTCCAGGAAAATCAGATTCTTTTCATTAACTTAATCCAGAATGAGCAATGCCTGTCCAAAGCCTACCTGATGTGTTTAATTGTGTTTATTTTCTTCCACTTTTTACAAAAAAACTCTGTTGCAGTCCAGAGTGAATCCTCCATTTGCACTGTTGAGCATTTTATATAGACCTATTTCATAACTCCTGTTATTATTTTGTCTTTGGAACTGAAGTTTCTTATGCCTTCCTTCTGGTCTCTAATGTGATTATACATACCTTCAAAGAATGGAGCAGTACATGTAATGGAAAAAAAAAACAAACCCAAGCCCCCAAAATCTTCTGAGGAATTTCTGTTAACTACGGGATTTTTTTTTTCCTCTTAGAAATTCATTAGGACAAATACACTTGTTGCACTTCCTTATTTGAATAAAAAAGAAGTCAGAAATGAGAGGATGAATACACAATGCTGTTCAAATATAAGCCATTAAACTTGTTATATATCAATATTCTATCTAAAACTAACATATTAACTAATGTTTCAGATGTGTGGTATGTTCCAGCTTCATACTACAAACAAGGATTTCAGGTCACTTCAGATGCTCATAGATGCCACAGGGAAGTTTAAGCCAAGTTGTGATTTACATAGCTTTTTATTATACATATGCAAGAATCAACACTCTGAGGCACCATAAGCATCATTGACATATCTGCGGGAAGAATGTGCATTCATGATTGAACCATCAGATTATATAATGATTTGTTTACAGATTTTAAATTTTAATATATATTATTCAGTATATTTTTCATTAAAAAGGTAGTCCTGGCATAATTTCATTGTAACTTCATGCATTTATCTAGTCTCAGAAAATATATCTCAGCTGGTGCAGGCACAAATGCCCAGCTATGACAACACGGGGCCATTGCAGGGTCTCTGGTACTTCAGCACTTCTGGTACTCAGCCACTCCGAAGTTCTGTCAGGAGTTTAGAAATCAAGGATGTCCTCTCTGAATCCCATAACCCCACAGGAGGGTCTCCATTACCCTCTTGCATCCTTATCCTTTTCCATTTCTAGACTCTGTGTAAATTATTCTAAATTGATACTAATCCACTTTTCCTTTGCATGTTCCCTCCATGTAGTAAGACTGAACCTTACCATCAAGCTTTGTTATGCTTTCTCAAATTTATATTAACTCTGCTTCTGTAATAGCTTTGATGATGATTCTTTAAGCGACCTAAACTACTCAGTCATGACAGCAGTGAGATTGTATTATTCCTTATGTGTATAGACAAAAAAACCTTGAATAAACAAGACACCAAAGAACAAGAAAGGAAACAGAGGCTCAAGAAAATTTTCTGTTCGAGGACAGTGCAGCAGATCAGCAGAAGACTCTAAACTGGGATTTAGGAGACACATATTTAATATTCCTTGTCTAGAAAGCCACTCATTCCTGCAAACCAGATTTTTAAATTTAGACAGGAAGCAAGCAGATTTAGGCAAAACACAACAAATGCTATGGAAATAAGGACCAACAGGATTCAGATATTAAGTGTTCCTGTTGATAAAGTACTTAGCTGATCAGGTTGCTCCTGCCTCCATTATGTGAGGATTTATTTAGTGATTCTTCACCTTTAATTTTAGAAGAGGTAGAGGATCTTTTGACCAGTGGTAGGTAGCCTTAACATCTCATGCTCTTTTGTTTGTTTTATGGGGACACAAGAAAATGCAGTCTGATAGATACTTATTACGGGTATGAATTGCCATGGTGTGGACTATTTAAAAAGTGATTTTCATTTGAAAAAGAAGTATCAGATTTTTCCCTTTCATTGCAGTCCTCTTTATATTTGTGTAATATTTTCAATTGGCTGTGGCTAAACATAACGATACACAATCTTTAGGTTCAAATTCAGACAATATCTCATGCATAACTAAAGAAAACTGAATTCTTTTTCTTTTCTTTGAGAAAATCTGTAGACATTTTTTCTGTCTCTGTCTCCTGAAGTCATAATGAATTTGTTCAGTATGTTTGGGTGGCATTTTCCTGCTGTTAGTTATTTGGAAGAAAGGGGTATCCAAAGGGGTGTCCTTCCCTCAGGTCATTGTGCATGGATGTCGTCTGAAAGGTTTATACTCTGCATACAATAGAACACTGAAGTGCTTTCGTGGCTGAGGTAAGCTGTTAACCATGGCAGCTCTGAGGATTCCTGTGGATCCCTGGGCCCTTGTTGAAGATTAACCCCAAATGTTTCTATGTGCTTTACATCTATATTCTATTCATTTCCCATTGCCCAGTTTTAAGTCAAGGAAATTACTTGTAGGATTGAAACAGTGATAAAGGAGGAATTTGTACAAAAGAAACATGCAGTTTGTGAAGAATTTAACTTTAGTTTCAAGGGAAATGCTATCAATCTTTTCTGGATTTTCTTTTAAGATGGTTCTATACACAAATGTTACTATGTTTATTTCCTTGAAAAGAAATAAAGGAGAAACAAAGCTAATATGACACAGACAAACATTTAAGGGTCAAGTTAAAGTAAATTTAAAAAATAGTGATGGCAAACTATCTACAGTATTTTAACACAGGCATTTATTTACCATGTACTTTTAAAACCAGTATGGAATAAATAATATTTCAGAATCACAAGGTCTGAATTTTTCAATTGCTTTACAAAGTAATGCTACTTAGGTTTTTTTGTTCTTCAAATAGCTAGAAAGAGCATCTTTGGTTTTGTCCTTTTGGAGAACAACTGCAATGTGGTTTGTGGTCATATTCTAGGATCATCCACTAGCAATAAAAAATGTGTATTTTGACAAATGTATTGTGTAAATATGACAGCTGTAAATGAAAAAATATAGATGTGTCAGAGTCTATAGAAAACTGACAGAGCAGCAGGTATCTTAATCTTAAATGAATGCATACAAAGATAAAATTTTATGTCTGATATGAAATAGTACTCTTGAGAACAAATTTCAGAAAGGTGTAAGCCATCAGATCCAGGAAGAGGAAAAATGGAAGTAGTCTGTATAGAATTCTCAAATTTGAGAGGTATTTTTTTCATCAAAATTGCTAGTATTCAAGCAAACAACCTCAGGATGTGTTTTTGGTGGCAGGAATAAGATCAGTGTCCTGCCACACTGCAGTGGGGAGGTTTTAGGGGAAGAAATTTCATACAAATACTCCTCATGTATAGAAAACAGATCAAGGAGATGTTATACAATTTTACATCAATGACGCTTCATGGTCCCACAACAAGCTATCTGAGCTGGCACAATCAATCCTACACATGGGCTGAAGGTTCAGCATCATCATAACTCATTCTGAGACAAGTGAGTCAGTCACTGGTCTAGGGGAAAACCCACCACTCTTTGACATACTTTCCTTTGGTTTCTAGAGTTATTCTGAAGGCAGATCCACTCACCAGCAGATTTAATCCTGAAACCATACCAGGGATAAAGCTGATGCTAAGAAAGTGACAGGATGAAGAGCAAATGGAAGAACCGATGTGTCTAGCAGAAGCACAGTGTTACACCAGTTTAACCTGACTATAGAACTGCACACTTTTTACTTATGTGGATCAAATTCTTGTTTTAATCTTTTAATCTGTCTTCCTTATTGCTACAAAATGCCTGCAAACCTATCTCACAAATGCCCCTCTCTCTAATGCAGTAGATAAGGAGGAAGGTGCCTGCTGTAGTGGTCATTTCTCAGTGGAATCTAAAGGGAAGGTTAAGAAAAAATATTGAGTTTGTCCATTATGCCTTTATCACAGTGATTTTTTTTTCCTTAGCATTTTAGTCCTATATGTTCAAAATCTAAATACGGTGGTACTTCTTTCTTTCATAGTTGTTATATGTGCTCAAGAGCTTTGAGGGAGCAGGTCTTTATCCTAATCAGTTTATTTCAGTAAAATACAGTAGCATTGGCTTAAGATGCATTTTATATACAGTAGTCATCCTATTAAACAGTCAACAGTAAATGGATGGAAATTCCATTTTTTGCACCATTCTTATTTGTATAGCCCAAATAGCCTTTTCTTTTGTTGCCATATGAAAATTTTGGATTTTTTTATTTTTGTATGTTGTGTGTGACAAGTTTTGTATATTTACTAGAGTGCTATTTTGTAACACCAGATGCAATTTTCTAATGCAAGGATTACTGAAAGGGACAGAAAATAATAGGTGTTTCTTTTCTGTTTTTCTACGTGTGTTTCACACTTGACAGCACTCCATGCATAGTTCATTCAGATTTTCCCCTGGGTAACAAATCAATAAGCCACTTTCCTTTGCTGTTTGAGTCTTTTGCTCAACAACAGAGGAAAATAAAAATATTTTAAAGAATATAAGCTCACAAGTATTGACAGGAAGGCTCAAAGGCAGATCGACCATCAAAAATTACAATGCTGTAGTGGACACACACTAGGTATGTGCAGAGTATGGGACAGGGGCAATGATGGTACCTGCCCATTACCCTATCTTTCTCCTGTAGGCATATTTTGTGGATTACAATATTTTGGGAAGATGAATCCAAATCCCGTATTTGTTAATAGAACTGGCTGAATATTTACTGGTTTTCAATATGGAGTCCTACCTGTTCAGTTTCTCTCACACCTTCATTTTGGCAATACCACTGTGTTTATTGCATTACAGACTTTGCCAATGCAATTACAAGTAAATGTATACAATCATAAAGGAGAAACTACCTTCATGTTCTTTGTTCTAAAGTTGCTATAACATCTAGTATGACAAAGTTATGAGCAGTTTTCAGTCTTTGATACCACTACTTTAAATGGAAGTTGATTAGAGTAATAACCATAATAACTTCCTACTGTCCAAAAAAATGGCTTCACAACTAATCTACTTTATCTGTTCATTCTAAAGCAATCAGTCACCTATAAACACATTTTTCTGATGTTTTCTTAAAATCTCTGTGGAATATAGGTCCACTATCACTTCAGGCAATCTGTTCCAATGCCTCACTATTCTTACAGTAAGGAATTTTTCCACTCAGGAAAGTGAATATTGCTCGTGGCTCTCCCTGCACCAGCAGTGAGCTTCACTCTCAGTCTTTGCGTGTGGAGCAGAGGCAGTTTCGCACTGTTGCTGCAAAGTGCTCACGTCTCGCACTCTGGGAAGAGAGTAAAGAGGAGGGATGCAGTGATCTCTGGATGATCATCGGGCCTGTTGCAACCTGTATCGAAACAAGCAATTTCATATGCTCTCACCTATCCTCACCTCTCATAAAACACTGTCTTCTGCAATAAAGTGAACGCGTGAGCGTCACTATTTTAATTTTTCTCTTCTAGTAGGGAAAACAGCCCCGTTTCCACGGAGGCTTCCCAGCCGTGCCGGCGACGGGGGCGGAGGGCGCTTCTGTGCCTCCCCTCGGCGGGCTCCGGCCGCTGCCTGCGGCGGGCTCGCCCTGCCCGCGCCCCACGCCCCCGGGCATTGATGTGCGGCCGCCGCCCGCCCGCCGCTCCCGCCCGCTCCCCCTCTCCCGGCGCTGCCGCAGAGCCTCCACCGCAGCGCGAAGCCCACACAGCCGCTCCGGTCCGCCCCTCCTCTGGTCTGTCACGCTCGGCGGCTCCTCCGAGAGGCTCCTCGCTCCCTCCCTCAGCTCCACGCCGCGAGCAGGAGGCAGCGGCAGCTGGAGTGGAGGAGCACCGCGTCTCTCCGCCGCCTGCCCCCCGGTAAGTGATGCTCCGGGCTGCCGACACTGCTCGAGAGAGCAACTTTTCCTTTTTCTTTCTTTCTTTCTTTCATTTTTTTTTTTTCTTTTTTTTCGTGCTTGACTTCAACTTCTTCATGGGACTTAGAGTGGTCTTGCTTGCCGGGGACGGGGAAGAGCTCTCTTCGGGGCAGGTCGGGCGCTAGACGGCAGCGCGGGGTTCCCTCTCATCTCCGCGGTGAGCGTGAGCAGCCTGTGCCGGGCTGCTGCTCACTCCAGCTCTATCCAGATCTCGGTCTTTGCACAGAGAGAGCAGGTTACACACATCCGAGGAGGTATGAGCGTCTGATCTTCGCTTTAGAATCTGGTTTGTTAATGCTGAAACTTTTACACGCTAGGGGAGCAAAAACCAGGGGTGTCGATGTTCCAGATGTTTGAGGAATACAAATTTGCAGATGTTGTAGCAGTAAGGATGGTGAGGAAAACCAAAGGTGCAGAAAGGTTGTCAATTCCAGTTCCTCAGGGGACCTACACTTTCTAAGATCTGTTAAGGAGGGAACAATCAGCATTTCAGACCTTGCAACAGAAAAGGAAAGGGGAGGGGGGGGGGGGCGCGGCGGCAGAATAAAACAAGGAGAATAACCAAAACAAGGAGAATAACCAATTTAAGTGGTTTTGGAAACACTGTTGCTTTTGTCACTATAGATTTCCTTCAAGGATTGTCACTTGCATTGACTGTGTTGAGAAAATAGTTTGGCATTCGCGACCCGTAAGAGGCAGAGAGGGATTCCTTTCTCTGCAGCTTCAGGAAAGGAGTTCTCCAAAACACACTAACTCCTGTTTTGCAAGGGGCTTTGGGAATTTAGGCCCTGAGATGATTCTGACATGTGTGGGGAGGAGAGAACAGAGATGAAACAGTGATGAAAAGTATAGTCCAAGTCCTAGTGTTAGGAAGAACCATGGGATGGTGGGACTTTTCAAGGCAACACATATCTAATTTAAAGAGGATTGCAGGATAGAAGAGCCTGAGGAATTAAAAGAGGCATAGGAGTTAGTCTGGCAGACCTGAGTGGAGACAGGACACCCCAGGGCTGGAGGGCTGGGTGATATAAGTAATTGAATGTGTAGGTCACTGATTAGGTTTAGGGGCCTAATCCTGCAAAACACTGTGGGTGCAGCGTGAGTAGGGGGACGAGGGTGGGAGCTGAGTCATCCTGGCTGGGGTGGGCACGGCACATCTGTACAGAAGGGAGGGGGCTGAGGAGAGAAGAAAAAGATGAGGAAGAAGCATAAAAAGATAGGTGGGGAGGAGGGAGGCTGTCTCATCGAAAGATGCTGAGATCACCCAGGCTTCTCTGTGATTGATAGTATCCTGCTCTCCTTTCCATAAAGGGTTAGGACGCTGCTGAGTGTATCTCTGATGGAGGGGGGGGATAGATTGCAGAGGTTAGTACAACACAAGGGAAACCTACTCAGACAAACACACTTGGTACTGCTGGTCCTTGGGCTGCATTGCACTGCAGTGCAGAGAGCTAACAGGAACTTCTGCCTTAGGCGAGAGAGGGAGCTGCTGAATTCATCTGTAAAGGAGGCACAAACTATGCCAAAAAATACTGCTTCTCAAGGGAATTGTAGCTAGAACTGGAAGTAGAGCTGTAAGGAGATACTGGAAGGATTTTCCTGATGAATTCACAATAAGCAACAAAGGGTTTCAGGAAAAAAGCTCCCAAATACAAGCCAAGTGAAGGTATCTGATTGGATTAATTGTAAATAGTATATTTGTATTGGAAGTTTTCTTCCAAGTTCTCTAAGTGAATGGGACCTGTTTTAACTGTGTCGCATATTCTCCCAAATAGATGTTTTACAATTTTTTTTTTCAGGGGTTGAGTTCCCCACGGGAATGGAAACAATTTCACCATCTTGCAAAATGTTCACTTTTCCATGTAACTGTTCATTTATTCAGTATTTTCCTGAATACTGAAAGCAGCGCGGTAAACCAAACCCCATTCCTTCCCTCTCACCTAGGCATTTTTCTACAATTTCCCCGAATGATAGATTACTATTTTAGTGTTGCTGGGGTTTTCTGTTTGTTTGTTTGGGGCTTTTTGTTTGGGTTTTTATTTTGTTTTTTAAATCCGTTTCCTTAATGTGGGAGCAAAAAGTATCACTTTTGTATTCCAAACAAATGAAGAATTTGATAAAATATTCACACTAAGTTCCAAGTGGACTTCTACTTGGACTAAAGCTTTGTGTAGGCCAAATACAGAGAAAAAGACAGTCAATTAAAATTATTGACTCACGTTGAGCCTCCAAACATCTTGAATTGATACTTGAGGAAAAAGAAAAACAATAATTTGTTTAATGTCTGTGTTGCTAAAGCTGTATTCTTATGGTGTTTCAATAAAAATGATCCTGAATATCAATAGCTCTGACTAAATACAGAGTTTCTGTGATGGCAATTTGATGTTAAATTATGTGTCATTGCTTTTGGTAAAAATGGATTTAAATTTGACCAAAAGAAATCAAACCAAATATTTTCTGATTATATATTTGAGAAATCTAATTTATTTTCAAAAATAACAAAGCAAATGTGTTAGTTTTTTTTTTTTTTCAGTTCAGAGCAATATGCTAGAAAGATACTTGCAAAAAAGGAAAACAATACTAAAAAATGTTATGTTTACAAGACATGGTGTTACATCAGGTGACAACGTGAAATCTGTAATTGAATGGATATATACCTGGGAATGTAAACTTGTGTAAGTTACGTGCACTAGTGGCAGATTTCAAATTGGCTTTTTGAAATTTGTGTTTCAAAGCACAACTGACAAAAGTTTATTCACAGAGGTCCTGATTATTCTGTTAAATCAGTGTGAATTGAATTGTAGGTTTCAGTGTGAAATAAAATGAATCCAGCTATATAATTATCTAGGGTTTTGGTTAGTTGTGTTTTCTCTTTTTGTTGTTTTTTTTGTTTGTTTTTTTTTCTTGTTTGTTTATTTGTTTGATTTGGGTTCTTTGTCTTGCATGAAAATAGTATTAATAAAAATATTTCACATTCTCAGTATTATAAAAGTTCTTTGAGCATCACAGGCAGATTGCTTGGGCTGTATATTGCTGTGAATCTTTGCAACCCATACGCACCACAGGATGCATATCAATGCATGTTTAAACAAAAGCTCATCAATTAGATTAAATGTGTTTGCAAACCTGTGATAGGGAACTCACAGCTGCTGCCACTGCTTTCATATGATGTAGTGCATACCATTTTCCTATTAAAACAGAATGGAGTCCTTTGTAAAATGACTCAGAGGACTAGATTTACAGCTTGTCTTCTTGTAAGTGTTTGTAAGTAATATAAAGGAAAAAATATTGAAAGTCTGCTCAAAGTATTGATATTGCAAAGGAAAGGGTAGTTGAATTTTCCTTTTAGCTTAGCAAACTGCTTCAGTTTTAAAGTATGTTATGTATTCTCTAGTATCTTTGTTACAAAACACGGTGGGCCTCTTTTTCCATAAAGAGGTGGATGATAACCTAATACCTTTAATTAATCTTTGATTTTCTATATTGCTACATAGTTCATCTAGAGATATTCTAAACATACAGAGTACATAGTCTTGTGTAAATATGTATGTTACAGGGCAGTGATCTATCAGTCAGGTTTGTTTTCAAATTGCCATTTTTATGTCAGCAAGAGATAAATAAGTGTGCATGAAATAAACTCAAATGTAAATTTCTTTATCATGATTATTATTGAAGTGTTTGTCCTCTTGTAAGAAAAAAAAAAAACAAATGGAGGAAAGCAACAGCGAGCACAATTCTTCCTCTGTGGTTCCAGCTCTCAGTCGTTTTCTGAACCAGAGGGGCTAATAAAAGTTTAAATGTTGCATACACAACAAACAAAATTGCTTAAAGGTGTAATACAATGTAATTCACTGTAATAATACTAAGATATCACTAGCATCCTTTCATTTTTGAGACTGAATCCTTACCTCTGTCTGTATTTCTGCTGACTGCTGACAGTAAAGACTTGCTATGCATTAACAAAACATCAGAGACTTTCATGATTAGGTGGAGATTCCATCCAAATATTTCTAATTGAACTAAAGATGCACCGTATTAAAAATACAAATGACACTTACCACATAATTTATCTGCTTCAGCACACAAGGCATATAGCTTTATATTGATCTGGGACTCATAAAAAACATGGTGCTGCTGCAGCTTCATGTTTCTTTGCCAGCCGCAAGATTTTTTTTTTAAGATAAAGCAGCATCCTTGTAGCTGGCTTTCTCTTTCACTGCAGGTTATTTCTGTGGTCATGGCTGCATGGGCCTAGTTATGTGCTTTGTTCTAGAGTGGAAGTCTGAGTCTCACAAACCCATTTTGATTTTTGACGGAAAATCCATGTTACAATGCATACAGCTTGTAGCAGCATTAAAGCATCCTGCAGGATTTTCCCCCATTAATGATCACATGAGGTTTTGTGTAGGGGAAAAAAGCTTCATGGGATGCATTATGGAAAATTATTTAGTCACTATTTTACCATTTAACCATGGTAACTGTGGAATGGAGAGATGACTTTATTCACAGAGCCTCACAGGGCCTCCGTATCTTTAGCTGACACCATTTTCATTCTGTATGGAGCTGGAGGATAAAATTCACTTTCTGTAAGCATAGCAGTGCTTATCCCAAGATGTCTTTGCAAAATGTATTCTACCATCCCCACCTCCCTTAACCACAGAAGGTTTTCCTTTTATCTGGCAATCACAGCTGTTGCTGCAGCCTTACAAAAGCGGTTCCCTGTAATATTCCTAAGGCTGAGAAATTAATGACTTCTTGGATCAGAACTGGTGGCCAAGAGTGGTATCCTGAGGGCCATAAGGAAAAGCATTGTCAGCAGGTCACGGAAGGTGATGCTGCCCCTCTGCTCAGCCCTAGCAAGATCTCCTCAGGAGTGCTGTGTCTAGTTCTGGACTCTTCAGGAAAGGGAGACGTATTTCCTAGGGTGAGTTCAGTGGAGGGTGACTAAGTTGATGAGGAGACTGTAGCATCTCTCTTATAGAAGAAAGGCTGAGCAAGTTAGGCCTGTCCAGTCTTGAGAAGAGGCAAGTGAGAGGGAACTCATTGATGTACGCAAGCATTTGAAGGGAAGGTACCAAGAGGACAGACTAGGCTATTTCTAGTGGTGCCAAGGAATAGAACAAGAGGCAATGGGCAGGCACTGATGCCCAGGAAGTTCCACCTGAACATAAGGAAGTACTTTATTGTGCGGGTGACCTTGCACTGGAACAGGCTGCTCAGAGAGGGTGTGGAGCCTCCCTCACTGGAGATAATCCAGAACCATCTGGATGCAATTCTGTGCCATGAGTTCTGGGATGGCCTAGCTTATGCAGGGAGGTTAGACAGGGTGACCCACTGTCGTCCCTCCCCATCTGACCCATTCCTGTGAATCTGTGATTTCATTCTATATTAGGCATACATATGCTTATATGTATACCTAATATATTAACTACATATATATAAATGGAGTTAAACATAGCTTTACCTCTATTTTTTTTTTTTTTTAAGATAGACTGATTGGTGTGTTTCATGTTTTCCACTCAGGCTCATTTGATTTTAATATTCACCTGGAATACAGTAGGTGAAGGTACCAAAGGTTACCATTTGATATCTTGTTCTCTTATTTTTGTTATCAGCATATAGTTGTGCAGTTGCTGTTGGCTTTTTCTTTTGGGCAAAATTCTTGGTGTCTACATACTCCTTCTTGTGAGCAGAACTCACAGACTCTTTTCATGATTGACTGGTGGACAGTCTGCCACTGACACTGCATTCACTTATCCTTTTAACTCTTTCTCAGCCTA
Organism: Taeniopygia guttata; assembly: GCF_048771995.1. Lineage (NCBI taxonomy): Eukaryota > Metazoa > Chordata > Aves > Passeriformes > Estrildidae > Taeniopygia > Taeniopygia guttata. Next base: position 65,891,554 of record NC_133063.1, on the reverse strand, counting down.
CAAGTGCCATACTTTCAAACAACTCAACTGTTACTTCTTTCATTAAATAAATCAAATTCTGGACACAGAGAGAATATCAGACAAAAATGCCCTTAGTGATGTAAGACATAGCTAACAAATTTCTTACTGTGCCTGGAAAATTTTTATGGATTATCTGTTAAGAGGGGAAAAAAAACGACTACTAAGGTCTGTGGGAGTCTCTGCTATGCAGATGTAGTCTGCTCTTTCCCTTGGTATGCTATCTCACCACTGGTTGCAGTATACTGCAGACATAATGGAGATATTTAAAATAGCTACATTCTATGGCAGTTTAGTACACCAAGATGATACTCTGCATGAACTACAGGCATACTTGAGATAATCCAACCATGAGGATCATGATGCAGATAGATTGTCCTCATTCAAAGGTAATTAACTTAAAACTTATGGGAAGGTGCCTGCACAACACTACTGCAGTGCAAAAGCATCATTGAATAATATACATTTGAAGGTACTCCTTGAAATTATTTAATCCAGTCTGATTCTAAAGGCAGGGACACTTTTATAATTAGATTGGGTTTCTCAGGGCCTTTCACAGCCAAAGTTTAAATATCTCCAGGGATGAGGACCTCAAGGCTTCTCTGTGTAACCATTCCGATGCTTCACTGGCTCATTATGAGGACTTTCTTCCTTATAACAATGTATTTGTAAGAGGGACAAAATTGGAAATACTAATCTAACCATATCTTGACAAACAGAGGGGAATGTTGCCTCAGATAAAACTCATGTTAATGCATTTCAGAATGTGGTTGTCTTTCATTTGCACAGGGTACACGGTACTATACAGCAGTGTAAGTCAACATGGGGTCTCTTTGCCCAAGACTGATGTTGGTACAGAGGACCTGATTTTTCTTGGAGAAAACATCTCTCATCTCTTAGAAAGGTGTTACTGTGTGTGATTTTTCTAGTGTGGAATTCCATGAAAAGTATTTTGAGACAGGGCTACCTACAAACAGCATGGAGATAAGTGTCCCATTGAGCTATCAAGTATTTTGTAATGGCTCAAGTGTCAGTTGGCAAAGATATTCTACACAGGTGAGTTCTTCTCACCTGTGAGAGCAGGGACACTTATTGCATATTCACATATAAAGACTAGTTTAGATCCCAGTAAATCTCACTGTCATTTGAATACAGTTAATGCAATTGCATTCAATGCGAATTTGGCTTAGAATCTGTCAATATTTGTTGGAGGAAAAGGGCTAAAAAGTAATTGATCTTTTTTCCTCTCTGAATATCTTCACTCTGATTTTAAGTAGTCCTAGCTATGTTGATCAATAAATAAGCTCTTGGCTAGAAATTTTGTAACCTTCTAAGATTCCAAGTATTCAGTGGTACCTAAAACTTGTATTTAGATAGAACCTATATGGTCAGTCTTGGCAGATACTGTCATGCTTATTAGCATAGAATAGTTTGTGTGGGTGTGTTTGTCAGTACCATAAACAGAAGAAATCACATCCGTTTTGTAGGTGTATAACTACCTTATAAAACCGTATAAAGGCATAACTTCACCTTTAAAGAGAAAAAATGTATTTTCTGTATGTATATTTTAATCCTTTTGTAGACACTGCATTTGCCTGCTGAGGACATGATCCCTATGGGCAACAGAGAGTATATACTTACAACTTCATTCTTTGCTGCTTTAAATTTACAAACAGATTCTTAAGTTTAATGCATTTCATATAGTTTCCCAAGTTGGGTAGGCCAAGGCTGTTGCAGCAAAAATTCAGCCAACTTGTTGATAAAACTGAAAAGCCTTTTAGTTTAGTCTTTGATAATTTCATTGGCCCATTCAACTGGAATACTAATTCCTTTCCAGTGCTCTCCTTGCTGTCAAATGAACTGAAAAGGGAAAAAAGAAAAACAAATAAACAACAATGCAGACATGGAGAAGTGAGGCTGATTTTCCTAAAAAACATAAAAACATAAAAGTGGTATAAGTGTTAGACCCTAATGGAAACGGCTAGCAGTGGCCTGCTTAAATGCACTAAAATATATTCAACTTGTTTCTTCAAATTTAATTTTATATTCACTTCACATCTGAATTTGGGACAAGCTAAGTCTTTATTAATTGTAAAGATCTTAAAATTTTTACTTGCTACATGATCTTGAGGATATGAGCTATCTTCTGTTCCATAAATGCACTCCTTAAACTGAATATCTCAACAGATGTATTTAGGCCCATATTTACAAACCTCTATTAAAAATAATTAAGGGATCAGTCTTTGTACACCTGAACAACCAATCACAAACTCCCTACAGATAGAAGATAATACAATCAGTGTAGTTCTGTATCTTTGTTCAGAAAAACTAGAAGGCAGGGAAGGGAAAAAAGTCTCTAGCCAATTGGTCAAACACATTTTAAGAACTAGATGTTTAGAAAATAGGAGCTAATTAGATAAAAGTAACTGTTATCAAAGACCGTTATTTATTAGGTCATAAAATGAAGGGAGCAAAGCTTGCTCCTTAAGGATTTTAGCAGCTAAAATCCAAATTAGTAAAATACAAATATCCCATAAGGTATTTGCTGGAGCTGTGGCATGGCTATCTACTGCCTGTCCATGACCATGTTCAAGATGTAGCACTACTCAGTAGTAGTCTGGAAGCAGCCATAAGGCTTTAGTCCTAGACACCTTACCTCCTCAAGGCAGTTTTGTGTGGAGTGCTGCTTGATTTTGTACTAACTTCCTTTGTAGAAAAAAGAAGACTCCTGGAAATTCTCTTTCAGCTCATATTCCTTAAAAGGTTTTTAAAAAGAGCTTTTTTTTTCTGTTGTAAAACAGCATTACTTTTTTCTGCTGTAAAACTGCGTTAGTGTTGATTATGACTCTGGAAAAACTGACTATAAGCACTAAAAAGAAAATACTGAGTATTGGTCTGACACATCTTGTGGCTGAAGTGACTAAGGGACAATTCAAGAGTAACCCATTCAGGGTGATTTTCTCTACTACATATAAGTCATTGCTTAGCCTATCAGTTGCTTTAGAAAGTATTAGTGGACTTCAAATTTTGAAAATTAGGAAAATGTCTTTCAGATCCTCAGCTAGGATTGAAATTCCTTACCTGTGAGTAATAGTTATTTCTCATACCTGGCTCACCCTTTTGCTTGGGAATATGACTGAATTGCCTCCTGTATGTTGTTTTTGCTCCACATAACATGACAAACTTTAAATGTTACTTAAAAATTTCCTTCTAATTTTAAATGTTTCAGTTCAATTTTAACTATGATTTCATGGCAGAAAACTACCAAAAGTCACAAAATTGATTTAAGTTCTTTTATTTTTTGTCTTTAACAAATATTTATCATTCATGTGATCATGCAAAACAGTATAGAAGATTCCTTGCTGTAACAGCTGTACAAAATGATTAAGTAGAATGTCACAGTGCTGCCATTGTACTTAATCTTAGCAGATAGGGAAACTCTTTCATTCTAGGAAATAAGTAATTTCTCAGAACAAAATTCCACTGGAGAAATTACTTGCTAATTTCTGTATTATAGTAACAAATGAGTGTGATGACAGTCAGCTCTGTAGTCCAAAGGAAGAAAATACATTTCTCAGTATTTGGGAAACTATTGCAAACCAACTTCTTTCAATATATTGATTGCTCTCTAATGTAGTTTTTTTTCCTCATATAAATCACCAAAGAGTAATTTTATTGGGTATACTTGCTGAACTGTGAGGAACTCAAGGGTATGACCTGAAGTGTGGCAACATTCCACTTTGGTGTTGTAGGGGATATTGTGGTAAAGACAGGAATAAAATTTTTCCTAACTCTTCTAGGCTTCCCAGATGCCAGCAAGTGAAGAAACATAAAAATCCAGATAACAACCTTAATCAAAAAATGTGTTTAGCTGAAAAATTATGTTGTTTATTCTATTGTTTAAAGGCCCAAATTTTAGAACTACAGAATTATTTAATTCTCTATTTATGGAAATGTTGTGGCATATAATGTCAGTTCATAGCTGGCCATTATTTAGCCTTTTGGCTATTTTTCTGTTCCTAAGGAACTATACTTAGGAGTAGAAAGAAAGAATTTGAGTAGAAGTTACTGGACTTTGTAGTAAAAAATACGTCATTCTAAGGTGGAAATAATATGTTGAATAATTCTCCTCATGTAGCTCAGAAAACATGAAGACTGTAGTGTTTTGGGGACTTTTACCAGCCAAAGTTATTTTGGGCTAGTGGTGAGATAGAAGGTTTACCTTCATTACCCAAGTTCACATGTGACAGCCATAGTTAATTATTTCCTTCTCTTAGAAATACATGTAGATTTTTGCATCCTGTGCTGAAAAGATTTTCCTAGTTATAGGGGCATAAGAGCTTTGGTAATTTTTTTCAATATTTTTTCATATGATTAATCTTAAAAATAATGCAGTCATTTGCATTATTTAATTTAAAAAAAAAAAAAAAAATTCCTAGCTCTGTGGCCAGTTCCTAGCTCTGTGGCCAAGAAGCAGATTGTGTGAATTCAAAACACAGAAACATAATTTCTAAAAAACATCCAGTGAAGGTTGTTCCCCATATATGTACAAATATATATTTATATGCAGATAGATATGTAATGTATCTATAATCTTATTTATTGCTATGGGGTTGTTTATATGAATTATTTCCTCAAGGGCATAGGTTCTTGTAGAATAAGACCAATTGATTGATAAAGTGAAAACTTTATGGCAAATAAGTATTGACAGAGAAAGTGTCTGCCAGGACATGAGTAATAAATGGAGCTGAATTATCAATTTTTATTCCAATATTAAATTTTGCTGATCCTGTAGGTCGATTTTATTTGTGGTTATTTAGTAAAAAAAATATTTTTCCTGGTTGGGAAAAATAGTTTTATATTGTCCCTTTTACACATGAGAAAAATGGAAGCTTTTTTGTCTATCTGTATTTCAATCTCTAGGAAGAGAAGGAAGCTATAGGTTCCAATGCACTGCCTTCCTCCACTCCTGTGACTGGGAAAATAAACTACTGTGAGCTTAAGTATCCTTTCATTGGCTGAACTTTACGGTGGCCATTTTGTTTAAATGATTTCTTTTGTTAAAATACTAAAAATAAATTTTATTTAATATTTTAAAACAGTGGAAGCAGTAATTTGGTTATGTCTTCTGGTTTCGATATTTTAGTAATGTGGATTTTTAATTAGGAAACTATTTTTAATCAATAAATTTTCCTAAGAAAATGTATAGCATAAATGAAATAGATTTGATTCAAAAGTAACAGTTACTGTATTTACTAAGGGCTCTGTAAATATGTAGAGGTTTTTTAAAAAATCCGAGAAAGTGTTAAAAATACCATTAAGAAAATCTGTTTACTGCTGGTTTAAGAGTGCTACAACAGCACAGAATGCAAGGCTCATGTGCCACTCTGGGTGTGAACTATTGAAAGCTGTAAAGAGGCCAAGAGAGCACATATATGGACAGAAAAGATGCATTGATACAAATTCCTGTGAAAATTTGAGTTAAATTAAAAACTTCCTTTAAGGGAAAGTCCCTTGCTCTGGGGGTGCAAACACTGAATGTTGTATTAACTATACAATCTACAAAACTGTTTTCAGTGAAAGCTGATGCACAAATATTTGAGGAATTAAGCACTTAATATGATCTATATCCTGAAACCACCACAATGTGATACTTTTTAAAAGCTGATTGTAAACTATGATCAATAACTAATTGGCTGATAAAGTAAAAATTTCTCTTCTAAAGTTGCTTTTCTTATTAAATGTAAAAATTTATGACATCCAAATATTTTCCTATTTTTCCCTAGAAAAAGAAAATGATTTTTAAATCATGTCTGCTATGGTATACTGGGCCTTAATTTGGACTTGATGTACTGTTTATTTTGCTTGTTTTGTACATATACTTCTACACACACAGGTGTGCTGTTTCTTCTTATGTTCTCTTCAGATTTCCTGGCCCCAGAGTATGCAAGAGATCTTCTTTGAGTGTAACACTGATTTCTGTCATTAGTCAGCTGACACTGGTGGTATGCAGATAATTTTCTGCCTTTGAACCAAAAATATTATCTGATTTGAGTCATCCAGGGACCCCACTGTGGGTGGATAAGGAGGGTCTTACTGTTTCTTTTGGATGAAATAAAAGTGATAATTACAGGCCAAGTCAGAAGAGGAGAAAAATCGAAATGCTTCTAAATGCCTATTAGAAATGTAGAACATTTAAATGATGTGTGCCCAAGCATGAGGGTGTATTAGAATCACTGGAGACTGCAAATAATGTCCTTTAATGCTGATAACGGTATGATCCCCTTCTCAAGGGATGTTATTGATGTGGCATTGTGACTGATAGTAGCAGTATCTTAGTTAAACAAAAAGCACTTGTGAACATGTACCACTATGCAGGCTTCTGTTCTTGATTATCTGCTGGAGGGTCATGACTGGTTCTGTTTGAGGGCAATATCAGTAAAGAGTCAGAGTGGGAAATAGGGATAAGGATTAATCTGATGGAAGACATAAATTCAAGGGAAATTGCTTTAGAACACAGACAGGTCAGGATGGTACCTTCTTGACCTTTGCAGCATCAGAGACTACTCTCTAGTGAAACATAAAACAAAGCTGTTGAAAACGTTAAGTAATTCTTACCTCTTGGGGAATGTATGGCTTTTAAGGATTGAACCAGTGAGGGTAGGCTCCACCTTTTAGAGCATGGAAATGACATGAAAAATTAAACAAGGCTGCTGTGTACATTCTTTCCTAATGGTTTGATTTATCATATTATACCAAACATCAGGGTTTAGAAGAAACAATAATCAAAAATATGACTGTGCATCTCCTCTGCCTAGTTTACATAGCTGTAAAAACTAACTATTCCTTTTAGCACGAACACATATAATAAGGTGGAGGTATTTTTTCATTATTAAGCAACTATCACTGATTTTGACTTTTTCCCCACCTCCATGTTTTTTTCCCAGTTCCTTTTAATGAAAACCTTTTCAATGTGAATCAAGAAATTAGTATGTTTGGTCTCAGCAGCTGGCATAGGTAGTATGCTATGGCCCCTTCAGAACTGTGTGGTTAACAGTTTTTCATGGTGTGCTCCATACCAAAGACTCAAGAGATTTAATACTTTTGACACCACCTGCTTCAGAAGATGTCTAATGACTCCCAGTCCCCTCCTTATGTTTGTCAGAAGATAATGCTTTGATAATATATCTAATATGCTACTTGAATGGCAGCACAGGAAATCAAGCCCACGGCTCCTGGGTGCAGCAGTGCCGCTGAGATTCTATTGCTTCAGCCTTTGTCCTTTCAAGGGTTTCTTTCAGTGACATTTTTCTTCCTGATTATTCAGTCATAATATAAAAATGCTGAAGTGCTATAAATTCATAATCTTGGTCAATGTTAAAAGTTGTGTAGAATTTTGAATTGTTTCTCATGTGTTTTCAGCACACACTCCTAGCAAACTACTGAAGATAATTGTTCTATAAAAGCCAATCACCCTGGCTTCAGCTTGAGTGTTTTAATTTATTCCAATCCAGTCTAGAACATTCATCCTTAATGTTCCTTGCAAACACCCTTTTCAGACTTGAAGGATGTGCTGTTGCTTGATGTGGCAGAACAGAAATATGAAGTCACAGATAGGTAAGGAAGGCTTGATGCTAAAAAAAGCAGTTCAGTGTGTGAAATGCAGTGTGTTCCCATTGTCTTGCCAGAAAGGAGAACTGAGAATGTTTGTAGACTACAGTTGCTACTTATGTCAAAAGTGAGGTTTTTAACTAGCCATTCTGATATAGCCAGAGATTGCTAATGAAAAATTTTTTTTTTTTTTTTTTTTTTTTTTTTTTGCATATTCCTGTTGCTCTTCCAGATTATACTTTTAGTCCCAAGAAGCTTTGTAATTTTGGGTATACCATTCTGTATGGATAAAGCTGCTTTTAAATTTTGCGTGTCTAGAGTCTAGAGGTGCCTTCAGAATTTTCAGTAGAGGGATGGACCTGTATATAGAGAATTTTATTCTGCTGTCAGTAGCTTCACTGTCTGCTTTTAGTGAAGTTTCATGGTCCTAAGGGCAGTCTGCAAATCTGGAATATGACCTCGTTGTCTGTGAGGATGCTGAGCGACCCAACAGACTTGGTTTCCCCTGAGAGTCTCATTGGGATCCCTTGCGCAAGCACCTTCTGCCTCCTGGTTCAGGACCTTTAGCTGAGACCAGGCTTCAGCCCCCATGGGAGTTGCCAGGGAGCAGCAACCATGAGACTGCTCCAGGAGAGAAGGCAGGGCAGGAGATGAGGGGGACCACAGTGTGGGCAGAGCAGTGCTGTCACTGCTGGAAGGAATATTGTCCTGAGGCAGAGCATGGTGAGAGCAACAGTTTTCATCAAGTGTCTGGCGCTCATCAGACGAAGTAGGGCAGTTATGTCCATGATCTGTCAGGGACATCCAGTCTGAGATTCAGGAACAGCAGGAGATAGGAGACAGATGAAGCTATATAGTGCAGACTTGGGGTGGCCAAGTCTGAGCTTAAGAGGGAACTTGAGCCCATGGCAGAGCATCTGGTGTACTGGAAGGGGTACTGGGTGAGGCAGGGCTGGATTTAGTCTTAATGAGGGACTAGGAGTCCTGTCAGCCAATTAAGACTCTACAAGAGAAGAAGCACGATCAGTTTCAAAGCAGGGAACTTCAGGAATATGGTAAACTTCACTGCTGGATGGCAAACATTTTAAGAACCAGACTAAGAATTAGAGTAAGAATAAGGTGGAATACTGAGGATCTCAGTGAATCAGAGAATTGTTCATGTCTATAAAGCACAAAGATTACCAGGTGCCGTTCTGCTTTAAAATAAAACAGAGATTATTTTTATGACAGAATTTATTTCTGAGATGTTTCAGCTCACCACACCTTTTTGCTGTGGAAATTCAAACATAAAGAACATTTTTTTTCAAATTGTCAAATAAGTTGTTTTCAAAATAAACTGCAGAAAGCTTACCAAAACTGGGGGGAAAAATTTACCAACTGTTCTATCTTCATTTTGCTGCCTTTATTTTGTACTTTTAATAGCTGAGCACTGTGTTTATTTAGTTGTGCCATCCATCTCTACATATTCTACCCAAGGGAAGAAAGCCACACTGAGGTTGTGCTCAGATTGCATAATGTACTTTGAGATACAGATAAATCCCATTTTGTTAGAAGTCTATGTTACTGAATCTGAAATGCTTGAGTCTGCTACATTTTCAGTACAGACTTTTCATCTGTCCATTATATTAGTCTCTTTTCAGGGTTCCTTCTCACCTATGTTATCAAGTCTACAAAATAAAGGCTTATGGAGTTCAGTGAACCAAGTAGTGGTGTAAAATACAAGCTGCTAAAGCATTATATTCGTGATTTTATAGGACCCGTACACCTGCAGGCACTTTGATTCATTTACTTGTTTTCTTACACCTGCTGAAATACTGCATGTGCTAAGGCACATATACACTGTGCAACTTGCAATAATAGTGTGATTCAAGATAAAAAAACTGAAGATGTGTAGTCAACACAGAATGCAGTTTGAATCTCACTAAAATATGAGTCTATGCTAAGCATTACAAAGTCTATTTTTCCCACTGTGGAATAAAATGAGGAAAACAACTTGTACAACTGGAAGTCAGTGCAGCCTTAAGTAAAATGCAGTTGGGTTTTTAGCAGCAGCATTTAGGTTTAGGGACCATTGAGCAGTCATGATTTTCTTTCTTACCTAGTTAAGGCCTGGTAGACAATGAGTCAGCCTTCATTGTGAAAAAGTAATTTCCACCTCAAACTGTTGCATTTCCCTGCTGGGAGAAGTAAGATTTTATGAGTGTGCAGAATCACTTTTTTTTTAGTGCAGCAGAACTAGCACTTTATTTGAGTATCAGGTTCCATAATCTTTAATAGCTCAGGTATATCTGAAGATGAGCAATACATTACCATGATCACAGCCCTCCAGTACAAACACTGCATGAGGCATGGTGCAGAAAACAGTACTAGGAAAACTCTAAAGAAACAGGATTAATTAGAAAAGATTGGAGTATAAACAGTACAGGTTTTTTTCAGCCAAATAATTTAGAATGTATCCAGTTCTTAAAGAATAACAGAGAAAATCTAAGGTGAATGTAAAATAAATCACTTTGCAAAAAGAAGTCTAGGAGTCTTGGTTGTTCTTGTACAAAAATGAAAACAATGTAGGATCGCAGGCTACTTTCAAAGTACAATAATCTGTTCCTTAACCTCCTTCTTTTATGTGAGATGCCAAGATATTTGAAGAGAGATTGTAAATTTTTAATTACTTCAGAAGGAAAAATAATATGTAAAGCTTTAAAATTCACTTTCTACTTAAACTCATAGGAATTTTTTGCTATTTATATATCTTATTTAGATATATTTTGAAAACACTGAAAATACCTTTTGCCTAGGTACCACGTGTCTGCATATTATCAGACTGCATTTCTTACAGCCTTCTATAGATGTTTTTTTCTGTCATTCTTGATTACAGCTGAGTTCCTATATTGATGAATTTCCATGACAGAATC